>NC_091979.1:190832993-191507993 GCF_044704955.1 Pristiophorus japonicus
GGGGTGGGGGGGGAGAGAGTGGGGTGGGGGGGGGAGAGTGTGGGGTGGGGGGGGAGGGAGAGTGTGTGGGGGGAAAAGGAGTGTGGGGGGGAAGAGTGTGGGGGAGAGGGGGAGAGAGTGGGGAAGAGAGAGAGAGAGAGAGGGAGGGGAAGAGAGCAAGAGGGAGAGAGACTGGGGGGGGAGAGAGAGACTGGTGGGGAGAGAGAGAGAGAGAGACTGGGGGAGAGAAAGAGAGAGAGAGAGACTGGGGGGGGGGAGAGAGAGAGAGAGACTGGGAGGGGGGAGAGAGAGAGACTGGGGGAGAGAGAGAGAGAGAGAGAGAGACGGGGGGGGGGAGAGAGAGAGAGAGAGAGAGACGGGGGGGGAGAGAGAGAGAGAGACGGGGGGGGGGAGAGAGAGAGAGAGAGAGACTGGGAGGGGGGAGAGAGAGAGACTGGGGCGGGGGAAGAGAGAGAGAGACTGGGGCGGGGGAAGAGAGAGAGAGACTGGGGCGGGGGAAGAGAGAGAGAGACTGGGGCGGGGGAAGAGAGAGAGAGACTGGGGCGGGGGAAGAGAGAGAGAGAGAGACGGGGCGGGGGAAGAGAGAGAGAGAGAGAGAGAGAGAGAGAGAGACGGGGCGGGGGAAGAGAGAGAGAGAGACGGGGCGGGGGAAGAGAGAGAGAGAGAGAGAGACTGGGGCGGGGGAAGAGAGAGAGAGAGACTGTGGGGATAAGAGAGAGAGAGTGGGGGGGGAAGAGAGAGAGAGAGAGAGTGGGGGGGGAAGAGAGAGAGAGAGAGTGGGGGGGGAAGAGAGAGAGAGAGAGACTGGGGGGGAAGAGAGAGAGAGAGAGAGACTGGGGGGGAAGAGAGAGAGAGAGAGACTGGGGGGGAAGAGAGAGAGAGAGAGACTGGGGGGGAAGAGAGAGAGAGAGACTGGGGGGGAAGAGAGAGAGAGAGACTGGGGGGGGAAGAGAGAGAGAGAGAGAGACTGGGGGGGGGAAGAGAGACTGGGAGGGAGAGAGAGACTGAGGGAGAGAGAGACTGAGGGAGAGAGAGACTGAGGGAGAGAGGGAGGGATACTGGGGGGGCGGGGAAAGAGGGAGAGACTGGAGGGGCGGGGAGAGAGGGAGGGACTGTGGGGGCGGGGAGAGGGAGGAACTGGGGGGGCGGGGAGAGAGGGAGGAACTGGGGGCGGGGAGGGAGGGAGGGACTAGGGGGCGGGGAGAGAAAGGGAGAAACGGGGTGGGGGGAGAGAGAGGGAGAGTGCGAGACAGAGGGAGAGTGAGAGCGAGACTGTGGGTGAGGGAGAGTGAGAGCGAGACTGGGTGAGGGAGAGTGAGAGCGAGACTGTGGGTGAGAGAGTGAGAGAGAGATCGAGACGGGAGACAGAGACTGGGGAGCTGGGGACGGGGGGAGAAGAGAGAGAGAGAGACTGGGGGGGGGGGAAGAGAGAGAGACTGTGGGGGGGGGAAGAGAGAGAGAGACTGTGGGGGGTGGGGGGGGTGAAGAGAGACTGGGGGGGGGGGAGAGAGAGAGACTAGGAGTGGGGGGGAGGGAGGGAGAGTCTGCGGGGGGGCGGGGAGAGAGAGAGACTGCGGGAGGGGAGAGAGACTGCGGGGGGGGAAGAGAGAGAGAGAGACAGACGACGGGGGGGGGAGAGAGAGAGAGAGAGAGAGAGACTGGGGGGGGAAAAGAAGAGAGTGAGAGACTGGGGGGGGGGGGAAAGGGGAGAGTGAGAGACGGGGGGGGAGAGTGAGAGACGGGGGGGGAGAGTGAGAGACTAGGGGGGGGGAGAGAGTGAGAGACTGGGGGGGGGGGAGTGAGAGACTGGGGGGGGGGGAGAGTGAGAGACTGGGGGGGGGAGTCACAGCCTGTGGTGGACGGGTTGAGAGAGAGAGACTGAGTCGTGAGAGATATTGGGGGAGTGGGAGAGAGAGAGACTATTGAGGTTGGGAATATAGAGAGAGCGGGAGACTGGGGTGGAGGGAGAGAGAGACTGGGTGGGGGGGAAAAGAGAGTAAGCGTGGGAGAGAGTGGGGCAGAGTGAACGAGAGTGTGAGCGGGGCAGAGTGAGCGAGTGAGCCTGGGTGGGGGGGAGCGGGGAAGAGAGAGAGAGTGAGATGGAGGGGTGGGGGCCATTGGTGAGAGAGACATAGTGAGACTGGGAGCAGAGAGAGACTGGGTAAAGGGAATCGGAGGGGAAAGGGAGAGAGTGAACTTAGTTCCCTACATTTTTCCAACCCCAACCCCTTTACAACCGCATCACATTCTCCCTCTCCTCCCCGTATACCTGATTCTTTTCTCCGAAAACTCAGTGCATGTGTGACAAGTGACATAATTGGATTGGATGAAATCCAGAAGTGACGACATTGTCACTGTTCACTTCATACCCAATAAACCTGTTAACAATCTGTGACCCACAACAATGGCCCATCTATGGCAGGTGGGTTGGGCTGGGGATGTCAGGAACTTGGGCTGGGATGGGACAGGAACTTGGACTGGGTGGGGTGGAGTTGTGGGGGGGGGAGGCGGGGGCGAGTCTGGTACTTGGGCTGTGGGGGGCCAGGAACCTGGGCTGGGATGGGCCAGGAACTTGGGCTGGGGGATGGTCAGGAACTTGGGCTGGAGTTGGGGTGGGTGGAGATCTTAACCTGTGAGAGTGAGCTCTCCTCTGCCTGGAGTCGGCAGTCAGAATGGCTCGAATTACACTTTGCAGTCACTGATTATGTAGGTAGGGCGGTTCTAATTACACATTTGAGAGAAACTGCTGGGTGTTTCTTTCCTCCAAGGGGACCAATCAGGTCATGTGATCAAGGGACCCAATTAGAGCATTTTACTGTTGCAAATAAACACATCCTTCATTCCCTCTCCTACGATTAGTGCAAATAATCGTTCACAATAGCATCTGAGTCAATTTACCCCAATCTCTAATACCCATGACAGTGATACATGGCAGAGATCTTAACATAAAGAATGAGGATTACAGCATATTTTCTGATTTAATTTCTTTTTATATCACTTGTTTTTTACTATCCTACTTTGATTTCAGTTCCACAAGCAGACCCTAATCAGCCAAAACCGGAAGGTCTGCAGACAACACCATTACAAGGGGAGCCACTAGGAGTAGTGACAAATTGGCCTCCATCGCTGCTGGCAGCTGTACAAAGGTGGGGAACCACACAGCCCAAGGCCTCTTGTTTGACCTCACTGGATACTACAGGGAAGCTCGTTTACACACTCACTTATGGTAAGCACCTAACAACTGAAAAGCTGTTGTAATAGACACTTGTTATTGCTATTGGTAATCATGTTTATAGTATATTTTTTAAATTCAAGATTGAATGAATGTGTGCTGTTGCCGCATTAAACAGATATAGGTACGGAGTTAGATATGGCCCTTATGTCCAAAGGGATCAAGGGATATGGAGAGAAAGCAGGAAAGGGGTACTGAGGTTGAATGATCAGCCATGATCTTATTGAATGGCGGTGCAGACTTGAAGGGCTAAATGGCCTGCTCCTGCACCTAATTTCTATGTTTCTGTGTAACTCATCAGTTTATAATGGTAATGTGATGAGAATGGCTTTGTGGCCAGTGTGATCATGTTTCTTGGAGCTACAGTAGGTCTTGCAACACTGTGCACTTAATGGTTGATTACTTTATTTTGTCTGTTTCAGGGAAGCTGTGGACTCGGAGCCTCAAGCTAGCTTACACACTCCTCAACAAACTGAGCAATAAGAATGATCCGCTGCTTAGACTTGGTGATAGAGTACGTCACTCTTGCCCAGAATTGTAGTTTCCTTTTTGTAGAATCATAAGAATTACAACTTAAAAGCAGGTTACTACACATGTGATGGTGCTAACTGTTGCACTACAACTAGCTAATCCAATTTCTTTGCCCCTCCCCTATATAATTTTACATTCTGGATTGATTTAAAGGGTGATACTTATGCATTTTCTTTCTAGCACTACTTCAAGTTCCAAACCAATGCAGAGCATAATATTACAAATTACAGGGCTGTCCTTATGGCTCAGTGGTTACATCAGATTACATAGGATGTACAGCACAGTAACAGGCCATTCTGCCCATGCCGACATTTTTGCTCCACTCGTGTCTCCTCCCCTCTTTCCTCATCTAACTCTGTCAGCATAACCCTCTATTCCCTTCTCCCTCATGTGCTTGTCTAGCCTCCCATTAAATGCATCTATACGATTCGCTTCATCCACCCCCTGTAATAGTGAGTTCTACATTCACACCACTCTTTTGGGTAAAGAATTTTCTTCTGAATGCCCTGTTGGATTTCTTGATGACTATCTTATATTGATGACCTCTAGTTATGTTTTTCGTCACAAGTGGAAACATTCTCTCTGTATCCACTCTTTCAAAAGCTTTGATGACCTCTATTAGGTCACCCCTCAGCCTTCTTTGTTCAAGAGAACAGAGACCCAGCATCTTTTCCTGATGTGTATACCCTTGCATTTCTGGTATCATCCTTGTAAATCTTCTCTGCACTCTTTCCAGTGTCTCTATAGCCTTATTATAATATGGTGACCAGAACTATACGCAGAACTCTTAAGTGTGGTCTAACCAAGGTTCAATACAGGTTAGGCATAATTTCTCTACTTTTCAATTTTATACCTCTAGAAATAAACCCTAGTGCTTGGTTTGCTTTTTTTATGGCCTTGCTAACCTGTGTCGCAACTTTTAGCGATTTGTGTATTTGTGCTCTGAGATCCCTTTGTTCCTCTGCCCCATCTAAACTCTCACCCTCCAAGTAATAAGTGACCTCCCTATTTTTCCTACTAAAATATAATATCTCACATTTATCTGTGTTGTACTTCATTTTCCAATTATGTAGCCATTCTGCAAGTTTGTTAATATCTTGCAATTTGTTCCAGTCCTCCTCAGTATTGACTAGCAATTTGGCGTCATCCACAAATTTAGAAATTGCGTTTTTGATTCCAGTGTCTAAATCGTTAATATAAATTGTGAACAAGAGTAGACCCAGCACTGATCATTGTGGAACACCAATAAAGAAAGACTTGGATTTATATAGCGCCTTTCACAACCACCGGACGTCTCAAAGCGCTTTACAGCCATTGAAGTACTTTTGGAGTGCAGTCACTGTTGTAATGTAGGAAACGCGGAAGCCAATTTCTGCTGAAGCAAGTTCCCACAAACAGCAATGTGATCATGACCAGATAATCTGTTTTTTTGTTATGTTGATTGACGGATGAATATTGGCCATGACACCGGGGATAACTTCTGCTCTTCTTCGAAATAGTGCCATGGGATCTTTTACAGATGCGTTTATTTGTACTAACTGAATGGCAGCCGTTTCTCTGATTGGCTCTCCATTATTACATAAGCTATTGCTGATTGGTCCCCTTGGAGGATAAACCACACCGAAGTTCCTCTGAAATGTGTAAGTGGAACCGCCCAGCCCAAGTTCTGACTGACTTTCCAACTTGTAATTCGATCCATTTTGACTTCAAAAGCCACAGAGGATAGATCTCCCCAAAAGCCACCAAGTTCCAGCCGAAGTCCCTTACCCCAGCGTAAATGCATCCCTCCCCCAGCCGAAGTCCCTTACACCAGCGCAAGTGCTGCCACAAACCACGAGTAAAACTGAGCTCCACCAAAACTCAAAATAAGATGTGAAAAGAAACAATATGTAAGACCCATATTTAAAAGGTTCCTCCAGGCATGTAAAGAGTGTGCTTTGGTGTTTCGCTGCTCCCTACAATGGGGTCCATTGATTTCCCAACTCTCAAAAATTCTTGAGGATTAGCATGAACATGCATAATGGAGGAGAATAGACAATCAAAGTGCCAATATAAATTATATACCATAAAAGCAATGTATAATGCACTATAATTGAAGAGTTAAGGCAGAATAGAAAGATTTTAACTCGACTTTAACTTCTGACTGGTGTGCTATCAATAAAACAAAACTGCGTTAAATAACGGGAGCCGACTATAATGTTGTTTCGCAGCTCCCGAGTTGGGTTGTTGCTTGAGGCTCAGAAATGCTTTGCGCTTGCGATCTATTAGTTCTTCGATCTCCTGATCATTTTCATCAAACCAGTTCTGAAGTTCAGCCTCTGTGCGCAGACGCAGGCGTCGTCCGCATACTGCAGCTCAATGACAGAGGTTGGGGTGATCTTGGACCTGAAGGCGGCGTAGGTTAAACAACTTCCCACTGGTTCTGTCGTTTAGTTCCACTCCAGCGGGGAGCTTGTTGATTGTGAGGTGGAGCATGGCGGTAAGGAAGATTGAGAAGAGGATTGGAGCGATGATGCAGCCCTGTTTGACTCCGGTCCGGATGTGGATTGGGTCTGTAATGGATCTGTTGGTAAGGATCACAGCCTGCATGTCATCGTGAAGGAGGCGAAGGATGTTGACAAACTTTTGGGGGCACCCGAAATGGAGGAGGACGCTCCATAGACCCTAACGGTTGACAGTGTCAAAGGCATTTGTAAGATCGAAAAAGGCCATGTATTAGGGCTGGCACTGCTCCCTGCATTTTTCCTGCAACTGTCACGCTGCAAAGATCATGTCTGTTGTGCCCCGTAGGGGACGAAATCCGCATTGTGATTCCGGGAGGAGCTACTCGGCCACAGGGAGAAGTCGATTGAGGAGAACTCGAGTGACAACTTTCCCAGTGGCTGATAGCCGGGAGATTCCCCTGTAATTGCCGCAGTCGGACTTGTCCCCTTTTTTAAAAAAAAATGGTCACGATCACTGCATCTCTAAGCTCTCCCGGCATGCTCTCCTCCCTCCAGATGAGAGCGATGAGGCCATGTATCTGCGGCAACAGTGCCTCTCCGCCATACTTTAGCGCCTCAGCAGGGATTCCATCTGTACCCGTAGCCTTGTTGTTCTTGAGCTGTTTTATGGCTTTGTCTACCTCGTGCAACATTGGAGTTTCATTGAGCTGGTGGCGGGTAGCATGCTGCGGGATGGAGTCGAGAACACTCGAGTCAAAGGCAGAGTCTCGATTGAGATCATCTTCAAAGTGCTCCTTCCATCGGGCCCTGATAGCCTCGGTGTCCTTGATGAGTGTTTCCCTGTCCTTGGCCAGGATTGGGGTGGGGCCTTGGAAGTTTGGACCGTAGGTGGCCTTTACTGCAGCGAAGAATCCTCGCATATTGTGGCTGTCGGCCAGTTGTTGTATCTCCTGAGCTTTTTCCATCCACCACGTCTTCTTTAAGTCCCGGGTTTTTTATTGGACCTGAGCCTTGAGCCTGAGCCTGTCACTTCTGCACAGCACTGCCCTCCAATCATCAAGATCCACAGCGCGGCCCTGGACATCGTGAACCATTTCCCATATCTCTGGAGCCTCTTATCAACAAAGGCAGACATTGATGCGGAGATTCAACATCGCCGCCAGTGCAGCCTTTGGCCGTCTGAGGAAAAGAGTGTTTGAAGACCAGGCCCTCAAATCTACCACCAAGCTCATGGTCTACAGGGCTGTAGCAATACCGGCCCTTCTCTATGGATCTGAGGCATGGACTATATACAGAAGGCACCTCAAGTCACTGGAAATATATCACCAACGATGTCTCTGCAAGATCTTGCAAATCCGGACCAAGGGAGAACCGGTGGTTGTGGTGTATTTGAACTTTCAAAAGGCTTTTGACAAGATCCCACACAAGAGATTGGTGTGCAAAATTAAAGCACGTGGAATTGGGGGTAATGTACTGAGGTGGATAGAGAACTGGTTGGCAGACAGGAAGCAGAGAGTCAGAATGGCAGGCTGTGACTAGTGAGGTGCCGCAGGGCTCAGTGCTGGGACCCCAGCTATTTACAATATACATTAATGATTTGGATGAGGGAATTGAGTGTAATATCTCCAAGTTTGCAGATGACACTAAGCTGGGTGGCGGTGTGAGCTGTGAGGAGGACACTAAAAGGCTGCAGGGTGACTTGGACAGGTTAGGTGAATGGGCAAACGAGTGGCAGATGCAGTATAATGTGGATAAATGTGAGGTTATCCACTTCGGTGGCAAAAACACGAAGGCAGAATATTATCTGAATGACGGCAGATTAGGAAAAGGGGAGGTGCAACGAGACCTGGGCGTCGTGGTACATCAGTCATTGAAAGTTGGCATGCAGGTACGGTAGGCGGTGAAGAAGGCAAATGGTATGTTGGCCTTCATAGCTAGGGGATTTGAGTATAGGAGCAGGGAGGTCTTACTGCAGTTGCACAGGGCCTTGGTGAGGCCTCACCTGGAATAATGTGTTCAGTTTTGGTCTCCTAATCTGAGGAAGGACGTTCTTGCTATTGAGGAAGTGCAGCGAAGGTTCACCAGACTGATTCCCAGAATGACAGGACTGACATATGAGGAGAGACTGGATCAACTGGGCCTGTATTCACTGGAGTTTGGAAGGATTAGAGGGGATCTCATAGAAACATATAAAATTCTGACGGGACTGGACAAGTTAGATGCGGGAAGAATGTTCCTGATGTTGGGGAAGTCCAGAACCAGGGGATAAAGTCTAAGGATAAGGGGTAAGCCATTTAGTACTGAGATGAGGAGAAACTTCTTCACTTAGAGTTGTTAACCTGTGGAATTCCCTACCACAGAGAGTTGTTGATGCCAGTTCATTGGATATATTCAAGAGGGAGTTAGATATGGCCCTTACGGCTAAAGGGATCAAGGGGTATGGAGAGAAAGCAGGAAAGGGGTACTGAGGTGAATGATCAGCCATGATCTTATTGAATGGTGGTGCAGGCTCGAAGGGCCGAATGGCCTACTCCTGCACCTATTTTCTATGTTTTTTTTAAATCCCCTGGGAGGACAGGCGCACCAACATCAGTGTCCTCGACCAGGCTAACATCCCCAGTATTGAAGCACTGACCACACTCGATCAGCTTCGCTGGGCAGGCCACGTAGTTCGGATGCCAGACATGAGACTCCCAAAGCAAGTGCTCTACTATGAGCTCCTTCATGGCAAACGAGCCAAAGATGGGCAGCAGAAATGCTACAAAGACACCCTTAAAGCCTCCTTAATAAAGTGCGACATCCCCACTGACACCTGGGAGTCGCTGGCCTAAGTGGAGGAAGTGCATCCGAGGGGGTGCTGAGCACCTCGCGGCTCAACGGCAAAAGCATGCAGAAATCAAGCACAGGCAGCAGAAAGAGCATGAGGCAAACCAGTCCCACCCACCCCTTCCCTCAACGACTATTTGTCCCACCTGTGACAGAGTCTATGGCTCTCTTATTGGATTGTTCAGCCACCAAAGAACTCACTTCAGGAATGGAAGCAAGTCTTTCTTGATTCCGAGGGACTGCCTATGATGATGATGCTTCAATGCAAGGAGTATAGGGAATAAGGCAGATAAACTGAAAACACAGATAGGCACTTGGGAGTATGAAATTATAGCTATTACTAAGACATGGCTGAAGGAAGGGCAGGTATGTCAGCTTAACATTCCTGGTTACAGGGTTTTCAGACGGGATAAAGAGAGGGTTTAACAAAAGGAGGGGGGGTCACAGTATTGATTAAAGAAACAAGTCGAGCTGTGAAGAGGCATGATATGTTGGAAGGATCGTCAAATGAGGCCATATGGGTCAAATTGAAAAACAAAAAAGAGGCGATCACACTGCTGAAAGTGTACGGTAGACCCCCAAACAGTCAGAGGGAGATAGAAGAGCAAATATGCAGGCAAATTTCTGAGCAGTGCAACAACTGTAGGGCAGTAATGGGAGGGGATTTCAACTACCCCAATATTAACTGGGATAAAATTAGTGCGAAAGGTATAGAGGGTGCGGAATTTCTATAATGCATTCAGGAGATCTTATTAAACCATTATGTAACAAGACCAACAAGGGAGAGGGCGGTTCTGTGCTTAGTTTTAGGGAATTAAGCTGGGCAGGTGGAAGGGGTATCAGTGGGAGAGCAATTTGGTGCTAGTGATCCTAATTCAGTTAGATTTAGGATAGTTGTGGAAAAGGACAAAGATAGACCAGGAATAACAGTTCTTATTGGGGAAAATTTTGCTAAGCCAAGAGGTGATTTAGCCATAGTGGACTGGAAACAGCTACTTGAAGGTAAATCAGCGTCCAAGCAGTGGGAAGCATTCAAGGAGGAGATCCAGAAGGTTCAGAGCAAGTATATTCCCTTAAGAAAAAGGGTGGGACTAACAAATCTGGAGCCCCCTGGATGTCAAGGGACATAGAGTCAACCGCGAGGGTCTATGGATTGCCCTCCTCCATTTCGGATGCCCTCAAAAGTACGTCACCATCCTCCGCCTGCTCCACGACGACATGCAAGCCGTGATCCTTACCAACGGATCCATCACAGACCAAATTTACGTCTGGACCGGGGTCAAGCAGGGCTGCATCATTGCCCCAACCCTCTTCTCAATCTTCCTCGTTGCCATGCTCCACCTCACAGTTGATAAGCTCCCCACTGGCGTGAAACTAAACTACAGAACCAGTGAGAAGCTGTTCAACCTTCGCCGTCTCCAGGCCAGGTCCAAGACCACTCCAACCTCTGTCGTCGAGCTACAGTACACGGTCGACGCCTGCGTCTGTGCATACACACAGGCTGAACTCCAGGACATAGTTGACGTCTTTACCGAGGCGTATGAAAGCATGGGCCTTACGCTAAACATTAGTAAGACAAAGGTCCTCCACCAACTGTCCTCGCCGCACAGCACTGCCCCCCCAGGCAAGACATCAAGATCCACAGCGTGGCCCTGGACAACGTGGACCACTTCCCCTATCTTGTGAGCCTCCTATCAACAAGAGCAGGCATTGACGATGAGATCCAACATAGCCTCCAGTGCAGCCTTCGGCCGCCTTAGTAAAAGAGTGTTTGAAGACCAGTCCCTCAAAACTGTCACCAAGCTCATGGTCTATAGGGCCGTAGTAATACCTGCCCTCCTGTATGGCTCAGAGACGTGGACCATGTACAGCAGATACCTCAAGGCGCAGGAGAAATACCACCAGCGATGTCTTCGCAAGATCCTGCATATCCCTTGGGAAGACAGACACACAAACATTAGCGTCCTCGTCCAGGCCAACATCCCCAGCACTGACCACACTTGATCAGCTCCGTTGTGCAGGCCACATCGTTCGCATGCCAGACACAAGACTCCCAAAGCAAGCGCTCTACTCGGAACTCGTCCACGGCAAACGAGCCAAAGGTGGGCAGAGGAAACGTTAGAAGGACACCCTCAAAGCCTCCCTGATAAAGTGCAACATCCCCACTGACACCTGGGAGTCCCTGGCCATAGACCGCCCTAAGTGGAGGAAGTGCATTCGGGAGGGCGCTGAGCTCCTCGAGTATTGTTGCCGAGAGCATGCAGAAATCAAGCGCTGGCAGCGGAAGGAGCGTGTGGCAAACCTGTTCCACCCACCCTTTCCCTCAACAACGATCTGTCCCAACTGTGACAGAGACTATGGTTCTCGTATTGGACTGTACAGCCACCTAAGAACTCATGCTAAGAGTGAAAGCAAGTCTTCCTCAATTCCGAGGGACTGCCTCTGACTGAGGGCTCAATACTGCAGAAACTCTAGAGGAGTATAGAAAGTGCAGGGGCGTAATTAAAAAGGAAATTAGGAAAGCTAAAGCTAAGAGCATGAAAACAGGTTTGCAAGTAAAATTAAGGAAAACTCAAAGATGTTTTATAAATATATCAAGAGCAAGGGGATAACTAAAGAAAGAGTGGGGCCTATTAGAGACCATAAAGGTAATCTGTGTGTGGAGACGGAAGATGTGGGTGTGGTTCTTAATGAATACTTTGCATCTGTTTTCAGATAAGAGAGGGACGATGCAGACATTGCAATCAGGGAGGAGGAGTCTCAAATATTAGATGAAATAAACATAGTGAGAGAGGAAGTATTAAGCTTTGAAAGTGGATAAATCGCCAGGCCCGGAAGAAATGTATCCCAGGCTATTGAGGAGCAAAAGAGGAAATAGCAGAGGCTCTGACCATCATTTTCCAATCCTCTCTGGCTACAGGTGTGGTGCCTGAGGATTGCTAATGTGGTACCTTTGTTTAAAAAGGGAGAAAGGGATAGACTGAGTAATTACAGGCCAGTCAGCCTGTAATTATTGGAAAAGATTCTGAGGGACAGGATAAATCTGCATTTAGAAAGACATGGATTAATCAAGGACAGTCAGCATGGATTTGTTAAGAGAAGGTCGTGTCTGACTAACTTGATTTAATTTTTTGAGGAGGTAATCATTAGCATCAACATAGCCCCAAAAGCAGAGGGGGCAGTAGAAGCAGTGCCGCAAAAAAGTAAATGCCGGGGCATTTAAGGACCCAGCTTAGAGAGCCCTATACAGTCAGTGCCTCACAGCTAACCTGGCGTGCCTTGATGACCCCGAGACGCAGAATGCCCACAGCGCTTGGTCTGCCCTCCAGGCCTGCATAACCAGTGCCTGAAAAGAGAAGCTCGGTCACTCAACCAGGAAACACCAGGGCTGGTTTGATGAGAATGATCAGGAGATTCAAGAGCTTATAGGTCGCAAGCGCAGGGCATTTCTGAGCCTTAAACAGCAACCCAACTCTGGAGCAGCAAAGCAGCATTTCAGATGGCTCAAGGCTGAGGTCCAACAAAAAACCCTGGACCTAGAGAACAGGTGGTGGATGGAGAAAGCACAGGAGATACAGCAGCTGGCCGACAGCCATGATATGCGAGGATTCTTCATCGCAGTCAAGGCCAACCTCGGTCCAAACGCCCAAGGTCCCACCCTGCTGCTGATCAAGAACGGGGAAACACTCATCAAGGACACCGAGGCAGTCAGGGCCCGCTGGAAGGAGCACTTCGAAGATCTCCTCAATCGAGACTCTCCCTTTGACTCGAGTGTTCTCGACTCCATTCCGCAGCATGCTACCTGCCACTACCTCAGTGAGACCCCAACACTGCACAAGGTAGAAAAAGCCATAAGACAGCTAAAAAAAACATCAAGTCTACGGGAGCGGATGGAATCCCTGCTGAGGCACTGAAGTATGGCGGAGAGGCACTGCTGGCGCGAATACATGACCTCATCTCTCTCATCTGGAGGGAAGAGAGCATGCCGGGAGATCTCAGAGATGCAGTGATCGTGACCATCTTTAAAAAAGGGGACAAGTCCGACTGCGGCAACTACAGAGGAATCTCCCTGCTATCAGCCACTGGGAAAGTTGTTGCTAGAGTCCTCCTCAACCAACTTCTCCCTGTGGCTGAGGAGCTCCTCCGAATCACAGAGCGGCTTTCGTCCCCTTCGGTGCACAACGGACATGATTTTTGCAGCGTGACAGCTGCAGGAAAAATGCAGGGAACAACGCCAGCCCTTATACATGGCCTTCTTCGATCTTACAAAGGCCTTTGACACTGTCAACTGCGAGGGTCTATAGAGCATTCCATTCCGCTTCGGATGCCCCCAAAAGTACATCACCATCCTCTACCTGCTCCATGATGACATGCAGGCCGTGATCCTTACCAACAGATCCATCACAGACCCGATCCACGTCCGGACTGGAGTCAAGCAGGGCTACATCATTGCCCCAACCCTCTGTTGAGGACGTAACAAGGAGGGTCGATGAAGGTAGTGTGTTAGATGTAGTGCATATGGATTTTAGCGAGGCTTTTAATAAGGTCCCACATGACAGGTCACGAAAGTAAAAGCCCATGTGATCCAGGGCCAAGTGGCAAGCTGGATCCAAAATTGATTCAGAGGCAGGAAGCAGAGGGTATTGGTTGATGGGTGTTTTTGTGACTGGAAGGTTGTTTCCAGTGGGGTTCCGCAGGGCTCAGTAGTAGGTCCCTTGCTTTTTGTGGTTTTTATCAATGATTTAGACTTGAATGTAGGGGGTATGATTAAGAAGTTTGCAGATAGGCTGGGTTTGTTTTCTTTGGCACAGAGGAGGCTGAGGGGTGACCTTTATTGAGGTGTATAAAATTAGGCTGCGTCTATTTGTACTAACTGAAATGCAGCCGTTTCTCTGGCTCTCCATTTTCACATGACCTATTGCTGATTGGTCCCCTTGGAGGATACGTCACACTCCTCTGGAATGTGTAAGTGGAACCACCCAGTCCAAGTCCTGAGTGACTTTCCAATTTGTTATTCGATCCATTTTGACTCCCCAAAAGCCACCAAGTTGCAACTGAAGTCCCGTACCCCCAGCACATCTGCCTCCCACAGCATAGTCCCTTACCCAAGCACACGACTCTATCCCTTGCTCCCCCACTAGATGGGGCATTGTGCGATTTTTACCAGGTTTATTGGGTATGAAGTTAATAGTGACAGTGTCGTGACTTCTGGATTTCATCCACCTGAACGATGTCCCTTGTAACACACGCACCAGGGGTTGGAAGAATGTGATCCGTTTTCTGAGTTCCCCCTCTCTCCTCCGATTTCTCCCCCCCCCCCACCCCACCTGTCTCTCTTCCACCCCAGGCTGTCTTTCTCTCTTCCCCCCCCCCCCCCCCCCGCCCCTCAAGCGCGCGCACGGTATCTATCTATTCCCCCACCGCCTCGCCCCCCCAACCAGGCGCTCTCTCTCTCTCTCTCTCTCTCTCTCTCTCTCTCTCTCTCTCTTCCCCCCCCCCCAGCGCGCCCGCACGCGCTCTCTTTCCCCCCACCCCCAGACGCTTGCTCTCTCTTTTCCCCCCGCCCCCCCCCAGCTTGCTCTTGCGCTCTCTCTTACGTCACCCCCACCCCCCGCTCCAGGCTCGCGCGCTCTCTTTCTTCCACCCCCCCCCCCCCCCCCCCCCCAGTGTGTGTGTCTCTCTCGCTCTCTTTCTCGTTCTCTCTACCCTCCTTCCCCCAGGCTCTCTCTCTGCCCTCCTCCCCCCAGGCTCTCTCGCTCTCTCTCGCTCTCTCTCGCTCTCTCTCTCTCTTTCCCCCCCCCCCCTCCCTTGTTCATCAGTCTATTATGGGTTACCTTTTCAAAGGCCTTTTGAAAATTTAGGTAAATTACATCTACTGCATTACCGTTGTCTACTGTCCCTTTTACCTCTCCAAAAAATTCAATGAGGTTGGTCAAGCAAGACTTTCCCTTTTGAAATCCATGCTGACTATTCGTTATTATATTTTTGGTATATAAATGTTTTATTTTCTCCATCGGTAGGGGTTCCATTATTTTTCCTACCATCGATGTTAAGCTGACATGTCCATAATTCCCTGGACATGTTCTATCCCCTTTAAATGTAGCTATTATGTTTGCTCGCCACCAGTCTTCTGGCACTACACTCTTTTCTAACGAATTATTAAATATGTGTAGTCTTTCTTCCCTAGATTCTTTTAAAATGTGTGGATGCAATCCATCCGGATCAGGTGTTTTATCCTGAGTTTGATTAGAATATTTAATATATCCTCTCTTTATTTTAAATGTACTTACCTCATTACTAATCACACCATCTAATGTTATGTCCACCTATTCTATCTCCCTGGGAAATACTGAAAAAAAATAATTATTTAATATTTCTGCCATCTCTCCATCATTACTTGTGGTATTATCCCATTCCCATCCCAACCTTCCTTTATGTATTGATGTGCCTGTAAAATATTTTACTATTTTGTTTTATGTTCTTTGATACATGCAGCTCTTGGTGGGGTGCAGATCATCAAGGTCAATACTTCAAACCTGGTGTCTGCTGAATTACCTGAATATAGCCAGGGTAGTGACTGAGTGCTGCAATTGGAGTCAGGAAATGGGAAAACCTGCTCCTGATTACTATGCAGTGACCTTGCTAGAAATGTGCATGTGTGGACATGGGTTGAAGACTGGATCAATCTTGGCTGCGATGCCCACCGCATCCCATGATCAAGTAGCCTGCATGTTCTCATAACCTTGACTCGTACATGAAGACCATAAATAATTACCACTTTTGCAAGTACTAGAAGGCTGCTGCTGACTATAGAATAGTGCTTAGATGAGTCATAGCCTTTGGGAGAAGAGATCGGCTGAAGGGTAAGATTTTTGACGAGGACATAGAGGCAGATAAAATATAAATCAATCATTGCTGAAGTCAATAGCAAAAGGTTGCTGGGGACTTAGTCGGCAGAATATGAATCGTAAAACAGCCATAAGATGGCAAATAGATTGGTCTGGTTGAATCCTACAAAATACCACGACTAAATGGAGTGATTGAGGCAAATTAGCTGAGATGCATTTAAGGGGAAGCTAGACAAGTACATGAATGAGAAAAGAATAGAGGGATATGAATGAGTGGGAAGATGCTCATGTGGAGCATAAACACCGGCATAGATGGTTGGGCTGAAATAGCCTGTTTCTGTGCTGTAAAATTCTATTTAATTCTATGTAAAATTATCAAAGTTCATTCTCAGTGAGACTCAATACTGACCTCAAAAGAGCAAACATAAAAAATTATGTTTACCCTACAAAAAGACACCAATGAATTATTTGGGAACGGTATAGAGAAATTTATTGTTGGAAGAAAGAAAGTTGGTTAAATTTTCTTTTGGTGCTCGTTCACCAGTTATGCCAAACTCTTAAAGCTGCCTCTTTTGCCAACCAGGAATTATTAAAAACGCACAGATTTAGTTCAACATCTGAAGCTGAAGTGCAGTTTAATGACAACACCCAGTGTTTTCCTCTGCACGTTAGTTTTAACCAAACACCACATTTTGGGAGCATCTTGCATGTATTTCAGACTCAGTTTTCAAATAACATTTCTCTTCTGTTGTAGGTGGCTTTGGTGTATCCAAACAATGACCCTGTGGCATTTATTGTGGCATTTTACGGTTGCCTTTTAGCAGAACTGGTCCCTGTGCCCATTGAAGTACCACTAACTAGAAAGGTAATGAGATACATCATCTGAACTTTTGATCCCAAGTTGGTATTGGTTCTGTAGCATTAGATTGGGGTCATTGAATCTACTGTAGTGCTAAAATATTTTTCTGAAGTACTCCGTATTATGTTTCCTTTGCTCTTGGTAGGATGCTGGCAGTCAGCAGATTGGCTTTCTACTTGGCAGCTGTGGTGTGTCAGTCGCTCTCACCTGTGATGCCTGTCACAAAGGGTTACCAAAGTCCCAAACTGGCGACGTGGTGCAATTTAAAGGTACTATCACACACTTATTAGTAAGCAGGGGATAATAAGTAAAATAACCACAACCTTTTTGAAAGAGATGTCAGAACCAGGAAGTCCTTCACACAAGAGAAAAGAAAGCAACTTGCATTTGCAAAGCGCCTTTCACGACCTCAGAATGTCCCAAAGTGCTTTGCAGCCAACTAAGTACTTTTGAAGTGTAGTCACTTGTAATGTAGGAAAAGTGATCCAGCCAAAAACCCTGGAATCATTTACGAAACAGCTGTATATTGTGATGATGTGGGAAGGTTCTTATTGGATGGATGATCAAAGATGGGCTCAATACCTTGTCAATCTGCAACTATTCCATGAGTTACAGTACACGTGCCTGATGTGCTTTCTATAATGGTTGATTGAACTTCGGTAAGAATATGTTGTACCAACACTGGTTTAGATGATTTTTTTTCTCCCTTTTTGTTTAACTTTAGTGGTCAGCACCAGCAGGTAGTGGATTTAAATGGCTTATCAGTGAATGAGTACACAGCAAGTACAACTAATTCATGATGGCCATTATTCTGTCACAGAAGTGGCACAATATTTTGGTAGTGAATTTTTACTGGAGTTGGTTTTCCTTGACAGCAAGATATTACTACTAAATTTATCAAGATTACTATCAAAATCCAATAATACATTTTAGCACACAATTAATGCAATAAGTACTTGGCGGATGATTTTGGAAATAATTGTAGTGAAGTACTTTTTGCCAATTTGATTGTTGGAATTTAATCTGCCCACCCTACATCAAAACCTCATCACCAGACCAACTAAACTCTTTGTTCTATTTGTAGGTTGGCCTCGACTGGGTTGGTTTGTGACCGATGTTAAACACTTGTCAAAGCCTCCAAAAGATTGGCACCCTATGATCAAGGATGCCAGCAATAATATTGCTTACATTGAGGTATGTTCTGAACTAATCTCACTATATTTAACCTAGTGAGCATGCATAAGTCCTTGAAATGTTTTTTATTCAGCCAACTAAATCTTGTATTTTTTTGCAAAAATGATGGTGGTGCCTTGAACTAAAAATTTGTAACAAAATTTAAAACACAATGCCAAAAAATTATCCTACTATATATTAGCAAAAGGATAGTTAGAAAGCCAATCCAAACCCTTAGGAAACCATATGGAACTGAGTTGGAGGATGAAAAGGAAATCGTAAACATAGTAAACTACTTCTTGGGAGGTTTGTACCATGGTGGACTTTTAACAGTGTACAATCAAATATCAGCAAAGTTGAGATTCTAGATGTGGATGTAAGGGGATGCATATTGGTAAATCCTGAGGGATGGATGAACTGCAGCCCAGGTGCTTAGAAACATGATAGAGATTTGTGAAGAATTAATGATCACGAAGCAGTCAGTGAACATTGGCCACATGCAGTTCCTATATTCAGCGAGGCAATTACAGACCCTTTAGCTTGGCCTGAATAATTGGATAACTAATAGAACCAAGAATCCTAAGCGGATCATCCAGATCTTGGAGATTGTGTAAAGGAAAGCATCAAGATTGATCTTTGGCATTGGAGGGATAAGCTGTGTAGAATGACTAGACAAGCTGTTGAGGCTCAAAATAGAAATCTCCAGAGGGAACTTTGGAGGTGTATAACATTTTTAATGTAATCAGAAAAATAAACCCAAATTAGTGTGTTTAGATATAGGACAGACAAACAAGAAGGCAGAGGTTCAGAGTTTTGATTGGCAAGTTTAGGTTTGATGCCAAGAAATATTTATTTGGATAGAAAGCAACCAACAGCTGAAACAAGTTGCTGGGAAGAGTGGTGGGAGGCCAAGACATGGGAGTCATTTAAGAAACAATTAGATGCTGCAATGGGAAGATTGTTGGGTTGGTGTTGTGAAAGGATAAAACCAAATGGGCCCGTGGTCCTTTTATTCAAACCTATTTTTGATGGTGCACTCTCAGCAAATGGTTGAGGATAATTCATACAACGTTTACTTAAAGCATCTTCCTGTCAATTTTCCCGATTGTATTTAGTTAGAACAAGCTTGTCCTAGTTGTGCTACGGTGGCTTAGGGCACACCTGTCTGACAGCTGGTATGGTGGTATAAAGTAATAAAGATGCATGTAAACTAAAAACAATGACTGGGTGCTTCAAGATAGTTTAAATGATGAGCATCTAGCCAGTGCTATACAGTGCAGAGAACAAGAATTCCTCTGGTTGTTTGTGGCAAAATCGTAAATGTGTTTTCAATACACAAGTTTATGAATTCTCTACAAATAGTGAAGAGAGGAAACTTTTACCCTCTTGCACTTAAGTTGAAGAACATTTCAGGTATTTTGTGTGAATACTTTGACAACTACTATTGATGAACTAACTTGAATGGTAGATATCTATTGCAGGCCAAAACTGGATGTATGTTCAAGGGCTTGGCTGGTATAACTGATTTAATCAAAGAGGTGATAGAATCACCTCTGATTGCAGATTAATTTGTTTACATTGGTGTACATGAAAAGTGAATAGCCTATAATTTTTTAATTTTAATTTGTCTTTTTTTTGTTCCTCCTTCAGTACAAGACCAGTAAAGAAGGAAGTTCAATGGGCATCACTATATCTCAGACTGCCATGTTGGCACATTGTCATGCCCTTAGTCAAAGCTGTGGATACATTGAAGGTGAGTTAGTTGTGCTCAATTGATATTCAGCCAAAAGCCACTTTGCTGGATGTTATGTGATCGGATTCAACAAATTTTTAGTTGGAACATTGGAGGGAGAACCTCATGGATAAGATTTATCACTTGCAACCCTGGATGATGGGAGGATCTGCCAACAGGGGCCCTTGACCAATAACTGAGGCAGAGTGGAGTGTGCATTTATCTTGCTTAATTTTTCCCCTTTATCTATTGAAGATGCTGACTTATCTATGTTGGTTCCAAACCTAGCTCTGTCAAGCCCGTGTAGTGGCTGGTGTGCAAAGGCCACCAGACTAAAAAAAACAATCCACGCACAGGCATCTTTCACCCTTCAAGATTTAGTTCGGGACCTGGAATTTCAGGTCCTTCATTGAAACACCTGTGAACTTTCTGACGTGGAATCAAGTCATCCTCGATTCGAGGGACTGCCTATGATGAGAGGTTCCAGAAGTAACAACAGCCCTCTGGTACCTCACCAAAGTCGCAATTCTTCATGTGTGAGCTTAGACGATGAATATTTATTTGAAAATTATTTTACCCTTTGGGGGAGGGGGAGGTTATTTCAGTCAAGCCTGTACCTCGGCGTATGGTTATTCCATGTCTGTAGAGATCACTGGATGGTTATCAGGGTAGAAACTTGGCCTAATTTTTAATGTTTTCCCCCTTCCCAAACCTGGGGTGTTAAGGCCAATTGCAGCATCCCTATTGCCATTTTGGCAGAGATCAGTTCAGGAATCAAAGCTGAGACCTTGCTGTATGGTTCACAGTTAGTGATTTTAGATATTAAACCAACTGGGGATGCTTTGAGTGTGCATCTACTGCAAGATACTGTCTGTATTTCAACATGTTTTCCCATTCTGGTGTTGATTTTGTCAGTTATTTGACATGATCTGAGATGATAGATTTACTTATACAGAGAGATTTTACAGAGCTTACTGGCTGATGCATTTTATGTACCTGAAACTGATAAACATATTGAAGTGGAGGAGATTGTTTATGAATTGGAAGCAGTAGCCCCCAAATCAGTGATGTGATGGAATTTCACAGATATATAACTTGGATACTTCATGATTGGGAGGGTGAGACTCTGTTTCAAAGGAGATTCTTTTTTAACAGAATTGGTGTTGAAGTATAATTGATTTGCACACTTGGAACATAACATAACTAACAGTGGTATGAGGAGGGTTGTAAGACCCTTCATAGCAATGCTATGAAGCAGATTACAGTAAATTTGTCAGAGCAGCTGCATAAAGCAAGTTACAGCTGAGTTGTGATGTAACTTGTGTTCTACATTTGTATTGCAGGGGAGACATTAACAAACGTATTGGACTTTAAACGAGATGCTGGGCTGTGGCATGGCATTTTAACTGTAAGTATAGTCTCCAGGTTTGTCTTTGAGGGACACTGACGCTCAGTTTTTCCATGCACAGTAAATGAACATGCTGTCAGCTGTTCACAAAATATAAGCTTGGATAACTATGATACCTAGTACCTGTATTGTTTCCTATATTCACAAATTGGATCACTTGATTTTATCACATGCTTTCATGTGGAGAAATTAGTTGAGTCAGATGGGTTGTATAAATAGAGCTGCCATTACAGTCCCCATGGTTTAAAACAGGCAAATAGTGCAAACCATTTGCCATAACTATTGTCAATTACAAAGTCACCATTTAGTGTGTCAGCTATTTTGGGCAGATGCAGGTGTTCAGTGAGTAGTTCGCAACTTGTTACGGTGTAATTAGTTATTATACTTAATCATCTTTAAGTGGTATCGACTAATACTGTAGGTATTTGAAGAAATTGTGAACAAGGTGTTTGACAAATGCATGAACAGGGCCAGCTTTCAAGCCTCAGTTAGATTTTTTAAATGAGTTGCTAATTGAGGATTTTGCATGCTATGGTGATATTCGAAAAGCTTCGTAGCTTTCGCTACTTCCTGATTTAAATAATTCTATGTCGCGAGTTTGTCAATTGGCAGCAGTTTGCAATTGAAGAGACTTCTTCAGTTCACCTCACAAACAACATCATATTAAGCGTCCAATGCGTATAGCGCGCAAATCGCATTAGCACCAACGCGCTCGCTATAAGTGATGGGGGCTGTTTTGAAGTTTATTCACATTCAGGTGTTTTGTTCTAAACATTTACAATGTATTTTTTTTAAATCGCCTAAGCTGTTGGTGAAGAAGAGAGGGGAAGAGAGCCTTGGGGGGGGGGGGGGGAAGAGAGCTTGTGGGGGAGAGCATGAGGGGTGGGGGAGAAGAGAGAGAGAGATCTTGGGGGAGGAGGGGAAGAGAGAGAGATCATGGGGGAGGAGGGGTGGGAGGGAGGGGAGGGGAAGAGAGAGAGAGAGATCTTGGGGGAGGAGGGGAAGAGAGAGAGAGAGATCATGGGGGGGGGTGGAGGGGAAGAGAGAGAGAGATCTTGGGGGGGGGGGGGGGGGAGGGGAGGGGAAGAGAGAGAGAGAGATCTGGGGGGGAGGGGAGGAGAAAAGAGAGAGAGAGATCTGGTGGGGGGGGGGGAAGAGAGAGGGAGAGATCTTGGGGGGGGGGGGGGGGAGAAGAGAGATCTGGGGGGGTGGGAAGACAGAGATCTTTGGGGGGGGGGAAGAGAGGGGGAGAGAGCTTGGTGGGGGAAGAGAGAGAGAGAGAGAGTGCGCTGGGGTGAGGAGAGAGAGAGAGCACTTGGGTGAGCTTGGAGAGGGGAGAGAGCTTTGGGGGGGCGGGTGGAGAGTGAGTTTGGGGGGGTAGTGGGGAGGTAGGGGAGAAAGAGAGAGAGAGTGCTTGGGAAGGAGGAAGGGGGGGAAGAGAACCTCGGGGCAAGGGGGGAGAGAACTTTGTTGGGGCAAGGGGGGAGAGAGCGTGCGGGGGGGGGGGGAGAGGGGAGAGAGAGAGAGAGCTTGGAGGGGGCTGAGAGAGAGCTTGAAGGGGGCTGAGAGAGAGCTTGGGGTGAGGGGGAGAGAATGAGAGAGCTTGGGGGCGGTGAGAGAGCGCTCTCGGAGCGGGGGGGGGGAAAGAAAAGAGAGAAAGCTTGGGCGGGGGCGGGGAAGAGAGAGAAAGCTTGGGGGGGGTGGGGGCGGTGAAGAGAGAGAGCTTGGGCGGGGGGTGGGGGGGTGGTGGTGAAGAGAGAGAGCTTGAGGTGTTGGGGAGAGAGAGGGAGCTTTGGGAGGGTGGGGGAGAGAGACAGAGAGCTTGGGGGGAGAGAGAGACACGGGTGTGGGGGGGGGGGGCGCGATCGGACAGAAGGGAGGGAACTCAGAGAAAACTGATCACATTCTTCCAACCCCCTGGTGTGTGCAACCTCGCTGCATGTGTTACAAGGGACATCTTTGGGCTGGATGAAATCTAGAAGTCACGACACTGTCACTATCCACTTCATACCCAATAAACCTGTTAACAATCTGCACGCAATGCCCCATCAATGGGGCGGGGGGTGGCGGGTCAGGTCATGCACTTGGGTAAGGGACTTCGGCTGTGGGAGGCAGCAGATGTGCTGGGGTAAGGGTCTTCAGCTGACGGAGGTATGCACTCGCACTGGGGTAATGGACTTCGACTGGAACTTGGGGCTTTTGGGGACATCGATCCTCTGGCTTCTGAAGTCAAAATGGATTGAATTACAAATTAGAAAGTCACTTAGAACTTGGGCAGGGTGGTTCCACTTACACATTCCAGAGGAACTTCAGGGTGTGGCTTATTCTCCAAGGGGACCAATCAGTAATAGGTCATGTGAAAATGGAGAGCCAATCAGAGAAACGGCTGTATTTCAGTTAGTGCAAATAGGCCTAATTTTATACATCTCAGTAAGGTCTCCCCTCAGCCTCCTCTGTGCCAAAGAAAACAAACCCAGTCTATCTAATCTTTCCTCCTAGCTAACATTCTCCAGTCCAGACAACATTCTCGTAAATCTCCTCTGTACTGTCTCTCGTGCAATCACATCTTTCCTGTACTGTGGTGACCAGAACTGCACTCAGTAGTCTAGCTGCGGCCTAACAAGTGTTTTATACAGTTTAAGCATAACCTCCCTGCTCTTGTATTCTGTGTCTCGCCTAATAATGGCAAGTATTCTGTTTGCCTTCTTAACCATGTTATCTACCTGGCCTGCTACCTTCAGGGATCTGTGAACATGCACTCCAAGGTCCCTTTGCTCCTTCACACTTCAGCGTCATACCATTTTATATGTATTTCCTTGCCTTTTTAGCCCTCCCCAATTGCATTCCCTCACACTTCTTCCAGATTGAATTCCATTTGCCATTGTTCTGCCCACCTGACCAGTCATTGATTGTTTTCTGTAGTCTACAGCTTTTTTCTTCTTTATCAACCACACAACCAATTTTAGTATCGTCTGCAAACTTCTTAATCATACCCTACTACATTCAAGTTTAATGAGATAACGAACTATCACGCGAAAATGCAGAGAACTGTTGGTATCCTGGAGAAATTTTCAGAAGGGGACGATTGGGAGGCCTTCGTGGAGCGACTCGACCAATACTTCGTGTCAATGAGCTGGAAGGGGATGAGAACGTTGCCAAACGAAGGACGATCTCGCCCTCTGCGGGGCAACAACCTATGGCCTCATGAAGAATCTTCTTGCTCCGGTGAAACCAACAACCAAATCGTATGAAGAACTGTGTACACTGGTCCGGGAGCACCTAAATCCGAAGGAGAGCGTTCTGCTGGCAAGGCATCGATTTTACACATATCAACGGTCTGAAGGCTAGGAAGTGACGAGCTACGTCGCCGAACTAAGGCGCCTTGCAGGACATTGCGAATTCGATGGATTCCTGGAGCAAATGCTAAGAGACTTCTTTTGTGCTTGGCATTGACCATGAGGTTATCCTTCACAAACTATTGACTGTAGAAACACCAAACCTGAGCAAAGCCAATAACGACAGCCCAGGCATTTATGTCCACTAGCGATAACACCAAACAAATTTCACAGCATAAAGAGGTTTCGGCAAATACTATACACAAAAGTAGTCATTTACAGGCAGGAATGCATATGGCAGAACGTATATGCTTGCAGCTGCGTTCAGATGACCCAGAGTCATTTAACACCTTGTTGACTGCGGAAGTGATCATCAAGCCCATCAATGCTGCCTCAAACACTATGCGTGCAAAAGCTGTGGAACAATGGGACACCTCCAGTGAATGTGCAGACAAGCTGCAAACCACCACGTTGCAGAGGAAGATCGATCCATGGTGGATAAAACTGAACTAGAGACTCGAACTGAGAAGGCAGAAGTGTACGGGATACACACCTTCACCACAAAATGTCCACCGATCATGTTAAAAGTCAAACAGGATGGAATTCCAGTATTCATGGAACTGGACACGGTTGCGAGTCAGTCTATCATGAGCAAAAAGGCCTTCGACAGGCTGTGGTGCAACAAGGCACACAGGCCCAAGCTTAGCTCCATTCATACCAAGCTGAGAACTTACACTAAAGAGCTGATCCCTGTAATTGGCAGCGCAGCATAAAAGTCTCCTATGATGGAGCAGTGCACGAACTCCCACTATGGATTGTGCCAGGAGATGGCCCCACACTGTTCGGCAGAAGCTGGCTGGGGAAAATCCGCTGGAACTGGGACGACATCTGAACGCTCTCATCCGTCGACGTCGCCTCATGTGCCCAGGTTCTGAGCAAGTTTCCGTCGTTGTTTGAGCCAAGCCTCGGAAGTTTCTCGGTTGCGAAGGTGCAGATACACTTGATTCCCGGTACACGACCCATCCACCACAAGGCACGGGTGGTACCATATATGATGCGAGAGAAAGTGGAGATTGAGCTGGACAGGCTGCAGCGAGAAGGCATCATCGCACCGGTGGAGTTCAACGAGTGGGCCAGTCCGATTGCTCCGGTTCTCAAGGGCGATGACACGGTCAGAATTTGTGGGGACTATAAAATAACGATTAACCGTTTTTTGCTACAGGACCAGTACCTGCTACCCAAGGCAGACGACCTATTTGCGATCCTAGCTGGAGGAAAGACATTCACCAAATTGGACCTGACCTCGGCCTACGTGACGCAAGAGCTGGCGGAATCTTCGAAAGGCCTCACCTGCATCAACACGCACAAAGGTCTGTTCATCTACAATAGATGCCCGTTTGGGATTCGATCGGATTCAAAGGAACGTGGAGAGCCTGCTAAAGTCAGTTCCGCGCACCGTGGTTTTCCAGGACGACATATTGATCAAAGGTCAGGACACTATCAAGCACTTGAAGAACTTGGAAGAGGTTCTAAGTCGGCTAGATCGTGTGGGACTCCTGTCGAAGTGTGTTTTCCTGGCGCCAGAGGTCGAGTTCTTAAGGAGAAGAATTACAGCAGACGGCATTAGACCCACCGACGCCAAGACGGAGGCCATCAAGAACGCGCCGAGACCACAGAACGTGACGGAGCTGCGGTTGTTCCTGAGACTCCTCAATTATTTTGGTAATTTCCTACCCGGGTTAAGCACCTTGCTAGAACCCCTACATGTGTTGCTACGCAAAGGAGATGACTGGGTATGGGGGAAATCACAAGAGGCTGCTTTTGAGAAAGCCAGAAATCTGTTCTGTTCCAACAAACTGCTTGTTCTGTATAACCATGTAAACATTTAGTGCTAGCTTGCGATGTGTTTTCATACGGGGTCGTGTGTGTGTTACAACAAGCAAATGGATCGGAACATTGCAACCGGTCGTCTATGCGTCCAGGAGTTTGTTCAAGGCCGAAAGGGTCTACAGCATGATTGAAAAAGCTCTGACATGCGTGTACGGGGTAAAAAAAAATGCATCAGTATCTGTTTGGTCTTAAGTTTGAGTTAGAAACTAACCATAAGCTGCTCATATCGCTATTCTCAGAGAGCAAAGGGATGAATACCAATGTCTCTGCTCGCATCCAAAGATGGGCGCTCACGCTGTCTGCATTTCACTATGTAATCCGCTACAGACCAGGCACACACAACTGCGCTGATGCTCTCAGTCGGCTACCATTGCTCACCACCGGGGTGGAAATGGCACAGCCTGCAGACTTGATCTTGATGATGGATGCATTTGAAAATGAAAAGTCACATGTTATGGCCAGCCAGATCAGGACCTGGACCAGCCAGGATCCCCTACTGTCCCTTTTTTTAAAAATTGTGTCCTCCATGGGAGCTGGTCCAGCGTCCCAGTGGAGATGCATGAAGAGATTAAGCTGTTCCAGCAGCGCAAAGACGAAATATCCATACAGGTGGACTGTCTTTTGTGGGGCAATCGCGTGGTTTTGCCTAAAAAAAGTCAGGGAAACATTCATACGCGACCTACACAGTACCCACCCGGCATGAAGGCTATAGCCAGATCCCATGTGTGGTGGCCTGGCATCGACTCAGATTTGGAGTCCTGCGTGCGCCAATGCAACACTTGCTCTTAACTGAGCAATGCACCCAGTGAGGCACCGTTAAGTTTGTGGTCATAGCCCTCCAAACCGTGGTCTAGGATCCACATTTACTTTGCTGGCCCGTTTCTAGGCGAAATGTTTTTGGTTGTTGTGGATGCTTATTCAAAATGGATTGAGTGTGTAATAATGTCTATAAGCACATCCACTGCCACCATCGAAAGCCTATGAGCCATGTTTGCAACATACGGCCTGCCTGATGTCCTCATCAGCGACAATGGGCCGTGCTTCACCAGTGCTGAATTCAAGGAATTCATGACCCGCAATGGGATCAAGCACGTCACATCTACCCCGTTCAAGCCCGCATCCAACGGTCAGGTAGAACGAGCAGTCCAAACCATCAAGCAAAGCTTGAAACGGGTGTCGGAAGGCTCCCTGCAGATCCGCCTGTCCCAAGTCCTGGTCAGCTACCGCACCAGACCCCACTCGCTCACTGGGGTTCCCCCAGCCGAGCTGCTTATGAAAAGAGCGCTCAAAACAAGGCTCTCTCTTGTCCACCCTGATCTCCATGATCACGTCGAGGACAGACGGCATCAACAAAGCATGTACCATGATCGAGCAAATTTGTCACGCGATATGAAGTCAATGACCCTGTATTTGTACTCAACTATGGACATGGTCCCAAATGGCTTGCTGGCACTGCCATAGCCAAACAAGGAAGTAGGGTGTTTCAGGTCAAACTCAGAAATAGACTAACTTGCAGAAAGCGTTTGGACCAAACCAAACTGCAATTCACAGACAGCTACAAGCAACCTGAAGAAGACACCACCAACTTCGACCCTCCGATACACACACAAGTGGCAACCAACATCACGGTTGACCACGAAGCTGAACTCACCATCCCCAGCAGCGCAGCAAGGCCAGCTGCACAGCAGCCCAGCGAAGAACCAACCAACTCACCTACACCTGCATTTGTACCGAGACGATCGACTAGGGAGTGAAAGGCCCCAGATCGTCTCGCCCTGTAAATAAGTGTGCTATTGACTTTGGGAGGGAATGATGTTATGTATGTAACCAGTATTATACCGTCACCAGAAGGCGTACCTGTTGGAGTCCCAAGGGATCCCAGCATCCCTTGGGAGCACTATATAAGCAGGCCTCCCATGCTGTATTAACACTCTGGAGATAGTCGTTGAGGGAAAGGGTGGGTGGGACAGGTTTGTCGCACGCTCTTTCCGTTGCCTGCGCTTGATTTCTGCATGTTCTCTGCGATGAGACTCGAGGTTCTCAGCGCCCTCTCGGATGCACTTCCTCCACTTGGGGCGGTCTTGGATCAGGGACTCCCAGCTGTCAGTGGGGATGTCGCACTTTATCAAGGAGGCTTTGAGGATGATTTTTTAGCATTTCCGTTGCCCATCTTTGGCCCGTTTGCCGTGAAGGAGCTCAGAGCAGAGCACTTGCTTTGGAAGTCTCGTGTCTGGCATGCGAACAATGTGGCCTGCCCAGCAGAGCTGATCGAGAGTGTTCACTGCTTCAATGCTGGAGACGTTAGCCTGGGACGAGGACGCTGATGTTGGTGCGCCTGTCCTACCAGGGGATTTGTAGGATCTTGCAGAGGTATCGTTGGTGATCTTTCTCCAGCAACTTGAAGTATATACCATTTAGCACTGCCAAACTATTTTCTAGCCCTTTTTTCCTCTCTCTTCCAAATTCATTTTCCTACTTTTCTGCACTCCAATTCCAGCTTTGCTTCTCTCCCTAATGAATCTATTCTCAGGTTCCCATCCCCTGCCAAGCCCTCCCCAACAGCACGAGCAAACCCACCCCTGCGAGGATATTGGTCCCGGCTCTGTTGTGGTGTAACCCGTTCTGCTTGTACAGGTCCCACCTCCCCAGAAATGGTCCCAATGGCTCAAGAATTTAAAGCCCTCCCTCCCGCACCATCCTTCGAGCCACGCCTCTTTTTTTGTTTTTCAATTCGACCCGTATGGCCTCATTTGACGTTCCTTCCAAAATATCTGGCTCAATTTTCTCTGGTCATTTGCTCTGCTTTTTTTGACACGCGCGGTTTTTTCTGGCGTATTTATTTTTTTACCAAGTTTCCCCCTGCGATCTGCAGCAGTGTAACTAACTTAGTTACAATTTTTCTAGGCCATTTTTTTTTTAACGTCATAGGGGCACTCCCTCATGTCTGCGCTGGTTTTTTCAATTTTTTGCAGTTTGGCCAGTATTTTTTCCTCCTAGGGTGGCGTAAATGGCCACTCCCGAAAAACCTTCTGGGTAGTTAAGAAAACCAGCGCACATTCACAAATCGGTGCTGAAAAACGCCATTGTTTTTAAATCGAAGATTTTGGAGGGAGTCGAGCACACTGTCAAAATCAATAATTAATAAAGTTCAACTTTTTTTTTAACCTCTCAACACGCATCGACATGCATCATATCACATATGTAAGTCGATGCAAGTTGCCCTGGGAGCGCCCATGATGCGTCCATCTTATGCGGCAGCGTTATGTCTCCAATGTTTCAGCAGCAGCAGCCAGAAGGGTAGAGCTGGCTACTGGGAGACAAAGGGTACGGCCTCGCCACATGGCTCATGTTGCCCCTGCGTGTAACCCGACGGAAGCTGACTGTGAATACAACATGTCGAACATTGCGATGCGCAGCATCATAGAGAGGACCATTGGCATCTTGAAACAGCGTTTCCGATGCCTGGACCATTCCGGACGCTACTCTGAGATTATCGGTCAGTTCACTGTTGTATGCTGCATGCTGCATAACTTAGCCATTGGTAAGGATCATGACTTGCATGTCATCGTGGAGCAGGCGGAGTATGGTGACGTACTTTTGGGGCATCCGAAACGGAGGAGGTCACTCCATAGACCCTCGCGGTTGACAGTGTCGAAGAAGGCCATGTGTAAAGGCTGGCACTGTTCCCTGCATTTTTCCTGCAGCTGTCGCGCTGCAAAAATCATGTCCGTTGTGGCCCAGGAGGGAACGAAATCCGCACTGCGACTCCGGGAGGAGCTCCTCGGCCACGGGAAGAAGACGGTTGAGGAAGACTCAAGCGACGACTTTCCCAGTGGTTGATAGGGAGATTCCTCTGTAGTTGCCGCAGTCGGACTTGTCCCCTTTTTTAAAGATGGTCACGATCACTGCATCTCTAAGATCACCCGGCATGCTCTCCTCCCTCCAGATGAGAGAGATGAGGTTGTGTATTCACACCAGTAGTGCCTCCCCGCCATACTTCAGTGCCTCAGCAAGGATTCCATCCGCTCCCGTAGCCTTGTTTTTTAGCTGTCTTATGGCATTTTCTATCTCATGCAGTATTGGGATCTCACCGAGGTGGTGGCGGGTAGCATGCTGCAGAATGGAGTCGAGAACACTCGAGTCAAAGGCAGAGTCTCGGTTGAGGAGATCTTCGAAGTGTTCCTTCCAGTGGGCCCTGACTGCCTCGGTGTCCTTGATCAGTGTTTTCACGGCCACATCAGCCATGATCTAGTTGAGTGGCGGAGCAGGCTCGAGGGGCTAGATGGCCTACTCCTGTTCCTAATTCTTATGCTCTTATGTTTCCCTGTTCTTAGCCAGGAGTGGGGTGGGGCCTTGGGAGTTTGGTCCATATGTGGTCTTGACTGCGGTGAAGAATCCTCGCACATCATGGCTGTCGGCCAGCTGCTATATCTCCTGTGCTTTCTCCATCCACCACCTGTTCTTTAGGTCCCGGGTTTTTTGTTGGACCTTAGCCTTTAGCCGTCTGTAATGCTGCTCTGCTGCTCCCGAGTTGGGTTGCTATTAAGGCTTAGAAATGCCCTGCGCTTGCAGTCTATTAGTTCTTGAATCTCCTGATCATTCTCATCAAACCAGTCCTGGTGTTTCCTGGTTGAGTGACCGAGCGTCTCCTTGCAGGCACTAGTTATGGAGGCCTGGAGGGCAGATCAAGCGCTGTGGGCATTCTGCATCTCGGGGTCATCAAGGCATGCCAGGTTAGCTGTGAGGCGCAGACTGTGAAGGGCTCTCTTAGCTGGGTCCTTAAGTGCCCTGGCATTGACGTTTTGGCGACACTGCTTCTGCTGCCCTCTTCACTTTGGGGCTATGTTGATGTCAATGATGGATCGGATTAGGCGGTGGTCTGTCCAGCAGTCGTCAGCTCCTGTCATGGCATGGGTGATGCGCACATCCTTGCGATCCCTGGCTCGGACGAAGACATAGTCGAGCAGGTGCCAGTGCTTGGAGCGAGGGTGTTGCCACGATGCCTTGTATTTGTTTCTCTGGCCGAACAAGGTGTTGGTGATGACAAGTTCATGCTCTAGACATGTCAGGAGTAGGTACCGCTGGAGTTGGCTTTCCCTACCCCCTCTCTGCCAATCACGCCTCCCCAGATGTCTGTGTCCCTGCCGACCCTGGTGTTGAAGTCGCCGAGGAGGATCAGTTTGTCGCCCGGAGGTCAGAGATTTTTCGAGGTTGGAGGAAAAACCCTCTTTTGGCCTCATCTGTTGCATCGAGTGTTGGAGCGTAAGCACTGATGACTGTGATGCACTGGTTCCGGGATAGGATGAGTCGAAGCTTCATGAGGTGTTCGTTAGTCCCACAGGGGCAGTCTTTGAGGTGGTCGACCAGCTCGTTTTTGATGGCGAAGCTGTCTCCGTGGAGGCGGCATTCTGCCTCTGGTTTCCCTCTCCAGAAGGTGTAACCTCCACCTTGTTCTTTGAGGTGGCCTTCCCCTGCCCACTGGGTCTCTCTTAGGGCTGTAATGTCGATATCAAATTGTCTAAGCTCCCGGGCAACTATGGTGGTGCGGCGTTCCGGTCTGTCGCTGTTGGGGTTGTCCATGAGGGTCCTGACGTTCCAGGTCCCGAACTTCATGTTAGAGAAGTGGAAGATGCCTATGCGTGATTTCTTTTAACGTGGGGTGATTGTTGCACGCTGGCTACCACACGGGCTTAGCTGAGCGAGGTCTTGGTCCAGTGGCAAGGGGGTCCAGCAAGACTGGAAACCAGGCACTGCTATATGGGCCTAATTGCCTGCAGCGAGGTGTTAGCTGCAGGCTCGGCGCTGGGTCGCATCTTTGATGGTAGGTGGTCCAAGGTTTCTTTGGGGGCAGGCACTGGGGGGGCCAGCGGTGCACTGGGGTTCAGAATGGGGAGGGGGCAGGGGGTGTCACAGCCATTGTACTCACCACGTGCTGGAGGAGGAGAGGAGACCAGGCCATCAGTGGGGAAGGAGAGCTCCAGATGGAGTGGGGGTGGGGCGGAGGAGGTGGAGGTCCGATAGCCAGGTTACTAAAAGCTGTTTGACTTATGGAGCTGCTACCCCGACGGTCATTCCGAGGGACTGCCTATGATGATGATAACTTAGCCATCGTGAGACAGCAGCACCTGGTAGTGGAAGACCCACCTGCGATGAGAATGGCTGTTGATAATGATGTGAAAGATGCAGATGATGAGCAGGAGGAGGACGATGAGGATGAGGAAGCCATGCCAGTGCTCGAGTCCGGAGCAAGACGGCGGAAAGGGCGAGCCATTGTGCCCCATTAACGATTGCTCGAGCCTTGCGCCAGCAGCTCATCCGTGAATGCTTTACAGATGCCTGTGGGCTCAGCAACAACTATTCCACATGGACATGTTTACTGTTTGGTGCTGTTCCGTAATGTGTTAATGCAACATGATTCAGTTTTAATATAAAATAGATTTTAGTCAAAAATTTATGATGTACTTAACTTAATAAAATTATTCTTGTATCAAACTTTACTTTAAGAGCTCTTTTTAAGATCACTTATAAACTTGTAAATTTACATAACTTACAAAAAACTTTTACTCTGAGAACAGTTACAACAGTAACAACAATAATAATAACAGCAGCAGCAGCAAAGAAAGGCTGCACCTATATCTCCCCCCCTTATTCTCAGACCACCCACTGCGCTTGGCCTTGGATACTCCACCAGCCCTGCCCACAGGTGGTGGCACAGTGTTTCTGGGCTTGGTACCAAGCTTATTCATTCTAACATCTCGGGTACTGCGCACCTTTTGAGGGGGATGGTGGGGGGTGGTGTCGGGCGGCAAGTTGGAGGGCCCAGGCTTTGGGCTATTCAGAGGCTGGTGTGGGGATTGGAGTAAGAGTGACAGTTGATTCTGTCAATGGGCGCGGGGTCTGGGCGTGTTCCCTTATTGCAGCAGCTAACTCCATCCTGCCTTCCCTCATGCGCCCTGACAGTGTCTCAATAAACTGCAGCATTCACTCCCTCATGTTGAGCAAGACTGTCTCACACAGCACAGGTAACAGGCAGCAGGCTGATTTGAAAGACCACGATAAATTTACAGGACTTACCCTCTCCCTCGAGTGTGGGCCCAGCTTGTGCAGTACTGATTGCTTTTTTCCAGGCAGGACTCATCAAAGCAGTGACCCTCTCTTCCAAGGGTGTCAGTGGGTGCAGATTTGCCGGGCCTCCTCCTGTTCGAGTTCTTTCATAGAAATGGGCCCAAGATTCCACATGATTTGCGCCTGATTTTTAGGAGCAACTGGTGGAGAACGGACTATCTTAGAAATCGCAATTCTCCACATTTTTTTTTCTGCAGTTCTCGTCAGGTAGAACAGTTCTACTTTGGAACGGAATTTTTTCTTCAAAAGGGGGCGTGTCCGGCCACTGACGCCTGATTTGAAAGTTTCCACAGTGAAAATGTACTCCGAACTAAAGTAGAATGGAGCAAGTGAAGATTTTTGTAGAACTGAAAAAACCTGTTCTACACATTAAAAAAATCAGGCGCAGGTTACAAATTAGGCGTCCAGAACGAGGTGGGGGGGAGGGGGAAGGGAAGTCATTAAATTCTACAATCAATCCTTATTTATACTTCTACAAATATTATACAAATAAATCCAACCTGAATAAACATTTATAAGCAAAGAAAAGATTAAATAAACCATCTTCCTACCTGTGTGAAAGTGCTTGAGGCACAGAGAATGCTGCAGTCAGCCTGAGGCGCCCGTTCTTTCCCGCTGGGGGTGGGGGGGTGGAGGGGAGAGGAGGCGCCCGTTCTTTCCCGCGGGGGGGGGGAGAAGGAGACTGAGAAGGCTGCAAGAAGCCTCAGTGCTGATGTGTTGATGGCAATGTGCTTTTATTTTTAAAAATTTCATAAATTAAACAGCTACAAAGAACTACAAAAATGGCCGAGTGCCAATGTTTTTTTCACACTGAGCATGCGCGAACGCTCCAACGCGCACGCGCAGCGTTGCCGGCAGGAAAAAAACTAATTTAAATAGTACCCGCCCCCTCCCACTTACAAAATCGGCGCGAGTGTAGGCTCCGCCCCCCTGGGCGCCGCGCCAGGCAGACAAGGAGCTGCAGAACGATCCAGAATCGCGATTTTTTTTTTTAGGCGCGATAAACTCGGAGGGGCGCCCGTTTTTTATCGTGAGGAAACTTGGGCCCATAGAAACATAGAAAATAGATGCAGGAGTAGGCCATCCGGCCCTTAAGCCTCCAACACTATTCAATAAGATCATGGCTGATCATTCCTTCAATACCCCATTCCTGCTTTCTCTCTATACCCCTTGATCCCTTTAGCCGCAAGAGCCATATCTAACTCCCTCTTGAATATATCCAATGAACTGGCATCAACAACTCTCTACTGTAGGGAACTCTACAGGTTAACAACTCTGAGTGAAGAAGTTCCTCCTCATCTCAGTCCTAAATGGCTTATCCCTTATCCTAAGACTGTGTCCCCTGGTTCTGGACTTCCCCAACATCGGGAACATTCTTCCTGCATCTAACCTGTCCAGTCCCGTCAGAATTTTATATGTTTCTATGAGATCCCCTCTCATCCTTCTAAACTCCAGTGCATACATACCCAGTCGATCCAGTCTCTCCTCATATGTCAGTCCTGCCATCCTGGGAATCAGTCTGTTGAACCTTTGCTGCACTCCTTCAATAGCAAGAACGTCCTTCCTCAGATTAGGAGAGCAAAACTCAACACAATATTCCAGGTGGGGCCTCACCAAGGCCCTGTACAACTGCAGTAAGACTTCCCTGCTCCTATACACAAATCCCCTTGCTATGAAGGCCAACATACCATTTACCTTCTTCACCGCCTGCTGTACTTGCATGCCAACCTTCAATGACTGATGAATCATGACACCCAGGTCTCGCTGCACCTCCCCTTTTCCTAATCTGCCGCCATTCAGATAATAATCTGCCTTTGTGTTTTTGCCCCTAAAGTGGATAACCTCACATTTATCCACATTATACTGAATCTGCCATGTATTTGCCCACTTGCCTAAACTGTCCAAATCAACCTGCAGCCTCTTGGCGTCTTCCTCACAGCTCACACCGCCACCCAGTTTAATGTCATCTGCAAACTTGGAGATATTACACTCAATTCCATCATCCAAATCATTAATATTTATTGTAAAGAGCTGGGGTCCCAGCACTGAGCCCTGCGGCACTCCACTAGTCACTGCCTGCCATTCTGAAAAGGACCCGTTTATCCCGACTCTCTACTTCCTATCTGCCAGCCAGTTCTCTATCCACGTGTACATTACCCCCAAATCCATGTGCTTTGATTTTGCACACCAACCTCTTGTGTGGGACCTTTCATTATGTGCCACTTCCTCAGCAAAGATATGAAAACCTAACTTTTTAAAGAGGGTGTCCTTCTGCTGGGTGGGACATACAGATGGTCACATTTACAATTGCATTGAATAAATGAAAATATTACTTACACTAACTACTTGACCAAGGTCCTACCACTTTTTACACTGGCCTCCAGACCTCGTGGTGGTCACCATTACATAGTAATCTTCTGTAACTTGGTTCTAGCGTTTCTTCATTTACATAAGAACATAAGAACTAGGAATAGGAGTAGGCCATACGGCCTCTCGAGCCTGCTCCGCCATTCAATAAGATCATGGCTGATCTGATCATGAACTCAGCTCCACTTCCCTGCTCGTTCCCCATAACCCTTTATCCCCTTATCATTTAAGAAACTGTCTATTTCTGTCTTAAATTTATTTAATGTCCCAGCTTCCACAGCTCTCAGAGGCAGCGAATTCCCCTGATTCACAACCCTCTGAAGAAATTTCTCCTCATCTCAGTTCTAAATGGGCGGCCCCTTATTCTAAGATCATGCCCTCTAGTTCTAGTCTCCCCCACCAGTGGAAACATCCTCTCTGCATCCACTTTGTCACGCCCCCTCATAATCTTATACGTTTCTTTGGGTGGAACTTTTATGTGACCTCTGCTGGTGTCCAGCTCCTGCCATCTGTTCTCAATCATAGTAACTAGTGCCTCCACTTCCTGTATGAAATTCTTGGACCTTGCACTGCATTGCATCTTGTACTGCTGCAGCTGCGATTTTTCCAATGCTCTTGCACAGCACTCAACATTCTCACACACACAACTGGCTCTTTAAAAATGGCTGATTGCCAAATTGGAGCTGTGCTGCGCATGCACGTCCATTGGAATAACGTCAAAAATGTAACTTTTTTTCCCTCTCGCATGCACAGAAGGTGTGCACCGTTTTTCGGCGCAGGCTCCACTCCCCGAGGCGACTGGACACACTGCACAGTGTCAAATTTGAATTATACAGCGGGGAAATGTTGGCAAATTATTTATGGTGCATTTCTGGCCTAGAAAAACTGGCGTAACTCTGGCAATAAGCCACAAAACGGGTTTGGGGAAAATTGAGCCCATCATCCCTCCTCACAGCTGTAAGTGTTTCTTTAATCAATACCCTCCTTTTTTACCCCCCCTCTCTATCCCATCTGAAAACCCTGTAACCAGGAATGTTGAGCTGCCATACCTGCCCTTCTTTCAGCCATGTCTCAGTAATAGCTATAATTTCATACTCCCAAGTGTGCTCTGTTCATCTGCCTTATTTCCTATACTCCTTGCATTAAAGTATATACCACTGCCAAACATCCTTGTTGTCTATTTTCAAGCCCTCGTTTCCTCTGTCTTCCAAATTCACTTACTACTTTTCTGCACTCTAATTCCAGCTTTGCTTCTCTCCCTACTGAATCTATTCTCAGATTTCCATCCCCCTGCCAAGATAGTTTAAACCATCCCCAACAGCACCAGCAACCCCCCACCCCCTGCGAGGATATTGGTACCGGCTCTGTTGAGGTGCAACCCATCCTGCTTGTACAGGTCCCACCTCTCCCAGAAACTGTCCCAATGGCTCAAGAATCTAAAGCCCTCCCTCCTGCACCATCCTTCCAGTCACTCATTCATTCATCTGTCCTATCCTCCTATTTCTGTAATTACTACAGGCTTGGTACGTGGCACTGGGAGTAATCCGGAGATTACTACCTTTTGAGGTCTTGCATTTTAATCTCTCTCCTAGCTCCCTAAAAACTGCCTGCAGGACCTCATCCCTCTTTCTACCTATCTCATTGGTACTGATATGGACCATGACATCTGGCTGTTCACCATCTTCCCCCCAGAATGCCCTGCAGGAACTCAATGACATCTTTGACCCTGGCACCAGGGAGGCAACATGTCATCCTGGAGTCACGTCTGTGGCCACAGAAATGCCTTGCGTGCTCCCCTAACAATCGAATCCCCTACCACTGTTGCTCTTCCACTCTTCTTTCTCCTCCCCCCACCCTGTGCAGCTGAGCACCTGTGGTAACATAGACTTGGCTCTGGCTGCAATCCCCAGAGGAACCATCGCCCCCACCAGTACTCAGAACTGAATACGGATTGGAGAGCGAGATGAACTCCGGCACTACCTGCCTGGCCCTCCTTTTCTATCCGGCGGTCAGCCTCTTCCTCTCTGCCTGCACACTCTTAAACTGCGAGATGACCACCTCGAGAAGCGTGCCATCGACGAACTTCTCAGCCTCGCTGACTCAGTGTCTCCAGCCGCCGTTCAAGCTCTGAAACCCGGATCTTGAGTTGCTGGTTCTGGTTCTTTCCTATTAGCGCAGTTGTGTTTTATTGGTAGCACACCAGGAAGAAGTTAAAATCGTGTAATCCTGCAATCTTTCTCTTCTGCCTCAACTCTTCAATTATAGTGCATTATACATTGCATTTATAGGGTATTATTTACATTGACACTTTGATTGTCCATTCTCCTCCCATTATGCATGTTCATGCTAATCCTCAAGAATTTTTGTGAGAGGTGGCAAAATCAATGGACCTCATAGTAGGGAGCAGCGAAACACCAAAGCACACTTTTTACGTGCCTGGAGGAACCTTTTAAATATTGGTCTTGCATACGGATTCTTTTCACATCTTATTTTGAGTTTTGGTGGAGCTCAGCTTTACTCAATGTGGTTTGTGCTGATCTGATGTTTAATAATCCAAATTCACTTGCCAAAGCTGTAGCCCATAGAATTCCATGTTGAGATGGAGCATAACTTCCTCCACCTAAATATTGGGAAGCTCAAAGCCACTGTCTTTGGCCCCTATCACAAACTCCCCTTTCTTGCTGTTGATTCCATCCCCTTCCTCGGCTAGTCTCCGGCTGAAGCGGACTGTTAGCAGCGTCAGTGCAATGTTTGCCCCAAAGCTGATTTTCTGACCTAATATTCCCTCCATCACAAAGACTGCCTCCTTCCACCTCCATAACATTGCCTGCATCCACACCTACCTCAGCCCACCTGCTCCAAAATGCTCTTGCATGCCTTCTTCACCCTCAGACTTGTTTTGCTCGCAACCTTCTGTTTGTCAAAACTCACCTTACTCATCCAATATTGGGCAACTTAAAATTCTCATATGTTTGTGTCCATTCATCACCTCGCCACTTCACTTCTTTGTAACCTTATAACCTTCCACCTCCACCTAACTTTCCATTCCTCTAACTCTGATCTGTTGTGCATCCCTCCTTCCTTCTCCTCACTATTGGGGACTAAGCTTTTTATCGCTTGGGTCCAACTATTTTGAATTCCTACCTCAAGCCTCTCTCCTTCAATACCTGAGCATTTAAAATATCCTCCTTATTCCTTGGCCAAAGATTCATCTACATTGTTAGACAGGGACCTTGACTGTGTCCCTCCCATCTCCTTTATTTCTGCTCTAGCCCTTCTCCTCCCTTCCAGAACCATGATTTGTCCTCACCGAACACACTAGCCTCTGCATTCATCATCATAGGCAGTCCCTCAGAATCGAGGAGGACTTGTTTCCACTCTTAACATGAGTTCTTAGGTGGCTGAACAGTCCAATAGGAGAATCACAGACTCTGTCACAGATAGTCGTTGAGGGAAGGGGTGGGTGGGACTGGTTTGCCGCACGTTCTTTCCGCTGCCTGCGCTTGATTTCTGCATGCACTCAGCGATGAAACTCTAGGTGCTCAGCGCCCTCTGGATGCACTTCCTCCACTTAGGGTGGTCTCTGACCAGGGACTCAAGTGTCAGGGGGGATGTTGTACTTTATCAGGGAGGCTTTGAGGGTGTTCTTGCAATGTTTCCTCTGCCCACCTTTGGCTCGTTTGCCGTGAATGAGTTCCGAGTAGAACGTTTGCTTTACAATGTGACCTGCCCAGCGAACCTGATCAAGTGTGGTCAGTGCTTCAATGCTGGGGATGTTGGCCTGGCCGAGGACGCTGATGTTAGTGCGTCTGTCCTCCCAGGGGATTTGTCGGATCTTGCGGAGACATTGTTGGTGGTATCTCTCCAGCGGCTTTGAGTTGTCTACTGTACATGGTCCCTGTCTCTGAGCCATACAGGAGGGCGCAGGTATTACTACAGTCCTGTAGACCATGAGCTTGGTGGCAGTTTTGAGGGTCTGGTCTTCAAATACTCTTTTCCTCAGGCGGCCGAAGGCTGCACTGGAGGCGGTATTGAATCTCATTGTCAATGCCTGCTCTTGTTAATAAGAGGCTCCCGAGGTATAGGAAATGGTCCACGTTGTCCAGGGCCGCGCAGCGGATCGTGATGACTTGAGGGCAGTGCTGTGCGGCGAGGACAGGCTGGTGGAGGACCTTTGTCTTACGGATGTTTAGTGTAAGGCCCATGCTTTCGTACGCCTCAGTAAATAAGTTGACTATGTCCTGGAGTTCAGCCTCTGTATGTGCGCAGACGCAGGCGTCGTCCGCGTACTTTGGTTGGGGTGGTCTTGGACCTGGCCTGGAGACGGCGAAGGTTAAACAGGTTCCCACTGGTTCTGTAGTTTAGTTCCAGGGTCTGCATCCAAGGGATCAGCATTCACCATTTCCACCACCTCACACATCTTCCCCATGTTTGTTAACATTTCGAAGGGACTGTTCCCTCCGTAACACCCTAATCTACTCCTCCATCACCCCTAATACCTGCTCTTACCCTGGCACCTTCCCATGCAAGGACAGGTGATCACCTCCTCCCATATCACCATCAAGGTGTATCACCTGTAGTATTCACCACTCACGATATGGTCTCCTCAACATCAGAGGTGCAGGTTGGACGACTGCTTTTCCGAACACCTCTGTTCCTTCTGCAAGGACAATCCTGAGATTCTGGTTGCTTGTAACTTCAATTCTCTATCCCACTCTAATGTCTGCCTTCTGCACTGTTCCAATGAACCTCATCTCAAGTTCGAGGAACAGCAACTCAATTTTGTACTAGGCACTTTACAACCCTCCGGCCTTAACATAGACTTTAACAACTTCAGACCTTAACTACAGCTCCAATTTTATCTCGGACAGCACGTGCTGGTAATGCAAGATTGGTGTACCAGCGCTTCCAGCACTGAACGAGATTGTGGGCTGGTGCTTCGGATAGGGATCCAGTAACGGTACATGGCTGATGGTCTGCACCCTTGGTGTCATCTGTCTTTTTCTTTCAACACCCTGGCGTCTTCTCTGCTTTGCAAGGTTTTCCATGCGTCCCTCCCCATCTGCTATAATGCTGTAACCATTCAACCTCTGGGTTACAAATATATCTATTATTTTTTTCAAATTTCTCACACTGCCTCTTTTGTCACACACAATTATCAACTTCTGTCAATTACCTCCTTTCCTCCATCCAATCATCGACCACTCTTTTCTCCTCCCCTTTTCTCTGGCTTTGTTCCTCTTTTATAAGCTGTAATATCTTTCAGTTCTGATAGTCATAGACCTGAAACGTTAATCTTGCCTTCTCCTCTCCACTGCCTGACCTGCCGAATGTTTTCAGTATCTGCTGTTTTTATTTCAGATTTCCAGCAGTAAGCTCCTCCTTGTTTTCAAATCCTTCCATGGCCTCACCCCTCCCGATCTCTGTAATCTCCATCAGCCCTACAACCCCCTGAGATATTTGCGCTCTTCTAATTCTGCCCTCTTGAGCATCCCTGATTATAATCACTCAATTATTGGCAGCCGTGCCTTCTGTTGCCTAGGCCCTAAGCTCTGGAATATTCTGCCTAAACTTCTCCGCCTCTCCACCTCACTTTCCTCCTTCAAAGTGCTCCTTAAAACCTACCTCTTTGACCAAGCTTTTGGTTACCTGCCCTAATTTTCTCCTTGTGTGGCTCAGTGTCAAATCTTTTGTCTCATAATACTCCTGTGAATTTCATACATTAAAGACGCTATAGAAATACAAGTTGTTGTTGTTGTTTTACCACAATTCTGTTCTTTGCACTTCATAGGATTAAAAGATCTGTATTATTACCTGTCACGCCTGTCCAAGTCTTTCTGCCCTGGTAGATGTTATCAGTTGCTAAAGTATCCAGCTGATATTACGTTAAACACTGACTCTGCTAACAAACTTTTAGCTCTTTAAAATGCTATTGAGAAAACTGCATGCTTAATGTGGCATTCATTCACTGGCATTTTCCTCCAGAGCATCAGGATTTGGCCAACAGCACAGAGCTTTTAAGTATTCATCATTAGCAGCCCTTTAATTTTTGCTCGGGTGCAAATGGCTTTGTACATTTGTATGGGCTACTCAACTTGGGCCAAGAATTGGAAGTGGGACATTTCTGTTCAATGTTGCCCAAGCTATTCACTGGATGATCTTGCCGAGTCTGAGCGGCCCCCGGCCTGCGAGCACCATCGGAGCAGGCCGGGGAGCGGAAGGAGAAGCGTGGAGGCATACTGCTCCAGGGAGCAGTGCGTGCTGGAGCAGGAGAGCAACAGCAGTGAAGAGTGACATCATCAAGGTCCAGGTCATCAAGGAGCGTGGGCAGGTACAGCAGGAGCGGCGAGGTCAGGGCAAAGGAGTGGCGAGAGATTGTAGAGGGACGTGATCATAGCCCAGGAGAGGCGTGAGCTCGGGGCCCAGAAGAGGCGAGGGCCCAGGGGCAGCACGGGCCAGCCCACACTGTGATATGTGTGCGCACTAGGTCCGTGCAGCAGAGCTAGTCTGCAGTCGTCTTGGTTAATCCTATCTACTGGACCAAGACCTAGCTTTGTCAAACCCATGTGATGGCTGGTGTGCAACGGTCACCACACGTTTTAAAAAATAAATGCAAGCACAGGCATCTTCCACCCTTCAAGATTCAGTTCAGACCTGGAATTTTCAGGTCCATCATTGAAACAGCTGTGAACTTTTTGACATGGAAGCAAGTTATCCTCGATTCAAGGAACTGCTTAAGATGATGCCTATGATGTATATATGTTGCATCAATGCTAACACTCCATTGTTACTGCTGCAGCTTAGTATTAACAGAAGTGTAAAAAAAGCACAGCTGAAACTGTGAACTGCTTCAGTATTTACCAGGGAGATAGAACAGGTGGACATGACATTGGATAATGAGATAAGTACATTTAAAATAACATTTAAGAGGGGATATATTAAATAAGCTAATCAAACTCGAAGGTAATAAAATCCCTGGGGGGCGGGGGAATTGCCCTCCACCCAAAACGGGGCGGATAATCCAACAAAATTCAGGACTTTGCATTTTTTTCACGGTCAGAGTTGCAGTCGTCAGCGGGGCGGAAGTGTGGGTGGGTCGGAATGGCTGTCGTCAGCAGGGCGGAAATGCGGGCGGGTTGGAACGGCCTTCGCTCCAAGTCATCAGCACTGCCAGTTAAAGGGTTGTGCCGCTACGAACTCTGCAGCTACTTTATTGGCAAACACTGGGCCACCAGGGAGGGTTTCGGCCGGGCCAGCAGCCTGGCACACAGTGGTGAACCCGTGGACATAATTGGCAGTAGGCTGACAATAAAAAGTAACATGGAGTCGCCGGCAGCGCAACCTCCCTTTTAAGGGCAGACATGTCGTCCAGCCACAGACAACTCCCCGCTGGGGAAAGCGGTCAGTGGCACCGATCAGCGTCAGTAATGGAGTTTATGGAGGGGGGGCATTGTCGGCCCCCAAGTCCGGATTAATTGCATCCATGCATTTTAAAAGAAGCTAGGGAAGAGATAGCAGAGGTCTTACTACACACATTTAATAATTCGTTAGAAAAAGGTGTCGTGCCAGAGGACTGGTGGATAGCTAATGTCATACCTATATTTAAGAAGGCGGATAAAACCTTTCCAGGGAATTATAGACCAGTCAGCTTAGCATCAGTGGTGAGAAAAATAATCGAATCCTTACTAAAGGAGAAACTAGAACAATATCTAGAAACCAAAAATATAATTATGACTACTCAACATGGATTCAAAAGGGAAAGTCTTGCTTGACCAATCTCATTTAATTTTTTGAAGAGGTAACAGAGAGAGTAGACAATGGTAATGCAGTAGATCTAATTTATCTAGATTTTCAAAAGGCGTTCAATAAGGTCGGTACCCCATAATAGACTGATGAACAAGGTCAGAGAATGCGGAGTCAGGGGACAAGTCGCAGAATGGATAGCTAGCAGGCTTCAAGACCGAAAGCAGAGGGTAGGGGTAAAAGGTAGCTATACACAGTGGCAGAAGGTGGGTAATGGTGTTCCACAAGGATTGGTGCTGGGACCACTGTTGTTCACAATTTATATTAATTTAGACTTTGTGATCAAAAACATAATTTCTAAATTTGCAGGTGACATCAAACTGGGGGCGATAGTCAATACTGAGGGGACTACAAAAAAATTACAGGAGGACATTAATAAACTTGCAGAATGGGCATATAATCGGCAAATGAAGTTCAACACAGATAAATGTGAGATTACTTTTGGTAGGAAGAATAGGGAGGTCACTTATTACTAGGAGGGTGAGAGTCTAGATGGGGTTGAAGAACAAAGGGATCTCAGTACAAATACACAAATCGCTAAAAGTTTCGACACAGGTTAGCAGGTCATTAAAAAAAGCAAACCAAGCACTAGAGTTTATTTCTAGAGGTATAGAATTGAAAAGTAGGGAGGTTATGCTCAACCTGTATTGTACTTTGGTTGGACCACACTTGGAGTACTGCATGCAAATCTGGTCGCCATATTATAAAAAGAATATAGAGGCACTGGAGAGGGGGCAGAGAAGGCTTACAAGGATGATACCAGAAATGTGAGGGTATACATATAAAGAAAGGATGAACAAGCTATGTCCCTTTTCTCTTGAAAAAAGAAGGCTGAGGGATGATCTAATAGAGGTCTTTAAAATTATGAAAGGTATTGATAGAGTGGATACAGAGAGAATGTTTCCATTTGTAGGGAAAGAGCATAACTAGAGGCCATCAATATAAGATAGTCACCAAGAAATCCAAGAGGGAATTCGGATGAAAATTCTTTACCCAAAGTGTGGTGAGAATGTGGAACTCGCTACCACAGGGAGTGGTTGAAGCGAATAATATAGATGAATTTAAGGGGAGGCAAATGAGGGAGAAGGGAACTGAGGGTTATGCAGATAGATTTAGATGTGGAAGGACAGGAGGAGGCTCGAGTGGAGCATAAACACCGGCAAAAACTGGTTGAGCAGAATGGCCTGTTTCTGTGACGTATATCCTATGTAACTATTATCTCAGGATGGACGTTAATCAGATTGAGTAGATGCAGTAGTATCAGGGTTTGAGAGAAGGCAGTTCCACTTCTGGCAAACTATAGAGTTGAATAATCAAATTGACCTTTACTCAACAATGTATATGAATTCCACTGTTTCCAAAAACTGGTAAAAGATTTAATAAGAGATTGACTGTAAGTAAGAACTATGTGGCAAATTGATTGGAAGGCATTGGCAATAGTTGGACGTGATCGGTGCAGAAAAAGTACAAGTGCACCAGAATCAGCAAGAGGAACACAATGATCAGCTGTATTAGGAAAACAAGGAACTTCTTAGCAAATCTTTTGTCAGCTTGAGAGTCGCATTCCTGGTGAACCTAGATTTCTATTATCCGTTGGAGTGGAGATTGTGTTTTATCATCAAGGTTCCATTGTATGTAGTACAATGTGAACTTTTGCAGAGATTTACTGCAGTTCACGGAAGTGTTTGCCCAAAATTTTCAGCCAGGGCTTTCTGTTTCTGCAGTCAGTGGTTTGGAAGCACATTATTATTCCTGCACGTTTGTGGGTCAGTTGAAAAATACTTCTGATCATATTGGCATTGGAATGATTGAGCCAATTAGCTACTTGGATATATTGGTACTCCGAATAATAATTCTTATTGGTTTTCTCCCACTGGTTGCTTGGCAGTCAAGGTTTTCCTCCTATTCTCAACATCTCCTTGGTAGGCCATTTGCAGTCGAGTCATGAAAGCCCACTTCTCTCCTTTTATCAGAAAATAAATTTGAACAGTTCAGAATTCTACCATTTTGAAATAGTCCAAGAGAACTGCATCCCATTGCCTGTTCAGTAAGTGCCACCTTAACTGTTGGGGCATTGGCTTCCAGGGGGTATATGCAACCAAGTGGAAGAATCTCAACCCCCAGTGATATGTCTACCCATTCAGGTTCTAGGTATGGTTCGTCGTTAACAGCACTTTACGTAGTGGGGACCTGCCTGGTTCAGGTATCACATTACTGAGTCAACGATAGAAAATTGACTTGGCTCTTAACTCCCATTGGCAGGCACGTCACCATGGCGTCAACTTGACCCCCAAAGAGAGCCTGCTTACCTGCCCCAAAGATGATGGTCACTAGTTGGTTATCAGCCACTAACCAATTTGAGACATCACAGCACAAGTCACCAATATTTTATATCTCTTGTTGACAGAGTGTCATGAACAGGATGCATGTGATCAACATCCCCTATGCTCTGATGAAGGTGAATCCTCTTTCCTGGATACAGAAAGTTTATGCGTACAAAGGTAAGGTAATAATATTGGAAGGCATGTAATGTGCAAAAGTCATTCAGCCCATCACATGTTCTACTTCTGTCAGCTGTATTGACTCTTGTAGAGTTATGTGCACCATAGCAGGGATTCGCAACCTTCTGAGCCACCCCCCCTCCCCTCCCTTCAAGTTATAAAAATCCCATGGACCCCCTCTAACAAAACACAAGTATTTTTTTCTGTATAAAATTTGCAACTAGCCTGAAATAAACCTGCTCGATCAGACTGGAAAACAGGCATCCTTCCGTGCACGACTGAATGCAAAGCACTGATTGTTTTTCTGGCAACGCCTGCACCATCCGAAAATATTGCTGCCTTTCCCTGGTAACAGAATGTGAAGAGTTCGTGGAAGCTCCAGTGTGGCCAATGTTCAACATATCCCAGGCTTTCGCGTGACAACAGCACATGCCAGGTGCTGGATTGCTACTACAACATCTACGTCACATCAACATTACTGTATATCAAAGGGAAGGTGGGCCCATTCAGCCCCGCCCCCTTTTTTATTTCGGCTCAGGTTATTTTTCGCACCAGGCCCATTTATATTTAAAACCGCTTTAGTATTTTAATTTCCAAATAAGTTTAATTTCACTCGAAGCCCGTTTTCGGTGTATTATTTTTAATCTTCTCCACCGCCAGCCATAGCAGGAGGGGGACGCTGTTGGTGGCGCATGGCGGATTGAAACCTCAGGCTAAAATGACATCGCTTTCGCAGAGGAGAAGCCAGTCTGGATCCAGCAAGTGGAGCCTTTGAAAACGATGTGGTGATAGTGATCGCTCTTTCACTCCCTCCTCCACCTCCCGCTCTATTGCAGACTCCTTGAAATCTTCTCACGAGCCCCTGGGGGGGCCACGGAACCCCGGTTGATAACCCCTACACTATAGTATTTGCTATTAACGTCGTTGTATTTTTGTATTTTTAATTGTAAGAGGTTTTGAGCCACGAGTGCATTTATTTTCTTGCAGCTCACGTTGCTGTGGTGAAGTCTCGGGACATGCATTGGTCTCTCTTAGCTCAGCGGGATCAGAGGGATGTAAGTCTCAGCTCACTGCGGATGCTGATTGTAGCAGATGGTGCAAATCCATGTAAGTATGCTGTTACCTTGCCATCTCTTAATATGTCTACTCTCAAGGTCTTCATCACAAGATCTTGTGACCATTACCACCCACATCCCTCTACCCCCTTCCAACTCCACTTCCTTCTGCATCCATCCTTGGGGGGAGGGGGGGAGAACTTTCTTTAAGTCACTTATAATTGCACTTTCAAACTCCCAACTGTCTAGCCTTTGGCCTTCCAGCTATCAATAATTCAATCACCACCTCCGCTCCACCTATCGGATGCCTTTGTCCTTAGGAAAACCTTTTATCTCTCCCATCCCAGTCATTACCGGTAGAGTGGAATCTATCTTTGCTTCCTCAAGTACACTGAGCACAGACCTGAGTGTATCTGGCTAACAAGAAGTTTAGCCATCCATCTGTGAACTGGCTGGATGACATCAAGTGCTATTGAGTCTCTCCCTCCTCTGTCAAAACTACCCAGTAGTCCAGGATTCTCCTGGAGAACAAAGATAACCCCCAGTTTTTTTCTCCAATGCCAGCAAGCTCTTTAAACTGCTATCCCCTCCCCCTAAACCCTCACCTCAAACAAGAAGTCTGAGGAACCTATGGACTTATTTGTCACTAAGATTGATATTATTGGTTCAGCTCTCATTGCTGCTAATCCCCCCTTCCCCTTTCGCATCAATCCAAACCTCCACCCATGCTCCTCCCCTGCCTTAGCCCTAAATCCGTGTCTTTCTCCAGTGTTTCTCCTGTCTCCCCTCATGCCACTCTCCAAGCTCATCTTGTCCATGAGACCCACCTCCTGCTCCTTTAACCACAATACCACTAAGGTGCTGAACAGCCAACTTCCATTCCTGGTCCCCATGCTAGTCGACATTATCCTCCGTTACTGTATTCCTCCCTGGCAAAATTGCCGTCACCACCCCTCCACAAAACATCCCAACTCAACCCCTCTGTTCTTGCAATCTACTGCCTGATTTCCAACCTTCCTTTCCTCCTTGAACATGTTGGCTCCCAAATCCGTGCGTCTTCACCTGCCTTGGCACCAAAATGGTGCTTAAAAAGTCACAGGACACATCCATTGTGACTTGTGCATTATCCCTCTTTGTCCTCCATTAATCTCTGTGCTGCCTTTGACACACAACCCTTCTTCACCACCACCACTCCATTGTGTAGCTCAGTGAGATTACCTTCACTTGGTTCCACCCATACCTATCCAATTGTAGCTAGCAATGGCTTCTCTTCCCACTTCCCCCTATTAACTCTATAAAATCCCTCAAGGGATACTTGACACCCTTTTCTTCTTAGTCTACATGCTGCCCCTTGGTGATATAATCTGCTGTAATGGGTCAACTTTCACATGTATGCTGATGGCACCTAGCTCTATCTCTCCACCATTGTCTCAATCCCTTCACAGTGCCTCTGTGTTGTCAAGCTGCTTGTCAGACATCTAGTCTTGTACTTTCTTCCAGCTAAATATTGGGAAGACTGAAGCTGTAGTCTTCAACCCCTGCCACAAGCTCTGCACCCTTAACATTAATTTCATCGCCCTGCTTGGCCACTGTCTCAGGCTGAACCAGACTGTTGCCAACCTCAGCGTCCTATTCGGCCATAAGCTGAGCTTCTGACCCCATATCCTCTCCATCTACCTGCTTCCACCTTTGTAATGTAACCCACCTCCACTCCTTCCTCAGCCAATCTGCTGCTGAAACCCTCATCACTGCCTTTGTTTCCATTATCCAAATGTTCTTCTGGTAGGCCTCCCATCTTCCTTCCTCCATAAATCTTACTCATTCCAAACTCTGATGCCCATATTCTATCCCATACTAAATCCTACTCTGTCCTTGCTGATCTACATTGAGTCCAAGTCTCCCATTGCCTCAAATTTAAAATTCTCATCCTCTTGTTTAAATCCCTTCATGGCCTTGCCCCTCCCTATTTCTGTGACCTCCTCCAGCCCTACAATCCCCCTCCCCGAGCACTCTGCTCTTCTGGCCACTTATCAATTTAATATGGTTTGGATACCCCTCACACTTTTTCCAGATCTAATTAAATTATTTACAAAAAAAATCCCAGTTGATTTTTGCTGTAAATGACAGATTTACACACAAGTTATAGGGCTAGATTTTATACTTTTGTGCAGATCGCCCAAAAATGGGCGGTATTTCCGGCATGGGCGGTAAACATGGGTTTTCAGATCACCGGCTTGTCGCCCATTTTCAAAGCCCCTAGTGCAGATCGCCCAAAAATGGGCGGTATTTCCGGCATGGGCGGTAAACATGGGTTTTTCAGATCACCGGCTTGTCGCCCATTTTCAAAGCCCCTAGTCTCCATTTTAAAAATTGGGCGTTACCATGAGCGATCTGAAATGGGTGATAACGTTAAATCTCTGTGGCCTTCTGCCGTAAAGTGTCGCCGTCCTTGGCAATGGCATGGCAACGTTCGTTTCCCGCGATTCAGGAGGTCAGGGGTCATCATTACTGTTATGTATGTAATAACTCGATAGATTGAATACTGTAAACTAACACAGGTACAAACCTGGCTCTGCTTGATTAGGGCCCAAAATGATTACATTACATGATGGCTTGCCTTTTATACACATGTGCGTACAACCCAATGACCTCCAACAGCGGTGCCACGTGGTGGCTAGTAACTCCAAGCATACATACATGACAATATCCCCCTTTAAGATATTAGTAACAGTCTTTTTACAAATTGAGACGGTCCGGGGCTTTCCGCTCCCGAGTTGATCGTCTCAGTTCAACTCCAGCCTTGGGCGAGCGTTCTGAGTCTGTTATGACTGGGGGCTGGGTAGCCGAGCTGATGGGAATGGCAATGACCATGTCAGGGATTGAAAGTCCAGATACGTTGATGACAGCGGAGTTCTCTGATGACTGAGGGTAGGTTGGTTGGTCACTGATTGTGTCTTCCTCAGACTGTTCCGGTTCATCCGTGTGCCGCAGCTTTATTAGATCGACATGTTTCCTGCATGTTTGCCCATTCTTGAGCTTGACGATAAACACTCTTAACCTCCTTGGCTTCAACAGTACCGGCGATTCACTTGGGACCTTGACCATAATTTAGTACATGCACAGGATCATTAACAGAAATGTCGCTTGACACAACAGCGCGATCATGATACCACTGCTGACTTTGACATCTGTATTCAACATGATCATTCAAGTCAGGGTAGACAAGAGAGAGCTTGGTCTTAAGACCTCTCCATCAATAGTTCAGCAGGGGGGACCCTCGTAACCGTGTGGGGTCTTGTCCTGTAACTAAGCAATATGCATGACCAGCGAGTCTGCAGTGAACCTTGAGTTATACATTTCATACTCTGCTTGATTGTTTGGACAACACTCTCTGCTTGACCATTAGATGCGGGTTTGAATGGTGCTGACCTCACATGTTTGACACCGTTGAGTTTCATGAACTCTTGAAACTCCAGACTCGTGAAGCAAGGTCCGCTGTCGCTTACAACGATGTCGGGCAGACCATGAGTGGCAAACATGACACGAAGGCTCTCAATGTTAGCTGTGGATGTACTGGATGACATGATTATACACTCTATCCACTTGGAATATGCAAGGGGCCTGCAAAGTCGATGTGGATCCTGGATCATGGTTTAGATCACCACGACCACAGACTCAGCGGTGATTCCGCTGGTGCTTTACTTAGCTGCATGTAAGTGTTACACTGATGCACACATGATTCCAGATCAGAGTCAATTCCAGGCCACTATACATGAGACCTGGCAATGGCTTTCATCATGACAATACTGGGATGAGTGCTATGTAGATCATGTACAAATTTTTCTCTGCCTTTCTTAGGCATAACAACACGATTACCCCACAGTAAATAATATGACTAAATGGATAGTTCATCTTTGCAACAGCTGTAAGGTTTGATCTCATCACCCATTTGCTTGGGTATGGCAGACCAATCACCACTAAGGACACAGCGTTTCACAACCGATAATATCAGGTCCTGACTGGTTCAGGTCATGACTTGGGCCGTGACAGGGATTCCTTCACTTTCAAAAGCATCCATAACTAACAGTCGGTCTGCAGGTTGTGGCTTCTCCACCTCCGGCGTGGGCAACGGTAGACGGCTCAGTGCATCGGCATAATTCTCGGTGTCAGGTCTGGCGAATAACATAATCATAGGCAGATAATGTCAGCGCCCACCTCTGGATGCGGGACAATGCATTGGTATTTATACCTTTGTTTTCGGAAAACAATGAAATGAGTGGCTTGTGATCTGTTTCCAGTTCAAACCGAAGACCAAACAGGTACTGATGCATCTTTATAACCCCATACACACAGGCTAATGCTTTTTCTACCATGCTGTAGTCCCTTTCCGCCTTTGACAAACTTTTGGAAGCATACGCAACAGGTTGCAGTTTACCCGACTCATTAGCTTGTTGGAGCATGGAACCAACTCCATATGATGAAGCATCACAGGCCAATATTAGATGCTTACACGAATCATAATGTACCAGCAACTTGTTGGAGCAAAGCAGATTAGTAGCTTTCTCAAGCTCTATCTTGAGACGCACCCCAAACCCAGTTGTCACCTTTTCTTAGCAGCATGTGCAGTGGCTCTAATGAAATGCTCAATCTAGGTCGGAAATTACCGAAGTAGTTGAGTAGACCAAGGAACGAATGCAGTTCCGTCGCATTCTGAGGTTTGGGTGCATTTTTGATGGCCTTGGTTTTCGAGTCCGTAGGCCTGATGCCGTCAGCAGCAATTTTCCTCCCCAGGAATTCGACTTCCGGTGCCATGAAAACACACTTCGAACGTTTCAGTCTGAGTCCCACTTTGTCCAGACAATGTAGAACCTCTTCCAGGCTGTTCAGGTGTTTGGCGGTGTCACGACCTGTGACCAGGATGTCATTTTGGAACACGACGGTTCTTGGAACGGACTTAAGTAGAATCTCCATGTTCCTCTGAAAAATGGCTGCAACCGAGCGAATTCCGAAAGGACACCTGTTTTAGATAAACAGTCCTTTGAGTGTGAATGCACGTAAGTTTCTTTGATGTCTCGACCAACTCCTTTGTCATGTAGGTCGACGTCCGATCTAGTTTAGTGAATGACTTCCCCCCCCCGGCTAGAGTTGCAAACAGGTCATCAGGCTTCGCTAACGGGTATTGATCCTGTTTCGAAACTCGGTTGATCGTAATTTTGTAGTCTCCACAAATCCTGACAGTGCCATCACTCATCACAGGAATAATGGGGCTGACCCATTCGTTAAATTCGACCGGTGATATTACCCCTTCACGCTGGAGTCTGTCCAGTTCGATTTCGATCGTCTACCTCATCATGTACGGAGCTGCCCGAGCTTTATGATGGGCGGGTCTTGCATCCGAGTCCACGTGGATCTGCACCTTGGCTCCCGTGAAATTGCCAATGCCTGGTTCAAACAGCGAAGGGAACATGCTCAGCACTTGAGCACGTGGAATATCATCCTTCGCCGACAACACTTTGCTATTGTTCCTCTTCCATTTGATTTATTTCTAGCCAATTCCTGCTGAACAGCGTTGGACCATTGCTTGGAACAATCCACGACAGTAAATCGTGAACCGCATCATCATACAACACCTTGACTACTGCACTGCGAATCACCGTTATGAGCTCTTTAGTGTAGGTACGCAACTTGGCATTGACTGGACTCGGCTTAGGCCTCACAGCCTTAGTATCTCACGGCTTGTCAAATGTCCTCTGGCTCATTCTTGATTGACTCGCACCTGTGTCCAATTCCATCGGTACCAGCACACCGTTAAGTTTCACATTAATTATTATCGGTTGGCTCTTTGCTAGGAACGAATACAGTCCATACACTTCCTCCTCTGGTATCTCAGATTGCATATCCAGATCCGCGCTGTACTGGTCATCATCCTCCACTTGGTGTGTCGCAGCACGCTTGCTCAGTTGCGGACATATGCGCTGGAGATGCCCCAGTCTTGAACAGCCTTTACAAATGTAATGTTTAAACCGACACTGATGAGGCCGATGATTGCCCCCACAACGCCAACACGGTGAAATCAGATTCGTTCCCTTTGGCGGACTTTGGGCAGCCACAGGTTTCGCATACAGAGTCAAGTAGGCCCTGCCATATGCAGCTCTGCCAAACTACAATACAGTCTTGTTTACAGTACTTGCCGAATTCCGATTTTTCGATGATATCTGCTTTAAGGTTTTGTCCGTCGTCATGCATGCCTGGGCACTCGTGATGGCCTTGCTCAAATCCGTCTCCGCTGCCAGCAGCTTACGCAGGATCACTCGTGGTTGATGCCAATTACAAAGAAGTCCTGGAGTATGTCTCCCAATGTGTTGTCAAACTTACACGGTCCAGCTAGACGTCTTAGGTCGGCGCCAAATTTTGACACATCCCAGCCCTCAGAACGAACGTGCATGTAGAATCGATATCGTAAAATGATGATGCTGCCTTATGGTTTGAGATGGTCACATACCAGAGCGCACAATTCCTCATAGTCCTTGTCCGTTGGACTTGCAGGCGAGAGAAGATTCTTTGAGTCCATAGATTTTCAGACCACAAACCGTGAGGAAGGCCTAACTGCGTCAGTGGGTTCCTCCATTTTGTTGGCCACGAAGTACTGGTCCAGGCGAGCTACAATCTGCCCAGCCCGCTCCCTCCACGAATCTCTCCAGAATTCCAATTGTGCTCATTTTTGCATGCGAAGGTTCTTAAGTTACCTCGTCGCCAAATGTTATGTATGTAATAACTTGATAGTTTACAGTATTCAGTCTAACACGGATGCACACCTGGCTCTGCTTTACAAGAGCCCAAAGTGATTACATGATGGCTTGCCTTTTATACCTGGGCCGCACACGTGCATACAGCCCAATGACCTCCGACAGTGGCGCCACCTGGTGGCTAGTAACTCCAAGCTTACATATATGACAATTACACACACAGAAGAGAAGACAGAGAGAGAGAAAACAGAGAGGGACTGAAAGAGTGTGTGTGTGAGGTGTGTGCTTGTTTGGCTGTTGTGGGAGGCACGAGGGAGATTCACCAGCAACAAAATGCCTGCAAAGTACAAGAACATAGTTGGCACCGAGTTTTTGTCCAACAAATAAAAAAAATAACGTGGAAGAGATGGAGGAGGCCCTGCAGCTCTTAGCCAGGAACACTGGTGGCAGAGGGCTCCCAGTGGTCCCGGAGCGGGTACTGCACCCAAAGATGTCGCACCCCCATTGCCAACGACACGAGCCAGGAGCAACATCTGGCTTGGAGCACGTTCCCACCAGAGGGGCCGTCCTCTCCCGTATCCGTCCAAGCAGCGGTTCTGCCGTCATCACCCCACCCCTCTCCCACCCAATGAAGCAGCGCCTGAGAAACTTCTCAGCCAGGCGGCTTGGAGTCAGGAAGGGAAGGGGTAGGGGTAGGGGTAGGGGTAGAGGTGGGGTTGAGAAGCCAGTGGGGAGGGTTGGCTTTTACAGATATACTTTTGATTTCAGACAAATGCTCGGTTTAAATGTTTTTTATTCAACATAACCTTGTTGCGCATTGGCTCAGATAGCTGCACTGTTACACACTGGTGATTCCTTAATATCAAAGGCTATAATTACACTTAACTTCAATCAACTTAAAGTTTAACTGTCACAAAGGTCATAGAAACATAGAAAATAGGTGCAGGAGTAGGCCATTCGGCCCTTCAAGCCTGCACCACCATTCAATAAGATCATGTCTGATCATTCACCTCAGTACCCCTTTCCTGCTTTCTCTCCATACCTCTTGATCCTTTTAGCTGTAAGAGCAATATCTAACTCCCTCTTGATGCCAGTTCATTGGGTATATTCAACAACTCTCTGCAGTAGGGAATTCTACAGGTTAACAACTCTCTGAGTGAAGAAGTTTCTCCTCATCTCCGGTCCTAAATTGCTTACCCCTTATCCTTAAACAGTGACCCCTGGTTCTGGACTTCCCCAACATCGGGAACGTTCCTCCTGTATCTAACCTGTCCAGTCCCGTCAGAATTTTATATGTTTCTATGAGATCCCCTCTCATCCTTCTAAACTCCAGTGAATACAGGCCCAGTCGATCCAGTCTCTCCTCATATGTCAGCCCTGCCATCCCGGGAATCAGTCTGGTGAACCTTCGCTGCACTCCCTCAATAGCAAGAATGTCCTTCCTCAGATTAAGAGACCAAAACTGAACACAATATTCCAGGTGAGGCCTCACCAAGGCCTATACAACTGCAGTAAGACCTCCCTGCTCCTATACTCAAATCCCCTAGCTATGAAGGCCAACATGCCATTTGCCTCCTTCACCTGCATGTCAACTTTCAATGATTGATGTACCATGACACAGGTCTCGTTGCACCTCCCCTTTTCCTAATCTGCCGCCATCTCATTTATCCACATTATACTGCATGTGCCGTGCATTTGCCCACTCACCTAACTTGTCCAAGTCACCCTGCAGCCTCTTAGCGTCCTTCTCACAGCTCACACCGCCATCCAGCTTAGTGTCATCTGCAAACTTGGAGATATTGCACTCTTCCTTCATCTAAATCATTGATGTATATTGTAAATAGCTGGGGTCCCAGCACTGAACCCTGCGGCACCCCACTAGTCACTGCTTGCCATTCTGAAATGGACCTATTTATCCCGACTCTCTGCTTCCTATCTGCCAACGAGTTTTCTATCTACATCACTACGTTACCCCCAATACCATGTGCTTTAATTTTGCACACCAGTCTCTTGTGTGGGATCTTGTCAAAAGCATTTTGAAAGTCCAAATACACCACATCCATTGGTTCTCCCTTGTCCACTCTACTAGTTACATCCTCAAAAAATTCTAGAAGATTTGTCAAGCATGATTTCCCTTTCATAAATCCATGCTGATTTGGACCGATCCAGTCACTGCTTTCCAAATGCACTATTTCATCTTTAATAATTGATTCCAATATTTTCCCCACTACTGCTGTCAGGCTAACCGGTCTATAATTCCCCGTTTTCTCTCTCCCTCCTTTTTTTTAAAAAAAGTGGTGTTACATTAGCTACCCTCCAGTCCATAGGAACTGGTCCAGAGTCGATAGACTGTTGGAAACTGATCACCAATGCATCCACTATTTCTAGGTCTACTTCCTTAACTACTCTGGGATGCAGACTATCCGACCTGGGGATTTATGGGCCTTCAGTCCCATTTTTTTCCCAGCACAATTTCATGACTAATAAGGATTTCCTTCAGTTCCTCCTCCTTGCTAGACCCTCGGTCCCCTAGTATTTCCGGAAGGTTATTTGCGTCTTCCTTCGTGAAGACAGAACCAAAGTATCTGTTCAATTGGTCTGCCATTTCTTTGTTCCCCATTATAATTTCATCTACGTTTGTCTTCACTAATCTTTTTCTCTTCATATATCTAATAGAAGCTTTTGCAGTCAGCTTTATGTTCCCAGCAAGCTTCCTCTCATACTCTATTTTCCCTTTCTCATTAAATCCTTAGTCTCCCTCTGCTGAATTCTAAATTTCTCCCAGTCCTCAGATTTGCTGCTTTTTCTGACCAATTTATATGCCTCTTCCTTGGATTTAACACTATCCTTAATTTCCCTTGTTACCCACGGTGGAGCCGCCTTCCCCGTTTTATTTTTACTCCAGACAGGAATGTACAATTATTGAAGTTCACCCATGTAATATTTAAATGTCTGCCATTGCCTATCCACCGTCAACCCTTTAAGTATCATTCGCCAGTCTATCCTAGCCAATTCATGTCTCATACAATCGAAGTTACCTTTCCTTAAGTTCAGTTTCTGAATTAACTGTGTCACTCTCCACCTTAATAAAGAATTCTACCATATTATGGTCACTCTTCCCCCAAGGGGCTTCGCACAACAAGATTGCTAATTAGTCCTTTCTCGTTACACATCACCCAGTCAACGATGGCCAGCCCTCTCGTTGGTTCCTCGACATATTGGTCTAGAAACCATCCCTAATACACTCCAGGAAACCCTCCTCCACCGTATTGCTACCAGTTTGGTTAGCCCAATCGATATGTAGATTAAAGTCGCCCATGATAACTGCTGTACCTTTATTGCACGCATCCCTAATTTCTTGTTTGATGTTGTCCCCAAGCTCTCTACTACTGTTTGGTGGTCTGTACACAACTCTCACTAGTGTTGTCTGCCCCTTGGTATTCCGCAGCTCTACCCATACAGATTCCACATCTTCCAAGCTAATGTCCTTTCTTACTATTGTGTTAATTTCCTCTTTAACCAGCAACTCTAGCCCACCTCCTTCTCCTTTCTGCCTAGCCTTCCTGAATGTTGAATACCCCTGGATGTTGAGTTCCCAGCCTTGGTCACCCTGGAGCCATGTCTCCGTAATCCCAATTATATCATATTCGTTAATAGCTGCCTGTGCAGTTAATTCGTCCACCTTATTACGAATATTCCTCGCATTGAGGCACAGAGCCTTCAGGCTTGTCTTTTTGATACACTTTGTCCCTTTTAAAATTTTGCTATAATGTGGCCCTTTTTGATTTTTGCGTTGGGTTTCTCTGCCCTCCACTTTTTCTTTTCTTCTTTCTATCTTTTGCTTCTGCCCCCATTTTACTTCCCTCTGTCTCCCTGCATAAGTTCCCATCCCCCTGCCATATTAGTTTAATCCCTCCCCAACAGCACTAGCAAACACTCCCCCTAGGACATTGGTTCAGGTCCTGCCCAGATGCAGACCGTCCGATTTGTACTGGTCCCACTTCCCCCAGAACCGGCTCCAATGTCCCAAGAATTTGAATCTCTCCCACCTTCACCACTCTCCAAGCCACGTATTTATTCATAGCTATCCTGCTATTTCTACTCTGACTAGCACATGGCACTGGTAGCAATCCTGAGATTACTACCTTTTGAGGTCCTGCTTTTTAATGTAACTCCTAGCTCCCTAAATTCAGCTTGTAGGACCTCATCCCGTTTTTTACTTATATCGTTGGTACCTATATGCACCACGACAACTGGCTGCTCACCCTCCCCCTCCACAATGTCCTGCAGTCGCTCTGAGACATTCTTGACCCTTGCACTAGGGAGGCAACATACCATCCTGGAGTCTCGATTGCGGCCACAGAAATGTCTATCTATTCCCCTTACAATAGAATCTCCTACACTATAGCTCTCCCACTCTTTTTCCTGCCCTCCTGTGCAGCAGAGCCACCCATGGTGCCATGAACTTGGCTGCCGCTGCCCTCCCCTGAAGAGTCATCGCCCCCAACAGCACTAAAGACGGTGTATCTGTTTTGGAGGGGGATGACCACAGGGGCCCCCTGCACTACCTTCCTTCCACTGCTCTTCCTGATGGTCTTTCATTCCCTATCTACCTGAGTAATCTTTATCTGCGGTGTGACCAACTCACTAAATGTGCTATTCACGACATCTTCAGCATCACGGATGCTCCAGTGTGAATCAATGCGCAGCTCCAGTGCCGCAGTACAGTTTGTCAGGAGCTGCAGCTGGATACACTTCCTGCACACATAGTCGTCAGGGACACTGGGAGCGTCCCTGACTTCCCACATAGCACAGGAGGAGCATGACAGGGATTTGGGCTCTCTTGCCATGACTTAATCCTTAAATTAATTTAATTTGGCAACAGTGCCAAAGGTTTCTTACTGATAAAGGAAAAGAAAAAGAAGAAAAACTACTCACCAATTGCACCTGTGATGCACACCATTGATGTATGACCTGCACACCCAGCAGTGTGTCAGCCTTGTAAATACCACCAACGTTCTTTCACGCAAAGCGCTCATTTATGAGCTCCTGACGTAAGAGTTTTGCAGTTATGATGCTACCACAGGCCCGTTCCTGCGGTCTACAGGGTGGCGGGGGCAAAGCTTCAGTGTCAGCCTGATTGTCTGGCCTGAGGTCAGTGTTCATCTTCTCTTCCTCTCTCCGTAGGAGGACCGTCAGACCCTTCTGGCAATTATTGTCCCCTCCTGATAGCCAAGTTGTGCAGCATGGAGCACACCACCACAAATTGAGCTGCCTGCTCAGGGTGGTATTGGAGCTCGCCTCCTGAGTGGTCCAGGCATCTAAAGCACTGCTTAAACACTTCAGTGGTTTTCTCAACGATATTGCGAGTGGATCTGTGGCTCTCGTATCGCTTTTCGGCTTCAGTGTGGGTGTCACGTAGGGGGGTCATCAGCCAGGTGGCGAGGCCATATTCTTTGTCACCAAGCATCCATCATTGACCTTGTGAGTGATTGTTAAACAAATCAGATACCGTGCTCTCACGCAGGATGTGAGCATCATGATGCTGCCTGGAAATTTAGCATTCACTGCCATAATAATTTGCTGGTGGTCGACAATGAATTGCACATTCAGGGAGTGGAATCCCTTGCGTTCCTGAAAACCTCTGCGTCCCGAAAAGGTGCCCGCATCGCGTTGTGCGTAGAGTCTATTGCTCCCTGCACCTTGGGAAAGTTAGCAATTCGGTTGAATCCGAAAGCCGCCTTAGTCGGAGCCTCCCTGGTCATAGGGAAGCTGATAAAGTCCATCCTGTGTGCGTACAGGGCTTCAGTGACCTGTCTAAATGCATCATTGTGTGGCGTGGTGAGATATACCGCAAATATCGCTAGCTGAGGCCTGAAAGGAACCCAACGCGTAGAACGACAGTGCTGTAGTAACCTTGACCTCGATGGACAGTGTGGTCCTGATGATGCTGGCAGGCTGCAGATCTCCCCTGATGAGCTGGCATATCTCACTGATAACCTCTTTGTGGAAGCGCAGTCTCTGAAGGCAGGTGGTGTCTGACAAGTTGAAGTAAAACTGCTTCTCCCTGTACTTGCGGGGGATGTAACGTCTGGTCCTCCTCATCAGTCTGTCACGTCTTACATTGGGCACATGATGCTGTCGAGCGTACCTTCTGCCATCTCGAGTCTGCAGCATGTGAGCGGTCATCAAGAGAGGGTGAGAAAGGACAGGCCCAATTCCAATAGCTATCTGTTTTCCATCGATTGTTCACAAAGAATGAATGTCCCCACTAAGACACCTAGTAAATTCCAATTGTCCACAGTATGATGAGATGTTTGTTCAGATGTTCACATCACCTCCAAAGACCTCCAGAGTACATCCAAACTCCCCCAAAGTTGAAGCAGAGCGGCCTTTTAAATGATGCGACATGTGATTTAGAACATGGCGTCCATACCGCTGAGAGTAGTTCCGGTTAGTTCCACTTTTCCCCAGCGGTTTTTGTCGGCGAGCGATATTGTGGGCGTGATGCGTGCGAGGTGCGGAAAGTAAGGATGGGCGATATACTGGGCGTTAGTTTCGACAAATGTGATCTTTACGACAAAAAACAGTGGCTGGGCGGTATTATTAAATCTCGGCGTTAATTTCGTGCCGAAAGTAACGCTGGACGATATTATGGCCGTTGGGATCGCCCATTCTGAAGATTCCGCCCCAAAAAGTGGGCGGGCGGTATTATTTTTTCTCTGTGTTACGCACATGTGGAAATTAATGCTTGGCGATAAGTGACCAAGAAATGGGCGTCAGTTTCCATTTTGTGGCTAAATGGGCGATATCTGGACGTTTCAGCGTTAAAATGGATGTTAAGTGGGCGTTATGCATGCCAAAAAAATGGAAAATCTAGCCCCATAGTCTGATATATAACGCTAATAAGTAAACCATCCTGCTTATTATTTAGTAATATTTAGGGGCAGAGGATGTTAACAACTTAATGGACTGATACCCCTGCCCCTATTTGTGTACTATTCTGAGAGAGTTTATTACCAACAAATGTCTTGTAATAAATTTAGGCTGTAGAAGAGTAGTTTGAGGTTGGTCATGACAAATATTGACAAACTTTGTTCACAAAGGCTGGAAACCCCATAAATACAAATACTGCAACAAAACCCCTTGAAATACTAGTACTAGGGGATTCTTACTAATATTGGTGCTCTTTAGGGGAGCACCTATTTCAATTTCTGAAACACAGCATGAGTAACCCAAAGGCTGCTATCATTACAGAATTTTTTAATGAAACAGCTACAAATAATGTGCTATTAAATCAACAAATACTGAAAACATTATTTTTAAAGACACTATGCTATAACACACTTTTTGCCAGCCTCAGACAGAAATCTGATGACAACAATCTCTCTCTCATGATCGTTTGTGGATCTTTCAGGATCCATGGACACCAAATTTTCTACAAAAGCGTAAAAAATAGGAGAAGGCGTAGACCATTCGGCCTTCAATAAGATAATGGCTGATCTTCTACCTCCTACTCCACCTTTCCGCATTATCCCCATATCCCTAATGTCCTTTAGTATCCAAAAATATATCGATCTATGTCTTGAATATACTCAATGACTGAGCATCCACAGCTCTCTGGGGTATAGAATTACAAAGATTCACAACCCTTTGAGTGAAGAAAATTCTCCTCATCTCCGTCTTAAATGGTCGACCCCTTATTCTGAGACTTCAATCCCTAGTTCTAGACTCCCCAGCCAGGGGAAACATCCTCCCAGTATCTACACTGTCAAACCCCTGAAGAATTTTATACATTTGAATGAGATCACCCCTCATTCTTCTAAACTCTAGGGAATATAGGCCTCGTCTACTCAATCTCTCTTCATAGGCAATCCCCCCCCATCCCAGCAACCAGTCTACTGAACCTTCGTTGCACACCCTCTAAAGGAATTATATCTTTCCTTCAGTAAGGAGACCAAAACTGTAGACAGTATTGTGTGACATGTATCCTGCAATCTAATCTTGCCCAACAAAGCAATGCCTGGTTGAAGAAATATTCACTGGTTTCATTGGCCTAGTTGCACTGATCAACTTCACCTCCCCCCACCCCACCCAAAAATAAAAACCTAGCATTTTCACTGTAGAGAGATTCATAGAAAACTTGCCCTATGGCTTAAATTATTACCAAGAATTGTCAGGGAAAGAATGGAAATGCACAGAAATGAATGGAGAGCAAAAAGATGATTATGTAATCTGAAAGGTACCAGCCATACATGGTGTGCCGCCTATGAAGTGACAGAATGTTTATTTGTGCCCTTGACTCACTACGTGGCTATTTCAACCACAACATCTAGTATAAGCCACAAGCAGGGGTTCAGCATTTGCCATAGCGAGGGATGGATTATCAGCAACATTCAACACCTTAACAGAAGAATGGTGAAGAGGAACCACTTGCTCCTTGGCTGAAGAACTTATGCAATGTTATTTCTCTAATTTTCTAACCCGTGGCATTATTTTACAAATAAGAGCGAGGTAGTCAGCTTGCTCCTAAGCCTTTACCGGTGCTAGCTGCTGGCTGCTAGAAAATGCATTAGAGTGCCTTAGTGTATCTTGTTCCCTAATGTCTTGCCCTCTGATTATCAAAATCCATGATGAGGCCTTGGACATCGTAGACCATTTTCCATACCTCGGGAACCTACTGTCAGCAAGGGCAGACGTCGATGACAAGGTCCAACATCGCTGTTCGTGTGCCAGCGCAGATTCTTTGCCAAAGGAAGAAAGTGTTTGAAGACCAAAACCGGCACAAAGCTCATGGTCTACAGAGCAGTACTGATACCTGACCTCCTATATGCTTCAGAGACATGTACTATATGCAGCAGACACATTAAAGCACTGGAGAAGTATCACCAACGCTGCCTCCGCAAGATCCTGTAAATCCGTTGGCAGCATAGGCGCACTAACATCTGTGTTCTCGCTCAGGCTAACATCCTCAGCATCAAAGCGTTGACAGCGCTCGATCAGCTGCGATGGACGGGCCATGTAGTCCGCATGCCCGATACGAGACTCCCAAAACAAGCACTCTACTCGGAGCTCCGACATGGCAAACGAGCCTCAAGTGGGCAGAGGAAATGCTTCAAGGACACCCTCAAGGCCTCCTTGAAAAAGTGCAACATCCCCAGCAACACCTGGGAATCCCTGGCCCAAGACCGCTCAAATTGGAAGAGAATAATCTGGTAAGGAGCTGTACACCTCGCGTCTTTTCACTGGGAGCAAGCAGAGACCAAGCGGAAGGAGCACATGACAACCAACCGGCCCTTTAACCAACATCCCTTCAATCGCTGTCTGACAGAGACTGTAGTTCCCGCATCGGACTCATCAGTCACCTGACAACTCATTTTTAGTGTGGAAGCAAGTCATCCTCGTTTCTGAGGGACTGCCTAAGAAGAAGATGATGTTCCCTGGTACCTTTCCCTCTCCCTTCTCATGAACTCTCTGGTGGCACTTGGCCCCCTCATCCGATGGCTGGCTTGAAATAAGGAAATTTAGATATGGGCTCACAGTCTACTGTTCCATTGCTTAGTACACTAGTGCATTCACTGTATCTATACTACTAGATCATGTGTTTCTTACAGTTTTATATTGTGAAGTGAGTAGGTAACCTTATTAAAACTGCTAGCACCAAGAACCCTTGATCGAATGACATTAATGAATCTCTTCACTAAATTGAAGTGCTTCCTTACTAAAAGTTTTGTTTCATTGCAGGGTCAATATCATCTTGTGATGCATTTGTGAACGTGTTTCAATCACGTGGTTTACGACCTGAGGTGATCTGCCCATGTGCAAGCTCATCAGAAGCTTTGACAGTGGCTATTCGCAGGTACAAATGCTCTTTCCAGAATGAGAATCCTGGGATTTACTGGTTCTTAATGTCTTTCTGGGTATGGTGATGTTTTTAGAAATATTGCCACCAGTATATATTTTATATTTATATGATATATATTTTTTTATATATATATATATATTCTTTCTTCTGTAACTCCATAAAGCATAATGAGCGGCATCATTGTGGGCAATGATTTCTCCTGTTTTAATCACACATACTGCACTAAGATTTGGTAGTGTTGTTTTGACCTTGTAAGATCTTGGGGAGGAGGAGTGATCCTGTGCAATTCTATAATTTGATTAAATATTGTCTCAATCCTTTTACCTTTAGCTGTGTAAGCGCATAGGAGCTGGTGAAGGAAGAAATGGTGTTGGCATGAGTCTTTCCACACTTGTTAGTCGCTGAGCAGTCACTGGGTTCAAATTGCTTACTGATTGCTAGATAAAATTAAATGATTATTAGTTGAAGCTGATGTATTTAAAGGATTAGAGATAAATAATTATGTGAAGCACCATGTGATTGTGGAGAGCCTAATAAGTTCTCTTTCATTTCAGACCCGGTGACTTAGGAGGACCTTTTTCAGGGAAGATGGTGCTATCCATGAATGGCTTGAGCTATGGAGTTATACGAATGGACACAGAGGAAAAGCTTTCTGTTCTAACTGTCCAAGATGTGGGTGCTGTTATGCCTGGAGGTAGATTTCCCCTGTTGGTTATGTCCATTTAATATTAATGGTGCTTCCTGCAGAGAGCAGCACAATAGTTCATTTTTATCACCTATTTGCATCCAATTTTTACATAGGATTACATAGGATATACGGCACAGAAACAGGCCATTCGGCCCAACCAGTCCATGCCGGCGTTTATGCTCTACTCGAGCCTCCTCCCGTCTTTCCTCATCTAAATCTATCAGCATAACCCTCTATTCCCTTCTCCCTCATGTGCTTGTCTGGCCTCCCCTTAAATGCATCTGTGCTATTTGCTTCAACCACTTCCTGTGGTAGTGAGGTCCACATTCTCATCACTCTTTGGGTAAAGACATTTCTTCTGAATTCCCTATTGGATTTCTTGCTGACTATCTTATATTGATGGCCTCTAGTTATGCTCTTCCCCACAAGTGGAAACATACACTCTCTATCCACTCTTTCAAAAGCTTTCATAATTTTAAAGACCTCTATTAGGTCACCCCTCAGCCTTTTTTCAAGAGAATCGAGACCCAGCCTGATAATCCTTCTTAATATGTATATTCTCGCATTTCTGGTCTCATCCTTGTAAATCTTCTCTGCACTCTCTCCAATGTCTCAATATCCTTTTTATAACATGGCAACCAGAACTGTGTGCAGTACTCTTAAGTGTGGTCAAACCAAAGTTTGATACAGGCTTAGCATAACATCCCTAATTTTCAATTTTATACCTCTAGAAATAAACCCTAATGTTTGGTTTACTTTTTTTATGGCCTTGCTAACCTGTGTCGCAACCTTTAGCGATTTGTGTATTTGTATCCCGAGATCCCTTTGTTCTTCTATCCAACCGAGACTCGCAACCTCCAAGTAATAAGTGACCTCCCTATTCTTCCTACCAAAATGTAATATCTCACATTTATCTGTGTTGAACTTCATTTGCCCATTCTGCAAATTTATTAATGTCCTCCTCTGTATTGACTTTCGCCCCCAATTTGGTGTCATCCGCAAATTTAGAAATTGTGTTTTTGATTCCAAAGTCTAAATCGTTAATATAAATTGTGAACAATAGTGGTCCCAGCACTGATACTTGTGGAACACCACTACCCACCTTCTGCCACTTTGAATAAGCTACCTTGTACCCCTACTTTCTGCTTTCTGCCTTGAAGTCAGCTAGCTATCCATTCTACTACTTGTCCCCTGAGTCTGCATTCTCCGACCTTGTTCATCAGTCTATTATGGGGTACCTTGATCGAAGGCCTTTTGAAAATCTAGATAAATACATCTACTGCATTACCATTGTCTACTCTCTGTTACCTCTTCAAAAAATTCAATGAGGTTGGTCAAGCAAGACTTTCCTTTTTGAAATCCATGCTGACTATTATTATATTTGTGGTTTCTAGATGTCCTATTTTCTCCTTTAGTAGGGATTCCATTATTTTTTCGACCACCGATGTTAAGCTGACTGGTCTATAATTCCCTGGACATGTTCTATCCCCCTTCTTAAATATAGATATTACGTTAGCTATCCGCCAGTCCTCTGGCACTACACCTTTTTCTAACGAATTATTAATATGTGTTGTATAGTCTCTGCTATCTCTTCCCTAGATTCTTTGAAAATGCGTGGATGCAATCCATCTGGACCTGACCGACTTACAGGCCAGGGGAGGTATTTTTAAAACGAATTTTAAAATACACCCGCTCCGCTGCAGTGCTGAAGACCTCCTCTTAACCTTCCCTTCTCCCATGAAAAGATTCTCAATTTCTTTCGTCTTTCCTCATAACCTTGATTTCAGCATAGTGAATCTCTTCTGTACCCTTTTCAGGACCATAACATGTTTCTTCAGGTAGGGTGCCCAAAACTGGACCGAATTATACTAACTGCAGCCTCACCAATGATTTGTATGTGTTTAGCATTACCTCTTTGCTTTTGTTATGAAATCTAGAATCACAAGTGCTTTTTATATTTTTACTGCTTTTGTAGCTTGTCCTCTCACTTTTGAAGATTTGTGTATCTGAACCTTTTACTTTCAAAATGTTACCATTTAATTATAAATTGCATTTCCTCCCAAAAAAATCACTTCGCATTTCTCTTGTAATGTAATCTCCTAACTACTGTCACCAGCAAAAGGCAATTTGAACTGTAAGGAAATTTATATAGTGAAATGTCTGTTAACAAACCTTTTTGAGATACAGCAAATAACAAAGACATGTTTTAGCAGAAAAATTGGACATTTTGGCACTTAACCACTATTTTGTGGGCTGTTTGTTCGCTTCTGAAAACTGGGACCCTTTCTCTCTTTATGCCTTCCAATATTTCTCTATATGTCTCTCTCTCAGCATTGGTGTGCATTGTAAAGTTTGAAGGTACCCCACATCTCTGCAAGACAGACGAGATTGGTGAGATCTGCGTGAGCTCACGTGCATCAGGAACATCATACTATGGGCTCCCAGGAATGACAAAGACTGTATTTGAGGTATTTGAAACTACTGTGAAAATACCTTGCTTATTTTACTGGAAGTACATTTTAATACTTGTTCACTCACTGTCCACATACAAATTGGAAAGTTCCCCCATCCACTGGGACACTTGCCCAAAAATTGCAGCCTCTCCGGGTGCATACGGTGTGCACATGCATCCGAAGAGGCCTCGCAAATGCCGGTTCTCGGAGCTCCCATTACTATGAATGAGAATATTACATTGTGATTGGTGGTCCAGGCCCACGTAATCCCAGGATATGCATACGATCCTGGAAGACCTGTTCCCTTACGCTGGACTGCGCAACTAGACCTCGGAGAGCGCAATTTTATGTTCCTCTGGGGCCACCAGGTATTTTCGAGTAAAAAAAAATAAAATAAAATTTGGGTTGGAGGCTTTCCCCCACCCCCAGTCTTTTTACATTTTCAAACTTGCACTGAGGTAATCTTTCCCCTGTCTTTTGGATGAGACATTAAACCAAGGCCCCATCTGCTCGTTCAGGTGGATATGCAAGATCCCGTGGCACTATTTGAAGAAGAACAGGGATGCATAGGCAACCCCAGTGTTCTGACCAATATTTATCCTCCCAATCAACATAACAAAAACAGATTATCTGGTCATTATCACATTGCTGTTTGTGGGAGCGTGCTGTGTGCAAATTGGCTGCCGCATTTCCTGCATTACAACAGTGACTACACTCAAAGTACTTAATTGGCAGTAAAGCGGTTTGATACATGCGGTGGTCATGAAAGGCGCAATATAAATCCAAGTCTTTTCTTTTCTTACGTACATTCTGCTGTCTCTGTCTCACAGTTGCTGCACCCACAATTTTTTGTGCAAACTATTTACCTATTTTCTCTGTTATTGGGGGAAACAATATTTTTTGTCGATGCAGATATCCTAAATGAGTTTCCTTTTAACATAGATGAAATTTCCTGGGTTGATTTAAAGTTTTAACTGCATTTTGGAAGTTTTTCAGTGGCTTTTAAAAATGGATGGTGCCCAAAGAAAGTTTTCTCAGATCTACAAGATATTTTGCACTTTTTGGAGTCTGAACTTCATTTTGTTTGTGTGCTATTTTTGATTCTCTAACAAAAATGAAGCACCAGCTTGTTTGATAGCGTGGACTGTGCTCCATTCTCATGGTAGTTCATTTTTAATATTAGGAGCGCAGGTAAGTGATACTTTGTTTTTATCTGATGTGTAGAGAATAGAGTGACTGATGGATAACAAATCACTGCATAGACATCAATATGTATCTGTTAATTGTTTCTGAGGAGCTGAAAGTGATTTTGATGTCCGTTAATTGCAGTATCTTAGCATTATTCTGTCCAATAGTGTCCTTGATAGCTGTACGGATGTGTTAATTTACCATGTGATTGGAACACATTAATTGGTTTCTAAAAAAAGGGTCAAGGCATCCTTATCAAATAAAAGCATCCTGACCATTTAATGTGGTTGAGAAATACATTTCTTAATTCCTTTTTCTAGAATTTTAGAGCTATATCTTGGCTGTATTATAAACAGGCAGCAGTCAATTTGAAGCAAGAAGAGATGAAGGATGGGTCAACAACTCAGTATAAACAAGCTATATTAATAGAAGTAACAACGCTTCTTATAGGTCTGAGTATTCATTTATCTACTCAGGGTTCAGTAAATTTGTCTAGTGGTTTGTAACCTAAGCTATACAATCAGGTATATATTCTTCCTTGTACCGAAGTCGAGAAGATCATGTGTTGGCACGTGATATATTCCAGTAAACCGGAGTAGAGAGACAAGTTCTCTGTTCGATGCATTGGCCTTGATATATTTACCTGGAATGGCCAGGTAAAGGCAGATTTTGGTTTCTAGGAAACATGGGGTCTGCTTATGGGACTGGTCAGAGCTGCTGAACCCAAGGAAATATCTAGCATTTAAAAAAAAAAGTAACATCCTGATTAATGCCAGTACTTCATTTCAAGATTTATCCAGTTTGTCCTGCAGCATTTTGATAATATGGGACACCTTGGATTGTTCTTTGTTGCTTCCCCTCCAATTATGTTCATCCTTTTTCAACATACTCAAAACTTGGGACTTGCAAAGATGGCAAAAATCATTAGAAAGGAACCCTAGCCCAGCATGTCAACACAGCGAGAGCGAAAATTGAGTAGATGATGGGGATTCTTCTCCTCTCCATAGATGCACTGTTTGAAATCTGTTCTTATATCGTCAATAAGAAGACATGATTGGAAAGGAATGTTGATGTCCAGAATGTCAGACTTAATTCATTTACAGACTTGGATTATGTTGCACATTTCATTTGACTCCTGTAATGAATTTTTTGCATTCCACCCAGGGTGAGAGTGGTTCCAATTCCAGGCTTGAACATGGACTCAGACTTGGACTTGGTGAATTCATTCTCCAGCCAGGCTTTTGCTGGCTTTGCTCTGCTGTCCATAGTGTGGGTACTGGCCAAAGTGCTGCAGGCGAGCATACTCAAATCCATGGCAGTCCCTTACAGATCAGTTCGGCTGTGCCAATCCTCCAAGCTTCAGATGATGTCAATGACATCAAACACAATGAACCCAAGTTTATTTATACTTTCCATCACCCACAATATTATGTGTATCAATATTGGAATGGCCTGTTTGGCATTTGTCTCGGATCTTTACCTAGTTCTTTTGCAAGAAAGAACTGAGGATCCAGCCAGGACCAAACAGTGAGTCAGCAGAGGTTGAGGGAATATCGCTTGACTGCAAGTGTGAAAATGTTAAATGTGTTGGACACAAAAGCATTCAAGGGGGCATCTGTGGCATGGTTCAGTTCTTAAGTAAAGCATTTCATCCTCCTCTGTGTTTAACACTATCCCTGTTACACTGTATTCCTTCAGAAGTATTTTGGTTTGGGTCTTTGTTACATTTACCTACAATTTCTGTAGGGTTGGGACAAATTTCTTTGAATTAGTTTTGCAATAACTTTTGTTGTTTAATGTTTTTCCAGGCTGTGCCAGTGAATGCTGGAGGCATCCCCATCAGTGAGCATGTCTTCACCAGGACTAATTTACTGGGCTTCCTCGGATCTGTAAGGAAACCAATTTGTTTTATCGTGACTGGATACAATAGTTCTGAAGTGCTGATGTTTAGTCCTCAGTTTATTTCACTATGACTGTCAAGTACAGAATCTATATATTAAGAAAATAATCTGGAATCAAAAGCTAGTGTCAGTAATAGTAATCATGAAGCAATCAGATTGTCGTAATGACTCATCTGGTTTACTAATGTCCAATAGGGAAGGAAACCTGCTGTCTTTACCCAGTCTGGCCTATTTGTGACTTCAGTTGTATCAAACCGCTACAAAAATGTATAATAAAAATAAAACCAGACGGACCACTCGGCAGCGACCTAGGCATCTGACTTGCACACAAAAAAAGGCATGCACAGCCCATTCGACTCTACAAATTCCTCCTCACTAACATCTGGGGACATAGTCATACTTACAGAATCATACCCATCAACTAACGTTTCAGACTCCTCCATCACTATCGCTGGGTATGTCTTGTCCCACCAGCAGGGCAGACCCCCTCCCTCAGCTGATGAATCAGTACTCCTCCATGTTGAACAACACGTGGAAGAAACACTGAGGATAGCGAGAGCACAGAATTTACTCTGGGTGGGCGACTTCAATTCCCATCACCAAGAGTGGTTCGGTAGCACTACTACTGACCGAGCTGGCCATATCCTTAAGGACATACCTGCCAGACTCGGCTTGTGGCAGGTGGTGAGACAGCCAACATGAGGCAAAAAACCTATTTGAACTCGTCCTCGCCAATCTACCTGTCACAGATGCATCTGTCCATGACGGTATTGGTAAGAGTGATCACTACACAGTCCTTATGGAGAAGAAGTCCCGTCTTTACACTGAGGACACCCTCCATCGTGTTGTGTGGCACTACCACCGTGCTAAATGGAATAGATTCAGAACAGATTTAGCAGCTCAAAACGGCATCCATGATGCGCTGTGGGACATCAGCAGTAGCAGAATTGTATTCCACCACTATCTGTAACCTCATGGCTTGGCATATCGCTCACTCTACCATTACCATCAAGCCAGGGGACCGACCCTGCTTCAATGAGGAGTGCAGAAGAGCATGCTAGAAGCAGCACCAGGCGTACTTGAAAATGAGGTGCCAACGTGGTGACTCTACAATACAGGACTACATGCATGCTTCACAGCAGAAGCAGCATGCTCTCGACAGAGCTAAGTTATACCACAACCAATGGATCAGATCAAAGCTTTGCAGTCCTGTCGTACCCAGTCATGAATGGTGGTGGCCAATTAAACAACTAATGGGAGGAGGAAGCTCCATGAACATCCCCATCCTCAATGATGGCAGAGCCCAGCACATGAGTGCAAAACACCAGGCTGAAGCGTTCACAACCATCTTCAGCCAGAAGTGCCAAATGAATGATCTATATCGACCTTTTCCTGAGGTCCTCACCATCACAGATGTTAGTCTTCAGTCAATTCGATTCACTCCACATGATATCAAGAAATGGCTGAGCATACTGGATACAGCCAAGGCTATAGCCCCCGAAAGCATCCCAGCTATAGTGCTAAAGACTTGTGCTCCAGAACTAGCTGCATCTCTAACCAAGCTGTTCCAGTACAGCTCCAACACTGGCATCTGTTGAACATCATGGAGAGATTTCTGTTGGACATCTTGGGGAGTTGAGCGTTAATAATCAAAACTTTTTTGTATCTTTGCACAACAAGTTTTCCAAGATAAAGAGGATAGCTTTGAAGTGTCGTGAGAGGGATGCAGAGCTTGTCTTTTGATATGAAAAGTGCTTGTGTGACAGTAATGACATCAGTCCTGAGTGATTAAGATCTAACTTTCAGAGCTTGGGAAAATACCCATAAGTAGATGATTTATTAGCTGTAGAAAGATAACGTTGATAAAGCCTGTTCTTCAGAGGTTGGAACAGTTAGGTCAGGAAGTCTTGTTTGAGGGAAGTAGCTTTGGAGTAAACAACTTGGAATTGCACTGTTTGTTTGTAGATGGTTTTCTGTATGAGATTGATATGAAGGTGGGGTGTATATATAATGCATTGTGGGCATTTGGGTTAGTAGGATGGATCTTTGCTGTGGAATGCTTCACTGTAATAAAGGTGGGTATACAGATTGTGTACTCTATTTTTATTATTACTGGGTCGTGGCCCAAGAGCGGATGAGTTGAGGAGTGGCGGGGTCGTGACCCAGGAGCGACTAGGTTGGAGTCCAGGAGCAGTGTGGTCGTGGCCCAGGAGCGGTGGAGTCGAGGAGTGGCGGGGTCGTGGCCCAGGAGCGGTGAAGTCGAGGAGTGGTGGGGTCGTGGCCCAGGAGCGGTGGAGTCGAGAAGCGACAAAGTCAGAGCCGAGGAACCTGGAAGCGAGGCAGAGGCCCAGGAGAAGCGCAGCGTATAACAACAGTGGGATCGGGGCCCAGGGAAGGTGCAGCTTGGCCAGCCCACGTTGCGATCTATGGACAGTAGGAGTATGAGTGCGTACTAGGTCCGTGCAGCAGAGCTTGGTCTCCACTCCAGTCGTCTTGGTCAACCCTTGTCACTGGACCATCATCATAGGCAGTCCCTCGGAATCGAGGAAGACTTGCTTCCACTCTCTAAGTGAGTTCTTTAATGGCTGAACAGTCCGATATGAGAGCCACAGACCCTGTCACAGGTGGGACAGACATTTGTCGAGGGAAGGGATCGGTGGGGCTGGTTTGCCGCGCGGTCCTTCCACTGCCTGCGCTTGGCCTCTTCACGCTCTTTACGTTGAGACTCGAAGAGCTCAACGCCCTCGCGGGTGCACTTTCTCCACCTCGGGTGGTCTTCGGCCAGGATCTCCCAGATGTCAGTAGTGATGTCGCACTTTACCAGGGAGGCTTTGAGGGTGTTCTTATAACATTTTCGCTGTCCTTCTTTGGCTCGTTTACCACGAAGGAGCTCCGCATAAAGCATTTGCTTCGGGAGTCTCGTATCTGGGTTGCGAACTATGTGGCCTGCCCAGCAAAGCTGATCGAGTGTGGTCAGTACTTCAATACTGGCGATGTTAGCCTGGTCGAGGACACTGATGTTGATCCGCTTGTCCTCCCAGGGGATTTGCAGGATCTTGCGGAGACATTGTTGGAACCGGTTCTGGGGGAGGTGGGACCAGTACAATCCGGACGGTCTGCACCTGGGCAGAATTGGAACCAATGTCCTCGGGGGAGTGTTTGCTAGTGCTGTTGGGGAGGAGTTAAACTAATATTGCAGGGGGATGGGAACCAATGCAGGGAGATAGAGGGAAACAAAAAGGAGGCAAAAACAAAAGACAGAAAGGAGATGAGGAAAAGTGGAGGGCAGAGAAACCCAAGGCAAAGAACAAAAAGGGCCATTGTACATCAAAATTCTAAAAGGACAGAGGGTGTTAAAAAAACAAGCCTAAAGGCTTTGTGTCTTAATGCAAGGAGTATCCGCAATAAGGTGGATGAATTAACTGTGCAAATAGATGTTAACAAATATGATGTGATTGGGATTACGGAGACGTGGCTCCAGGATGATCAGGGCTGGGAACTCAACATCCAGGGGTATTCAACATTCAGGAAGGATAGAATAAAAGGAAAAGGAGGTGGGGTAGGATTGCTGGTTAAGGAGGAGATTAAGGCAATAGTTAGGAAGGACATTAGCTTGGATGATGTGGAATCTATATGGGTAGAGCTGCAGAACACCAAAGGGCAAAAAACGTTAGTGGGAGTTGTGTACAGACCTCCAAACAGTAGTAGTGATGTTGGGGAGGGCATCAAACATGAAATTAGGGGTGCGTGCAATAAAGGTGCAGCAGTTATAATGGGTGACTTTAATATGCACATAGATTGGGCTAACCAAACTGGAAGCAATACGGTGGAGGAGGATTTTCTGGAGTGCATAAGGGATGGTTTTTTAGACCAATATGTCGAGGAACCAACTAGGGGGGAGGCCATCTTAGACTGGGTGTTATGTAATGAGAGAGGATTAATTAGCAATCTCGTTGTGCGAGGCCCCTTGGGGAAGAGCGACCATAATATGGTCGAATTCTGCATTGGGATGGAGAATGAAACAGTTAATTCAGAGACCGTGGTCCAGAACTTAAAGAAGGCTAACTTTGAAGGTATGAGGCGTGAATTGGCTGGGATGGATTGGCGAATGATACTTAAGGGGTTGACTGTGGATGGGCAATGGCAGACATTTAGAGACTGCATGGATGAACTACAACAATTGTACATTCCTGTCTGGCATAAAAATAAAAAAGGGAAGGTGGCTCAACCGTGGCTATCAAGGGAAATCAGGGATAGTATTAAAGCCAAGGAAGTGGCATACAAATTGGCCAGAAATAGCAGTGAACCTGGGGACTGGCAGAAATTTAGAACTCAGCAGAGGAGGACAAAGGGTTTGATTAGGGCAGGGAAAATGGAGTATGAGAAGAAGCTTGCAGGGAACATTAAGACGGATTGCAAAAGTTTCGATAGATATGTAAAGAGAAAAAGGTTAGTAAAGACAAACGTAGGTCCGCTGCAGTCAGAATCAGGGGAAGTCATAACGGGGAACAAAGAAATGGCGGACCAATTGAACAAGTACTTTGGTTCGGTATTCACGAAGGAGGACACGAACAACCTTCCGGTTATAAAAGGGGTCGGGGGGTCTAGTAAGGAGGAGGAACTGAGGGAAATCCTTATTAGCCGGGAAATTGTGTTGGGGAAATTGATGGGATTGAAGGCTGATAAATCCCCAGGGCCTGATGGACTGCATCCCAGAGTACTTAAGGAGGTGGCCTTGGAAATAGTGGATGCGTTGACAGTCATTTTCCAACATTCCATTGACTCTGGATCAGTTCCTATGGAGTGGAGGGTAGCCAATGTAACCCCACTTTTTAAAAAAGGAGGGAGAGAGAAAACAGGGAATTATAGACCGGTCAGCCTGACATCGGTAGTGGGTAAAATGATGGAATCAATTATTAAGGATGTCATAGCAGTGCATTTGGAAAGAGGTGACATGATAGGTCCAAGTCAGCATGGATTTGTGAAAGGGAAATCATGCTTGACAAATCTTCTGGAATTTTTTGAGGATGTTTCCAGTAGAGTGGATAAGGGAGAACCAGTTGATGTGGTATATTTGGACTTTCAGAAGGCGTTCGACAAGGTCCCACACAAGAGATTGATGTGCAAAGTTAGAGCACATGGGATTGGGGGTAGTGTACTGACATGGATTGAGAACTGGTTGTCAGACAGGAAGCAAAGAGTAGGAGTAAATGGGTACTTTTTAGAATGGCAGGCAGTGACTAGTGGGGTACCGCAAGGTTCTGTGCTGGGGCCCCAGCTGTTTACACTGTACATTAATGATTTAGATGAGGGGATTAAATGTAGTATCTCCAAATTTGCGGATGACACTAAGTTGGGTGGCAGTGTGAGCTGTGAGGAGGATGCTGTGAGGCTGCAGAGCGACTTGGATAGGTTAGGTGAGTGGGCAAATGCATGGCAGATGAAGTATAATGTGGATAAATGTGAGGTTATCCACTTTGGTGGTAAAAACAGAGAGACAGTCTATTATCTGAATGGTGACAGATTAGGAAAATGGGAGGTGCAAAGAGACCTGGGTGTCATGGTACATCAGTCATTGAAGGTTGGCATGCAGGTGCAGCAGGCGGTTAAGAAAGCAAATGGCATGTTGGCCTTCATAGCAAGGGGATTTGAGTACAGGGGCAGGGAGGTGTTGCTACAGTTGTACAGGGCATTGGTGAGGCCACACCTGGAGTATTGTGTACAGTTTTGGTCTCCTAACCTGAGGAAGAACATTCTTGCTATTGAGGGAGTGCAGCGAAGGTTCACCAGACTGATTCCCTGGATGGCGGGACTGACCTATCAAGAAAGACTGGATCAACTGGGCTTGTATTCACTGGAGTTCAGAAGAATGAGAGGGGACCTCATAGAAACATTTAAAATTCTGACGGGGTTAGACAGGTTAGATGCAGGAAGAATGTTCCCAATGTTGGGGAAGTCCAGAACCAGAGGTCACAGTCTAAGGATAAGGGGTAAGCCATTTAGGACCGAGATGCGGAGGAACTTCTTCACCCAGAGAGTGGTGAACCTGTGGAATTCTCTACCACAGAAAGTTGTTGAGGCCAATTCACTAAATATATTCAAAAAGGAGTTAGATGAGGTCCTTACTGCTAGGGGGATCAAGGGGTATGGCGAGAAAGCAGGAATGGGGTACTGAAGTTGAATGTTCAGCCATGAACTCATTGAATGGCGGTGCAGGCTAGAAGGGCCGAATGGCCTACTCCTGCACCTATTTTCTATGGTTCTATGTTTCTATGTTTCTATATCTCCAGCGACTTGTGGTGCCTTCCCTACATCGTCCATGCCTCAGATCCATACAGGAGGGCGGGTAGAACTACAGCCCTATAGACCATGAGCTTGGTGGTAGATTTGAGGGCCTGGTCTTCAAACCCTCTTTTCCTCAGATGGCCGAAGGCTGCACTGGCACACTGGAGACGATGTTGAATCTCCGCATCAGTGTCTGACTTTGTTGATAAGAGGCTCCTGAGATATGGGAAATGGTCCACATTATCGAGGGCCGCGCTGTGAATCTTGAAGATGGAGGGCAGTGCTGTGCAGCGGTGACAAGCTGATGGAGGACCTTTGTCTTACGGATGTTAAGCGTAAGGCTCATGCTTTCATATGCCTCAGTGAATACATTGACTATATCCTGGAGTTCAGCCTCTGAATGTGCACAGACGCAGAAATCGACCGCATACTGCAGCTCAATGACAGAGGTTGGGGTGATCTTGGACCTGGCCTGGAGGCGGCGTAGGTTAAACAGCTTCCCACTGGTTCTGTAGTTTAGTTCCACTTCAGCGGGAAGCTTGTTGATTGTGAGGTGGAGCATGGCGGCGAGGAAGATTGAGAAGAGGGTTGGAGCGATGACGCAGCTCTGTTTGACACCGGTCCGGACGTGAATTGGGTCTGTAATAGATCCGTTGATAAGGATCGCGGCCTGCATGTCATCGTGAAGCAGGCGAAGGATGTTGAAAAACTTTTGGGGGCATCCAAAACGGAGGAGATGCTCACGGTTGACAGTGTCAAAGGGCTTTGTAAGATCGAAAAAGGCCATGTATAAGGGCTGGCGTTGCTCCCTGCATTTTTCCTGCAGCTGTTGTGCCCCATAGGAGACAAAATTCGCATTGTGATTCCGGGAGGAGCTCCTCGGCCACAGGGAGTTGATTGAGGAGAACTCGAACGCCAACTTTCCCAGTGGCTGATAGCCGGGAGATTCCCTGTAATTGCCGCAGTCGGACTTGTCCCCTTTTTTAAAAAAATGGTCACAATCACTGCGTCTCTGAGATCTCCCGGCATGCTCTCCTCCCTCCAGATGAGAGAGATGAGGTCATGTATCCGTGCCAATGGTGCCTCTCCGCCATACTTTAGCGCCTCAGCAAGGATTCCATCCGCACCCGTAGCCTTGTTATTCTTCAGCTGTTTTATGGCTTTGCCTACCTCGTGTAACATTGGAGTTTCACTGAGTTGGTGGCGGGTGGCATGCTGCGGGATAGAGTCGAGAACAATCGAGTCAAAAACAGAGTCTCGATTGAGGAGATCTTCAAAGTGCTCCTTCCATCGGGCCCTGACAGCCTCAGTATCCTTGATGAGTGTTTCCCTGTTCTTGGCCAGGAGTGGGATGGGGCCTTGGAAGTTTGGACCGTAGGTGGCCTTGACTGCAGTGAAGAATCCTCGCATATCGTGGCTGTCGGCCAGTTGTTGTATCTCCTGTACTTTCTCCATCCACCACCTGTTCTTTAGGTCTCGTTTTTTTGGTGGACCTGAGCCTTGAGCCGTCTGTAATGCTGTTTTGCAGCTCCCGAATTGTTTGCTTGAGGCTCAGAAATGCTTTGCGCTTACGATCTATTAGTTCTTCGATCTCCTGATCATTTTCATCAAACCAGTCCTGATGTGTTCTGGTTGAGTGACCAAGTGTCTCTTCACAGCCACTGGTTATAGAGGCCTGGAGGGCAGACGGAGGGCAGACCAAGCGCGATGGGCATTCAGCATCTCAGGGTCATCAAGGTACGCCAGATTGGATGTGAGGCGCTGACTGTATAGGGCTCTCTTAGCTGGGTCTCTTTAGTGCCCCGGCATTAACTTTTTTGCGGAACTGCTTCTGCTGTCCCCTCTGCTTTGGGGCAATGTTAATGTTGATGATGGATCGGATTAGGCGGTGGTTTGTCCAGCAGTCGTCAGCTCCTGTCATGGCGCGGGTGATGTGCACATCCTTGCGATCCCTGGCTCGGACGATGACATAGTCAAGCAGATACCAGTATTTGGAGCGAGGGTGTTGCCACGATGCCTTGTATTTGTCCCTCTGGCAGAACAGGGTGTTGGTGATGAGGAGTTCGTGTTCTAGACATTTTGTCAAGAGTGGGGTACCGCTGGAGTTGGCTTTCCCTACCCCCCTCTGCCAATCACGCCTCCCCAGAGGGCTGTGTCTTTGCCGACCCTGGTATTAAAATCACCCAGGAGGATCAATTTGTCACCCGTGGGGACATGGGACAAAGATGTCTCGAGATTGGAATAAAAACCCTCTTTAGCCTCATCCGTTGCATTGAGTGTAGGAGCGTACGCACTGATGACTGTGGCGCATTGGTTCCGGGATAGGGTATACGAAGAGTCATGAGGCATTCATTAACCCCACGGGGAGTCTTTGAGGTGTTCGACCAGCTCATTCTTGACGGCGAAGCCGACTCCATGAAGGCGGCGTTATGCCTCTGGTTTCCTTTTCCAGAAGGTGGTGTAATCTCCACAATGTTCCTTCAACTGGCCTTCCCCTGTCCGCCGGGTCTCGCTTAGGGCGACGATGTCAATGTCAAAATGTCTGGACCAAGACCTTGCTCTATCAAGCCCGTGTGGTGGCTGATGTACAACGGCCACTCCATGTTAAAAGAATTCACGCAGGTGTTTCCTGAACTACATCTTCCACCCTTCAGGATGTAATTCAGGAAACACCTGTTAGTTCGTGGTTTTGTTGTAGCAGTGGGTCATCCTCAACACGAGGGACTGCCTAATACTATACTAGTACTCTATTATAGGTGATAAAGCCTAGTTCCTGCCCTACTAATGGCACCATTTCTGATCAGCAATTACCCAAGTGGGAATAGTATTGGTTTGATTATTTTATGTTTTACTTCAGGGAAACCAAGTTTTTGTGGTCGGCAAGATGGATGGCCTGATGGTGGTGAGTGGACGTAGGCACAGTGCTGATGATGTTGTTGCAACAGCCTTAGCAGTGGAGCCCATGAAGTTTGTGTACAGAGGGAGGTGAGTAAATGACCAACATGGGTATGATGACCATTTAGTTAAAGATATATACAATAGTTTTGTCTTATTTGCAAATTCGGTATAGGTCAACCAAGCATCTTTCTGTACTGCCGATACTGATATTTTTCATTAGGTTTATATATCACATTTGAGTTGTACAGAATAAAATTGGTAATTTAAAAGGTAGCGTTGTAAAATTGAAATTTGTAGTTTGAGGTCCTGAGTTTGGATGTGCAAGGCTGCATCATGCAAATTATCTCTTTAATGAGGAGATGTGGTAACCTTTGGTAGGACCTTACTCATTATTTCAATACATTTCAGCCTCCTCGTACAAAGCTTCTTCCCTACCTTTTCTATTCTATTTCACAACTGGCACTTGAAGTGTCCAGTTTTCCTTACTGCATTATTTTGGTGTCTCTAGCTCCACCGTTTTTTATAAATTTAAAAAAAAAAGTGCAACATCAAACATGAAATTTTATATACAATGAATATTGATAGAAAGCCATGTGCTTGCATGGCTATCATAAGAATTTGTTTTAAGGGAAAAGGTGACAGACCACCAAATTCTTGTTCACTGTATTGACACTTATAAACCTGGTTTACCACTATCACTTGAAAGTGTGAAATGTGTTGCCTGCAATTTATCACTTTTTATGAAGGTGATGATGTAATCTTCAGCACTTGAGTGTCTGACACACTGTTTTGTTCACGTGGGAGATCACGAAAACAAACACAAACTAAAGAGGAAACTTACTCTGTTTCCATATAAAACTGTGCACATAACAGTATGTCTCAATTAACCCTCATTCCTGCTTCTATGATTTAAAACTGATTTTCAGAAACAGCCTGGGAAAACTATTTTATGCATATTGCAATGTTTTTGTGAAGTCATTCTCCAGTAACATTAGAGACTGAGTGCTGTTCACATACCAGTTCCCCCTTTCATGATGTCTCTGCTATATATTTCAAACAAACGCTTGCACAGTCAAGAGGCTAATGCCTATATCATGTCACATGCAAAGACTCCCAAACAGGATTTTTATTTCTTCCAACCCCCCCCCCCCTCCACCTTCTGACTTTATTTTAGGATAGCGGTGTTTTCAGTAAATGTACTCCATGATGAACGCATTGTATTGGTGGCGGAACAGCGACCAGATGCATCTGAGGAGGACAGTTTCCAGTGGATGAGTAGAGTCTTGCAGGTAATTAAACTGTTATCTCTGCAGGTGGAATGTTTTGATTTTACTTCATATGTGAGTGAAGAATATTTAAAACACATGGCCACCTGCAAAAGGCTTTTAAGCCTTTGAGCGCTACAAATATTCTAAATGTACATTGGTTTCGTTTGAAGTTTTATTTTGTATCTTAAGATTCTATTCAAAAGAAACATTTTGTGTATATTTTAATAATGTGTCCCACAGATATTCCAGCTTTGGTTGCTCAAATATATTATACAGTTTTATCTACCTCCATAAGATGATGGTGAAATGATCCAGTGGCTCAAGTTATAATGATCCAGAAGCAACTCTGTTGGTCGGCGTATAAACCAAGAAATAGTGGGGGCTTGTTAAAATTGAACAGCAATAATCATGGGTGATTTTAACCATATTGATTGGACAAATCAAATTGGTCAGGGGAGCCTTGAGGAAGAGTTCATAGAGTGCACAAGGGACGGGTTCCTTGAGCAGTATGTAACAGAACCAACCAGGAGGCAGGCTATCTTAGATCTGGTCCTGTGTAATGAGACAGGATTAATAAACAATCACCGAGTAAAGGATCCCCTTGGAATGAGTGATCATAGCTTGGTTGAATTGCAAATTCAGATGGAGGGTGTTATGTTCATAATAAAGTAATGTAACTGAGTACTGTAGACGTAAGTGTGACCTTAGCTCCTTTATTCTAACTCCAGAGTGTTGGTACAGCATGGGAGGTCTGCTTACATACAGTGCTCCCAAGGGATACTGGGATCCCTTGGGACTCCAACAGGTACTCCCTCTGGTGGCGGTATGATACTGGTTACATAGGGTTGCATACATAAGAGGATGAGAAAGTTGGATCTCAAACCAGCGTACTAAGCTTAAATAAAGGAGACTATGAAGGTATGAGGGCAGAGTTGGCTAAAATGGACTTGGAAAATAGATTGAAATGTAGGATGGTTGATGAACAGTGATGTACATTTAAGGAGATATTTCAAAACTCTCAAGAAAAATATATTCCAGTGAGAAATGTAATGCCCCTATTTTTTTTTGAAAAGGAGGCAGACAAAAAGCAGGAATCTATAGACCAGTTAGCCTAACATCTGTGGTTGGGAAAATGTTGGAGTCCATTATTAAAGAAGCAGTAGCAGGACATTTGAAAAAGCATAATGCAGTCAGCAGAGTCGGCATGGATTTATGAAGGGGAAGTCATGTTTGACAAATTTGCTGGAATTCTTTGAGGATGTAACAAACAGGGTGGATAAAGGGAAACCAGTGGATGTGGTGTATTTGGAGAAGATAAATGTTCACGGGGTGGGAGTAATATATTAGCATGGATAGAGGATTGGCTAACTAACAAAAAATAGAGAGTCAGGATAAAGGGTTCATTCTTGGGTTGGCAATCAGTAACTAGTGGGGTGCCACAGGGATCAGAACTGGGACCCCAACTATTTACTATCTATATTAACGACTTGGAAGAAAGGACCGAGTGTAACATAGCCAAGTTTGCTGACTATACAAAGATGGGAGAAAAAGCAATGTGTGAGGAGGACACAAAAAAATCTGCAAAAGGACCATAGACAGGCTAAGTGAGTGGGCAAAAATTTGGCAGATGGAATATTGGGCTAGAGCTTCCACTTTTTTTGCCTGCTTAACGCCCACTTAATGCCCATTTTACCGCTGAAATGATGTATAACGCCCAGATAATGCCCATTCTGGCACAAAATGGAAACTGACGGGCTTTTTTTTAGGAGACTTATCGACGAGCGTTATTTTCCCAATGGGCTTAATGCCGAGAAAAAATATCCCCGCCCGCCCACTTTTTTGGGGCGGAGAGCAAATTCAAGGTCCATAATATTGGCCAACGTTATTTTCCGAACGGATTTAATGCCGAGATTCAATATTAACGCCTGCCAACTGTGTAAACTAGATGTTTTGAAAATGGGCTAGAAGCCAGCGATCTGAAATCCATTTTTTACCGCCCACGCTGGAAATAACGCCCATTTTTGGACGATGAGCTCAAACATGGAGGTTCCAGCCCATAATGTTGGAAAGTGTGAGGTCATGCACTTCGGCAGAAAAAATATCAAAGAGCAAGTTACTATTTAAATGGAGAAAAATTACAAAGTGCTGCAGTACAGCGGGACCTGGAGCTACTTGTGCATGAAACATAAAAGGTTAGTATGCAGGTACAGCAAGTGATCAGAAAGGCCAATGAAATCTTGGCCTTTATTGCAAAGGGGATAAAAGCAGGGAAGTCTTGCTACAGTTATACAGGGTATTGGTGAGGCTACATCTGGAATACTGCGTACAGTTTTGGTTTCCATATTTACGAAACGATATACTTGCTTTGGAGGCAGTTCAGAGAAGGTTCACGAGGTTGATTCCGGAGATGAGGAAAGGTTGACGAGTTTGGGCCTCTACTCATTGGAAATAAGAAGAATGAGAGGTGATCTTATCGAAACGTATAAGATAATGAGGGGGCTTGATGAGGTGGATGCAGAGAGGATGTTTCCACTGATAGGGGAGACTAGAACTAGGGGGCATAATCTTAGAATAAGGGGCCGCCCATTAAAAACTGAGATGAGGAGGAATTTCTTCTGAGGGTTGTAAATTTGTGGAATTCACTGCCTCAGGGAGCTGTGGAAGCTGGAACATTGAATAAATTTAAGACAGAGATAGACAGTTTCTTAACCGATAAGGGAATAAGGGGTTTATGGGGAGCGGGAAGGGAAGTGGACCTGAGTCTATGGTCGGATCAGCCATAATCGTATTAAATGGTGGAGCAAGCTCAAGGGGCCGTATGGCCTCCTACTCCTATTTCTTATGCTTTTATAATGTGATTCGTACTGAAATTAGAGATTAATTGAAGTACAGTGTTTACATTTTACCCTTAATTCTCTTCGCCTAGAAATTACTGTTGCCAATATTAGCAGAAAAATACTGCTGAATGATATTCCTCTGACCATGATTTTAATGCAGATTAAGCAGTTTATTTTGAAATATTGCGTAGTGGAATGTCATACCATTGCAAGTGTTTGTTCATTAATATCACCAACAGCATTTTCTGGGCTTGTATCTCAAAAACCTTTGTAAATATAATGGGTGGAACACTTCATTCAATTTTGGGACATTAGCACATTCATTCAATGCTAGGGTTGCAGAATGCTATCAGTGGATGACTTAACATTGCTTTGAAGCTAATGAAGAGGAAATATATTTGGCTATATCACAGGTTTCTGGCAAGGAGACCCTTCAGATTAAGAGTATGATAATCACATTATGCTGCTCTCTTCCAGGCTATTGACAGTATCCATCAGGTAGGAGTGTACTGCCTGGCCCTAGTACCTGCTAATACACTTCCCAAGACTCCTTTAGGAGGCATCCACCTGTCTGAGACCAAACAGCGCTTTCTGGAGGGCATGTTGCACCCATGTAATGTGTTAATGTGCCCGCACACGTGTGTCACCAACCTTCCCAAGCCGAGGCAAAAACAGCCAGGTAGGTGTCAACTACCATAGTCTATTTGATTTGCAGTTGGAATGAGTTTGTTGAGCATAATGGTCTTTTTTCATTCCTAGTCTTGTGTTTGACAGCTTTCTTTTTTGTTCTGTTGCTACAATATAATGCTCCATCGGTAGGCTGTGAGTTTGAAGTTGTGAACACTAAATTAGACTCATGCTAGGTGGGGGCTGTTAACCCGATAAATGGCAAATGAATATATTTTAATAATATCCTTAGCCTAAAATGAGTTTATATTATTTCATATAGTTATCCAAAAATGCTTTCTTTCCCTTCTCCCCCTTATATTTGTCAAAAAGGAAAATTGCTTACTGTAATTTTCAAAAATAAATTTATGAAGCAGTGTCTGATATGTCCTTAATATACAGTATAAATGCACACGAGGCCCATACTTGAGAGAAGGTCACTCTGTGACCAGTTACCTTTATTACCAAGACCTCAAGTGATGAAGGTGGGTGGAGCTTCCCCTTTGAGACTGAAAGTCCAGGTTAGGAGTGCCTCCCACAAGTTTACCCCTTGTGGTCAATGTTCTCAAGGTGTACAACTTAGGTCAGCTTATACATGGGTTATAATGATAGTTGAATACATGACATCACCTCCCCCCCCCCCCCCCCCCCCCCCACTTATTGGGATCTCTGGTGGTTTATGCTCCCTTGTAGTGCGCCTGAGTTGGGGCTCCGGTTGTTGGTCACTGGCCTGAGTGTCTGCTGTTTGCGGTGCCTCAGGCCTGTCCGGACTGCCCAAGGGGACTGTGCTCTCCTCCACTTGGTTCCGGTGTTCGGTCACCTATGGTGGAGTAAACTCTATGTCGTGTTCTTCCTCTGCTTCTTCTATGGGGTTGCTGAACCTCCTTTTTGTTTGATCCACATGTTTGCGGCAGATTTGTCCATTGGTAAGTTTAACTACCAAAACCCTATTCCCCTCTTTGGCAACCACAGTGCCTGCAAGCCATTTGGGCCCTGCAACATAATTAAGGACAAAAACAAGGTCATTGACATCAATACATCACGCCCTCGCATTCCTGTCATGATAGTCACATTGTGACTGACGCTTGCTCTCAACAATTTCTTTCATAGTGGGGTGTATAAGGGATAACCTGGTTTTGAGTGTCCTTTTCATTAGCAGCTCTGCGGATGGAACCCCTGTGAGCGAGTGTGGTCGGGATCTATTGGCAAACAGGAGACGTGATAAGCGGCTTTGTAGGGAACCCCCTTTGATTCTGAGCATCCCCTGTTTGATTATCTGCACTGCTCGTTCCGCCTGGCCGTTTGAGGTCGGCTTCAACGGTGCCGTTCTGACATGGTTGATTCCATTGCCTGCCATGAAGTCCTGGAATTCAGTGCTTGTGAAGCACGGGCCATTGTCGCTGACCAAGACATCCGTTAGACCATGGGCGGCGAACATTGCCCGTAGACTTTCTACCGTGGCAGAGGATGTGCTTGAATTTAAAATGGCACACTTAATCCATTTGGAGTAGGCGTCGACTACAACCAAAAACATTTTTCCCATGAAAGGACCTGCGTAGTCCACATGGATGCGTGACCATGGCTTGGCAGGCCAAGACCAGGGGCTAAGGGGGCTTCCCTGGATGCATTGCCCAGCTGAGCACACGTGTTGCACCTGCGAACACAAAGTTCCAGGTCTGCATCTATCCCTGACCACCAAATGTGTGACCTGGCAATTGCCTTCATCATGACAATGTCCGGGTGCTCATTGTGAAGTTCTCTGATAAACACCTCTCTGCCCATCTGGGGCATGACTACTCGGTTTCCCCACAGTAGGCAATCGGCCTGAATCGAGAGTTCATCCTTGCGCCTATGAAACGGTTTAAATTCCTCCGGGCATTCCGTACGTGGCTGCCCAGTCTCCATTCAGGACACATTTCTTAACTAAAGACAGTAGCGGGTCTTTATTTGTCCAGACTTTAACCTGACAGGCTGTCACAGGTGAGCCTTCGCTTTTGAAAGCTTCAACTGCATCATGCTCAGTTGTCCCCTCAGTAGTGGCTAGTGGAAGCCTGCTGAGTGCATCGGCGCAGTTTTCAGTGCCCGGTCTGTGCCGAATTGTGTAGTCATAGGCAGCTAACATGAGTGCCCACCTCTGTATGTGGGCCGATGCATTCACATTTATGGCCTTGTTGTCGACCAAAAGGGACGTTAGGGGTTTCTGATCTGTCTCCAGCTCAAATTTCCTGCCAAACAGATACTAGTGCATTTTTTTTACTGCATATACACATGCTAGCGCTTCCTTTTCTACCATCCCGTAGCCCCTTTCTGCCTGGGACAAACTTCCGGAGGCATAAGCTACCGGCTGTAACTGACCATTGGCATTCACATGCTGCAACACACACCCGACCCCATAGGACGACGCATTGCACGTTAAAACAAGTTTCTTACACTGGTCATATAACGTTAACAGTTTGTTAGAGCACGCAATTTGTTATGCTCCATCAAAAGCCCTTTCCTGGCTGTCCCCCCAGACCCAATCGCGGCCTTTGCGTAGGAGCACGTGTAGCGGCTCTAACAGCGTGCTCAATTTGAGAAGAAAGTTACCAAAATAGTTCAAGAGCCCCAGGAACGAACGCAGCTCCGTCATGTTACGGGGTCTGGGTGCTCTCTGGATCGCTTCCGTTTTGGACACAGTAGGTCTGATCCCGTCTGCTGCTACCCTCCTCCCCAGGAATTCTACCTTTGGAGCTAAGACGCACTTCGCCTTTTTCAGTCGCAGCCCTACCCGGTCCAGTCTGCGAAGCACCTCCTCCAGGTTGTGGAGGTGTTCTTCAGTATCGCGACCCGTGATGAGGATGTCGCCTTGAAAAACCACTGTCCTTGGAATCGACTTGAGGAGGCTTTCCATATTTCGCTGAAAGATCGCGGCGGCTGAACGAATCCCGAACGGACATCTGTTATACTCAAACAAGCCCTTGTGTGTCGTGATGGTGGTCAGCTTCTTCGACTCACTCGCCAGCTCCTGGGTCATGTAAGCTGAGGTCAGGTCCAATTTTGAAAAAAGTTTTCCACCGGATAGCGTCGCAAAGAGGTCCTCCGCTCTTGGTAGCGGCTACTGGTCTTTGAGTGACACCCGATTGATGGTGGCCTTGTAAACGCCACATATCCTGACCGACCCATCCGCCTTGAGCACCAGCACGATCGGGCTCGCCCAGTCACTGAATTCGACTGGCGAGATGATGCCTTCCCTCAGCAGGGGTCCAATCCGCATTCTATCTTTTCCCGCATCACGTACGGCACTGCTCTGGCCTTGTGGTGTACTGGCCTGGCATCTGGGTTTATGTGAATCACTATCTTGGCCCCCATGAAAGTGCCAATGCCGGGTTGAAATAATGAGTCAAATTTGTCCAGGACCTGTGAGCATAATACTTCACAGAAGAAAATGCATTGACGCCACCCCATTTCTAGTTCATGACAGCAAGCCAACTCCTCCCCAGTAGTGCGGGACCGTCCCCCGGGACAATCCTGAGTGGCAACCTGTTCTCCGAATCTTTGTTGGTCACGACTACCGTGGCGCTGCCTAGCACCGGAATGATCTCCTTTGTATATGTGCATAGCTGTGCGTCAATCGGCAATAATTTTGGCCTCCTGGCCTCCTGACACCCACAACCTTTCGAACTGTTTGATACTCATCAAGGACTGGCTGGCCCCCGTGTCTAGCTCCATTAATAATGGGATGCCATTGTGGAACACTTTCATCATTATCAGTGGCGTCCTGGTATATGAACTGCATATGTGCTCCACATGAACTCGCTGAACTTCAGCTTCCAGCGATTTCCCTCAGTATTCATTTGGCCTTGTAGGGCTTCCATCGGGCCCGTCCTCCTCGTACATCAACCTGGCTGCAGGCTTCCTGCACATACGCGCCAAGTGACCGCTGACGTTGCAGTTTCTGCAGGTATATTGCTGATAATTGCCAGTTCTGGCTAGGTGTTTGCCTCCACACCTCCAGCATGAGCTGGAGGCCCCGTTGTTGGAAACAAAAGGTCCATTACCAGTCGATCGTCTCTGACTGTCTCTGTAACTGTCCTTAAGCGCACCATTAACAGGTGTTGATGGCCCCATTACTGGCCGCATTGTCCATTGCAATGGCATGAATCGCCGTTCAGATAGCCATGGTCTCTGTTGAATTCCCCCTTTGGGTTCGATTGCCCTTGTCTGCCGAGAGAACTGTGTGCCGCGTTAACAATGTTGACTCCCTGGTCGTTTGCCACATTTGAGCCAAGATTTTTGTCATGCATCATTCTGCCTCTTCCTCCCCTGAGATAAATGTCTGGGCTATCAGAGCAGCCACTTCCAAGGTCAAGTCTTTGGCCTCAATTGGTTTCCTGAAAACTCCAGCGTGCCCGATGCCCTCAATTTAAAAAAAAGTCTCGTAGCATCTCCGCTCTGCATGCATCTGGGAACTTAAATAGGCTCGCCAGTCGCTGGAGATCTGCCATGAAGTCCGGAAAGCTTTGCCCTTCTCGCCGCCGGTGCGTGTAAAACCGGTGTCTCGCCATGTGCATGCTGCTCGCCGGTTTAAGGTGTTGCCCGATCAACTTACTGAGCTCTTCGAACGTCTTGTTCACCGGCTTCTCTGGCGCTAGAAGGTCCTTCATCAGGGAGTACGTTCTGGATCCACAAACCGTCAGATGAGCTCTGCGTTTGTCGACCGAATTCTGTCCCAACCATTCCTTAGTGACAAAACTTTGCTGTAGTCTTTCAATAAAGTCATCCCAATCATCACCAACACAGTACCTCTCTTCTGTGCTGCTAGCGGCCATGCTCGCGTGATTTAAATCCCAGTTTCTCGTCGCCAATAATATGTCCTTACTATACAGTATAAATGCACACGAGGCCCATACTTGAGCGAAGGTCATTCTGTTATTACCAAGACCACAAGTGATGAAGGTGGGTGGAGCTTCCCCTTTTATACCTGAAAGTCCAGGTTAGGAGTGTCTCCCACAAATTCACCCCCTTGAGGTCAATGTTCTCGAGGTATAAGCTGACCAACATAGGTCAGCTTATACATGAGTTACAATGATAGTTGAATACATGACGGTGTCAGCCACATTTCTGTACAGATTCCAAGCTCGGGCACTGAAATATGTTTAAAATTATAAAAACTTTCTTTAAAATTTGTATTCTCCTTCACTTTTTCCTTTTCATGGCATTCGGGTGCAATTGTCTGAGTACTGGTTGTTCACAGGCATCTTATTCTATTGGGCATTGTTCAAATGTAAGCTGACACAGCAGATTTAGGCTACAGTAGCCAAGATGATACCCCAAGCATGCACATTCCAGTTGCTTTTACAGAATAACTATATCAGCAACTGTAGTCAATTTTACATTTTCCGAGTCTGAGTGTGTGTAGGTCTCCAACAGTGAAATTACCCAGCTTAGTACAGGTCACTGATCAAATCTGGAACTTTTATATGGTGTAATTTTACAGCACATGCTACAGTTACACACTGAGCCATTGGGTGAGCATAAATCGCTTCTTTATTAAATAGGGTGTTTTTTTTGGGTGAAGATTACTAGATTTGTGTCGATGATTCATTGACTTACCTGCCGGTCTCATCGTAGAGTATTCCTTTATCTTCCCTTCTGGCTGCATTGGGGTGGAGTCTCTGATATTTGTTACCCCTCTCTATTAGATTTGTGTTGGAGGGGTGGAATCTGTAACATATTGCCGCCCCTCTCTGGGTATGCTGAAATCACACATTAACCACTATCTTTCATCTATTAATAAGAAATAAAAATTCAGAAAAAAATATTAAAATAAACTTTAAAAACTCAAGTCTTTCATTTTCTATGTGCCAATAACTTAAATTTTCCATTTTAATTGTGGGTAATATATCCTGGGAAACAGTTAATTAAAAATACAGTTCAGTCAAAGAACATTTTATTCTGTTACAGGCTTCCTGACTAAGTTGCTGAATTGAGTGATGCTCTTCTTTCTTGTTTTCTTCCTATTGTTTTTTTCTCCTTTATTTGTTCTTGAATGCAGAGGTGGGGCCTGCTTCCATGATAGTTGGTAACCTTGTGGCAGGAAAGCGAATAGCACAGGCCTCGGGCAGGGATGTCACCCAGTTTGAGGACAATGATCAGGCTCGAAAGGTATGGCATTCTCTGTACTGTAAGAATGATAATTTAATTACATGTTATGCTCTGTTTAGGCTAAAGGTCATTAGCTTTGTGCTGTATGATCTACAAGATGAAACATGGTTGATTTATAGTGTCTTTTGTGATTGTAATAAGGATCATGCACAGCAAGAGCTTTTCAGCATGTATTACAGGGCTTAAAAGGGAACTGCAAGTTCAAAGAAAAACTATCCCATTTAAGCATAAAGTACAAATTGCTCTTCAAAACAACATCGAAGTTCCTGGAGGATTGAGGGGCTGAAGGAGGTTACAGAGATAGGGAGGAGCGAGGCCATGGAGTGATTTGAAAACAAGGATGAGAATTTTAAAATGGATGCATTGTTGGTCAGAGATCACAAGTGGTGGGTGAACGGGACTTGGTTGCTAGTAGGGTTAAGTTCTGTTTTACAGTCCGAGAGGTTTGCCTGCAATCTGTTTGATTTTTTTTTTTGGTTGTGAATTTATTTTCCTAATTTACTTACACAAATGTGGTGAAAAGTTCCTGTGTGTTATAGCCAGTAGTATCCTGTGGTTTGATGTCATAATGTAATACCAAATGGGGCTAATCTTTATGGATTGCTTTTTTATGTCTTGGTACGTTTTTATCGTTTTGCAGGAATCATTTGCTTATTTTTTCCACATAATACGATCATTGCAAAGCTGATATGCGGCATGGAAACAGGCCATTCGGCCCAACCAGTCCATGTCGGCGATTATAGAAACATAGAAACATTCGGCCCTTCTAGCCTGCACCGCCATTCAATGAGTTCATGGCTGAACATGCAACTTCAAACCCCTTGATCCCCCTAGTAGTAAGGACTTCATCTAACTCCTTTTTGAATATATTTAGTGAATTGGCCTCAACAACTTTCTGTGGTAGAGAATTCCACAGGTTCACCACTCTCTGAAGAAGTTTCTCCTTATCTCGGTTCTAAATGGCTTACGCCTTATCCTTAGACTGTGATCCCTGGTTCTGGACTTCCCCAACATTGGGAACATTCTTCCTGCATCTAACCTGACGAAACCCGTCAGAATTTTAAATGTTTCTATGAGGTCCCCTCTCATTCTTCTGAACTCCAGTGAATACAAGCCCAGTTGATCCAGCCTTTCTTGATAGGTCAGTCCCGCCATCCCAGGAATCAGTCTGGTGAACCTTCGCTGCACTCCCTCAATAGCAAGAATGTCCTTCCTCAGGTTAGGAGACCAAAACTGTACACAATACTCCAGGTGTGGCCTCACCAAGGCCCTGTACAACTGTAGCAGCACCTCCCTGCCCCTGTACTCAAATCCCCTCGCTATGAAGGCTAACATGCCATTTGCTTTCTTAACTGCCTGCTGTACCTGCATGCCAACCTTCAATGACTGATGTACCATGACACCCAGGTCTCGTTGCACCTCCCATTTTCCTAATCTGTCACCATTCAGATAATAGTCTGTCTCTCAGTTTTTACCACCAAAGTGGATAACCTCACATTTATCCACATTATATTTCATCTGCCATGCATTTGCCCACTCACCTAACCTATCCAAGTCACTCTGCAGCCTCATAGCATCCTCCTCGCAGCTCACACGGCCACCCAACTTAGTGTCATCCGCAAATTTGGAGATACTACATTTAATCCCCTCGTCTAAATCATTAATGTACAGTGTAAACAGCTGGGGCCCCAGCACAGAACCTTGCGGTACCCCACTAGTCACTGCCTGCCATTCTGAAAAGTACCCATTTACTCCTACTCTTTGCTTCCTGTCTGACAACCAGTTCTCAATCCATGTCAGCACATTACCCCCAATCCCATGTGCTTTAACTTTGCACATTAATCTCTTGTGTGGGACCTTGTCGAAAGCCTTCTGAAAGTCCAAATATACCACATCAACTGGTTCTCCCTTGTCCACTCTACTGGAAACATCCTCAAAAAATTCCAGAAGATTTGTCAAGCATGATTTCCCTTTCACAAATCCATGCTGACTTGGACCTATCATGTCACCTCTTTCCAAATGCGCTGCTATGACATCCTTAATAATTGATTCCATCATTTTACCCACTACCGATGTCAGGCTGACTGGTCTATAATTCCCTGTTTTCTCTCTCCCTCCTTTTTTAAAAAGTGGGGTTACATTGGCTACCCTCCACTCCATAGGAACTGATCCAGAGTCAATGGAATGTTGTAAAATGACTGTCAATGCATCCGCTATTTCCAAGACCACCTCCTTAAGTACTCTGGGATGCAGTCCATCAGGCCCTGGGGATTTATCGGCCTTCAATCCCATCAATTTCCCCAACACAACTTCCCGACTAATAAGGATTTCCCTCAGTTCCTCCTCCTTACTAGACCCTCTGACCCCTTTTATATCCGGAAGGTTGTTTGTGTCCTCCTTAGTGAATACCGAACCAAAGTACTTGTTCAATTGGTCTGCCATTTCTTTGTTCCCCGTTATGACTTCCCCTGATTCTGACTGCAAGGGATCTACGTTTGTCTTTACTAACCTTTTTCTCTTTACATATCTATAGAAACTTTTGCAATCCGTCTTAATGTTCCCTGCAAGCTTCTTCTCGTACTCCATTTTCCCTGCCCTAATCAAACCCTTTGTCCTCCTCTGCTGAGTTCTAAATTTCTCCCAGTCCCCCGGTTCGCTGCTATTTCTGGCCAATTTGTATGCCACTTCCATGGTTTTAATACTATCCCTGATTTCCCTTGATAGCCATGGTTGAGCCACCTTCCCTTTTTTATTTTTACGCCAGACAGAAATGTACAATTGTTGTAATTCATCCATGCGGTCTCTAAATGTCTGCCATTGCCCATCCACAGTCAACCCCTTAAGTATCATTCGCCAATCTATCTTAGCCAATTCACGCCTCATACCTTCAAAGTTACCCTTCTTTAAGTTCTGGACCATGGTCTCTGAATTAACTGTTTCATTCTCCATCTTAATGCAGAATTCCACCATATTATGGTCACTCTTCCCCAAGGGGCCTCGCACAACGAGATTGCTAATTAATCCCCTCTCATTGCACAACACCCAGTCTAAGATGGCCGCCCCCCTAGTTGTTTCCTTGACATATTGATCTGGAAAACCATCCCTTATGCACTCCAGGAAATCCTCCTCCACCGTATTGCTTCCAGTTTGGTTAGCCCAATCTATGTGCATATTAAAGTCACCCATTATAACTGCTGCACCTTTATTGCATTCCTGTTTGATGCCCTCCCCAACATCACTACTACTATTTGGAGGTCTGTACACAACTCTCACTAATGTTTTTTGCCCTTTGGTGTTCTACAGCTCTACCCATATCGATTCCACATCATCCAAGCTAATGTCCTTCCTAACTATTGTATTAATCTCCTCCTTAACCAGCAATGCTACCCCACCTCCTTTTCCTTTTATTCTATCCTTCCTGAATGTTGAATATCCCTGGATGTTGAGTTCCCAGCCCTGATCATCCTGGAGCCACGTCTCTGTAATCCTAATCGCATCATATTTGTTAACATCTATATGCTCCACTCGAGCCTCCTCCCGTCTTTCCTCATCTAAATCTATCATCATAACCCTCTATTCCTTTCTCCCTCATATTCTTATCTAGGTTCCTCTTAAATGCATCTATACCATTTGTCTCAACTCGTCCTTGTGGTAGTGAATTAAGCAGAAATTGTTTTTAATCCTGATATTTTCTGTCCCCACCAAAAGACAAGAGAGTACACAACAATTTCAGGCTTGAGAACAACAAACTAATTCCTCAGAAGGGAATTTCAAATGAACATTGTCTCACATTATTCAGTTTTGACACAAGATGACAATGGGATGTGTATTATAGAAGTTATGCTTAGAGGGGAAATTAAGAGACTTTTTTTAATGCAGCAAGTTATTGTGATCTGGAATACACTGCCTGAAAGGGTAGTGGAAGCATATTAAATAGCAACTTTCAAAAGGGAGTTGGATATGTACTTGAAAAGGAAACGTGTAGAACGACATGGGGAAAGAGCAGTGGAGTGGGACCAATTGGATAGCTCTTTCAAAGAGCCAGCACAAGCACGATGGGCCGAATGGCCTCTGTCTGCTGTACGATTCTATGTATCTATTCTATGAATCTGTGAGCTGCTGACCACATATTTCATGGAAAATATTTTCAAGTCAGAAGGTGATATCATCCAAAAATAAACTTGTGGTTCCACACCCAAGAAAATAGATTACTTTGGCTCTCTGTCTTCAAAAAACCTAAGCATAGACAGCAAGTTACCAAAAACTGTGTTTCAAGGCTTGATTGTTGGATTATTCTACTCTGGCCAGAAGAGTGCCAACTGTTCATGCTGTTGCATTCATCTGTTTGTTTCTGAGTGTGTGTGAATTGTTTGTGCAGCTGACACTGCTTTCTGCAGCTTGATGCACCATTGTGTATGGTGTATTGAGGAATGGGTGCAGCAAACACCCAGGAGCAAGAATTCATTTGGCAGCTATTTGTACCAACTCATAAATGTGTATTTTGAAATATTCTTGTGATGTTGCTACTAGAAATCAGAGCAATTCTCTTCTCCTCCCCCCCGCCCCCGGTAAACACCTGCTCAACTTTCCCTGTCAGCAAATTATCCGAATACAGGTTTATTTTAACTAGTTTATTTCCGTTTAGGAAATCTGCTTTGTGCTGCTATGTAAGTTGATACATCATTCGGTATGGCAAAATGCCAGCTGAAAGGATGAATTTTGTTGTCTTTTAACTACATGCTTGATATCTGTACCATCTTTGGCTGCTTAATGATATTTCCCCTTTTTCCAGTTTCTGTTCTTGGCAGATGTTCTGCACTGGCGTGCTCAGACAACTCCAGACCATCCTCTTTTTCTCCTTCTCAATGCCAAGGTATGTTCAGAGCAAGGTGAATTAATTCTTGGGAGAAAGTGAATTCAGATTAAAATTTAATAAATAAAAGTTGTTCAGTTATTTCAGTTAGTGGTGTTAGCAGTTTCATCTGGAATTGTATTAGTATATGGGTGTACTGGCTGAAGATCCATCAGGATGTAGTGGGACGTCAAGGATATAGTTATCAATAGAGAATAATTAGTGGGGAACAGTAGGTTGTGTACAATGATTTCAGTAGAATCTTTCATACCTGAGCGCTTCTTGCATCATTGTCTCTATATCTCACTGTTTGCTGTTATATCATTATAAGAATGATAGTGTAGCCTGCATTTCACTAATACCTCACTTTTTGACCATAATTCAAGTGTTGCACTCAAATATCTGTGCCACACTTCAAAAGAAAAATGTAAAGAAACAAAGCAACTCTTCAGGATCACATATTACTGGAGTCAGAATACCTGTACCACCTCAGTTGGCCCCTTATGAATTCTTTCAATGTTTACTTAAAAGCAATGTTTAATTAGTCTAGTGTTTTAACCATTAGTAATTAGATTTTGTAGCCTCCAAGGGTTAAGTACCAACAGTTTCCCTGGTATAATGCACCTGATGTTATCAAGCACAACATCCTTTGACTTTGTGCAAGCAGCGCCATGTGAGACTTGCTCGTATATGTAACACTTGGTACTTCTGACGCCATACACTAAATCAAAAGCAAAATACAGTGAATGCTGGAAATCTGAAATAAAGACATGAAATGCTGACAATACTCAGCAGGTCAGACAGCATCTGTGGAGAGAGAAACAGAGTTAACGTTTCAGCTTGATGACTTTTCGTCCGTTGTGACGAAAGGCCATCGACCTGAAACATTAACTCTTTCTTTCCAGAAATGCTGCTTGACCTGCTGAGCATTTCCAGAATTTTCTGTTTGTATATCATACACTAAATGTCGGACTTGTGTCAGCTATGGCTCAGTAGGTAGCACACTCGCCTCTGAATCAGAAGGTTGTGGGTTCAAGTTCCACTCCAGAGACTTGAGCACAAAAATCTAGGCTGACACTCCAGTGCAGTGCTGAGGGAATGCTGCACTGTCGTAGGTGCCATCTTTCAGATAGAACGTTAAACCGAGGCCCCGTCTGTTCTCTCAGGTGGATGTAAACGATCCCATGGCACTATTTTGAAGAAGAGCAGGGGAGTTATCCCCGGTGACCTGGCTAATAGTTATCCCTCGATCAATATAACGAAAAACAGATTATCTGGTCATTATCACACTGCATTGTAGGAGCTTGCTGTGTGCAAATTGGCTACTGCGTTTCCCACATTACAACAGTAATGACACTCCAAAAATACTTCATTGGCTGTAAAGCGCATTGAGACATTCGTTGGTCATGAAAGTCGCTATATAAATGCAAGCCTTTTTATCTTTACAGATGCAAAACTTTAAATTAATGCTGGATGCATCTGATTGGCTGTCTGAAATGTCAAACATTTTCCAATCTGCAAAATATCCTGATCAAACAACAATTAAGCACTGCCCTCAGCTTGTGTTTATTTAACAACAATTGGACTCGAGTTCAAAGGGACATAGCTCAACATTAGCAGTAACATAATATGTTATGCATTACATCTGTCCTTTTAAAACCGGGTATTATAATACTTCGTTGAGCAAAGCCATTGAAGATCCTTTCGAATGCGTACATCATTAATGTGATATTGTACATTGTGGAGCGAAGAGATATATGGAGAGGTGAATGGGATTTTTTTGTGTTATGTGTTAATAGTTGATGGAATGGAATGGCTGGTATAATATTCGGGACTGATAGAATCCAGGTCAGAAAGTATGGAGTGCATTGATCACCAAACTCCAGAATGGAGAATGTATAAAGAAAGAGATTTGTGGCAGCAGCTCCATCTTGCACATCAATATTTTTTTTACCCAACAGGGCACCGTTGTGAATACAGCGACATGTATACAACTGCACAAGAGAGCAGAGAGAGTGGCTGCAGCCTTGTTAGAAAAAGGACGTCTCAACACCGGGGACCATGTGGCCTTGGTTTACCCACCAGGTAAACAGGACAGTGTGCTACTACTTTGACGTCTTTGTGGTTAAACAAATCTGTTTACTTCAGGCAGGTTGCTGTTGAATCAGGTAACTCCAGCAGCAGAATGTTTACATATTTATCCAAATTGGGGATCTGTTCTGTTTTGGGATTTCTAACTAGCCTAGGAGGGATTTCGGATCATTCCACATTAGGATGTTAAGTTAACCGTGGCTCATAAGATGCTAAATACACAACAGATAGCTATTGGGGAATGCAAAATAGAATTCAACACAAAGGATTGGAACCAGACAAACTGGCTGAAGAAATGGAGCTTCCACCATGACAATGGAGGTTTGTAGATGGTTGTTGGAATGGCTTCATTGTGAGTTCAGTGGGAATGGATTCTCAGAGCCAAGACCTAGGAGAATTGTCGGTGGTGTGGTTAGCAGCTTGACAGACCAATCCTCATGCTCGGAGAGCTGGGCAGGGCAGAATTTACTGATCAGGAAAGTGTATTTAGCCTGCTAACAAGCATAGTGTGGTATGCTTTGTTATTTTCCTGTCACGAGGCACATTATAAAATAGATTAAAATTAATTGCGAATGTTATTCTGTTCCTTTATCATATGTAAAATAACTTGGCCTCGTCTCACTGGTATTCATTAGTCTGCTTCCAGAGATAGAAACACATGAGATTTCTGTATCCAGTTCACGTAATGTGGAGTTTCATCAATTTCAACCCCCAGATCATGCTACCTTCTGACTTGGTGCAACAGTAAAATTAAACTCTAGATCATGGGAATGTACAAATCTGCTTAAAGGAGAGAAAAAATGAGGAACTTGAGAGAATATCTTGTGCAGAAATTTCTAACATTCTACTTCACTCAAGAAGATTGATAGCTGTTGGGATGATCAAAGCAGTGTTTAATAATGTTTCTTTATTCTCCAACTGATGGTAATCACACGACTCACAATGTAACAAAATTGTGATTTAGATAAAGCCAAAATTTTAGAAAAATGAGATAGGATCTTCATAAAACTGTTTCAACTATGTGGCACAGAGATGCATTGAAGCTGCAAATAGTGTTATTTAGTTATGTACTGTCAGGGCAGTAAAGCTGTAAGGAACTACAGGTTGAACCTTTCTTATCCGGGACCCACTTATCCGGCACCACCCCTCTGGCACCATTCCCCGGTGGCGTATGCGCAGAACACAGCCGGTCAAAATCTTACTCGCCAGTATAATCTTTCTCCTCAATGCCGGAGTTATCGTCTGCTTCCTCCTCGTTGCACTGCTGGAACTCCTGCAGCCACAGTCCTATGGCCGGTCGCTCCTCCCCACAGTGCTCCCTCTGGGGGGTTGGGCCGGCGGGCCAGGTCCTCAGTCCACACCGACTCTTCGGGCCCACACGGGCCCCCTGACACACTTCGGGGCCCCCGACTCTTAGGAGCCTGCTAATTCTTCGGACCCGCTTGGACCGCGCCGACATTTGGGGCCCACTTAGGCCGCCGACGCTCCCCCCCCCCCCCGGGCCCCGAGTTGAGTTCTTTCCCTCATCCGGCAAAATCCCTCATTCGGCACAGGCCAGGTCCCGAGGGTGCCAGATAAGGGAGGTTCAACATGTACCTGAAAAAGCAAACACATTGTAAGGACAAGGAACATAGTTTGATTTATTTCTGTATCAATAAACCTGCTACTCTGCCACTTTGCCCTTGGAAGGCTTTGCCAACTAGCTTTTGCTTCATCAGTACAGATTCTGTAATGGATACCCTTGAATCAGAATTGGCAATTGTATCCCCATTCAGCTTCCTAACCAATTGTGAACAGAGTGATTCCTCTTAACATTTTTGTCTCACTGACATGGTGAAATCCCATAGACTCAATTTACAGAGTGACCTCTGACAGATCAATAAATCATAGTACTGTACAAACTGTCTCATTCTGCTTCTTCCTACAGGTATTGACCTTATAATGACTTTCTATGGGTGTCTGTATGCAGGGTGTGTGCCTGTCACTGTGCGACCGCCTCACCCACAGAACCTTGCCACCACTTTACCCACTGTCAAGATGATTGTTGAGGTATGATATCAAACAACTATTTAGAACTCCAAGCACCTTTCTAGGATACATGATTTCATGCTGTACCATTTATATATTGATATCTCCAACTTTAGGAAATTATACCATTGACTATATTTAAGAAATTGATGTCCCTGACTCTAGGAATTATAACAAAAGTAAATCTGGAATAAAAGCAGAAAATGCTGGAAATCTCAGCAGGTCAGGCAGCATCTGTGGCGAGGAAGCAGAGTTAACGTTTCGGGTCGATGATTCTTCGTCAGAACTGGAGTGTTCGAAAAGAACAGAACAAGCACTGAAAGGGGAAGAAAGACCAAAAGGGAAGGTCTTTGATAGGTTGAAAGACAAGAGAGATTAGAGAGACAAAAGGGATGTTGGCCCAAATTCAAATGGTAATGTCAGGAGTTAGAAAAACATTAGTCAAGATAGGGTGTGAATGATGGGATACTGACCAACTGTCATTAGCGACAAGGGAAAAAAAAAGAAAGAAACAGGCTCTGAGAGGGTCGGGAAAGGGAGCCAAAGATTGACAGCGGTTACGCTCTGAAATTTTTGAACTCAATGTTGAATCCAGAAGGCTGTACAGTGCCTAAACGAAGCCTAATTAAAATTATAACATTCGTTACATTGCAATTCATAGAATAGGATTAACTAAGCCTTATTATAAAGTTTGCTGGCCCCTTGAATGAAAGAGTCACACTACAGTCCACTTAGAAAGCGAAATGGAACTGTGACACAACTCACTGCTTTCCATAAAGAGGGAGTAACTGAGTTATATCATGAGGCATGCTTAAAGAAGGTAATCTCTTTCACTCACTCACACAAAGCTGTGCCACACATTGCTGCTATCCATATTTAGAGCATAACAATCTCCAGCGCGAGCTGCTCCAAGTATGCGATGATTTTGAGATGGGCGACTGGGTGATGTCATCAAAACCCTGGTCACCGTTTTGGCGCGTGGGCAGGAACATTGGCAGGGCCCAGGTACAGAGGAGTGGGAAGGTCAGGGCGGATGAGTGGCGAGATGCGGTGAATGTTTATGGCAGAGGAGTGGCGAGAGGTCGTGGCGGAGGTTCAGTGAATGAGGGTACAGGCCCCAGAAGAGCCGAGGGCCCAGGGGCAGCACGGGCCAGCACACACTGTGATATGTGTGCACACTAGGTCCGTGCAGCAGAACAGGTCTCCAGTCATCCTGGTTAATCATTGCCACTGGATAAAGGCCGAGCTCTGTCAAGCCCGTGTGGTGGCTGCTGTGCAACGGTCACCACACATTAAAAAAAATTTGCGCACAGGCATCTTCCACCCATTCAGTTGGAGTTCAGGACTGGAACATCGGGTCCTTCATCGAAACACCTGTGAACTCATGGAAGCAAGTCATCCTCGTTCGAGGGACCGCCTATGATGATAATTATGATAACTAATGGAGTCATGCTTAAGATTAAATAGCTGATGAAGTTGTGGCATGAGTCACTGTATTACCTATACAGAGGGACTTACTGATGGTTGTACACCCTGTGTGATTTTGCTGTGCATGCAGACGAAAAGGTTGCTGGAGATCATGTGTCAGTCTTCTGTCCACGTGGAGGGAATTTGGCTGAATTATGAAAAACTTGTTGCAGGTTTACATTACTCCTTTGATAGCTTGTTTACACTACCTCTCAAAAGCAATAAAAACAGAAAATGCTGCACATCTCAGCAGGTCAGGCAGCATCTGTGAAGAGAGAAACTGAGTTAATGTTTCAGGTTGATGACCAGGATGAAGGGTCATCGACTTGAAGCATTAACTCTGTTTCTCTCTCCACAGATATTGCCTGACCCGCTGAGATTTCCAGCATTTTCTGTTTTTATTTCAGATTCCAACATCCGCAGTATTTTGCTTTCCCTTTATAGCGATGTTGGTGTAACAAAGATTCTGGATTGAAATCAGCTCAAACATATTTGCTAAATCGTGGCTTTCATACGAATGCCTTTGTTCAATACATGCACTCAGCTGAAGTAAACCAGTATTATTACTCTAACAACCTCGTTTATTCCATGGTCATGCAGATCTTGTGGTTAACAAAAGGTTCTTGTTCTCTTGATGGTCAGTAATACTGCCTTTGTGCTTAACAAAGGGTTCCTGTTCTCTTGATGGTCAGAAATACTGCCTTCTACCTCTAGCGTAAATAGGAAAAACTCATCAAACCAGCACCCGAAAGAGTTGCGAGTCTTTGCACAAGATAATTGTTTCACGTTTTGGATCCAGGATTACAGATAGCTCCGAGGTATTCCAACGTTCATCGAACCTTTGCTCTCGTCGCATCTCGAGATCCACGCTCAACGCCATGTACCACCACATGCACGCTCTCGACCTCTCTCTTCAGCAGCACCGACTCACTATCTCAGAGCTGTCCTGGACCGCAGTTTCATTTTATCTGGCACTTTAACAAAATACTTTTTTCCTTCCTTTCAGGTGTCAAGGATCGTAAGCTTCAACAACTCTTGGGACACCAATGGTCCTCTGGAGCTTTCTTCCCTTTCATTTTCCTCTCATCCCATCCCTCCTTCCAATTTCACTGCCTGCCGTGTTTTCACTACCCCTGCTGACCTTGCCTCCTCTGACCCTGAACGATCAGTCTTCAGCAAACGTCCAAGCTTCATCCCCTTATAGCCCCACTTCATGTATTTCCAGCTCAGCACAATGCAGAGCTCTTTTTCCGTCGCCTTGGTTTCTACCCACTTCTTTGGTCAGGAGTCCCACCCACTGCTGACCCTTTCTCCCCTTTTCAGAATTTTCGCTCTACCTAGACCCCTCCCTCTGGTCTCTTACCCTCAAGATCTTTTCATTGACATCGACTGTCTCAATTTCTCTGCTCCCCTCACTCACTCCAACCTACCTCCCTCTGAACTTGCAGCAGTCCGTTCTCTTAGATCCAACCCAAACATTGTCATTAAACCTGCTGACAAGGGTGGCGCTGTTGGTTTGGCAGACCGACCTCTACCTTGCGGAGGCTGGATGCCTCCTCTCTGAAATCTCCTCCCACCTCCCCCTGGGCCATGAGCCCACTACCGAACATCAAGCCATCATTTCCCAAACTGACCTCATCTTCTCTGGAAATCTTCCCTCCACAGCCACCAACCTCATAGATCCCCAACCCCACACAGCCCGCTTCTACCTCCTTCCCAAGATCCACCAATAAGACTGCCCTGGTAGATCCATCGTTTCAGCCTGTTCTTGCCCCATGGAACTGATTTTTTCCTATCTCGACTTTTTTTTTCTCCCCTTGTCCAGTCTCTTCCCACCTACATCCGCGACTCTTCCGATGCTCTCCGCCACTTTAACAGTTTCCAGTTTCCTGGCCCCAACCGTCTCCTTTTCACCATGGGCATCCAATCCCTCTACACGTCCATCCCCCATCAGGATGGCCTGAGGGCGCACGGCTTCTTCCTTACACAGAGGCCCAACCAGTCCCCATCCACCACCACCCTCCTCCGCTTGGCTGAACTTGTCACATTGAACAATTTCTCCTTTTAACTCCACTCACTTCCTCCAAATCAAAGGTGTTGCTATGGGAACCCGCATGGGTCCAGACTATGCCTGCCTTTTCGTGGGACATGTGTTACATTCTTTGTTCCAGACCTACTGAGGGCCCATCTGTTACACTCATAATAAATGGTGAGACTGAGTACTGTGTATAATGAGCAAGTGTGACCTTAGCTCCTTTATTAAGGTTCCAGAGTGCAGGTACCTTGTGGGTGGCCTGCTGATATACTGTGCTCCCAAGGGATGCAAGTTATAAAGGGTTACATACATAACATCACTTCCCCCGTGACGTCAACAGTAAACTTATTTACAAGGTGAGACGATCTGGGGCTTTGCGCTCCCTTGTCGATCGTCTCAGTACAAATGCTGGTGTGGGTGGGTTGGTCAGTTCTTCACTGGGCTGTTGGGCAGCTGGCCTTGCCGGGCTGCTGGGGATGATGAGTTCGGTTTTGTGGTCAATTATGATGTCAGTTGCCACGTGTGTGTGTGTCGGAAGGTCAAAGTTGGTGGTGTCCTCTTCGGGTTGTTCGTAACTGCAATTTGATTTGGTCCAAATGTTTTTGTGCGTTTGTCAATTGGTCTGTTTGACCTGAAACACCCTACTCCCCTCTTTGGCTGTGAACGTGCCAGCGAGCCATTTGGGACCATGTCCATAATTGAGCACAAACACAGGATCATTGATCTCAATATCGCATGACAAATTTGCGCGATCATGGTACAAACTTTGTTGATGCCGCTTGCCCTCCATGTGATCAAGAGAGAGCCTTGTTTTTAGCGCCCTTTTCATGAGCAGCTCGGCTGGGGAAATCCCGGTGAGTGAGTGGGGTCTGCTGTGGCAGCTGAGCAGTACTCTGGACAACCGGGTCTGCAGGGAGCCTCCCGACACAGGTTTCAAGCTTTGCTTGATGGCCTGAACTGCCCATTCTGCCTGGCCGTTGGATGCGGGCTTGAACGGGGCAGTTGTGACATGTTTGATCCCGTTGCGGGTCATGAATTCCTTGAATTCAGCACTGGTGAAGCACGGCCCATTGTTACTGACTAGGACGTCAGGCAAGCCGTATGTGGCAAACATAGCTCGTCGGCTTTCAATGGTGGCCGTGGATGTGCTAAGGAGTCATTATTGTACATTCAATCCGTTTTGAGTAAGCGTCTACGACAACCAAAAACATTTTGTCTAGGAACGTGCCCGCATAGTCTACATGGAACCTCGACCATGGTTTGGATGACCACAACCACAAACTTAGCGGTGCCTCGATGGGTGCGTTGCTCAACTGAGAGCAAGTGTTGCACTGGCGCACGCATGACTCTAAATCTGAGTCGATGCCAGGCCACCACACATGAGATCTGGATATGGCTTTCATCATTACGATGCCTGGGTGGGTGTTGTGCAGTTCGCAAATAAATGTGTCTCTGCCTTTTGGGCAGGACCACGCAATTGCCCTACAAAAGACAGTCCGCCTGCAGGGATAACTCGTCTTTGCATCTGCTTAATCGCATCCTGCATCTCTGCTGGGACACTGGACCAGCTCCCATGGAGGACACAGTTTTTTTACCAAGGACAGTAAAGGATCCTGGCTGGTCCAGGTCCTGATCTGGCAGGCCGTAACGGGGGACTTCTCCTTCTCAAATGCCTCCATGACCATGAGCAAGTCCGCTGGCTGTGCCATTTCCACCCCGGAGGTGGGCAATGGTAGCCAACTGACAGCATCTATGCAGTTCTCTGTGCCCGGTCTGTGGCGGATTACATAATTGTATGCCGACAGTGTGAGCGCCCATCTTTGGATGTGGGCAGAGGCATTGGTAATAATCCCTTTGCTTTCAGAGAACAGCGATATGAGCGGCTTGTGGTCAGTTTCAAGCTCAAACTTGAGGCCAAATAAGTACTGGTGCATTTTTTTTTTACCCCGTAAACGCACGCTAGAGCCTCTTTTTCAACCATGCTGTAGGCCCTTTCGGCCTTGGACAAACTCCTGGACGCATACGTAACCGGTTGCAAAATCCCCGAAACATTAGCCTGTTGTAACACACACCCGACCCCATATGACAACGCATCGCAAGCTAACACTAATCGTTTACATGGATTATACAGGACAAGCAGTTTGTTAGAACACAATAAATTTCTGGCTTTCTTAAAGGCAACCTCTTGTTAATCTCAGTCATCTCCCTTGTGCAGTAGCGCATATAGGGGTTCTAGCAGGGTGCTTAACCCAGGTAGGAAATTACAGAAATAGTTAAGGAGTCCCAGGAACGACTGCAGCTCCGTCATGTTCTGTGGTCGTGGCGCGTTCTTGATGGCCTCCATCTTGGCGTCGGGTCTGATGCCGTCTGCTGCGATTCTCCTTCCTAAGAATTCGACATCCTGTGCCAGGAAAACACACTTCAAGCGTTTCAACCTGAGCCCCACACGATCCAACCGACTAATAACCTCCTCCAGATTCTTCAAGTGCTCCATGCTGTCCTGACCTGTAACCAGTATGTCGTCCTGGAAGACCACTGTACAAGGAACTGACTTTAGCAGACTCTCCATGTTCCTCTGGAAGATCGCCGCAGCCGACCGAATCCCGAACGGGCTCCGGTTATAGATAAACAGACCTTTGTGCATGTTGATGCAGATGAGGCCTTTCGAAGACTCCTCCAGCTCCTGCGTCATGTAGGCTGAGGTCAGGTCCAGCTTATTGAACGTCGTCCCTCCAGCCAGGGTCGCAAATAGGTCGTCTGCCTTGAGTGGCGGATACTTGTCCTGCAGCGAAAAACGGTTAATCGTTACTTTATACTCCCCGCAAATTCTAACTGTACCGTCCTCCTTGAGTACCGGGGGAATCGGCTAGCGCAGTCGTTGAATTCCACTGGCACGATCATGATTTCACGTTGCAGCCTGTCCAGCTCAATTTCCACTTTTTCACGCCCGAGCCTTGTGGATGGATCGCGTACCAGGAACGAAATGGATCTGCACTTTCATCCCCGAGAAGCTTCCAATGCCTGGCTCGAATAATGATGGGAACTTGCTTCGAACCTGGGAACATGAGATGTCATTGACGGACGAGAGTGCTCGTATGTCGTCTCAGTTCCAGCGGATTTTCCCCAGCCAGCTTCTGCCAAACAACATGGGGCCATCCCCTGGTACAATCCACAGCAGGAGTTTATGTACTGCTCCGTCATAGGAGACTTTGACTTCTGCATCGCCAATTACAGGGATTAGTTCCTTGGTATAAGTCCTTAGTTTAGTGTGAATGGGGTTGAGTTTGGGTCTGTGTGCCTTCTTTCCTCACAGCCTGTCGAAGGCCTTTTTACTCATTATGGACTGACTTGCCCCTGTGCCCAGTTCCATAGATACTGGAATGCCGTTCAGTTCAACTTTCAACATAATTGGTGGGCATTTCGTCGTGAATGTGTGTACCCTGTACACTTCTGCCTCCTCCGTATGAGTTTCCAACTCAGTCTGATCCACTGTGGATCAATCTTCCTCTGTAACGTGGTGGTTTGCAGGGTTTGCAGCTCGCCTGCACATTCGTTGGAGGTGTCCCATTGTTCTGCAACCATTGCACGCATAGTGCTTAAAACGGCATTGAGGGGCCGATGAGCACCTCTGCAGCGCCAACAGGGTGTTAACTGCCTCGCATTAACAGATGATGGCGGATTCTGGATCAACTGAGGTCGGGCCACAGCAGCCGGTATGTACGTTCTGCCCTGTACATTTCTGCTCAAAACCGGCGTTACTTTATGCACAGTACTAGTCGAAACGTCTTTGTTCTGCGAAATCTGCTTGGTGTTGTCGCTGCTGGACATAAATGCCTAAGCTATCATTATGGCTTTACTCAGATTCGGAGTTTCTACAGTCAACAGTTTGCGAAAGATTGTCTCATGTCCGATGCCCAGTACAAAAAAGTCTCTGAGCATTTGTTCTAGGAATCCCTCAAACTCACAATGTCCTGCGAGGCGCCTTAGTTTGGCGACGTAGCTCGCCACTTCCTGGCCCTCCGATCATTGACACGTGTAGAACCGATATCTCGCCATCAAAACGCTTTCCTTCGGATTTAGGTGCTCCCGGACCAGCATACACAATTCTTCGTAGGATTTCTCTGTTGGTTTTGCTGGGGCCAGGAGATCCTTCTTGAGGCTATAGGTTGTTACCTCACAGACAGTTAGAAGGATCGCCCTTCGTTTGGTGGCGTTCTCGTCCCTTTCCAGCTCGTTGGCCACAAAGTATTGGTCGAGTCTCTCCATGAAGGCCTCCCAATCGTCCCCTTCTGAGAACTTCTCCAGGATGCCGACTGTAATTTGCATTTTTGCGCGGTTGTTCGTTACCTCGTTGCCAGTTGTTACACTCATAGTACTCAGTCTCACCATTTATTATGTATAATGAGCAAGTGTGACCTTCGCTCCTTTATTAAGGTTCCAGAGTGCAGGTACCACGTGGGAAGCCTGCTTATATACTGTGCTCCCACGGGATGCTGGGATCCTTTGGGACTCCAACAGGTGGGCCCTCTGGTGGTCCGGTGTAATGCAAGTTACAAAGGGTTAAATACATAACACCGTCCATCACCTCTTTTTCCAGTACATTGATGACTATCTGTGCCGTTTTCTGCTCTCGCCCTGAACTAGATAATTTAATTCACTTTACTTCCAATTTTCACCCTTTCCTCATATTGTCCATCTCCGATGGTTCCCTTCCTCGACTTCTTTGGGATAGGCTTTTGATGCACATTCACTATAAACCCACTGACTCCCACAGCTACCTGGACTACACTTCCTCCCACCCCACTTTCTGTAAGGATTCCATTCCATTCTCCCAGTTTCTCTGACACCGTCATATCTGTTCTAACGACGCCACCTTCCATACTAGTGCTTTTCCTATGTCTTCCTCTTTCCTCAACCGAGGATTCCCCTCTACCGTGGTTGACGTGGCCCTCGACTAAGTCAGTTCTACTTCCCGCGCTTCTGCTCTCACCCCTTCCCCTCCCTCCCAGAATCACGATAGGGTTCCCCTTGTCCTCACCTTTCACCCACCAGCCTCCACATTCAACGGATCAATTTCCGCCACCTCCAGTATGATCCCACTACCAAACACAAAATTCCTTCCCCTCCCCTTTCAGCATTCCGAAGGGACCGCTCCCTCCGCAACACTCTGATCCCACTCCTCAATCACCCCCTCCCCTTCCCATGGCACCTTCCCATGCAAGTGTAGGAGATGCAACATCGGCCCTTTTACCTCCTCCCTTCCCACTGTCCAGGACCCCAAACACTCCTTCCAGGTGAAACAGTGATTTACTTGTACTTCTTTCAATTTAGTATACTGTATTCGCTGCTCTCGATGCGGTCTCCTGTACATTGTGGAGACCAAACGCAAATTGGATGATCACTTTTGCAGAACATCTCCGTTCAGTCCTGTTGGACTTTTCCTACGAGGTTCAAACAACATGACTTATAAGAACACTGAGACGCATTAAAAATTTTAATTTTTCCAATACAATGGACTTTATTAAAAAGATTAAAAAGACTATAAGTTCCTACTTCAACACTTCTGAGTACAGATTCAAAAGTATCAAAGTAGACTACAAACTCCCTAGCTTAACACTGTTGAATACAGCGTTAACAGCATCAAAAGAAACTACAAATTCTCCAGCTTACAGGTTTTAAATTCCTTCCTCGCAATATCTATGCCCTTGAGTTAACCAGTTACGTACAATCTCTCTCTCAATACTTATGCCCTTACGTTAACTGGCTTACATATAATCAATCCGACTGGGTTATAAATTCCGAGTGTTTGGCATGCCGGCTCACAACAGCTCCATACGGATCCGTCTTCAGCTCTAGAGAAAGAGCACTCCTTTGTCTTTGCTTTTTATACCTCATAGCATGCTGGCCCCTCATGGTAGCCTGGTGTCCAGTTTCTGTCTGGCCAGAGATAACTTATTCCTTTTGTTGTTTGGCCAATTCTGATGTCCTGAAGCATGCCTTCTTCCTGCTTGAATCCAAACCGCTTGTGGAATGCCCATCCTCCGAGGTCCCGTTTCTTCAGCCTGTTTACAGATGATTTTTTTCTTCTCCCATAAGCCTTCAGTCCTCCCTTTAAATGTCTCTTGTGTACCTACATTAGTAGATATTTCCATAGCACTCCGAGAAGAAGTACATAATGCAATCAACTTTTCACACACCACATACAGGAAGGGTACATACAAATACATATTAAGGTCCATACAAATACATATTGAGATCCATACAAATATATATTGAGATCCATACAAATACATATTATGGCTCCTTATCATTAATTAACCACACTCCCATCGCCTTAGTAAAATCCTTCAGCTGTCGCTTCTGTTTGCGGGCCTGAACTCGCAATATCCATTCCGTCATTAGCAACATGATACATGCACCTGAAAACCACATCAACAACCGTGAACACAATCTCAGCCATGGAGCCATTTCAATTCTATTGATTCCTAAATTTAGTACCCCACTCCACCAGCTGGGTGGGTCATCTAATATTGAAAGGATTATCTCTTTGCTTTGTCTATTCTTTCCCTTGATCACCTGCAACACTTTCTGCACATCTTGGATCTGCGTCACCAATTCTGACAAACTTTTGTTAACCCAAGGTAGCTCATATCCAAATTTAGAAAGATAATCCCCTAATTCTTCCTTCATGGAAGACGCATTAATGCACATAGATTTCTGCACCAACAGAGGGAGGAGGGTTTTATAGCCAATTTTCAGCACTCATTGATACATATGGTCCCGTTCCTTACATTACAAGTAGTAACGTTGCGCTGCCCGTACCGATAGTGTGTGTCGGTTGTTGTTGGACACGAGATACCTGTGCCCTTATGCACCGCATTGGTGTAAGCCTGCTTTCTTATGGCTGTTAGTTGGCACTCGTATCTAGAAATTCGTGTAACATTAAAACCACACATAGTCTCGTTGTTCATAAGCACGTCATACATACACATCGCAGTCGACCCATAACTTTACACAGATCAAAATCAACTGGATACAATGATCCATTGTGTTTTATTATGTACTTTGGTGGGTTTGTGTATTTGAACACAATTCATCTCGGGTAAAACCAATATTATTCACTGTGTATACCCTTGTCAGGACCCATGGTTCAGTCATTACCAGCATCCGGATAACTATTCCCATGAGACCGCCATCACCGGTATCATTACATTCGTGAGGGGCTACGTGCACAACTGTGAGGTTTCTTAACTGATGTTGTGAGGTTAGACTCTTACCGTTGGGATTCCCGTAAGTGTTTGTCCGATACCCACATTGGGACTCTTCCCTTAGCTAGCCTATCCAGATTGCTCTTTGTATCTTGAAGTGTACAAGAACTCAACATTATGCACCCATCATTCATAGCCGCCTCATCTGACGCGTTTTGAACTCCTCTCGTGATATAATTTATGGCTTGAGCGTGCATTTCCAATTGTCGAACTATCTTGATCATATGTACGTGAGTACCACCTCAGCGTTTAACTGTTGTGAACCTTTGTTCCCCTAAATGCCCGTTTTACTTTGGTCTTCAATTGGCCCAATTGACTAACCAAATTCATTATATCTCCCGTTTGGACACACCCTATGGCTGAATCCCACACGGTTAAACGTTATTCCACAAGCTACGCTTTTTCCTCTACTTGGTGACTGAACAACCTCTTCTTCCTTTTTCTCTGCTTCTTCCCTTTGTTCGCTGTTTTCCCTCCAAAAAATCTTAACCAACTGTTCCAAACGGTCCAGGAGCCAATTTCGAGTAGGCCGACTACACCAAGTTGGCAAGTCGATGCTGGATATGTTTGATTAATTCTCTTTCATCCAGCACGACATTGTTTAACGTAACTATCTCACCAGGAACTAACACCAATCCATTGCCAGAACCTGGAAACGGAATAGGACACCCATCCTTCTCTTCCAGCAATTCTTCTCACCCTTTCTAAACTAATTGAATTCCGAGCTGAGGATGATTAGGACACTTAGTCGTGTCCTTTATCCAATTTCTTTCTACACGTATGTATGTGTGATTCTTTGGCCAGAAATTTCTCCAGCAATAACTCGCCCCATCTGGCAATATCTTCCTGGGTTTCGGGTTCGGTTGCTTCTCCTGCGAGACTCTGACTGCCCTTAGACTGAGTGTGGGAGCGGTGAAACGGGCGAGGATTGTCCTTGACTGGGAGCGACAATGTCGGGTATTAGATTGGTTTGGTCTTCACCCGACCAGGTAGATCCCCAATCCGCCCCCTCAACATTCTGAAACTCATTACTGCCCCATTTAAATCTTCCACTCCCCCCTACTTTGTGTCATTTCACCTGATTAATAAGAAACCACTTGACCCTTTTGGACGATCGTACAGCATATCCTAGCGGCCTGGCTTTGTCCGCTATACTGAAAGATCCCTTAGAGGGGCTCAAAAACACCCACCCGGACGTAGTTCTGGACCATAACTTGGTCCTTTGAAATAAAAAAAAATGTATTTCCCATTCCTGGGTTTTATGAGGTTCTACACACACCTTATTTTGCAAATGTTATGCCCTGTGTGATGGGCAGCGTAACGATGAAGTTCCCTCAACGTATTCTATAAACTTTTGACAAATCGATTTACCTCACTTTCTTGGGTGGGGGTCGTCCTATGACTAGCTCATGCGGTGAATACCCGGTGCCTTTGGAGAGATCGGCTCGGATGTTCATCAGAACCAACGGTAATATTTCGTCCCATGATTTTGGGTTGTTTCCTACCGCTTTCCTCAGCCTTTCTTTCATGATCTGGTTCAGGCATTCTGTTGCATCCCCAGGCGTTTTGGTGTATTTTGCATGATCTGCCCTGTAAAATGACTCCCTTGATCTGACTCCACCACTTTTGGGAGCCCCCATCAGGGAAAAAAAAACCTCTTTCACTAGTATTCTAGCTATATTCCCGGCGGTGGCTGCCCGACAAGGAAACGCTTCCATCCATTTGGTAAAACTATCCACTGGAACTAGACAATACTTGTTGCCCCACCTAGTGGTCGGTAAGGGCCCAACAAAATCAATTTGAATACACTGCCAAGGTCCTTCCACACGTCTGGTATGTCCCAAAAGGGCCTTTCTCCGATACGGGTCTGGGTTGTTCGCGGCACATATTAAACAGTTCTCGCAGTACTCCTGTACATCCCCCCCCCTCGGGTGCGGCCACCACCCTTCTACTCCTACTCTTTTCCAGGTAGTTTCTGGGCTGGGGTGGCCCACCCCAGGCCCTCCATGTGCCACTTTATAAACTTCTCCCTGTAATTTTCCGGGGCTACCCATTTCTCCCCTTTGAAAAACATTCCTTTCTTCACAGTAACATCATCAGCCCCATAAGGTCCCTCCACAGGTAACTGATCTTTCTTATCCCGGATGACCCCTTAAAGCATGCCATCCCCACTTTGCAATGTAGTCAAATCCAGGGGCAGGGGAAACAGTATTTTCCCGGGTCTGATCGTTCAGTACCAAGGCCACCAAAATCCCTGACTGATATAGGTCCCATACCGTTCCTTCTACTGCTCCCTTCTTTGCTAACTCGTCTGTCCGCCTGTTTCCTTCCCACTTAAGTTCTGATTTTGAGTGGGTCTTCACTTTCTGAATGCAATAGTCGAGTTGGCGATTTTCAATAGCTCCCAGTGTCCCTTTCAGCAGAGAGGTCAACACCAGGGGCCTTCTGTGTGCTGACTTAAACCCCCTTCTCGCCCATAAAGCCAGGTATTCTGTACATGAATTACATGTGAACATTGAGTCCAAACATATCTTGTATGGGAATGGGAACTCCATTGGGTGAGTTATTACATACACAACGACTGCCAATTCAGCCTGTTGCGCACTCATTCTTGAGGGAAGTTTTAACATAATTTCTACCCCTCGGTCTGGGTCAAAGATCCCGCACCCAGTTCTTTGGTCGAACTCCGTAGAGAGGGGAACAATCTACATAGATATCCTGTCCTTTTGGGTGGGTCCCCGCATAGAACCCTTTTCTTGTTTCCCATACCCCCTCCACTGAGCAAGTGTGCGGCATCCCCTCAAAGGTCACAGTGGCCACCAATCAGGGCTCGCTCCTCACTACCGTCTTCAGATTGGATGCGGCTAGCTGCAGCGTCCACCGCACTATTCTGGTACTGCTCACAGTCCCATCTTTTATACGCCACCGGCCCAATTTCCCATGTCTGTCCTGTAACAATACGGCACTGAGACTTGCTTCTGTGGCCGCCGCTTCCAAGAAAAACTCCTTTGCCTCAGCAATCGCCCCCAAGACAGGAGCAGTTTGCAGATCTCCCCCGGGACTGGAAGTTCCTGGACGGCCTTGCGTTTTGCTCCTTCTATGGCTCTTTCTCCAGGTCTCAGTGTGAACCCCAAAAACTGCACTTTTCCTTTTCCTACTTGGGCCTTTGTAGAGTTAATTTTTAACCCCGCCTTCTGCAGAAGGCCCAATAGTTCCCTCAGCAACTCTCTATGCTGTTCCTCTGTCTCTGTGAGCAGTAGGTTGTCAAAATCCATGACGAGGCCTTGGACAAGGTGGACCATTTTCCATACCTCGAGAGCTACTGTCAACAAAGGCAGATATCGACGATGAGGTCCAACACCGCCTTCAGTGTGCCAGTGCAGCCTTCAGTTGCCTGAGGAAGAGAGTGTTTGAAGACCAGGACCTCAAATCCGGCACCAAGCGCATGGTCTACAGAGCAGTAGTGACACCCTCCCTTCTATATGGCTCAGAGACATGGAGTACGTACAGCAGGCACCTCAAAACACTGGAGAAGTACCACCAACGCTGCCTCCGCAAGATTATGCAAATCCATTGGTGGGCAGAGGAAACGCTTCAAGGACACCCTTAAAGCTTCCTTCAAAAAGTGCAACATCCCCACCGACACCTGAGAATCCCTGGCCCAAGACCGCCCAAAGTGGAGGAAAAGCATCTGGGAAGGTGCTGAACACCTCTAGTCTCTTCGCCAAGAGCAAGCTGAAGCCAAGCATAGACAGCGGAAGGGGCGTTTGGCAACCCAGGCACCCCACCCACCTGTTCCTTCAATCACCGTCTGCCCCACCTGTGACAGAGACTGTAGATCCTGCATTGGACTCATCAATCACCTGAGAACTCATTTTTAGTGTGGAAGCACGTCATCCTCGACTCCAAGGGACTGCTGAAGAAGAAGAAGAGTCTGAATCAAACAATCTGACTGACTGATCTCCTGCAGAATGTGGGCCATACTCTGATGAAAAATGGAGGGACTGTTATGGAAACCCTGGGGCAAACATGTCCAATTGTACTGCTATCCCTTAAAATTAAAAGCAAACTTATACTGGTCCTCTCTTTGGACATAGATCGACCAGAATCCGTTTGATATATCCAAGACCGTGGCTGACTAGGTGATATTCCCAATCAAATCTGCCATGGCTGCCACCGTTGGGGCGCAGGCCGGTATATTCTTATCAACAGTAATGTGCCACGACCGGTTCCGGCTTCTTTACCAGCCACACCGGTGAATTCACGTGGGCCGCTATTGGTCTTGGGACCCCTTGCTCCACCAGCAATTCAACCACCTTTTCCAAATCCGGTTCTGCCTCCCTTGGGAAACTATACTGCCTCTGGGCCCTAACCACAGGCTCCCCATCCACCTGCACTGGCATGCCTGCTATGCACCTGCAATCGTGTTTATGTATCGCAAGAGCTCTTTTTCCTCCCCTCCAGTACCTCCCTAAATGATTCGGGAACCTGTGCCAGAGACTCTTCCCAATTGTATCTGCCCCTGAGCTGCATCATACAAGCTGAGCCCTTCATTCTCCCCACCGTTTGGGGAATCACTACTACTTCCTCTGTCTTGTCACTGTCTGTGGGGGGCAGCAGACAATCATTTTGCATATCTACTATCACATTATGACCCAAGGACATCTATTCCTGGCTGTTCCCACTTTATCAGGATGCACTCCCATTTCCCTTTTATATCCCCTACCTTAAAACTTAAAGGTTTAGATACCAGCCCCGCCTGTTGATTACCTGTAAAACCGGCTAACTTATAGGGTGTCCCAGACGACCATGGTGATTTGGCGGGGCATTCCAAGTGGGCAACTGTGCTTAAAGCCCCAGTATCCACCAAGAATTCCCCTCTGACGCACTCTACCTCTATGTCCACACGTGGACGTCCCCATCCATCGTACCCGAGAGGACAGAAGTACTCAGGCCGGGCGCAGCTTCGTCATTGAGATGAGGACGCTGGGTCTTCCCCTTTTACAACTGCACTGGGCCTATCCCCTTTAAAGCGTGCAACGCTTTTACTAGCTCGAACAAAATCTTTTCAGTTGTGGGTGCCTCTGGCTTCTTTTCCTGATAACCCCTTTGAGCTTTCCTGGGTTTCCTACAATCCCGAATGGAGTGTCCCCCTTTCCCCACAGTTGAAACACCGCTCTTCTTCTGAGTAAGAGCCTTCCTGTTTCCACCCCCTACTCTCATACGCCTTTCCCCATGGCTTCGGCTTTGTTTCCTCCTCATCCAGTACCATGTTCCATTCCTTTTTGAATGCCAGAGTCAACTTTCTCAAGACGGCCACCTCAGTATTATCTGCTTGGGGATCATACCATATATCTGCCTTAGTCCTAATGTGGGGCAAACTATTTGCAATCAGGGTCCTCAACCAATAGTTCATTGGCTGTTGCTGGAGGTTATTCCTAACTCAGTTACCTCTACACGCTGCTGCATTACTAGGTCACAATCTGTCCGCAAAACTCTCTGGCAGCTCACCGGGTTTTTGTTTAGTATTACTGACCCGATCGATCTTCATGCGCCACGACCGGTCCAGCTTCTTTACTGGCCACACCGGGGAATTCATGGGCTTCCCATAATCGCACCCCATTGCTGCAAGTTTCTTGTCCTTGAGGCCCTGTAAAGTTCCGCCTCTTTTTGTGGCTGCGGGCAAGCCTGCGAGTACAGTCGGAGTGAGAGCAAATAGCAACGTCCTAATTTGCTCCCCCTCGTGGCATTCATTTAACCCGCAACTACCCCAATCTCCTGAAACGTCTGCTTGGGATCGTCCCCTATCCCCAACTTCTGTACTTCTTGAACCATTTCTTTTAGCTGGGTCGTTTTATAGGGGGCCACATAATCACTTTGCAAAGCCCCCAGTTGGTCATCTTGTGCAGGCAGCGCGAACCTTTGTTGCCACATGGGGTTCATTGGCGCTGGGTGCCCAGGCGCCTCAGGTGGAGGCCTTACATCCCCGTACTGGGGCCCATCATCGGACTCCCCTCCTTTCTCTACTTCTCCTTCCATACAGGGGTTCATTAGGCAAATAATTCCCTTTTTTATGCCGCGTTTCTTTTCTATTTTTTTAATCTTCTGCACACATCTTGTGTGATCATTTTCACACTCTTTGGTTTTGCAGCACTTTAAAAGCTGTTTTCACTTCTCTGGCTGCCTCCTGGCCGTGCCTAAAATTTTTAATGCACTCCCCTTCCCAATCATCACATCACCCGGAACACTCTGTAACCTGACACTGCAAATATTCTATTGTGCTCTCCTGTCGTAGCTTTTCTGCCTTGCCGTGACTTCTCCAACTCCTTCAGCAGGCGATTAACTACTGCTTCCCTATCACTAGCTTTCCTCTTTAACTCCTCAATCTCCGTCTCCTGCTCTCTCAATTTTACCCTAATATTATCTTCAGTAAGCTATCAGCAACACTGCCTTCTGATGCGGCGCTTTTGTGAGGGGACATTAAGTTCCTTCAGACTATGTTCCTAGTTCAACACTGCTGGGTACAGGTTCAAAAGTATCAAACGAGACTACAAACTCCCTAGCTTAACACTGTTGAATACAGGGTTAAAAGCATCAAAAGAAACTACAAATTCTCTAGCTTACAGGTTTAAAATTCCTTCCTCGCAATATCTATGCACTTAAGCTAACCTGTTTACGTACAATTAAAAAGCCTTTTTCGCAATATCTATGCCCTTGAGTTAACCGGTTGCGTATAATCTCTCTCGCAATATTTATGTGTTTGCGTTAACTGGCTTACGTATAATCCCTTGAGTGATCAGTCCAACTGGATTATAAGTTCCGAGTGTTTGGCATGCCGGCTCACAACAGCTCCCTCTGGTTTCTTCCTTCAGCTCGCGAGAAAGAGCACTCCTTTGTCTCTAGAACATCCCTCATTATAACTGCTCAACCATTGGTGACCGTGTCTTCAGCTGTTTGGGCCCTAAACTCTGGAACTCCCTCCCTAAACCTCTCCGCCTCTCTTTCCTCCTTTAAGGAGATCCTTAAAACCTACCTCTTTAAACAAGCTTTTGGTCATCTGCCTTAATTTTTTCTTTTGTGGCTCGGTGTCAAATGTATTTGTTTTGTCTTGTAACACTGTTGCGAAGCGCCTTGGGACGTTTTTACAAAATTAAAGGCGCTATATAATTAAAAGTTGTTATTATTATAGCATGCTGGCCCCTCATGGTAGCCTGGTGTCCAGTTTCTGTTTGGCCAGAGATAACTTATCCCTTTTGTTGTTTGGCCAATTCTGATGACCTGAAGCATGCCACCTTCCTGCTTGAATCCAAATTGCCTGTGGAATGCCCATCCCCAAGATCCCCTTTCTTCAGCTTGTTTACAGATGATTTTTTCTTCTCCCATAAGCCTTCAGTCCGTAAGTGTGACTCCGAGCTTCCGTTCGTCTGTCACTTTAATTCTCCGCTCCCACTCTGATCTCTCAGTCCTCATCCTCTAACACTGTTCCAATGAATCTCAACATAAGTTCAAGGAACAGCACCTCATCTTTCGTTTCAGCACTTTATAGCCTTCTGGACTCAACAATTTCAGACCACACCTCCTGCCAATATTTTCTTCTCTCTTTACTGTTCTTTTCTCTTTCCCATGGCAGCTGTTGATTCTGCCATTTTCATTTACACCCTATCTAGACTCATCTTTCATTTCTTAATTTGCCCCATTACCATTTTCTTTTACCTTGCACCATCATCCCTTTTGTCTCTTAGGTCTAGAATTTAGCCAGTTGTCGATATTTTGTTATTGGCTTCATTTTTGGGGAAAAAAATAAGAATTAAAATGTTGCTATATTTTAAGGGAGTAAATTTGGCTCAAAAATATGTCTGTCAATAAAAATCGGCGTTACTGGAGGACTCGTGGTGGATACCACGGTCGTCGCCAACTTTAGCCTGAGTCCGATTAACGCCAAAAGGGGAGAAAACACAAAATAAAATTGCAAAAATCCTAAAGTAAAAAATCAGAAAACATCCACAATAAGTAATGAATCGCTGAAAAAGAATTAAAAAATAAAACCTTCAACTTTCCTTTTTTGTAGGTCTTCATAGCTACTGACGTTTCTGGGGCTGCAACGTATGCTTTTCTCAGGTGTTGTTTTTTCACCCGAGTACGGGTTCGCTGAACGGCTAAATTTAGGCGTTCGTATTTTTTTGGGATTTCTACGTTTGGCGATCTGCTTTTCAGCGATATTTCAAAACCGTCATTCTTAACCTTTGGCCAAATTTGGTAAGTATCTTTTAACAACAAAAAAGGTGAAATCGCCGAAAAAACGTGCATTAGGCTAGCCAAATTCTAGCCCAATATCTCTTCTGCCTTCCACCCTATCACAGACCTTCTCTTTTGTTCTTTCCTCCCCTGCCCCAACATTTGCTTAAAATTCTATTACATCGCTAACCTTTTCTAGTTCTGCTGAAGGGTCATTGACCTGAAACGTTAACTCTGTTTTTCTCTCTCCACAGATGCTGCCTGACCGGCTGAGTATTTCCAGCATTTTCTGTTTTTATTTCAGATTTCCAGCATCTGCAGTGTTGTGCTTTTGTAATTGTGTAAATACTATGAGTTGGAATTCAGAGTGAGCTCAAACTGAGGGAGCTGGTTTATCAACACTATTTCACACCAGACAAATATGGCCTTGGGCTCACAAAGCTTACTTCGTGTTTTATTTGTCTTCAAGCCATTTGGATAGATGTGGAGTTCTGCCAGTATAAACTTGGGATGGATTTCTTCCACCGTTGGCTCCCCTGACCAACTTTGCATGGTGTCTTCAGCTAAAACTTGCCAAAATAAGAAGAAAACAATTTTTTTAAATCTAAAGTTAGGGTATTTTCACTTTGGCAGCAAAATGGTCAGGCACAGGTAGCACCTGCTACTATGTTGAAGTTGGTCATCTATTGAGGCTCGTTGACATAATCAAAATGCATGACACTGCTGTGTTTTACAGTAATTAAAATGACTTGGCATTTATATTGGAGATGAAGAAAAACCCCATAAATGTTGCAATTCTGGAATAAAAACAGAAAATGTTCAATTTGATTGAAGAGCCTCACCCAAAATTCTGGCTATCTTTATCTCTGATGCCAATTGACGTACTGGGCATTTGCAGCATCCTCTGTTTTTGTTTTTCATAGTGTGGGAATGCTGAAAGCTAGAGCAATTCATTTCTGTTAAGGAAATTGTCACGTTGTGGTGTCAGCAGCAGAAAATGACCATAGGTGGTTGGGTGAATGAGATGTTGTTTTGGGCAGCTCAAGTCTTTCTTTGCATGGCACATCCATTATTACTCCACAAATTCTGGTCATTAACTGAGCATCTCAATGATTCTGTAGAAATTGTAACAACTGACTGTTGTTACTTTTGTTCCTGTAGGTAAGCAAATCTGTCTGCATACTTACGACACAATCGATATTAAAACTACTCCGTTCAAAGGAGGCAGCTGCAGCCGTTGATATCAAGACCTGGCCCACAGTTTTAGATACCGGTAGGATTTTGTTTTTTATTGAAAAAGCTGTAAATTAGTTGGATAATAGATGCCTTCATGTTTAGCAATCTGTTGGGGAGAATTGATTAAAACTGTTAATCTGTACATTCACTTGCTGACTGTAAAATAATATAACAATTTGTATCCAGCTTCATCTCATTAAAATGTTTCAGTTCACTTTCAGAAAGATTGAAGAAGAGCACATATGAAAGACACAACATCCAATTCGGATCACAAGGGGTCCTATTGTTACACTATTGAATAGCTAGATATTAGCTCAATGTAAGATTCTCAGATAACTTATGGGAGTTGCCACCCCTGCTGTACCCAAGAAAATATCTATGGCAGATGTGAATCTTGTAAATAATATCCTATTAAATATATTAACCTGATCCAATCTGAGTCTATTTTGCCTCTTGTGGGCAGTGAATGTAAAATTACTGAGTGTGTCAGCAGTACACAATACTATTATGTGGGAAATAAAATTGTTTCACTTTTCCTGGTGAGTTTAGTACTGATGTTTTAAGGAAATCCCATTTTGATGATTTTTGACAAATTTATGAATTTCAATTAGATGACCTACCCCGAAAGAAGCCACCCCAAATATACAAAGCACCGACACCTGAAATGTTGGCATATTTGGACTTCAGTGTATCCACTACTGGAATTCTGGCAGGAGTGAAGGTATGGATTCTTTACTGTGGAAAGTTGTATGCGCTACTGAGGCAGCTGTGGCAATTAATAAAATCAGCAAACTGTACAACGCAATTTGACCTTCCATGCCTCTCGCTGTAAAGTATCTTTTTCATTGGTCATTCAGTAGATGGATTATATTTGTTAAGGGCATTACAGCACAGTTTAAGCCTGCTCGCTGTGTAATTTTACTGGCTGCGACTGGCATGAAATTGACAGTGAGACGACTTCACTTGTGATCATTTGGAAAGATTTATTAAACACACGTGCATATATTTTAACAAACCTAGGTAGTAATTAACAAGTATTACACAGGCTTTACTTCCCATTTAAACATGGACGCTAACTCGAACTTTGTGCGTTGTGACCTCTTGACGTCTTCACGTCCTTACTAGCTCGTCGTTCCTTCCTCCTCCGCTGCGTTTTCTCGGGGCTTGGCTGGCTTTTACCAATCACCAGTTGAGCCCGGTGATTGGTTCCCAAGCTGCAGGATCACCCTCCCTTTGGTTCTCCTTGCTCCTGCACTGGCCTCGTCCAATGACGTCCTTCCAGGGGGGATTTCAAAAGCAAGCTCGCCTCCTTTGTTCATTGCTGACTCCAGCACGAACTCTTTCCACAGTCAAAGGTCACAGTTCACAAGTCCACATTACCCAGTCAAAGGTCACAGTTCACATGCTTACATTAGCGAGCCTGCCCATATTAAAGAGTGTCCGTCTATCCTCATACACACATTCCTAATCATTAATTCATTAATACTTTTTGACACAAATTATTTAATTCCGAACCACACTCTCGCAGCCTTGAGGGAGAAATATCCTTATTGATCCTTCATTGACGTGGTATAAGTGGACATTTCCAGGATGCGCACTTTGTGGTGCAATGATTTAACAGGTCTCCTCAAGTAACACAGCATAAAGATTCCTATAACCACTATTTTAGCTTGTGCCAGTATCATGAACATTGAGAGGATTCAGAGCCAAGGGTGTTGCCCCACATTGTACACTGCTTCCTACCATGAGCGGTCTCCTAATTTTTGTGTGACTTTATTGGTAATGTTATTATTTTGCACCATTTGCACCAGATTCCTCTGTGAGGTCGATGATCTCTGCAGGATACATTTCAGGCTTAAAGAAAGAGGGGAAGTGGATGGCCAAAATTGGTTACTGCTTTCAAAGCCTCTGCTTGTTCTAGGAAATCTACCCTAAGCTCGGTAACGCTATGAATGTTTACTGGGAGTAACTGGTGGTCCCCCAATATGGCTGGAGCGGTTAGTGTGAAACAAAATGTAGGTGTTTTAATGGGACACTCCTGGCTCCCATGTCTCATTTTGTTAGCGTTAGTGGTCAAACAATATGAACCATAGCCTGGAAATACATACTGGGACTTATTTTGTCCCTACCTTGAGGTGTATGCTACACATCAAGGATTCACTGTCCAGTGTGAACCTGCAAGCTGGACGTCCTGGATTTCTCACGTCACACCTACATAGGTAAGCCCCATTCTTTTCAGAACAGCACTCCGTGTTGTGGCCTTCCCAAGTTTGAACCTTCTTAATTAAAATCGGAGGGTGGTTATCGTCGCCCAAGTGGACCTCATCTTCCAGTCTTCCTATTGATTCTACTTTAAACATTTCCCCATTCCTCCTTTTTCTCCAGTCTTGACAGCCAGAGCACAATGAGGACCAAACTCACATCCCCATGGTGATCCTCCCCGTCACTAAATTAAGACAATCTGTGTTGTCGTGCCCCGATAGTGTGGTTATGGTCAGTAAACCAGCTTTGCATCATTCTATCGTTAATGAAGGATGGAATACGGTTATTCTTGCTATCATTGAGTCTAGCCATTACCTGATCCAACATATAACTCCCATAAATGGCGCACACATTAGCCTTCGAGATATTTCTTTCAGCTTCTTTTGTGTCATTGTAGAACATGTTAACATAACCTTGGATCTGTTTAAACAAGCCAGCCTCCTCTCTAATTAATAAGTTCTGGGACAATTCTTGAATCACGTCTTTTCCTTCTTTATTCATTCCTGTCAGGATTCCCTTCAACTGCTTTTTCATGGCCTTACTGTGCTCCCACATGCCCTCTATCTATTCTGTTCCAGGCTGTCATCCCTGCAGTGGCTCTGATGCCCAACCATACCCATAATCCTATTTTCTTTCTCCATCTCGCCTTGGTCCTGTTCATATTTACTTGCTCCGTGTCCCCTTCCCAGTTTCCTGCTCCCCAATGTTCTTTGGCATCGTTCTTTGCCAGCTCCTGATAGAAGTCGGGGGGCAGAGGTCCTCAGGGAGAGGTATAGCCCCAAAGTGGAGAACAACTGGCACCATTTCATAACTTGTGTCATTATAAAGATGTGTATACGTATGGGTAGCTACCAATCCAATATTTGGATCCTTCCTAAACTCTGGACAATTTCCCTGGGATGTCTTTACTTTTGGGGGTAACTTGGATATCATAGGTGGTCCTGGAAGAGCCACCTTTGCTTACCGGATCACACCTCACCAACCCTTGGTGTCTTAAGCTCATCCGTGGCCAGTTTAAGGCCTGTCCTTCCTCCCCGAGGTAAGAGATACTGGTTGAATAGATAATAACCGGGCCCAGGTTGTTGGATTTGACTCAGGATTATTGTGGTCACCTAACCCGATCTGGAACTGGTGTTTCAAAGGTTCTGATCCATTAAGGTATTTGGAACATCGACATCTCCAACGGAGGCCTTCCCCCTCCTGTATCATTAACGCTGTTGTCCCTCAATGAGCACCCGTTACATTCATGCATCATGTCACATGTTCCGCTGCTTTTCCACTCTGCAGCGATTATGGCTGCGGTCAGCACCATTCCCTTGATAGCGGAGAAGCACTATTGCCACATATGCATAACCTCATCTCTCTTATCTGGAAGGAGGAGAGCATGCCAGGAGATCTGAGAGATGCCGTAATTGCGACCATCTTCAAAACAAGCAGACAAACCCGACTGCAGTAACTACAGAGGAATCTCCCTGCTGTCGGCCACTGGGAAAGTCATTGCAAGAATCCTCATCAATTGTCTTCTCTCTGTGGCTGAAGAGCTCCTCCCAGAGTCGCAATGCAGATTCCGTCCACTAAGTGGTACAACGGACATGATCTTTACCGCGCGTCAACTATAGCAGAAATGCAAGGAACTGCATTAACACTTGTACATGGCCTCCTTTGACCTCACAAAGGCCTTTGACACTGTCAACCATAAGGGCCTATGAAGCTTCCTCCTCCGTTTCGGCTGCCGACAAAAGTTTATCACCATCCCCCGCCTGCTCCATCATGACGTGCAAGCCGTGATCCTGACCAACGGATCCACCACAGACCCAATCCAAGTCCGGACTGGGGTCAAGCAGGGCTACGTCATCACACCAATGCTTTTCTCGATCTTTTCTCGCTGCAATGCTCTCAGCAAGCTCCCTGATGGAGTGGAACTTAAACTATAGAACCAATGGGAACCTGTTCAACCTTCGCGGGGCCTCCAGGCTAGATCCAAGGTCACCCCATCCTCTGTCATCGAACTGCAGTACGTGGATGACGCTTGCGCCTGCACACACTCAGAGGACAAATTCCAAGCCAACACCTTCACCGAGGTGTACGAAAGCATGGGCCTTGCGCTAAACATCCGTAAGACAAAGGTCCTCCACCAACCTGACCCTGCCAAATAGCACTGCCCTCCCGGTCATCAAAATCCATGGCGTGGCCCTGCACATCGTGGACCATTTTCCATACCTCGGGAGCCTACTATCAGCAAGGACAGACATCGATGACAAGGTCCAACACTGCCTCCAGTGTGCCAGCACAGCCTTCGGTCGTCTGAGGAAGAGTGTGTGTAATGGAGTATTTAAAATAAACACTCGACACCAGGTCTTTGTTCTGGTGAACTGAGAAAACTTAATCTAATTAATATAAAACCATTTAATTCTCCTGGGTAACCGGGCTGCATATACCATGGGACTAGCTTTATCAACGATTTTATACAGTCCCTTGTACCGGAGTTCAAAACTTCTACCCTGGCATAGTTTTGTTCTATTACCTGCCCCCCCCACCTCCCACTCCTGATATTTACTCGGGGCCAAATGTAGTCGGTTGTGGTGGTGTGCTCTCCTGATCCCTCAGGCGCAATCCACTAACCCCTTTAAACAACATTGCTTCTTCTCGCTGGTCACCTACTTAAAACAAAAGAAACAGAGAATCTCTGGTGACTCTGCTTAAGAGCCCTAGGGGTTAATTTGTAACATGATCTTAAAATTCCTTCTACCCCAGGAACAAATAAAGAACATTTCCAATATTCAAAAGGTATCCATTGAATTAAAACAGAGTTCACAGCTGCCTGCAAAAGAGTTAACTTCCTTTGTTTCGAAAGCCGACAAACACAGACAACATCAATGTCAACTTCGGTCCCACAGCTTGCAGCCTTTTCAGTTTAAATCTCCAGTGTAAAAACTTTTACTTTCATGAAGTCTCTGTGTGCTTTTACTCTTAAAATAAACATTCAGAAAAACAACTTCGCACACAATAGCATTTCATCCTTTTCTTCCCAGTTACATGTTGGTCAGATTTTTTTTTTTAAACCATACCAATTATTGATGTGAAATGCATTATGTCCGGAACTAAAGGCCCTCCACACAATTTACACCAACCAGAATTTTATTATGGTCATAATAAAAGTCTGATTTTTAATAGATTAATTAACCTCAGTAATTCCAATCTTAAACTTCCCAATGCCACTTGGAAAAGGGGGAGGAGCCATAGCCACACAAAGGAATATGCCCTCCCAAAAACTTTAAACACCAAAAAAAAACAGCAGAACAGTAAGAAAGAAACAAGATCTTCCTTTTTCTCCTTTTTATTGAGTCATAACTATCCATTATTCCTTAAACCAGTTTCAATTTCTGATCCCCGTACATTCTAAGTGCACCTCCAATTACTTTTTAAATGTGGTGAGGGTTTCTGCCTTTACCACCCTTTCAGGCAGTGAGTCCCAGACCCCCACCACCGTCTGGGTGAAAAGATCTCAAAACCTCCCCCCAATTACTTTAAACCTATGTTCCCTGTAGGTTTTAGCACTTTTCTCTGCTATATGCCTCCAATTTCATGGTTTGATTTCCTACTAACCATCTTTTTTTTTAAAGATTCCTTCCTGCTTTTTTTTTTAAACGGTCACCATATCAACTAACTTCGACCCTTATTTCTTGCAGCACAACGAGCCCCTCTCTCTCCATATTCCACACATCACTTTTGTCCGAGTTTGTTGCAGTTATAACAGACTTCGGGTTTTCCTACCATCCACTGTTTCTAATTAATGGGGGCTGCTGGCAGTTGTTTCTCATAGTGGGGTGGTATGTCCCACCCATGGTCTTGGTTGTACTCAGCTGCCTTTCTGCCTAAGTCCCCCCCGCCCCGCCACCCCGCTTCTATATCGTCATCCTTTTCATGTGTCCTGACGGGTGCTGTCGCCATCACACATACTGTCGGTTTATTTAGTCGCTTTCTCAGTCAATAGTCTAGTCCGTCTACTTAATTCATAATACGCACGAGTAACTAAAATGATGGCTGTATCCTCTCTTTCTTTTCCGACTCCCACCACTTCCTTTGTTCCACGGGTAGGTCGTCTGGTTTCCAATTTTGTTTAATCATTATTTCAATTTGTTTTCAATCTTTGTCTGCTAGGTACCGTGTCAGAGACCCCTCTGGTCCCCCTTAGAGTTTCTCATTTCCCATGGATATTGGTTGTCAGCGGTACATCCCTTACTTACTGCTCACAAGTGAGACCGTTACTTACAACCTACACCAATTATCAATCGCAACATTACACAGACACGCTTCTATATAACCAACCGCAATTGTTTCACCTGGGATCTTCCGCTGACTACTTGAAGTCTCGGCCAGACCTGCAGATTCCAATCTCTCAGGCAGCTGACACCAGACAGATTTCTGCCCTTGCCTTATCAGTGCGTGGTAATTAAAACATTTTCATGCCCGTGACATAGCTTCCATCTGCCGGTGTCCACCGCCCGATTGAGATCCTGCCGACTACACCAATTGTAGTAGAGTATTTAAAATAAACACCTGACACTAGGTCTGTGTTCGAAGATTCAAGCAGTCTTTATTCGCACCGGTGGGGAGGTGACCTGCTATGGGTCTAACCAGGTCACTGTCCAACGATACATAGTTTCAAACAACCTTTTATACACTTAAACGTACCTGCTCAACCTCATGCACGATTCTTTGGCACAATTTGATTAGCCTAAAGTCCACGTGCACAGTGACTGGTCAATTTCCTTTCGCGTCACATAATCACTCGCCTCTGTTTTCTGTCTAGCTCACGTAACATTAAGGTACCGCCTCCATTACCGGAAGAAGGTATGACTGATGCGACCACAATCTGTTGTTGCTGCCATGAACCTTGCTCAGGCCAGTGGTATCCTGTTAATGGTTCACATGTGCCCCATTGTTCCGTTTCCTACCCTCCTAGGCCCCTTGTGGTTCCATTTCTAAGTCATGCAGCTTACCTCGGTTCTTACAAAGTCAACATGTTATTTGCCTATTAAGCGATCTAAAAGCTGACCACTTCATTTGAGCCCCAAGACCCCTTCTTAACCCTATAATTATAGCAGAGCAGAAATCCCCACTTCAGAGTGTTTGAAGACCAGGACCTCAAATCTGGCAGTAGTCTACAGGGCAGTAGTGGTACCCGCCATCCTATGTGCTTCAGAGAGATGGACCATATACAGCAGACATCTCAACGCGCTGGAGAAATACCACCAACGCTGCCTCCACAAGATCCTGCAAATCCACTGGGAGGACAGACGCACCAATGTCAACGTTCTCACTCAGGCCAACATCCCCAGCATCGAATCACTGACCACACGCTACCAGCTCCGTTGGGCAGACCACATTGTCCCCGTGCTCGACACGAGACTCCCTGAGCAAGCGCTCTACTGAGAACTCATACACAGCATACGAGGGCAGAAGAAACATTTCAAGGGCACCCTTAAAGCCTCCTTGATAAAGTGCAACATCCCCACCGGTTCCTGGGAATCCCTGGCCGAAGACTGCCCAAAATGGAGGAAGAGCATCCGAGAGGGCATTGAGCACCTCGCGTCTCGTCGCCGAGAGCATGCCGAAATCAAGTGCAGACAGCAGAAGGGAGTGTGCAGCAAACCAGGCTCCCCACCCACCCTTTCCTTCAACCACTGTCTGCCCCACCTGTGACAGAGACTGTAATTCCCATATTGGACTGTACAGCCACCTGAGAACTCACGTTAGAGTGGAAGCAAGTCTTCCTTGATTCAGAGGGACTGCCTATGATGATGATGATCCCCTGATGATTGCGATGGTCTGTTTCATGATTCTGTTGGGCGCAAGATTGGTGTAGTATTCACTCTTTCACAGTTTTTAACTGATTGATGTGGTACCATTTTCTAACTTCCGCCCCCTTTTTCCCTGGAAATTGGATCGGGTAAACTGCAGGATTCAGTCGGTCCACAATTGGAGAGGGTCCCCTCCATTTGGGCTCGAAGGCATTTTCCCTCTTCCCATAATTTAGAACCTTGGCAGTGTCTCCCACTTGATTTTCGAAGGGCTGTACTTGTCAAAGTACTTTTTAAATCTGTTTCTTTGATTTTCCCGTTTTTTATGCCACTAATTAGTTCATTTGGTTGGTGTACTCTACTACCTGTTCTAACCATTTGGAACCACATGGTTCCTGTATCAGGAGGCTCATCCCTGTCCGGGTTAGATGGTTTGCATGACCTTCCAGTTATTGCCTGGTATGGAGAGACTCCTGTTGTTCTATGGGGTGTGGACCGTATTGCCATTAGGCACATTGGCAGCATGTTCTCCCACTGGGTGAGGTGTTCTGCACATATATTTTTCGCACCATTTTGAGGATGGTGTGAAATGTGCAGTTTATGTCTGATTCCCTGTCAGTGGGTGAAAAATGTTCCCGTAAAATGAGATTTGCGAGGGCGGTGTTGGATCGCCAGGGGAAAGCCCCTATTTATTTAGTGAACTGGTCCACTATGACGAGGGCCTTGAGTCTAGGGTAGTGGACCAATAAAGTCAATCTGAAGGTGGGTCCATGGTCCCTCCGGAACGGGAGCGCTCCTGAGGAGGGTTCGATTTGTGTGTATGGAAGGATTGTGTTGTAAACAGGGTCGGCACCGCAACACATACAAATTGACTGTTTTCTTTCATAGTGGACCACCATGCCTCTGTGGCCAATTTCTCTAGTGTCATTGCAGCTGAATAGTGTCGGTCTACTGGGTGGGAATGAAGTAGGGAGAGCAGCTGCTCGCCTACTATTGGTGGCGCACACACCACGGGGCAGGCATCTGCTGTTTTTTGGAACATTAGCAACTGGTCAGTCGAGTTAGGGCCTGGGGGCCATTATACTTTTGGAGACCCAGGCTGTAGGCTGAGGAAGGAGCCTGCGCTCCTCATGCCCTGCATGCATGACAGCATACGGCTGGTATTGTTGCTATAGGGACTTTAAATCGATGTGCTCATGTGGACACAGGGCAGCACGGTTCTGTGTGTGGATCTTCTAGATCCCCATTTACAGCGGCGTCTTTGGTAGCTGTCTGCTTCTGCATTCCCCCCACTATGTGGCCCACCCTTCTTATGAGCGGCTACTTTCCCTCTAAAGCAGGCCTGAGAGCGTTGTTTAAGATACAACTATAGCAGGCGCAGCCAGGGTCCGTGTGTAAGGGCTTTGCCATCTACTGTGCAATAATCATTTTTATGAGAGAGGGGTAGGGAGAGCATGGCGTTGATGGCATAGGTATTGTTAGAACAAATGTTAACGGGATGGTCAGATGTTTCTTTAACGGCAGTCAGAAGCGCAGCGATCTCTGCATACTTTGAGGACTGATGACTGCATTGCTGCTGAATGGTCTTTTCTGGTAGTGGGGCAATCCCTAGATGTGGTACAAGGAGCCATCTATGTAGATGTCTGGAGCTCCCTCTATCGGTTCATTCTGGACAGGTTGAAATTCGCAGTCTATCAGGGGTAATGGACATTTGTGCGGGTCCCCCTCATATGCCAACAATTGCGGCAACAGTGTGGTAATCTTGTCTCTTTGTAGAAGTTCCAGTGTCCATTTACTGAGGTGTTGCGAGGAAATAAGCGAGTCCCCCGGTTTCATAAGTAAATTCAGTGGGGTATGGGGGCTATGCAGCATAGTGTCCTGCAGTCCCTTAATATATGTAAAGTAGTGCATCACCCATTAGACAGCTAATAAGTGACTTTTACAAGCTGTATATGTCTTCTCTGCTCCCTGTAGTATCCTAGATGTGTACTCAATGAGTTGTAGTAGGTTAGCTCTTTCTTGACACAGGACAGCAGTGACACTGTGTTCTGTAGCCCCAACCTCTAAGTGAAAGGGCTGTGCGGGGTCTGGGGAAATCAAGCATGATGCCTGTATTACTGCTGCTTTCAACTTAGTCACCGACTGGGTGTGGATATCAGTCCATGCCGGGTGTATATCATCACCCTTAAGTTTCACAAGCTTGTAAAGGGATTTCGCACATTCTGCAAAGCCTGGGATAAAGTTCCTTTGATATCCCATTAAACCAAGGAACGACCGTAGGGCGGTTTTGGAAGTGGGTAAGTGGATAATCTCCACTTTGTGGGAGTTAGGGGACAATCCGTCAGGAGAGATGGACACCCCCAAGAAGGTAACTCGTTCCTTTACCAACTGAGCCTTGCGTGGGTTCAGCTTTAGTCCCAATTGAGTGAGCAACGATAATAATTCATTTAAAAGGGACAGATGTTTTTCCATACTTTCAGTCGCCAACAATAAGTCGTCTACATACTGTAGCAGACAGGCAAACCGTGAAAAGGTCTTTAGAGTCGTGGCCATTTGCTTGTGAAAGATCATGGGAGAGATGTCGAACCCCTGGGGCAGGCAAATCCAGAATAGCTCTGGTCTTCAAAAGTAAAAGCAAATTTATACTGGTCGTCTTTTTGAACTGGAATGTTCCAGAATCAGTGAGAAATGTTGAGAGTCGAGAAGTATTTAGTCCTGGTGGGGATTTGAGACAGTAGGGTGGGAGCTTCTCTTACCACCAGTGAACAGGCTGGTGCCAACTGTCATCCAGTTCCTTGACCAGCCAGGCGGGTGAATTGGTCGTGAAAGTGCCCTACTCAACTAGAAACTGTATGGTGTCTCTGATGTAGGGGTGGCTTTCCCTTGGGATGGGGTATTGTTTGGTAAAGGGGTGAGGAGAAACGTCATTAGTGTCCTCGCCCTCCATTCTCCCACAATCGTGTTTGCCTATGGCGAACACAGCCAGGCGTATCTGAATTAATCGCTGAACATTCTCATCTGTATTTTCAGGGGGTTCAGGGGATGGCTTTTTGATGGCGAAACAGAGTGAGCGTCTGAAATTTCTATCCCCCACTTCTCAACTCCATCTATATACAATCCCGATTATATACCGCCCCATATTGTTCAAACACATCAGTGCCCAGGATTCCCCTCCCGTCGGGAGTAGGCATCAGTGTAGGTGACGCAACCTTGCAGGTGAAACCTCCCAACCGAAGTTCCTGTTTGTGCAGCAGTTGTTCCGCCATTAAATCCTTTAAGGAGTAAACAACCCTTGCCCACCACTGCATGGTGTTAAGGGTGTGGGGTGTGGATAATGGTGACGGCAGAACCAGTATCAATGAGCATATGCCGCTGTTGGCCCCCCCCTCTAGGACATCTGGGATTACTGGTCGTTCGTTCCCATCGCGTCGGAACCCCACCTCCAAACAATCAAAGGGGGCCAAACATCATCATTGGGATCCTTCCAGAGGCTCCTGGGATTGAGCTGCACTCAGACTTGGTAACCATGCACACCTGTTAGTGGTTCTGCCCTCCCATTTATTTGGGTTTTCAAAAGGGCAATTAACTAGGCTAACTGTTGCTCTATCCCGAGGGCTTGTGGTCGTCTCTCAGACTATACCTAGGCGGTGCCTCCTTGTTTGGTGCCTGTTTTGGGTCTCCGGCAGTCTTTTGCCAAGTGGCCACTATTCCCACACCAAGCTCATGGTCTACAGAGCTGTAGTAATACCTGCCCTCCTGTATGGCTCAGAGACATGGACCATGTATAGCAGACACCTCAAATCACTGGAGTAATACCACCAATGATGTCGCCGCAAGATCCTACAAATCCCCTGGGAGGACAGACACACCAACATTAGCGTCCTCGACCAGGCCAACATCCCCAGCATTGAAGCACTGACCACACTTGATCAGCTCCGCTGGACAGGCCATGTTGTCCGCATGCCAGACACGAGACTCCCAAAGCAAGCGCTCTACTCGGAACTCCTTCACGGCAAACGAGCCAAAGGTGGGCAGAGGAAATGTTACAAGGACACCCTCAAAGCCTCCCTGATAAAGGGCAACATCCCCACCGACACCTGGGAGTCCCTAGCCAAAGATCGCCCTAAGTGGAAGAAGTGCATCCGGGAGGGCGCTGAGCACCTCGAGTCTCATCGCCGAGAGCATGCATAAATCAAGCGCAGGCAGCGGAAAGAGCGTGCGGCAGATCTGTCCCAACCTCCCTTACCCACAACGATTATCTATCCCACCTGTGACAGGGGCTGTGGCTCTCGTATTGGACTGCTCAGCCACCTAAGGGCTCATTTTAAGAGTGGAAGCAAGTCTTGCTCGATTCCGAGGGACTGCCTATGATGACGAACAGGGACCCTTGACCGGGTAACGTCTAGGTCCCTCTACTGCCGCTACCGGCTTCTTCGGGGTGGACCCTTTTGGTGTTGGGGGCCTGAGCTGAACCTTCACTACCTCCCATGCCCTGTGAGCATTTTCCTCTACCTCTGTCCATCGATTGGTAGCCCGTACAGATATAGCTACAGTCGTTCTAACCGAAGGATGGAGTTGGGTGAGGAACATGTTTTTGAACTGCTCCTGATCCTTTCCCGCTGTAACATTTGCAGGCGCCTGGTTCTGGGTTCGTTCATAAAGATCGTACAGACGATTGGCAAAGGCTCTGGGAGCCTCGTCTGGCCGTTGTTTTGCCTGACTGCTAGATTCAGGTTTTGGATTGTAATTCCAGCATTTTTAACTGGCACAGGGAATGATTCTCCTCCTTATGTGGTTGTCTGACCACTTCCCTCAAGGCTCCCCAGAGTCCTCCAACTCCTTGTTAAGTTCCTGTTTTTTTTTTTGGCATTTCTTAAGTTCCCGTCGGGTTTCCTGTACCTCGCTAAGGGCTGCGTCTGTATTTAAGTTCGATAGGCTCTGATGTAATAATGAAGCTGTCTGTTCGGCCCCGATTTCTAATGGCCTCACCGTTCGAATTAGTCTCGATTTCCTCATTCTTTTGGACTTGTATCTTTTCCAATTGTGATTTTAAATCTTGGATCTCTTCCACTTTTTATCTAATTAATTCATCATCTCTTCGAGCGCAATAATGTGCCTCATAAGCCAAAAGATCTTTTGCCTTATTTAGTTTTAATTTCTTTTGGTCAACTCGTTGTTGAATGAACATCACCACTTCATCAAACGGCCTTCGGCCATCTTTAGTGAGACATTCTGCTAATAATTTTTGCAAATTTTTCCAGTTTCTATTTATAAATCAAAGTAAGTCCTTTGATCCCATTTTACAAATTCCGAGTCATTTCAGCACGTTTTAATTACTGGCGGGTCTCATCTCGAGTCTCTGCACTCCCCTTAATGGTTTCCCTTCCGTGTGTTGGCCAGACTTGCCACTGCGAGATTCCCAATTGAGTCAAAGAATAGTCTAATACCGTCCTTGACAGTCCTGCCGCAGTCGCCAAATCTAATTTTATTGGCTTCGATTGCCGTAAAATTAAACGCGTGAATACATATATTTCAACAAACTTAGCGGAGCGTGCTGACTCGAACTTTGCGCGTTGTGGCATCTTCACATCCTTCCTAGCTCGTCGTTCCTTCCTTCTCCACTGCATCTTTTATCCCGTTTCGAATGCCTGGCCCCCATGTGCACGATCCTGTTGAGCCCGGTGATTGGTTCCCAAGCTGCATGATCATCCTCTAATTGGTTCTCCTTGCTCTTTCATTGGCCTCGTCCAATGACTTCCTTTCAGGGGAAATTTCAAAAGCAAGCTCACCTCCTTTGTTCAAACCATGCTGTCTCCAGCATGAACTCCTTTCACAGTCAAAGGTCACAGTTCACAGGTGCACATTAAAGAACCCGCCCATATTAAAGAGAGCCCGTCTTTCCTTATACACACAGGTTTCTACACATAAACATTAATTCATTAATAAATTCCTACATAACTTAATTAATTCCTAATCACACTCTCACATCACAGTCTGGGTATGGTGAGGAAGATGTGGCTAGGTAGGACCATCATCGCACCTCTGGTCAGTGGACACACAAAGTCTTGTCCATGAAGCAATATTTGAGTCCAGTGAAGGCATTATTAGTTACTTTTTAATTCCAGCTGGACTTGTTGCTGTGACGAATATCTGTTTTGATCTTAAAATTGATACTTTATGGATGTAAAGTGTTAAAAGTACCTAAATCCACCAGCATAAAAGTTAACTACTTGAGTAAGAAAGTAAGTCTTACATTTATGTAGCGCCTTTCAGGACGTCCCAAAGTGCTTTACAGCTACTTAAATAACTTAAAAATGTAGTCACTGTTGTAATGTAGGAAGCGCAGCAGCCAGTTTGCACACAGTAAGGTTCCACAAACAGCAGTGTCATAATGACCAGATAATCTGTTTTAACGATGTTGGTTGAGGGATAAACATTGGCCAGGACACCGGGGAAAACTCATTTGCTGCACTCGAATAATGCCATGGGATCTTTTATGTCCATGCTAGAGGGCAGATGGGGCCTCAGTTTAACATCTTATCTGAAAGATTGACCTCTGACTGTGCTGCATTCCCTCAGTACTACACTAGAGTGTCAGCCTAGATTTTGTGCTCATGTCTCTTGAGTGGGGCTTGAATCCACAACCTTCTGACTCTGAGGCGAGAGTGCTACCAACTGAACCACGGCTGACACATTGCTGCTGGATATTGCACTTTAAGACCTTCACCTTGCCCACAGAAAGTTTGCACCAACTGTCTATAAAACCTCCTTTATAAAATCATTACTTTCTCATAATTTCCATAATACCACTGCAACTTTTGACTGCGTTAAAGAAGCTCATGTAAGTCCGTATAATATCAAAGAAATGCTTAAAGTAACATGGTACTTAGAAAATCATTATGTGATGAGGCAGAGTCAACGTGGTTTTATGAAAATCAAAGTGTTTGACACATTTATTAGTTTTTTAAACCAGTGGATGTAGTATATTTGGATTTTCAAAAGACATTCGATAAGCCACACAAAAAATTGTTGCACAAGATAAGGACTCATGGGGTTGGGAGTAATGGATAGAGAATTGGTTAATGTACAGAAAACCGAGTAGGAATAAACGTGTTATTTGCAGGTTGTTAGGCTGGGACTAGTGGGGTGTGGGTGTCGCAAGGATCAGTGCTGGGACCTCAGCTATTTACAATCTGTATTAATGACTTGGATGAAGGGACTGAGTGTAATGTATCCAAGTTTGCTGACTATACAAAGCAAGGTAGGAAAGTAAGCTGTGAGGAGGACACAAAGAGCCTGCAAAGGGATACAGACAGGTTACGTGAGTGGGCAATAAGATGGCAGATGGAATATAATGTGGGGAAATGTGAGTTAGGAGCAATAGAATAACAGAATATTTTTTAAATGATGAGAAACTATTAAATGTTGATTTTCAAAACTACTTTGGTAACTTTGTGTTTCATGTACAAGGACAACATGCAGGTACAGCAAGCATTTAGGAAGGCAAATGGGATGTTAGCCTTTATTGTTGGCCAAGGGGGTTGGGGTACTTGATGCAATTGTACAGGGCTTTGGTGAGGCCACACCTGGAGTACTGTGTACTGTTTTGGTCTCCATACCTAAGGAAGGATACTTGCCTTAGAGCGAGTGCACCAAAGGTTCACTAGATTGATTCCTGGGTTGAGACAGCTGTGCTATGAGGAGAAGTTGAGTAGAATTAACTTATACTCTCTGGAGTTTAGAAGAATGAGAGGTGATCTCATTGAAACATAGAAGAGAGCTTGACAGGTTGGATGCTGGGAAGCTATTTCCCTGGCTGGGGTGTCTAGAACAAGGGGGCATAGTCTTAGGCGAAGGGGATGACCATTTAGGACCAAGTTGGAGAGAAATTTCTTCACTCAGAGGGTCGTGAATCTTTGGAATTCTCTACCCCAGAGAGCTGTAGATGTTTAGTCGTTGAGTATATTCAAGGCTGAGATTGGTGGATTTTTGGAGTCTTAAGGGAATCGCGGGATATGGGGATCGGGCGGAAAGTGGAATTGAGGCCATGATCTTATTGAATGGCGGATTAGGCTCGAGGGGCCATATGGCCTGCTCCTATTTTGTATGTTCTTGTAACCAGTTCCTTTGTTTGCTATTTCACCCGAGGAGTTAATCTGTTCTAATAAATGGGTTAACATCTGTTTTAAAATGGCTGACAGGAAATTGACACAAACATGTTAAGTGATCATCTCTCACAACAAAACCTCTGGTCTGTAATGGCTTTAACTTCGCAATTTACTTTTGGGGAAGAGGCGAAATCTTGAATGTATACCTCTTCATTTGAGCATTGTTCTTATTGTCAACAGATGTCCCATGAAGCAACAAGTGCCATGTGTCGCTCTATCAAGTTGCAGTGTGAGCTGTACCCTTCCCGACAGATTGCAGTTTGCCTTGACCCCTACTGCGGCCTTGGTTTTGCTCTCTGGTGCCTCTGTAGGTAAGACAACTGTTGCTAGAACTTCTTGATCCTAATGATGCAAACTGAACTACAGGAACTCAATTCCACTATGGCAATTCCATAATTCACCAAATTGTACCAGTGGAGGTGCTGAAAACCATATTTTTATGTAAATAATTGTTACAGTTAATGTGAGACAGAGAGATGGCATTATGAAAGCTGGGTCTGTCATGTTGCAATATACAGTCCTACTTTTGAACGAGCAAATGTAAGGTACCACATAATAGATTAATGAATAAGATCAGGGAATGTGGAGTCAGGGGACAAGTAGCAGAATGAATAATTAGCTGGCTTTAAGACAGAAAGCAGAGAGTAGGGGTAAAGCTATTCAGAGTGGCAGAAGGTGGATAGTGGTGTTGCACAAAGATCAGTGCTGGGACTACTGCTGTTCACAATGTATATTAACGATTTAGACTTGGGAATCAAAAACACAATTTCTAAATTTGTAGATGGCACCAAATTGGGGGAGATAGTCAATACTGAGGAAAACTAGCAAATTACAAGAAGACATTAATAAACTTGCGGAATGGACATTTAATTGGCAAATTAACTTCAACACAGAGGTATTACATTTTGGTAAGAAAAATAGGAAAGTTACATATTACTTGGAAAATGAGAATCTAAATGGAGTAACTGAGCAAAGGGATCTCGGAGTACAAATATACAAATCACAAAGTATCGCCACAGGTTAACAAGACCATAAAAAAGCAAACCAAGCGCTAGCGTTTATTTCTAGGGGATAGAATTGAAAAGTAGTGAAGTCATGTTAAACTTGTATCTAACCTTGATTAGACCACACTTGGAGTACTGTGTACAATTCTGGTCGCCATATTATAAAAAGGATATAGAACCTCTGGAGAGGGTGCAGAAAAGATTTACAAGGCTGATACCAGAAATGTGAGGGTGTACCTATCAGAAAAGGATGAATTGGCTGGGTCTCTTTTTTTCTTGAAAAGAGAAGGCTGAGGGCTGACCTAATAGAGGTCTTTAAAATCATGAAAGGTTTTGATAAAGTAGATAAAGTGTGCTTCCACTTGTGGAGAAGAGCAAAACTAGAGCAGAGCAAATGGCCGCTGTACAGCAAAATTCTAAAGGGTCAAAGTGTAATAAAAAGGCAAGCCTAAAAGCTCGGTGCCTCAATGCGAGGAGTATTCAGAACCCAGGAAAGGGCTCTGAGCTAGTTAAAGTGGGTGAGAGCTCAGATGAACAGGACCCCAAGAAAGAATGCAAAAGTCAGGAGGCAACAGAGCAGAGTAGCACTGGGGTAAGTGTAAACCACAAGGTGATGGGAAGGGACAATATGTATGAATATAAAGGGGTTGCAGGAGGGGTCAAAACTAAAAATCATGGTTTAAAAACTAGTATTAAAACACTCTACCTAAACGCACGCAGCATTCGAAATAAAGTAAATGAGTTGAAGGCACAAATCACTACAAATGGGTATGATTTGGTGGCCATTACAGAAACGTGGTTGCAGGGTGGCCAAGACTAGGAATTAAACATACAGGGGTATCCGACAATTCGGAAAGATAGACAAGAAGAGAAAGGAGGGTGGGGTAGCTCTGTTAATAAAGGATAATATCAGGGCAGTTGTCAGAGACGATATTGGCTCTAATGAACAAAACGTTGAATCATTGTGGGTGGAGATTAGAGATAGTAAGGGGAAAAAGTCACTGGTGGGCGTAGTTTATAGGCCCCCAAATAATAACTTCACGGTGGGGCGGACAATAATCAAGGGAATAATGGAGGCATGTGAAAAAGGAACGGCAGTAATCATGGGGGATTTTAACCTACATATCGATTGGTCAAATCAAATCGCACGGGGTAGCCTTGAGGAGGAATTCATAGAATGCATACGGAATTGTTTCTTAGAACAGTACGTTACAGAACCGACAAGGGAGCAAGCTATCTTAGATCTGGTCCTGTGTAATGAGACAGAAATAATAAACAATCTCCTAGTAAAAGATCCTCTCGGAATGAGTGATCACAGTATGGTTGAATTTGTAATACAGATTGAGGGTGAGGAAGTAGTGTCTCAAACGAGCGTACTATGCTTAAACAAAGGGGACTACAGTGGGATGAGGGCAGAGTTGGCTAAAGTAGACTGGGAACACAGACTAAACGGTGGCACAATTGAGGAACAGTGGAGGACTTTTAAGGAGCTCTTTCATAGTGCTCAACAAAAATATATTCCAGTGAAAAAGAAGGGCGGTAAGAGAAGGGGTAAACAGTCATGAATAACCAAGGAAATAAAGGAGAGTATCAAATTAAAAACCAATGTGTATAAGGTGGCCAAGGTGAGTGGGGAAACTAGAAGATTTGGGAAAATTTTAAACGACAGCAAAGAATGACTACGAAAGCAATAAAAAAAGGAAAGATAGATTGCGAAAGCAAACTTGCGCAAAACATAAAAACAGATAGTAAAAGCTTTTACCGATATATAAAACGGAGAGAGTGACTAAAGTAAATGTTGGTCCCTTAGAAGATGAGAAGGGGGATTTAATAATGGGAAATGTGGAAATGACTTCGGTCTTCACAGTGGAAGACACAAAAACCATACCAAAAATTGCTGGTCACGGGAATATAGGAAGTGAGGACCTTGAGATAATCACTATCACTAGGGGGGTAGTGCTGGACAGGCTAATGGGACTCAAGGTAGACAAGTTCCCTGGTCCTGATGAAATGCATCCCAGGGTATTAAAAGAGATGGCGGAAGTTATAGCAGATGCATTCGTTATAATCTACCAAAATTTTCTGGACTCTGGGGAGGTACCATCGGATTGGAAAGCAGCTAATGTAACGCCTCTGTTTAAAAAAAGGTGGCAGACAAAAGGCAGGTAACTATAGACCGGTTAGTTTAACATCTGTAGTGGGGAAAATGCTTGAAACTATCATTAAGGAAGAAATAGCGGGACATCTAGATAGGAATAGTGCAATCAAGCAAATGCAACATGGATTCATGAAGGGGAAATCATGTTTAACTAATTTACTGGAATTCTTTGAGGATATAATGAGCATGGTGGATAGAGGTGTACTGATGGATGTGTATTTAGATTTCCAAAAGGCATTCGATAAGGTGCGACACAAAAGGTTACTGCAGAAGATAAAGGTACGCGGAGTCAGAGGAAATGTATTAGCATGGATCGAGAATTGGCTGGCTAACAGAAAGCAGAGAGTCGGGATAAATGGGTCCTTTGCGGGTTGGAAATCGGTGGTTAGTGGTGTGCCACAAGGATCGGTGCTGGGACCACAACTGTTTACAATATACATAGATGACCTGGAAGAGGGGACAGAGTGTAGTGTAACAAAATTTGCAGATGACACAAAGATTAGTGGGAAAGCGGGTTGTGTAGAGAACACAGAGAGGCTGCAAAGAGATTTAGATAGGTTAAGCGAATGGGCTAAGGTTTGGCAGATGGAATACAATGTCGGAAAATGTGAGGTCATCCACCTTGGGGGAAAAAAATAGTAAAAGGGAATATTATTTGAATGGGGAGAAATTACAACATGCTGTGGTGCAGAGGGACCTGGGGGTCCTTGTGCATGAATCCCAAAAAGTTAGTTTGCAGGTGCAGCAGGTAATCAGGAAGGCAAATGGAATGTTGGCCTTCATTGCGAGAGGGATGGAGTTCAAAAGCAGGGAGGTCCTGCTGCAACTGTACAGGGTATTGGTGAGGCCGCACCTGGAGTACTGTGTGCAGTTTTGGTCACCTTACTTCAGGAAGGATATACTAGCTTTGGAGGGGCTACAGAGACGATTCACTAGGCTGATACCGGAGATGAGGGGGTTACCTTACGATGATAGATTGAGTAGACTGGATCTTTACTCGTTGGAGTTCAGAAGGATGAGGGGTGATCTTATAGAAACATTTAAAATAATGAAAGGGATAGACAAGATAGAGGCAGAGAGGTTGTTTCCACTGGTCGGGGAGACTAGAACTAGGGGGCACAGCCTCAAAATACGGAGGAGCCAATTTAAAACCGAGTTGGGAAGGAATTTCTTCTCTCAGAGGGTTTTGAATCTGTTGAATTCTCTGCCCAAGGAAGCAGTTGAGGCTAGCTCATTGAATGTATTCAAATTACAGATAGCTAGATTTTAACCAATAAGGGAATTAAGGGTTATGGGGAGCGGGCGGGTAAGTGGAGCTGAGGTTGAATGGCGGAGCAGGCTCGAGGGGCTAGATGGCCTATTCCTGTTCCTAATTCTTATGTTCTTATGTCCTACTCCTATTTCTTCTGTTTTTGCGTAGAGGCCATCAATATAAGATAGTCAGCAAGAAATCGGAGGGAATTCAGAAGAAACTACTTTACCCAGAGAGTGGTGAGAATGTAGAACTCGCTTACCACGGTGTGGTTGAAGTGAATATATTAGATGCATTTAAGGGGAGGCTAGACAAGCATATAAGGGAGAAGGGAATAGAGTGTTATGCGGATAGATTTAGAAGAGGAAAGACAGGAGGAGGCTCGAGTGAAGCATAAACGCCGGCATGGACTGGTTGGGCCAAATGGCCTGTTTCTATGCTGTATGTCCTATGTAAAGCAGATTTCAGAATTGAAACCCTCATCACCCTGTGCTCCACCCAGTCCTGCTTCTGTAGATGCATATTAAAGATATGCAATTGTAACCACTGCTTTCCAGTATTTATGATCAATCCAAAACTAAGTCAAGAACATATATTTGGGATATTGGCATATTGTGAACCACGTGTCATGTGTGGTGTTTATACCATGTGGAAAATTACAGCTTTTTTTCTATTAAAACGCAGCAGGATTTCAGAGTGTTGTGACGCACAGCATATTGGAGAATTAACCTGTAATAGTACATAATAGTCAAGCTCGCAACCTTTAGAAACATAGAAAATAGGTGTCAGACTTTCTGTTTTTTGCTGCAATCCTGAGGGGAGGTGCCAAATGGTGGCAAGGCAGTACCCAAAGGGATGACGCAGAAAATGAGATACACAATTACTTGACACAGTTTTAAAATGATATTAGTGACAGGACACTCGCCTTTGCAACTTTGCATAGTATGAGAAGAACCAAGTAAGAGAAAGTAACTTAAAAAGCAGAATATCACTTTCTCAAAATGCTTGACTCACAGTGACTTGTAAAGAGGTTCCTGCTGTTGTGACAGCTAGCAGTAATGCTGCCAGCAATTTTAGACCATTAGTTTTATGGCAATGACTATATGTGAGATAAGAGGAGTGAAAAGTAGATATAATCAGGCTTTTATCAGGCGCAAGAGTTTTCAGGACATTTGCTGGGCAAGATATGGGTAAATACTGCCATCTTGCCCATGTAACTGTCCTGACTGCCGAAATACAGGAGATCTGTCAAGCTCCAGTTTGGTAGATTGGAAAAGCCGGTTTTCAGAGCACGCGCATTGTGCGCTGAAAACCAACTTTTGCAATGCCTTCCTGGGTCCGTATGCACTCAATACGGACCCAGCAGGCCGGAATTTCTGCCCCAAGAATTTAAGGGATAGGAAAAGACCATTAAGCCTAACAGACCTATTCCTTTTCATAGTTCTCACTCTCAGTAGTGGGGAAAATGTTGGAATCAATTATTAAAGATGTAATAGCAGCGCATTTGGAAAGCAGTGACAGGATCGGTCCAATTCAGCATGGATTTATGAAAGGGAAATCATGCTTGACAAATCTAGAATTTTTTGAGGATGTAACTATTACAGTGGTCAAGGGAGAACCAGTGGATGTGGTGTATTTGGACTTTCAAAAAGCTTTTGACAAGGTCCCACACAAGAGCTTAGTGTGCAAAATTAAAGCACATGGTATTGGGGGTAATGTATTGACATGGATAGAGAACTGGTTGGCAGACAGGAAGCAAAGAGTATGAATAACGGGTCCTTTTCAGAATGGCAGGCAGTGACCGCAAGGTTCAGTGCTGGGACCCCAGCTATTTACAATATACATTAATGATTTAGACAAAGGAATTGAATGTAATATCTCCAAGTTTGCAGATGACACCAATCTGGGTGGCAGTGTAAGCTGTGAGGAGGATGCTAAGAGGCTGCAGGGTGACTTGGACAGGTTAGGTGAATGGGCAAATGCATGGCAGATGCAGTATAGTGTAGATAAATGTGAGGTTATCCACTTTGATGGCAAAAACAGGAAGGCAGAATACTATCTGAATGGTGACAGATTAGGAAAAGGGGGAGGTGCAACAAGACCTGGGTGTCATGGTACATCAGTCATTGAAAGTTGACATGCAGGTACAGCGGTCGGTGAAGAAGGCAAATGGCATGTTGGCCTACATAGCGAGAGGATTTGAGTATTGAGCAGGGAGGTCTTACTGCAGTTGTACAGGGCCTTGGTGAGGCCACACCTTGTACAGTTTTGGTCTCCTAATCTGAGGAAGGACATTCTTGCTATTGGAGTGCAGCGAAGGTTCACCAGACTGATTCCCGGGATGGCAGGACTGACATATGAAGAAAGACTGGATTGACTAGGCTTATATTCACTGGAATTTAGATGAATGAGAGGGGATTTCATAGAAACATAAAATTCTGATGGGACGGGACAGGTTAGAGTCAGGAAGAATGTTCCCGATGTTGGGGAAGTCCAGAACCAGAAGTCATAGTCTAAGGATAAGGGGTAAGCCATTTAGGACCGAGATGAGAAACTTATTCACTCAGAATTGTGAACCTATGGAATTCTCTACCACAGAAAGTTGTTGAGGCCAGTTTGTTAGATATATTCAAAAGAGAGTTAGATGTGGCCCTTACGGCTAAAGGGATCAAGGGGTATGGAGAGAAAGCAGGAATGGGGTACTGAAGTTGCAGTATCAGCCATGATCATATTGAATGGTGGTGCAGGCTCGAAGGGCCGAATGGCTTGCTCCTGAATCTATTTTCTATGTTTCTATAATAACAGTGACAGGATATTACTTACTTTTTCACCTGAGCGAATAAATAACAGCACTGGCTTATGTTCTTGGACAAATTGTTGGCACAAACTGAAATCATATTGTTTGTAATCTTTAAATTTATTTTGGCTGTGGATGGTATTTATGTTCTAGTTTTGTCCATCCATTCATGCTTATATCTTTGAATATAAATTTATCATCATTATTAGCTTAAAGGTGTTTCATCCAATTTTAACCAAATGTCATGTACTCCTCTCATCAAACACCCTAAGCAAACATGCTGGGAATAATTCCGAGCCATTTGTACATCTGTAAAAACTGAAATGTCATAAAATTTAACTCTATTCTATATTTTGAACATGTTGCATTTTCATGCTACTGGGTAAGTCATGCCCCTGAACCGATTTTCTATTACTTAACGTAGTGATCAGTAAGTTTGAATGAAGGGCAGAATTGTTTTGAGGTTTGGAAACAACCACTAAAACACTTTGGTGAATGAGTTGTCCAGTTTAGCAGTGTTTTGAATTATTTTTGGACCATTATTTACCCATACAGGACCATCTTATCTTTAGACATGGATTATTTCATGATGTCTTTGGTTAATTGTTTAAATATGCACTCTGCACAATGTTGCACTGAGACATCAGATATATATTTTCATAATTGTTAAACATCTATTTTTCTCTCTTCCCAGTGTTTATTCGGGTCATCAATCCATCCTGGTCCCTCCACTTGAATTAGAGAGTAATGTCTCCCTCTGGCTCTCTGCAGTTAGTCAGTACAAAGTGCGTGTAACTTTCTGTTCCTACTCTGTCATGGAGATGTGCACCAAAGGGCTTGGTGCGCAAACAGATACGCTCAAGGTAAGTGTCAATAATGAGTCTGGAATTTACCTAGGGAACGGTGCCAGTTGACTTGGGTCATTTATATCAAAATGCTGTGATAACTTGATGACAAATGTTTTTTTTCTTCAAATCATGTTTCTCCTGCCAAGGTTCAGGACTACTTTAAGTTAGATGGCACATTTTGATTACAATGAGTGCCAAGTGAAACTACTGTGGCTTCAGTTTTAAAAATGTCAAGAATGGGATCCTTTTGTCCTATTTTTCTGTGGTCTGCTTCTAGCATATTTTCTTTTTCCAGGCAAAAGGTGTGAATCTATCCTGTGTTCGGACATGTATGGTGGTCGCAGAGGAGCGGCCACGAATAGCGCTTACACAATCCTTCTCAAAGTTATTTAAAGACCTTGGACTATCTCTGAGGGCTGTCAGTACAACCTTTGGCTGCAGGGTCAATGTAGCCATCTGCTTACAGGTGAGGATGTCATCGTAAAAATAGCATTTCCTTTCAATGAGCTGTAAATCCCTCTTTGCCAGTACTTTAGGCATAGCCTCCTGTTTCCTTCCTGTTGTTGAGGACTGCCCACTGTTACCATTGGAATGGCCAAAATTGCCTGGCATTATGTAACCAGTAAGTCACAAGAGATAAATCTGTACTAAAACTGTTTGAAATGTAGGGGACAGTACTAATCGTCTCTGACCTGACTGATCCAAACCTGTGTTGTGCTCTGAGGATCTACCCAATGTGACATGGTCCTTACCTCACCCCTCAAAAAAAAAAGTCAGCACAATGTTGATGTGACTTTAGTGCAGTTAACACTCCCATTCCCACCTCGTTGCATTATTAGGGAAGAGAGCCATTTGAAATTTTACTGTCCCACCCCTATGTCGCAAAATTTGGAGGAAAATCCCAAATTTGCATTCTTGTTTGCACTTGTATTTAGACTTGGTGGCTTGTATAAATTGAGAATGGAAACTATGTAAAAAGGTGTGAACTAATAGACAGTTCTTTTCTATGATGTATACAACTGTTTAATCCTGCATGCCCTTGTCAATGGTTTCTTGAGATGCCCTGTGCACTAAGCAGCACTATGATTTTAATCAATGCTGTGCTTTGTGTAGTTTCCTGAAATCCTTGTATGAAAGCAGCAGTGTGATTTTGCTAACCGCTTTTCGAGTGTCTCCAGTAACTGTTTTTGCTGTTTCTGTTTGTCTCTTGTCTCTTGCTTATGCTTCTCTCTTTAAATCTGGCTGTCCCTTCCTCTCTCTGGGCTGACCTGTGTCATCTCCATTCCTCGCTTCCTCTTCCCTCGTACTCTCAGCCACACAGGCTGGGCAAGCTGGCTGAACAGGTAGAGTAATTTGTGCTTTATTTTGCCCCAGGCCCTTTCCTTAGCCAACGAGCAAAAGTTTATCTTAAACTTTATTTATCTTAAAATGACAATGCTAAAAATCACTATTTAAATATCTGAACAAATGTGTAAACAAGAAACATTTAAATGGAATTTCATGCAAAAAAGCAACATAACATGCAATTTACTGACATGATTTAAGAGTGCAGGTACAGTGACATTGGGTTAAATTGTTTTTGTGCATTGTTTTAATTGAGGCACAGCCTACTAATGATCACACTTCTTATTCTATTGTGTGATCACACATTCAAGTTATGAGGCAGATGCAATTTGAACTACATTCCAATAAATACCCTGCTCTCCTATTATCCAAGAATTTTCATCGATATGTACTAAATGCTGCAGCTCAGTTTACGATCTCAAAATACTTTCTCATGGCACTTTGTCATGGTTGTTACTGAAAACTGAAATAGCTGTATTACTAATATACACTTGTACAGAACATGATTCCAGCAGAGCTGCAGTGAGTATCAAGTATCATTGTTCTTTTGGAGTGAGAATAAGAACCTCCTCCTTCCCCTTTTTCCTCAGGGTCATGGAACAATGTGGCCAAAATGATAAGTGGACAACTTGTTCCTGGGACTTCACCAGAGCTGCCTTGCCTTGAGTGTTGAGAGTAATCTGTTACTGAGTCCTCAGCTGATTTTCCATTCCCCTTGTGGAGCAGATCTATGGCCAATCCTCTTAGTACTTCTTCACATTTTATCCGATCTATGTTTCTTTGGGCCACAAGTTTCATGGCAAACTGTGGCAAACATTTCAGTCCCACTTGTGTACTACAATTAACTCAGAAGGGATGATGTACTGTGAGATTAGACCAGAACTAATATCCAATTCCAAATTCCTAGTAGGTCAGCAGCAGAAATCTACCAGTGGCGCCTGTGCCTTTTTCTCGTGCACTTTCTTTCCTCTTTAATTGATTCTTCAGGACTTTTTTTTACACTGGTTAAAGTTCTCTTGTTTTACCCTGATTTACAAATAACAATCTAGTCTAAGCACAGCAGTGTGCTAGATCCCACCTGCTGTACAACTGCATTCACTATTTCCCATTTTCTAGCAAGGAAACAAAAAAGAAAATTTTAGCTGGAGGCCAAGTAAATAGACTTGATCATAGTTGCAGTTCAAAAACGCCTGCAATACTGAATGTATAATTATGCTTTTAAAGATGTGTAATCTTGGATGTATAAATAGTGCTCTGTAATTTTGAATGTTCTGTGGTGAAAACGATTTCTTGTATCTGTAGATTTGGCAGGATACCATGTTACAGCCCTATTCTGAGAAGTTTTGTATTTTCCATTTATTTTAACCAAATAAAACTAATGGCTGTGTAACCTTCATTCTTTTGACGTTTCTGATGTTGACGTCAATTTCTTTGTTTACTAGGGAACATCTGGACCAGATCCAACCACAGTCTTTGTGGATATGAGAGCCCTCAGGCATGACAGGTATGCCTAAACCATTATTTTGGACATGTTTTTGTTGGCAACTTCTCATACATTTTGTTGTCTTCGTACATCACCTATCTAGGCCCAGGTAAGTATGAAGTATTTAAACGCCAATGTTCCCCTAATTTTAAATGTGGGTGCGCAGTCTCTTTAACAGACTGCGCAGCCTATTCAAAGTTTAACATATGAGCGAAATTTTGCATTGGAAAAGCTGGTCCCGGGCTGCGCAGGACCGCCAGACAGCTACGCAGCTTAGAGGGAACATTGCTGATCGCTGCCTTTTTTTAATAGCATAACCAAGAATGGGGGATTTGCTATGAAGTAATTTTACAAAGTATTACAAAATATTTACAGCACAGAAAAATTACATCCGGCCCAATAGATCCATGCTAGTGTTTATGTTCTACATGAGCCTCCTCCCACCCTTTTCCATCTAACCCCATCAACATACTCCTCTATACCTTTCTTGTCTTAAGCTTTCCCTTAAATGTATCTATGCTATTCGCCTCAATTACTCCTTGTGGTAGTGAGTTCTGCATTTTAACCACTCTCTTGGTAAAGAAGTTTCTCCTGAATTTCCTTTTGGATTTATTAGTGACTATCTTATTTATGGCCCAAAATTCTGGGCTCACCTGCAAGTGGAAATATCATCTCGACATCTACGCTTTCCTAATCTTAAAGATCTCTATCAGGTCATCCCTCAGTCTTCTCTTTTCTAAAGAAAAGAACCCTTTTCTGATAGGTTTAACCTCAGTTTTGGTATCATATTTGTCAGATTCAGGTGAATTTATCTTGGGGAACAAAGAAATGGCAGACCAGTTGAACAAATACTTTGGCTCTGTCTTCACGAAGGAAGACACAAATAACCTTTTGGAAATACTAGGGGACCGAGGGTCTAGTGAGAAAGAGGAATTGAAGGAAATCCTTATTACGTGTGAAATTGTGTTAGAGAAATTGATGAGATTGAATGCCGATAAATCCCTGGGGTCTGATGGTCTGCATCCCAGAGTACTTAAGGATGTGGCCCTAGAAATAGTGGATGCATTGGTGATCATTTTCCAACAGTCTATCGACTCTGGATCAGTTCCTATGGACTGGAGGGTAGCTAATGTAACCCCACTTTTTAAAAAAGGAGGGAGAGAGAAAACGGGTAATTACAGACCAGTTAGCCTGACATCAGTAGTGGGGAAAATGTTGGAATCAATTATTAAAGATGAAATCGCAGCACATTTGGAAAGCAGTGACAGAATCGGTCCAAGTCAGCATGGATTTATGAAAGGGAAATCATGCTTGACAAATCTTCTAGAATTTTTTGAGGATGTAACTAGTAGAGTGGACAAGGGAGAACCAGTGGATGTGGTGTATTTGGACTTTCAAAAGGCTTTTGACAAGGTCCCACACAAGAGATTGGTGTGCAAAATTAAAGCACATGATATTGGGGGTAATGTTGTGATGTGGATAGAGAACTGGTTGGCAGACAGGAAGCAGAGAGTCGGAATAAACGGGTCCTTTTCAGAATGGCAGGCAGTGACTAGTGGGTGCCGCAGGGCTCAGTGCTGGGACCCCAGCTATTACAATATACATTAATGATTTAGATGAAGGAATTGAGTGCAATATCTCCAAGTTTGCAGATGACACTAAACTGGGTGGCGATGTGGGCTGTGAGGAGGACGCTAAGAGGCTGCAGGGTGACTTGGTCGGTTAGGTGAGTGGGCAAATGCATGGCAGATGCAGTATAATGTGGATAAATGTGAGGTTATCCACTTTGGTGGCAAAAACACGAAGGCAGAATATTATCTGAATGGCGGCAGATTAGGAAAAGGGGAGATGCAATGAGACCTGGGTGCCATGGTACATCAGTAATTGAAAGTTGGCATACAGCTACAGCAGGCGGCAAAGAAGACAAATGGTATATTGGCCTTCATAGCTTGGGGATTTGAGTATTGGAGTAGGGAGGTCTTACTGCAGTTGTACAGGGCCTTGGTGAGGCCTCACCGTGAATAGTGTGTTCAGTTTTGGTCTCCAAATCTGAGGAAGGACGTTCTTGCTATTGAGGGAGTGCAGCGAAGGTTCACCAGACTGATTCCTGGGATGGCAGGACTGACATATGAGGAGAGACTGGATCGACTCGGCCTGTATTCACTGGAGTTTAGAAGGATGAGAGGAGATCTCATAGAAACATATAAAATTCTGAAGGGACTGGACAGGTTAGATGTGGGAAGAATATTGCCGATGTTGGGGAAGTCCAGAACCAAGGGACGCAGTCTCAGGATAAGGGATAAGCCATTTAGGACTGAGATGAGGAGAAACTTCTTCACTCAGAGAGTTGTTAACCTGTGGAATTCCCTACTGCAGAGAGTTGTTGATGCCTGTTCATTGGATATATTCAAGAGGGAGTTAGATTATGGCCCTTACGGCTAAAGGGATCAAGGGGTATGGAGAGAAAGCAGAAAAGGGGTACTGAGGTGAATGATCAGCCATGATCTTCTTGAATGGTGGTGCAGGCTCGAAGGGCCGAATGGCCTATTCCTGCACCAATTTTCTATGTTTCTAGATCAAAGCTCTTCAGTTCTGCCACATCCAGGCATGAATGGTGGTAGACAGGTAAACAACTAATGGGTAAGGTTTCGATCACAGGTCACTCATAGATTACCCAAAGGATCTTGGGCGTCATAGGCCATTACCCAAACGATCTTAGGAGTCATAAGGCATTTTATTAAGGAGCAGCAATTCAGATATCGTCAAACACAACACACAATCAGGATAGACACAGTAGATATCATCATCATCCTAGTCACTCCCTCGGAATCGAGGAAGACTTGCTTCCACTCTTAAAATGAGTTCTTAGGTGGCTGAACAGTCCAATACGAGAACCACAGACTCTGTCACAGGTGGGACAGATAGTCGTTGAGGGAAGGGTGGGTGGGACTGGTTTGCTGCACGCTCTTTCCGCTGCCTGCGCTTGATTTCTGCATGCTCTCGGCGATGAGACTCGAGGTGCTCAGCGCCCTCCCAGATGCACTTCCTCCACTTAGGGCGGTCTTTGGCCAGGGACTACCAGGTGTCAGTGAGGATGTTGCTCTTTATCAGGAAGGCTTTGAGGGTGTCCTTGTAATGTTTCCTCTGCCCATCTTTGGCTCGTTTGCCGTGAAGGAGTTCCAAGTAGAGTGCTTGCTTTGGGAGTCTTGTGTCAGGCATGCGAACAATGTGGCCTACCCAGCGGACCTGATCAAGTGTGGTCAGTGCTTCAATGCTGGGGATGTTGGCCTGGTCGAGGACGCTAATGTTGGTGCATCTGTCCTCCCAGGGGATTTGCAGGATCTTGCGGAGACATCGTTGGTATTTCTCCAGCGATGAGGTGTCTGCTGTGCATGGTCCATATCTCTCAGCCATACAGGAGGGCGGGTATTACTATAGCCCTGTAGACCATGAACTTGGTGACAGTTTTGAGGGCTTGGTCTTCAAACACTGTTTTCCTCAGGCGGCCGCAGGCTGCACTAGAGACAGTGTTGAATCTCGTCAATGCCTGCTCTTGTTGATGAGAGGCTTCTGAGGTATAGGAAATGCTCCACGTTGTCCAAGGCCGTGACATGGATCTTGATGTCTCTGGGGCAGTGCTGTGCAGCAAGGACAGGCTGGTGAAGGACCTTTGTCTTATGGATACTTAGTGTAAGACCCGTGCTTTTGTACGCCTCAGTAAATATGTTGACTATGTCCTGGAGTTCAGCCTCTGTATGTGCGCAGACGCAGGCGTTGTCTGCGTACTGTAGCTCGACAACAGAGGTTGGGGTGGTCTTGGACCTGGCCTGGAGACGGCGAAGGTTGAACAGGTTCCCACTGGTTCTGTAGTTTAGTTCCACTCCAGCGGGGAGCTTGTTGACTGTGAGGAAGATTGAGAAGAGGGTTGGGGCGATGACGCAGCCCTGTTTGACCCCGGTCCATGGATTGGTTCTGTATTGGATCTGTTGGTCAGGATCACAGCTTGCATGTCATTGTGGAGCAAGCGGAGGATGGTGACGAACTTTTGGGGGCATCCGAAGCGGAAGAGGACGCCCCATGGACCCTCGTGGGTTGACCTTGTCAAAAGCCTTTGTACGGTGGAAGGATACGGCCGTGGTGAGTACCTGGTATCAGTCCTGATCGAACAGAAGGCTGGTGGCATGAACAGCCCTTCTCTGCACCGTCTGTGATTTAAAAAGCTCTTGGTATCTCTCTCATTCTCTTTTTAGGGGTGGGCCTGGGGTAAAATAATGGACAGAGCTATCTAACCTGTAAAGACTCTTCCCAAACCAGGGTGCCCAATGATATCTCTAGTTTATCTCAACTCTTCGGTGAAACCCTCCTCTTCCCATGTCTTTCGAGTTTATACTTTCTAAAGGGCCATCTCTCCTATCCTTATCCTCCCAAGTTTGGAGTCAAATGTGCCATTCTTGGCCTTCAGATGTTCATAGCTGCTTGTTGTCAGTTTCTTATGTTCACGCTATTCAAGTAGCTTTTGTTATTCTAAGCATTCATCCAGTTATTCTAACACCAGTCTGAAGAGACTTTTTTGTCTCGTTATTTCTTCCAACTCTCAATTTCTTCCAATCCACGATTTCTTAGAACAGGGGGAGGAGGCTCCATGAACCACAATCCTCAATGATGGCGGAGCCCAGCATGCGAATGCAGAAGACGAGGCTGAAACGTTTGCAGCCAGGTGCCGAGTGGATGATCCATCTCTGCCTCCTCCTGAGGTCCCCACCATCACAGAAGCAAGTCTTCAGCCAATTCAATTTACTGAATATCAAGAAACAGCTGTGTGCACTGTATACAGCAAAGGCTGTGGGCCCCGACACTATCCCAGCTGTCGTGCTGAAGATTTGTGCTCCAGAACTAGTCATGTCTCTAGCCAAGCTGATCCGGTGCAGCTACGACACTGGCATCAACCCGACAATGGAAAATTACCCAGGTATGTCCTGCCCACAAAAAGCAGGACAAATCCAATCCAGCCAATTTATCACCCCATCAGCCCACTCTCAATCATCAGCAAAGTGATGGAAGGAGCTGTTGACAATACTATTAAGTAGCATACACTCACCAATAACTTGCTTACCGATGCTCAGTTTGGGTTCCACCAGGATCACTTGGATCCAGACCTCATTAGCAGCCTTGGCCAAAAGAGCTGAATTCCAGAGGTAAGATGAGTGAGACTGCCCTTGACCTCAAGATAGCTTTTGACCGAGTGTGGCATCAAGGACCCGAGTAAAATTGATGTCAATGGGAATCAGGGAAAATCTCCACAGGTTGGAGTCATACCTAGCCCAAAGGAAGATGATTGTGGTTGATGGAGGCTAATCATTTCAGCCCTAGGACTTTGCTGCAGGAGTTCCTCAGGATAGTGTCCGAGGCCCAATCATTTTCAGCTGCTTCATCAATGACCTTCCCTCCATCATAAAGTCTGAAGTTGGGATGGTAACTGATGATTGCACAATGTTCAGTTCCATTCGCAACTCCTCAGATAATGAAGCAGTCAGTGCCTGCATGCAGCAAGACCTGGGCTGATAAGTGGCAAATAACATTTGTGCCACACAAGTGCCAGGCAATGAGAGTCTCTAACCACCGCCCCTTGACATTCAACAGCATTACCATTGCTGAATACCTCACCATCAACATCCTGGGGGTCACCATTGACCATAACTTAACTGGACCAGCCACATAAATACTGCGGCAACAAGAGTGTCAGAGGCTGGGTATTCTGTGGCGAGTATCTCACCTCCTGACTCCCCAAAGCCTTTCCACCATCGACAAGGCCCAAGTGAGGAGTGTGATGCAATACTCTCCACTTGCCTGGGTGAGTGTAGCTCCAAAAAATCTTGAAGCTCAACACCATCCAGGACAAAGTAGCCTGCTTAATTGGTACCACGATCTTAAACATTCACTCCCTCGACCACTGGTGCACCATGGCTGCAGTGTGTACCATCTACAAGATGCACTGCAGCAACTCGCCAAGGCTTCTTTGACAGCACCCCCCCCCAAACTCGTGACCTCTACCACCGAGAAGGACAAGTGCAGCAGGCGCATGGTAACACCACGTTGCCCTCCAAGTCACACACCATACTGACTTGGAAATATATCGCTGTTCCTTCATCTTCACTGGGTCAAAATCCTGGAACTCCTTACCTAACAGCACTGTGGGAGTACCTTCAACACACGTACTGCAGCTGTTTAAGAAGGCAGCTCACCACCACCTTCTTGAGGGCAATTGAGGATGGGCAGTAAATGCTGGCTTTGCCAGCGACTCCCACAAACCGTGAATGTGAGAAAACCTATCTCGGCCTTGAATATACTCAGCCTTGCAGCATCCACAGCCCTTTGGGGTAGAGAATTCCAAAGAGTAAAGAAATTCCTCCTGATATCAGTCTTAAATGGCCAAACCCTTACTCTGATGCTATGCCCCCTAGTATTAAACTCTCCAGCCAGGGGAAACAACATCTCAGCATCTACCCTGTCAATCCCCTCAGAATCTTGTATGTTTTCATGAGATCACCTCTTATTCATCTGAACAATATAGGCCCAATCTACTCAATCTCTCCTCAGAGGGAAACCCTCTCATCCCATCCCAGGGATCAATCTAGTGAACCTTTGTTGCACCGCTTCTATGGCATGTATATCCTTTTTCAGCTATGAAGACAAAAACTGTGCACAGTACTCCAGGTGTGGTCTCACCAAATCCCTGTAGAATTGTAGTAAGATTTCCTTACTCTTGTACTCCAACCTCCTTGCAATAAAGGCCAACATGCCAGTTGCCTTCCTAATTGTGTACTGTATCTGCATGCTAACTTCCTGTACGAAGACACCTAAATCTCAACACCAACATTTAATAGTTTCTCACCATTTAAAAATATATTCTGTTTTTCTATTCTTCCTACCAAAGTGAATAACCTCACATTTTCCCACATTATACCCCATCTGCCACCTTCTTGCTCACTCGCTTAACCGGTCTACATCCCTTTATAGGCTCTTTGTGTCCTCACAGCTTACTTTCCCACCTCGCTTTGTATAGTCAGCAAACTTGGATACATTACACTCGGTCCCTTCATCCAAGTCATTAATACTAGATTGTAAGGCCCCAGCACTGATCCTTGCGGCACCCCACTAGTACCAGCCTGACAACTTGCAAATAACACATTTATTCCTATTCGGTTTTCTATCCCAACCCCATGAGTCGTTACCTTGTGCAACAACTTTTCGTGTGGCTGAAAATGACCTATTTATCCCTACTCTGTTTTCTGTCCATTAACCAATCCTCTATCCATGTTAGCCCCACCCCATAAGCCCTTATGTTGCGTAACAACCTTATAGGTGACACTGTATCAAATGCCTTTTGGAAAACCAAATCTACGACATCAACTGGTTCCCCTTTACCCTGCTAGTTACATTCTCAAAAAACTCTAATAGTTTTGTCAAATATGATTTTCCTTTCATAAAACCATGTTGACTCTGCCTAATCATTATGATTTTCTAAGTGCCTTACCATTTCCTTAATAATGATTCCAGCATTTTCCTGACGACTGATGTCAAGCTGACTGGCTTGTAGTTCCCTGTTTTCTCTCTCCCCTCCTTTCTTGAATAGGCAGGCAGGATCTCATTACACATTCCAGAGAAACTGCTGGGTATGTCTTGTCCTCCAACGGGACCAATCAGAAATCTGGTGTTGGAAGTAAACATGATCGTACTTTTTCTCTACTGATCTTAGTTACTTTATGTTCCTCGCTCTCATTAGCCCCATGTTTCCCCACTATCTGGTATGCTTTTTGTGTCTTCTACTGTTTAACGTCTGCCATTTCCTTGTTCCCCATTGTAATTTCTCCCGTCTGAGCTTCTAAGGACCAACATTACTTTTTCTACTCTCTCCCTTTTTACATACTTGCAGAAGCTCTTCCAGTCTGATTTTATATTTCTTGGCAGTTTACTCTAAATTCTCCCTTTTTATCAATGTTTTTTAAAATACTGAGGCAAAGTAGTTATTTAATAATTCTGCCAGTAATTATGTGTTACTGTTCTCTATGGTACAGTCATGTGGCGCCTCAACACCTTGCACTGGCTTGGATGTTTTTCTCCTTTTAATTTCATGTATCCAGAGAGAGATTGGGAGCAAGAAGTGCTGCAGTGTAGTATGATCACGTGAAAACATTGTTAATTGAACAAAATCAAAATACTGCAGATGCTGGAAATCTGAAATAAAAATAGAAAATGTTGGAAAACACTCATCAGGTCAGACAGCATCTGTAGAGAGAAAAACAGAGTTAACATTTCAAGTCAATGACCTTGCATCAGAACTAGAAGAAGTTAGAGTTGACATGTTTTTAAGCATGTAGCCAGGGAAAAGTAAGTGGCTGGGGAGGTTGGAGGAAAGAACAAATGGATAGGTCTGTGATGGGGTAGAAGGTAGGAGTGATTAAATGATAAATGAACTGATGTGCTGGCAAATAGGGTGGTAATGGGACTAGTAAACAAAGAATGGGTTCAGAGGAGGTGTAAATAGTTACAGCAGAATAGCAGAGGGGAGGGAAGCTTGGAAAATATGGCAAAAGAGGGCAATGCTCCCATGGCCCTGGAATGTGGTGGAGAAAAGGTGGGCCGACGCCAGTCATGCAGACCATTCTGCTGGCCGTGTACCGATAGAAGATCCCCATCACAAGCACCAGCCCACACCACCTCCACTCCCAGTGGCTCTGGTGCAGCCATCCTCCAATTACCAGCAGCTGCAGTCTGAGAAAATCTGCAACATAGAAACATAGAAAATAGGTGCAGGAGTAGGCCATTTGGCCCTTCGAGCACCACCATTCAATAAGATCATGGCTGATCATTCACCTCAGTACCCCTTTCCTGCTTTCTCTCCATACCCCTTGATCCCTTTAACTGTAAAGGCCATATCCAACTCCCTCTTGAATATACCTAATGAACTGGCATCAATAACTCTCTGCGGAAGAGAATTCCACAGGTTAACAACTCTTGAGTGAAGAAGTTTCTCCTCATCTCGGTCCTAAATGGCTTACCCCTTATCCTTAGACTGTGACCCCTGTTCTGGACTCCCCCAACACCGGGAACATTCTTCCAGCATCTAACCTGTCCAGTCCCGTCATAATTTTATATGTTTCTATGGGATCCCCTCTCATTCTTCTTAAATCCAGTGAATACAGGCCTAGTTGATCCAGTCTCTCCTCATATGTCAGTCCTGCCATCCTGGGAATCAGTCTGATGAACCTTCGATGCACTCCCTCAATAGCAAGAATGTCCTTCCTCAGATTTGGAGACCAAAACTGAACACAATAGTCCAGGTGAGGCCTCACGAAGGACCTGTACAGCTGCAGCAAGACCTCCCTGCTCCTATACTCAAATCTCCTAGCTATGAAGGCCAACATGCCATTTGCTGCCTTCACTGCCTGCTGCACCTGCATGCCAACCTTCAATGACTGATGTACCATGACACCCAGGTCTTGTTGCACCTCCCCTTTTCCTAATCTGCCGCCATTCAGATATTCTGCCTTCGTGTTTTTACCACCAAAGTGGATAACCTCACATTTATCCACATTATACTGCATCTGCCATGCATTTGCCCACTCACCTAACCTGTCCAAGTCACCCTTCAGCCTCTTGGCATCCTCCTCACAGCTCACACCGCCACCCAGTTTAGTGTCATCTACAAACTTGGAGATATTACACTCAATTCTTTCATCTAAATCATTGATGTATATTGTAAATAGCTGGGGTCCCAGCACGAAGCCCTGCACACCCCACTAGTCACTGCCTGCCATTGTGAAAAGGACCCGTTTATCCCGACTCTCTGCTTCCTGTCTGTCAACCAGTTCTCTATCCACATAATACATTACCCCCAGTACCATGTGCTTTAATTTTGCACACCAATGTGTGGGACCTTGTCAAAAGCCTTTTGAAAGTCCAAATACACCACATCCATTGGTTCTCCCTTGTCCACTCTACTAGTTACATCCTCAAAAAATTCCAGAAGATTTGTCAAGCATGATTTCCCTTTCATAAATCCATGCTGACTTGGACCGATCCTGTAAATGCTATCCAAATGCACTGCTATTTCATCTTTAATAATTGATTCCAACATTTTCCCCACTACAAATGTCAGGCTAACCGGTCTATAATTACCCGTTTTCTCTCCTTCCTTTTTTTTTTAAAGTGGCGTTACATTAGCTACCCTCCAGTCCATAGGAACTGATCCAGAGTCGCTAGACTGTTGGAAAATGACTACCAATGAATCCACTATTTCTAGGGCCACTTCCTTAAGTACTCTGGGATGCAGACTATCAGGCCCTGGGGATTTATCGGCCTTCAATCCCATTAATTTCCCTAACACAATTTCCTGACTAATAAGGATTTCCTTCAGTTCCTCCTTCTCGCTAGACCCTCGGTCCCCTAGTATTTCCGGAACGGGCTGCTTAAGATCTAATTAACATCGAAGTTTTAATTGAACACTTTGCTGACTTGGTAAATAAAATTAGACACAACTACTGCTGTTCTGAGCAAGAACTATCAGTCAGAACTAAAGACTCTTTTGCACATCAAGATTAGAATTTACAATCTGCACTGTTCTCATTCTAGTGCTCGTATCAAATTCCTCACTGCACTATCTTATTAAAAGTATTGGCTCATTTATTTTAAATTTGCATCCAGAGTCTAATTGGAATTTCTGTCTAAGTTGCTGTGAAACGGCGTACAATTTTTTTCAGAACTTTCGCAGAGATTGAGGTGAACTTAAATTTTCCTTTGTGTTCCAGTAGCTTGCATATACCATTGTATTAGCCCATTTGTTCAATTAAGTCTATTGCAGAGAAATGGTCATTTTAATATTTTCTATTGGAGAAACAAGGAAATGTTGACAGGGAATCAGAGCTACTGTTTGGCTTTGCCTTTATTCAAACATTCTGTAAATAGCATATCAAGAGATTTGTCACCCTGAATGCTCGAACTCCTCTGATGGTGTCTCTAACGCAGAATGTCTAAACATTGCTTTGTAAGGATCTTGGATGTATAAATATAGCTTTGACAGTTCTAATTCTGCATGTTCTATGGTGAGAGCTATTTCAGGTATCTGTAGGGTTGATTAGATGCTATTAAAGTGCTAATTTTGAGAAGTCTTGCTGTGTTCCTTACAATTGAATCACTTTCAAGTAATCTTGTCCCTTGTGATGAGATTTCTAAGACTATTAGTTATCTGTGAGAAAGCAATGAAGGGATGGGATTATCTCCTGCAAGCACCCTCCACTTCAAAACTCAACTACAAGGGATGTCAGCATAGAGCCCATATAAATGCTAAGATACAGCTCTGTCCAAGTTGGAAATTCTACAATTCTCTCTCACTCCCATCTCAACATTGTACAGAAACTGCTACTGCTAAAGAAACAACAAAGTGCTTTCTTGTATCAATTCTACAGTGTTGCACCAAGTCCTGTTCACTCATCACCCCTGTGTTCACTGACCTACATTGCCACTTTGTCCAACAAAACCACTAATTTAAAATCTTCATCTTTGTGTTCAGATATCTTCATGGCTTCGCCCCTCCCTCTCTCTCTAACCTCCTCCAGCCCTCCAACCCTGCATGAACTTGTGTTCTCGACCTCTTGTGCTTCCTCGATTTCCTTTGCCTCAGCTGCCTGGGCCCAAAGCTCTGGAATTCTCTCCCTTCACCTCTCATTCTCTCTCTCTCTCTCTCTCTCTCTCTCTCTCTCTCTCTCTCTCTCTCCTCCTTTAAAACGCTCCTTAAAACCTACCTCTTTGACCAAGCTTTTGGTCACCTGTAATACCTCTGTGGCTCGGTGCCAAATTTCATCTGCTAACGCTCCTATGAAGCACCTTGTGATGTTTTACTATGTTAAAGGTGCTTTATAAATGTAATGTTATATCAGGGCATTTTGTTCTATGTTCACAGACCAACAAAGTTACTAATTTCATAAGGAAATAAAACAGTCGACAAACACGGTATTAAATAGTGTCTTGCAAAATAGATTCTACAGTGTGCTTTGTTTGATCAGTTTGTGGATAGAAAACTGGCAGTTTGGTCTCCCAGAGCCACAGTATTTCATGGGCTAATGTGGGGAGGTTGTGCTGGATTGCACTTGCACAGCTACTACAGTCCTTCAGTAAATGTTGTCCTTTGGATCTCCCTGCAAAGGAAGATTTATTTTCTGGTATACCACTTCCTAATGTAAGTCTCAAGATAAAATTGCAGCAACCTACCTCTACCTGGGCTCTACTATAACAGTTTCAATTGGTATGTGGAGGATCACCGAATGAAGAAGAAACTAAGCATATTCACCTTTAGTATGGTCTTCCTAGTAGTTGGAATGTAGTTTATTCTTGTGCCTGACTTTAGCTGTCAATCTGTGCTTCAGATCTACACTTGAGCTTTGGTTGGTGAGTACGTGCAAGTGGCCCATGGGCTTGGTTGTTACGAAGGGGTGTAAGTGATAGTGCTATATTCCAGTCATAAGAGAATGTCTTTCATTTCTCTCATTTATACATGTTCGATAATCTATATTCAAAAAATGAGAAAGACTGTATCAAAGGTAGATCATGTTTAAAATAAAAACCCCCACTCTGGCAGAATTTTGAAAGGGGAATTTATCCACATTATATTACTGCGCATGTTTTTTTTACTGAATGTAAGGATTTTTTTTTGAAAAAGCTAATTTTTCTGGTTGTAGGGTACGTTTGGTGGAGCGAGGCTCCCCCCATAGTCTTCCACTAATGGAGTCGGGAAAGGTAAGTGGACACAAAGAAAAGAAAGAAAGACTTGCATTTATATAGCGCCTTTCACAACCACTGGATGTCTCAAAGCACTTTACAGCCAATGAAGTACTTTTGGAATGTAGTCACTGTGGTAATGTGGGAAACGCGGCAGCCAACTTGCGTACAGCAAACTCCCACAAACAGCAATGTAACTGTTTGTACTGCACTTTTTTTGACAGGCGACAAGCTCCGCTCCTGTCAAGCTCCGCCTTCCTCCTGGCCCGAATCATTCCATGCACGTGGTGCCGAGAAGCAGGACCTGAGGTTCTGACTCTTTTCTTCCCCCCCCACCACCCACCCACCTGACAGGCATGGGGCCCGAGAGCGCCGGTCCTGGGCCTGAGAGAGAGAGAGAGAAACGGGTGGGGGGGTGAGACACATGGATGGGGGAAGACGGATCATGTTCTTGCAACCCCCCTACAAGGGACATCATTGGAGTGGATGATGTCCAGAAGTCACGACATTCTCTATTCACTTCATACCCAATAAACCTGTTAACAATCCGTACACAATGCCTGCCCCATCCATGGTGGGGTGGGTGGAAGTGGGGGAGGGGGAGGAGGTACTTGCGCTAGGATAAGGCACTTCGGCTGGGGGAGGGATGTACTTGGACTGGGGTAAGGCACTTCGGCTAGGGGAGGCATGCACTTGGACTGGGGTAAGGCACTTCGGCTGGCCCTTACTGTCTTCTGAGGAGCTCTGTGCTCTGTCGCTTCAGTAAGTCAAAATGGATCGAGTTACAATTTGCAAAGTCAGTGAGAACTTAGGATGGGCAGATCCAGTTACACATTCCTGTGAAACTTCAGGGTGTGGCTTATCCTTCATGGGGACCAAAGGGTGGAGCATGTTGGCCATTTTTGCAGTACAAATAAGCACGTTCCACAAACAGCAACGTGGTAATGACCAGATAATCAGTCTTTGTCGCAGAAGGAAAAAAGCCTTTCAAAGATGTTTCACAAAGGTTATTGATCAGCCGGGTATTAAAGGTTAAAACGGCATACCTTACAGTACACCAGTCCCTAGTTGGAAGAACAGGAGTGCAAAGACTTGAGCCCAGCCGCTGCTAATTTTTCATGTGGTAAAATTGGACTTCGTAATGCTGGGAAAGATGAAAAATGTCCTTTAATTTGCCTTGGGGGATTAAATATTTTATCTTTAGAAACTAAGTTGAAGAGCCAAGGCCCATAATCTAGGACATTACTGAGGTGCAATGGACATGATCAGGTAAATCAGAAAGTCGTGATTCTGTGACTCCAAGCTTGGGTTGTTTTTTTAAAAAGCCTAATGGTGTAGAATGAAGAAAAGACTGAGGGAGGAAAGGAGTTCAAAAGCAAAATACTGTGGATGCTGGAAATTTGAAATAAAAACACAAAATGCTGGAAATACTCAACAGGTCATGCATCTTCTTTGGCGAGAGAAACAGAGTTAATGTTTCAGATTCATGACCTTTAATCAAAACAAATATTGCACACGTACTCTATGTGGTTGTGTACATGTTGTATCACTTATGTAATATGGGAAATCTTGCATGTTTTCTGTAGCAATTAGACTTGCATGTTCTTTGTCCCCTTAATGGGTAGAAACGTCTTATCTTTTATTAAAGCAAAATACTGCTGGAAAACTGAAATAAAAACAGAAAATGCTCAGCAGGTCAGGCAGCAACTGTGGAGCGAGAAACCGAATTAACGTTTCAGATTGATGACCTTTCATCAGAACTGGAAAAAGATAGAGATGTAACCGGTTTTAAGCATTGAATTAACAATCAACAAGAACTCTTTGCAAAAATAATGAACTGCATAGCTGATCTTCAGCTCAGTCTATTTAATCTACTTCTTTTGCAGATTCTCCCTGGAGTAAAGGTCATCATAACTAATCCAGAGACTAAAGGCCCTCTGGGAGATTCTCACTTGGGGGAGGTGAGTCAGGAAGAACCAAATGCTAATCAAAATCAGTTGATGCTACAATTAGTCCCTAGTTTCTACATTGGAAAATGTAGAGTTGTAAAATTATCTTGATAATATTTATCAATACTGTGGTAAGATGACTGTGTTGTACTTTTTTTGACGTGCTTGATCTTAAGTACTAGCAAATTTATAATACAGAGTATAATTAATGTATTTTCTATAAAATTTTAAAATTGACAATGAAAAGTTACCCTTGGCTTTGGTTACAGTCCTGTTTCCTGGGCATAGTGTTGATCAGGAACTGACACAGTTGTTGTCCAATGACTTCCTTCACCTCATTGTCCGTCACCTGCAGCAGTTGCTGGAGGAACATTTGGACATGTATGTTGTACTTCAGATAGTGCTGCAACTGCCTCTCTGGGTTTAAATGCAGACTGGGTGCATCTGCATATTTGTCTTTCCAGAATTATTCTTCTATTCTTTTGTTCCCATCCTTAGTTCCGCAAGAGGCACTGAGTATAGTTACTGTTGTTATGTAGGCGAACATAAGAATTAGATGCTGGAGTAGGCCATACAGCCCTACGAGCCTGCTCTGCCATCCAATAAGATCATGGCTCATGCAAAAGCAAAATTCTGTTTTTCTCTCCACAGACACTGGCTGACCCGCTGAGATTTCCAGAATTTTCAGTTTTTATTTAAGATCATGGCTGATCTTCGACCGCAACTCAACTTTCCTGCCCAATCGCCATATTCCTTTATTCCCCGAGAGTCCAAAAATCTATCTAGCCCTCAACCTTGAATATACTCAACGACTCACTTTCCACAGCCCTTTGGAGTAGAGAATTCCAAAGATTCACAACCCTTTGAGTTAAGAAATTCCTCCTCATCTCGGTTTTAAATGGCCGACCACTTATCCTTAGAATATGCCCCCTAGTTCTAGACTCTCCAGCCAGGGGAAACAACCTCTCAGCATCTACCCTGTCAATCCCCTTCAGAATCTTCTATGTTTCAATGAGATCACCTCTCATTCGTCTAAACTCCAGGTGTGGTCTCATTAAAGCCCTATAGAATTGTAGTCAGACTTCCTTACTCTTGTACTCCAAACCCCTTGCAATAAAGGCCAACATGCCATTTGCCTTCCTAATTACTTACTGTACCTACATGCCGACTTCCTGCACCTAAACCTGAATACCAACATTTAATAGTTTCTCATAATTTAAAAAAATATTCTGTTTTTCTATTTTTACTACCAAAGTGAATAATCTTGCATTTCCCCACATTATACTCCATCTGACGCCTTACTGCCCACTTACTTAACCTGTCTATATCTCTTTGTGTCCTCTTGTGTCCTCCTCACAGCTTACTTTCCCACCTAGCTTTGTATCGTCAGAAAACTTGGATATATTTTAAAGTCATTAATGTAGATTGTAAATAGCTGAGGCCCAGGTACTGATCCTTGCGGTACCCCACAAGTAACAATCTGCCAACCTGAAAATGACCCATTTATCCCTACTCTCTGTTTTCTGTCCATGAGCCAATCCTCCATCCATGCTAATATATTGCCCCAAGTCCATGAGCCCTTATCTTGCGTAGCAACCTTTTATGTGGCACCTTATCAAATGCCTTTTGCAAATCCAAATATACTACATCCACTGGTTCCCCTATGCCTACCCTGCTATGCACATCCTCAAACTAAAAAAAATGATTAAGAAAGGGAAGATAGACTATGAAAGTAAACTTGCATGAAATATAAAAACAGATAGCAAGAGTTTTTACAGATATATAAAAAGGAAAAGAGTGGTAAAGTAAATGTTGGTCCCTTAGAGGACGAGACCGGGAAATTAGTGATGGGGAACATGGAGATGGCAGAAACTCTGAACCAATATTTTGTATTACTCTTTACGGTAGAGGACACTTAGAAATATCCCAACACTGGATAGTCAAGGGGCTATAGCGAACGTAACACAATCACAATCACTAAGGAGTTGATACTCAGTAAGATAATGGGACCAAAGGCGGATAAATCCCCTGGACCTGATGGCTTATATCCTATGGTCTTAAGAGAAGTAACGGCAGGGATAGTGGATGCATTGGTTGTAATTTACCAAAATTTCCTGGATTCTGGGGAGGTCTCAGCAAATTGGAAAACTGCAAATGTAACGCCCCTATTTAAAAAAAAGGCAGACAAAAAGCAGGAAACTATAGACCAGTTAGCCTAACCTCTCTGGTTGGGAAAATATTGGAGTCCATTATTAAAGAGGCAGTAGCAGGACATTTGAAAAAGCATAATGCAATCAGGCAGAGTCGGCATGGATTTATGAAGGGGAAGTCATGCTTGACGAATTTACTGGAATTCTTTGAGGATGTAACTAACAGGGTGGATAAAGGGGAACAGTAGACGTGGTGTATTTGAACTTACAGAAGGCATTTGACAAGGTGCCACAAAAAAGGTTACTGCACAAGATAAATGTTCATGGAGTTAGGGGTAATATATTAGCATGGATAGAGGATTGGCTAACTAACAGAAAACAGAGAGTTGGGATAAATGGGTTCATTCTCGGGTTAGATAGAAACATAGAAAATAGGTGCAGGAGTAGGCCATTCGGCCCTTTGAGCCTGCGCCGCCATTCAATGAGTTCATGGCTGAACATGCAACCTCAGTACCCCATTCCTGCTTTCTTGCCATATCCCTTGATCCCCCTAGTAGTAAGGACCTCATCTAACTCCTTTTTGAATATATTTAGTGAATTGGCCTCAACAACTTCGTGTGGTAGAGAATTCCACAGGTTCACCACTCTCTGGGTTAAGAAGTTTCTCCTCATCTCGGTCCTAAATGGCTTACCCCACATCCTTAGACTGTAACCCCTGGTTCTGGACTTCCCCAACATTGGGAACATTTTTCCTGCATCTAACCTGTCTAAACCCGTCAATTTTAAAAGTTTCTATGAGATCCCCTCTCATTCTTCTAAACTCCAGTGAATACAAGCCCAGTTGATCCAGTCATTCTTGATATGTCAGTCCCGCCATCCCAGGAATCAGTCTGGTGAACCTTCGCTGAACTCCCTCAATAGCAAGAATGCTCTTCCTCAAGTTAGGAGACCAAAACTGTACACAATACACTCCAGGTGTGGCCTCACCAAGGCCCTGTACAACTGCAGTAACAGCTCCCTGTACTCAAATCCTCTCGCTATGGAGGCCAACATGCCATTTGCTTTCTTAACCGCCTGCTGTACCTGCATGCCAAACTTCAATGACTGATGTACCATGATACCCAGGTCTCGTTGCACCTTCCCTTTTCCTAATCTGTCACCATTCAGGTAATAGTCTGTCTCTCTGTTTTTAACCACCAAAGTGGATAACCTCACATTTATCCACATTATACTTCATCTGCCATGCATTTGCCCACTCACCTAACCCATCCAAGTCACTCTGCAGCCTCATAGCATCCTCCTCGCAGCTCACACTGCCACCCAACTTAGTGTCATCTGCAAATTTGGAGATACTACATTTAATCCCCTCGTCTAAATCATTAATGTACAATGTAAACAGCTGGAGCCCCAGCACAGAACCTTGCTGTACCCCACTAGTCACTGCCTGCCATTCTGAAAAGTACCCATTTACTCCTACTCTTTGCTTCCTGTCTGCCAACCAGTTCTCAATCCACGTCAGCACACTACCCCCAATCCCATGTGCTTTAACTTTGCACATTAATCTCTTGTGTGGGACCTTGTCGAAAGCCTTCTGAAAGCCCAAATACACCACATCAACTGGTTCTCCCTTGTCCACTTTACTGGAAACATCCTCAAAAAATTCCAGAAGATTTGTCGAGCATGATTTCCCTTTCACAAATCCATGCTGACTTGGATCTATCATGTCACCTCTTTGCAAATGTGCTGCTATGACATCCTTAATAATTGATTCCATCATTTTACCCACTACCGATGTTAGGCTGACCGGTCTATAATTCCCTGTTTTCTCTCCCATCTTTTTTTAAAAGTGGGGTTACATTGGCTACCCTCCACTCCATAGGAACTGATCCAGAGTCTATGGAATGTTGGAAAATGACAGTCAATGCATCCGCTATTTCCAAGGCCACCTCCTTAAGTACTCTGGGATGCAGTCCGTCAGGCCCTGGAGATTTATCGGCCTTCAATCCCATCAATTTTCCCAACACAATTTCCCGACTAATAAGGATTTCCCTCAGTTCCTCCTTCTTACTAGACCCTCCGACCCCTTTTATATCCGGAAGGTTGTTTGTGTCCTCCTTAGTGAATACCGAACCAAAGTACTTGTTCAATTTGTCTGCCATTTCTTTGTTCCCCGTTATGACTTCCCCTGATTCTGACTGCAGGGGACCTACGTTTGTTTTTACTAACCTTTTTCTCTTTACATATCTATAGAAGCTTTTGCAATCCGTCTTAGTGTTCCCTACAAGCTTCTTCTCGTACTCCATTTTCCCTGCCCTAATCAAACCCTTTGTCCTCCCCTGCTGAGTTCTAAATTTCTCCCAGTCCCCAGGTTCGCTGCTATTTCTGGCCAATTTGTATGCCACTTCCTTGGCTTTAATATTATCCCTGATTTCCCTTGATAGCCACGGGTTGGCAATCAGTAACTCGTGGGGTGCCGCAGGGATCAGTGCTGGGACCCCAACTATTTACAATCTATATTAACGACTTGGATGAAGGGACCGAGTGTAACGTAGACAAGTTTGCTGACTATACAAAGATGGGAGGAAAAGCAATGCGTGAGGAGGACACACAAAACCTGCAAAATGACATAGACAGGCTAACTAAGTGGGCAAAAAATTTGGCAGATGGAGTTTAATGTTGGTAAGTGTGAGGTCATGCACTTTTGCAAACAAATGGAAGAGCAAGTTATTATTTAAGTGGAGAAAAATTGCGAAGTGCTGTAGTACAGCAGGATCTGGGCCGTCCTGATGCATGAAACACAAAAGGTTAGTATGCAGGTACAGCAAGTGATCACGAAGGTCAATGGAATCTTGGCCTTTATTGCAAAGGGGATGGAGTATAAAAGCAGGGAAGTCTTGCTACAGTTATACAGGGTATTGCTGAGGCCACACCTAGAATACTGCGTACAGTTTTGGTTTCCATATTTAAGGAAGGATATACTTGCATTGGAAGCTGTTCAGAGAAAGTTCACTAGGTTGATTCCGGGGATGAGGGGGTTGACTTATGAGGAAAGGTTGAGTAGGTTGGGCCTCTACTCATTGGAATTCAGAAGAATGAGAGGTGAGCTTATCGAAATGTATAAGCCTATGAGGGGGCTTGACAAGGTGGATACAGAGAGGATGTTTCCACTGATAGGGGAGACTAGAACTAGGGGGCATAATCTTAGAATAAGGGGCCGCCTATCTAAAACTGAGATGAGAAGGAACTTCTTCACTCAGGATTGTAAATCTGTGGAATTGGCTGTGGAAGCTGGATCACTGAATAAATTTAAGACAAAGATAGATAGTTTCTTAACCGATAAGGGAATAAGGGGTTATGGGGAGCGGGCAGGGAAGTGGACCGAAGGCCATGATTGTATTACTCCTGCTTCTATTATGTTATGTTTTCTCTCTCCCTCCTTTCTTGAATAGTGGGGTTACATTTGCTACCTTCCAATCTGCTGGGACCGTTCTAGAATCTCGGGAATTTTGAAACATCACTACCAATGCTTCCACTATCTCTACAGCAACCCCTTTTAGAACCCTATGATGTAGACTATCAGGTCCAGGGGATTTGTCGGCTTTTAGTCCCATTAGTTTCTTAAGTACTTTTTCTCTACTGATATTAATTACTTTAAGTTCCTTACTCTTAGCTCCTTGGTTCCCCACTTTTTTTGGAATGAGCTCCTTAGTTCCCCACTTTTTTTGGTAATCAATAATGCAGATAGCAAGATTCCACATACAGTAAAATGTATCTTTTTTGGGGTGTTGCCTGAGGGATAAATGTTGCTCGGGACACTCGCCTGCTCCCCTTCAAATAATGCCATAGGATCATTTCCATCCACCTGAGGGCAGATGGGGCCTCAGTTTATATCCAATCCGAATGACAGCATCTCCATCAATGCAGTACTCCCTCAGTACTGCACTGAAATGTTAAACTAGATTAAAGGTTCCCAAATCTTTTTTGAGCCCTCCCTTCAAAGATTCACGTTCCATACGCACCCCTACCTTGTTGTTTTTAAATGGTCTTTTTGCATAATTAATGTTGGTGTAAATGTAGCTGGTAACCCAGAATACTTCAGTCTTGTGTCTTTAACTGTTTTAATTCTGCCTTTTTAGTATGAAGTGCAATCATACCATTAGAGCTTATTAGCCGGGAAATTCCTTGGATCTCCCTGCTGCATTGGATGATTTCTACTATACTTGCGACGTAACATCGGTGAAGCGAGCACATCCAAGGAATTTCCTGGCCACTATTAGTGTAAGCAAGTTTAATAAATGGGGAAACTGCAGTCTTCCCCACTCTCTGGGTTGGGGATATGAGCAGGTTGAACAACCTTCTGCAGGTGGAACTAGAATGGGGCTATTGTCAGGTTGTTTGGGGGTGGAACAGGGAGTTAATGAATCGATGGGTTGCTGTGCAAGCATCAAGAAACCATGAATGTGGATGCCATTATTAATTTATTTCTCAATATAAGTTGACTCCAAGCACGCAGTAACACTAAACCCATGGAGGATGAAATCAGCTTTCCAGAAAGGTGCAAAGCACTGGGCAGTAATTTAAAATTTTTCATGTTGACACGTATTTTTAAAGGAGTGCTATTTATCTGTTCCCTCTAAACATCACAGAGACTCAAGGGCTCATGAGGGCTTGGATGCATGGAAAAAATAAACAGACCCTCCATGGAGCTACAGAACTCTGGGCAAAGAACCTTTTAACAGATTTTTGAAGCAAACTCCAGGGGGCACCGATTTGCTGCTATTGTTTTATTCCTCTATGACAGCAAAGAGCCCAAGTCTCTTGAGCACTTCCAAACAAAATGTATGCTGCACAGGTTGCCATGCCCAGTCCTCCAGATTTGCTCTGGAGTCTTCAGGAATTGAAAATTAATCTCCTGGATACTACTGCAAGCAACCCAGGAGAAAAATCATAGGGGCATTAATTTTTTGTTTCTTTGAATCCTTTCGTATATTGATTATTGTTTTGGGAGTCTCGTGTCAGGCATACGGACGATGTGGCCTGTCCAGCAGAGCTGATCCAGCAGAGCTGATCCAGCGTGGTCAATGCTTCCATGCTGCAGCTGTTGGCCTGAGCGAGAACACTGACGATCGTGCACCTATTCTGCCAATGGATTTGCAGGATCTTGCAGAGGTAACATTGGTGGTACTTCTCCAAAACAAACACTCTACTCGGAGCTCTGACACGGCAAGCGAGCCGTGGGCAGAGGAAACGCTTGAAGGACACCCTCAAAGCCTCCTTGATAAAGTGCAACATCCTCATCGACACCTGGGAAATCCCTGGTCCAAGACTGCCCAAAGTGGAGGCAAAGCATCCGGAAAGGCGCTGAACACCTCGAGTCTCTTCGCCGAGAACAAGCTGAAGCCAAGCGTCGACAACGGAAGGAGCACGCGGCAACCCAGGCACCACAACCTTCCGTTCCTTCAACTACCATCTGCCCCACTTGTGACAAAAACTGTAGGTCCTGCATTGGACTCGTCAGTCACCTGAGAACTAATTTTTAGTGTGGAAGCAAGTCATCCTTGACTCCGAGGGACTAGCTAAGAAGAAGATATCGATTATAGAAATATTGGAGATGGGGAGAAAAAGCTGATTGACTGACTATATGGAACTCTTGGAGGTCGGGGTGGGGGGGCGTCTCTTTTGAAGTAACCTGTCGGAATACAGCCAACCAGTGTTGGCAACCCTGCGCAGAGGTACAGACTAGAAGACAAACAAGTTTTTTTTTATTACTAAAAGAAATTAATTTAAACTGAGGCATAATGAAAATACTTGTAAGCTGGAACCGTTTTCAGGGAATGCCTGAAAATTTGAAGAGAACAGAATCAGGAAACAGCTTGAGAGTTGAAGAGAGTGCTACAGCGCCGACAATGGAGAAAATACAGATTACAGGCATTACCTGTTGGTTACGGCGAGCATCCTCTTCACTCTGGCCTAGATTATCTGTTCAAGTCCTGTAGTGAGGTACCTTCTGGCTCAAGCCATGGTAAGTGGGACAGAAAAATCTAATGCGGGAAAAAATACAGGCAACTCTCAATTATCCGTACACGGATCCAACGGAAAACCGTTGTAACGGGATTTAAAAACCTGTTGCTAACAAGTGAAAAGACCAAATAATTAGCAAAAATCTCCTTCCAAACACTGCTCATTTGTATTTGCTCATTCTCTCTCTCTCTCACACTCTCTCTCACAATCACATATTCTCTCTCTCTCACACTCTCTCTCACTCACCGTAAAAATCACCCTCCTCTGCCCTTGCTTTGCTGGTGTGTGTGTGTGCGCGCTGCTGCAGCCGCTGTCTCTCGCGGCCGCCGCTGACGTTGGGAACAGGGGCAGTGCCGACACCGGGTTCCAAACACAGAACCTGTACATGCATGCTGGTAATGTCCATCTTTTGTTACTATTTGTAGCTGATTGTATTGACTCATTAAAGTTTTAACTTATAAATGTAAACTCGCCCTAACGATTGTATTTATTCATTAAAGTTTTAACTTTAAAATGTAGACTCACCCTAATGGAAAAATCGTTTACCCGGAATAGCCCAATCCCCAAGTGACCCGGATAATCGAGAGTTGCCTGTATGTATATTATTTTTTAAGAGGGCTATGTATTCATAGAATCATAAAAAGTTACAGTACGGAAGGAGGCCATTTCGTCCCATCATGTCCGCGCTGGCTGACAGAGCAATCCAGCCTAATCCCACTTTCCAGTTCTTGGTCTGTAGCCCTGTAGGTTACGGCAGTTCAAGTGCACATCCAAGCACTTTTTAAATGTGGTGAGGGTTTCTGCCTCTACCACTCTTTCAAGCAGTGAGCTCCAGACCCCCACCAGCCTTTGGGTGAAGACATTTCCCCTCAAATCTCCTCTAAACCTCCTACCAATTACTTTAAATCTGTGCCCCCTGGTTGTTGACCCCTCTGCTAGGGGAAATAGATCCTTTTTATCCACTCTATTTAGGCCCCTCATAATTTTATACATCTCAATAAGGTCTCCCCTCAATCTCCTCTGTTCCAAAGAAAACAACCCTAGCCTATCCAATCTTTCCTCATAGCCAACATTCTCCAGCCCTGGCAACATCCTCGTACATCTCCTCTGTACCCTCTCTGCTGTAATCACATCTTTCCTGTAATGTGGTGACCAGAACTGCATGCAGTTCTCTAGCTGTGGCCTAACTAGTGTTTGCTACAGTTCAAGCATAACCTCCCTGCTCTTGTATTCTATGCCTCAGCTAATAAAGGCAAGTATTCTGTATGCCTTTTTAACCAACTTGTCTACTTGGCCTGCTAAACCGCCTGATTCTCTACCTGTGAATTAAAATTAATTGATAAGTTGGAGGAAATAATGATTTGCTGCTGATTGTGACATCTTTCTTGCACAGATCTGGGTGAGCAGTCCTCACAACGCCACTGGATACTACACTGTTTATGGTGAAGAGTCTTTGCATGCTGACCATTTTAATGCCAAGCTCAGTTTTGGGGACACACAGACCTTGTGGGCGCGGACAGGATATCTGGGATTTCTTCGCAGAACAGATCTGACTGACGCAACTGGAGGTAAGACTTGGTGTGAAAAATAGCATTCATTTAGTTGTTCAGCTTGGCTTTAAGGTTTAAATTGTGTAATACACTTCAAGTAAACACATTGTTAAAATGGGACAATTTTTAAAATGATGCATTAAAGCATCAGAGCTTGGTGAGAAAGTATGTTGTGAGGACGCAAAGAGACTGCAAAGCGATATAGACCGGTTAAATGATTGGGCAAGAATGTGGCAGATGGAGTATAGTGTGGGGAAATATGAAATTATTCACTTTGGTAGGAAGGATGGAAAAGCATTATTTTTTCAACGGTGAGAGACGAGTAAATGTTGGTATTCAGAGGGATTTTGGTGTCCTTGTATATGAATTGCAGAAAGTTGACATGCAGGTGCAGCAAGCAATTAGGAAGGCAAATAGTATGCTAGTCTTTATTGTTGGCCAAGGGGGTTGGAGTATAAGAGCAAGAAAGTCTTGCTGCAATTATATAGGGCTTTGGTGAGAGCACACTAGTAATACTGTGTACAGTTTTGGTCTCCTTACCTAAGGAAGGATATACTTGCCTTAAAGCGGGTGCAGCAAAGGTTCAGTAGATTGATTCCTGGGTTGAGACATTGAGTAGAATGGGCCTATATTCTCTGGAGTTTAGATGAATGAGGGGTGATTTCATTGAAACACACAAAATTCTTAGAGGGCTTAACATCATCAGCATCATAGGCAGTCCCTCGAAAACGAGGAAGACTGGCTTCCACTCTAAAACTGAGTCCAATATGGGAATTACAGTCTTTGTCAGGTGGAACAGACAGTCGTTGAAGGAAAGGGTGGGTGGGGACTCTGGTTTGCCGCACGCTCCTTCCGCTGCCTGCGCTTGCTTTCTGCATGCTATCGGCGACGAGACTCGAGGTGCTCAACGCCCTCCTGATGCTCTTCCTCCACTTAGGGCAGTCTTTGGCCAGGGACTCCCAGATGTCGGTGGGGATGTTGCATTTTATCAAGGAGGCTTTGAGGGTATCCTTGAAACGTTTCCTCTGCCACCTGGGGCTCACTTACCGTATAGGAGTTCCGAGTAGAGCACTTGCTTTGGGAGTCTTGTGTGAGGCATGTGAACAATGTGGCTCGCCCAACGGAGCTGGTCGTGTGTGGTCAGTGCTTCGATGCTGGGGATGTTGGCCTGATCAAGGACACTAACGTTGGTACATCTGTCCTTCCATGGTATTTCTCCAGCAATTTGAGGTGTCTGTTGTATAAGATCCACGTCTCTGAGCCGTACAGGAGGGCGGGTATCACTGCAGTCCTGTAGACCATGAGCTTGGTGCCAGATTTGAGGGCCTGATCTTCGAAAACACTTTTCTTTAGGCAGCTGAAGGCTGCGCTGGCGCATTGGAGGCGGTGTTCGATCTCGTCTGCCCTTGCTGCTGATAGGCTCCCAAGGTATGGAAAGTGGTCCACGTTGTCTAGGGCCGCGCCGTGGATCTTGATGCCTGGTGGGGGGGCAATGATGTGTGGCGGGGTCAGGTTGGTGGATGACCTTTGTCTTACGGATGTTTAGTGTCAGGCCCATGCTTTCGTACGCCTCAGTGAAGATGTTGACTATGACTTGGAGTTCAGTCTCTGTGCGCAGACGCAAGCATCGTCCGCGTAGTGTAGTTCGACGACAGAGGATGAGACGGTCTTGGATCTGGCCTGGAGACGACAAAGGTTGAACAGGTTCCCACTGGTTCTGTAGTTTAGTTCCACTCCAGTGGGGAGCTTGTTGAGTGTGAGGTGGAGCATTGCAGCGAGGAAGATCAAGAAAAGAGTTAGCACGATGACGCAGCCCTGTTTGATCCCAGTCCAAATGTGGATTGGGTCTGTGGTGGATCCGTTGGTCAGGATCACGGTTTGCATGTCATCCTGGAGCAGGCGGAGGATGGCGACAAACCTTTGGGGCAGCCGAAACGGAGGAGGATACTCCATAGTCTCTTGTGGTTAACAGTGTCGAAAGCCTTTGTAAGGTCAAAGAAGGCCATGTACAAGGGTTGGTGTCATTCCCTGCATTTCTCTTGCAGTTGTCGCGCCGTAAAGATCATGTCCGTTGTGCCCCGTAGCGGATGGAATCCGCACTGTGACTCCTGGAGGAGTTCCTCAGCCACAGGAAGAAGATGGTTGAGGAGGACTCTAGCGACAACTTTCCCAGTGGTTGATAACAGGGAAATTCCTCTTTAGGACTTGTCCCCTTTTTTAAAGATGGTCACGATTACTGCATCTCTGAGATCTCCCGGCATGCTCTTCTCCTTCCAGATGAGAGAGATGATGTCATGTATTCTTGCCAATAGTGGCCCTCCACCATACTTTAATGCCTCAGCGGGGATTCCAATCACTCCCGTAGACTTGTTGTTTTTGAGCTAACGGATGGCTTTATCTACCTCGTGCAGGGCTGGGGTTTTGCTGAGATGGTGGCAGGTAGCATGCTGTGGGATGGAGTCGAGGACACTCGAGTCAAAAGCAAAGTGTCGGTTAAGGAGATCTTCGAAGTGCTCCTTCCAGCGGGTCCTGACTGCCTCGGTGTCCTACATAAGAACATAAAAAATAGGAACAGGAGTAGGGCATACGGCTCCTCGAGCCTGCTTCTCCATTCAATAAGATCATGGGCTCAGCTCCACTTCCCCATAACCCCTTATTCCCTTATCGTTTAAGAAACTGTCTATTTCTGTCTTCAACTGACTGTTTCCCAGTTCTTGGCAGCAGTGAGGTGGGGCCTTGGGTGCTTAGGCCGTAGGTGAACTTGACTGCGGTGAAGAATCCTCGCACATCATGGCTATCGACCAGCTGCTGAATCTCCTGTACTTTCTCCACTCACCATCTATTCTTTAGATCGTGGGTTTTTTGTTGAACCTCGGCCTTAAGCCATCTGTAAAGCTGCTTTGCTGCTCCCAAGTTGGGTTGTTTTAGGTTTAGAAATGCCCTGCGCTTGCAATTTATTAGCTCTTGGATCTCCTGGTCATTCTCATCAAACCAGTCTTGGTGTTTCCTGGTTGAGTGACCAAGTGTCTACAGGATAGATGCTGAGAGGGTGTTTCCCCTGGCTGGAGAGCCTAGAACTAGGGGGCATAGTCTCAGGTCAGCCATTTAGGACGTGATGAGTAATTTCTTCAGAGGGTTGTGAATCTTTGGAATTCTCTATCCTAGAAGGCTATGAATGCTCAGTTGTTGAGTATATTTAAGACCGAGATCAATGGATTTTTGGGCACTAAGGTAATCAAGGGATAAGAGGATAGGGCGGGAAAGTGGGGTTGAGGTAGAAGTTCAGCGATGATATTGAACAGCAAAGCAGGCTCGAGGCGCCGTAGGTGAAGAAGTTGTTGTTCTTCAAGCGATACCTTGACTACGAGAAGAAGCACAGGAGTGCGAGCTATGACGGAGGAGGCACCAGTATATGTTGAGTCTTAAGAGCTCGTTGGCAGACAGCTAACTAGATCAGTGGCTGCTAATTATTTCTGTGCACTTTGTATTGTTGGACTCCTCAATGGCTGCACTAGTGTATGAGGTTCCTGTGTTTGGGGAAGGTACGGAGGGAGGGGGAGATCACTGATTATTTGATGATTTGGCTGACTATTTTGTAAGACAATCTACTCCTGTCTTGGCCACAGTCTAGCCCTACTCCTGCTTCTATTTCCTATGTTCTTTGAATACTCTTTATTGAAATGACATGGCATACATGAAATTTGTAATCTTTGATATGGGTTTGTTGCTTCTCTATCTGTAGTGGGCATGAGCAAATCATTTGCCAACATATCCTTGTATTTTATAGGAAATTTGTTGACATATATTGGAAAGCATTCACTTCATATCTCAGTTGGCCTACCATGGAATCGTTCTTTTTAGGACCCATACAAAATATGTGATAGCGAAAGGATGTTTTTATATGGTTTCTCAATTAGTGTGCAGTGTGAGGGCTGTTTAGACTGGAGTCACTATCAGGGATGCATGGAGGAAGCAGTTAATGAGCTGCAAAAGCTTGTGGGTATTTGGGAGCAATGGAGGGTGCACTAAAATGTGTCATGTGGACTGATTGCATTAAATGTAAGTGAGGAAGTTAGGACCCTTGAAAGCCTTCAAAGAGGTTGCTTTCATCTTGAGCTAGCTTCAAAGTGAATTCTCGAGATTAGGAGCTCTCAACCTGGGGGTCCGTGGCCCCCTTAGGGGTCCGCAAGCAGGTTTAGAAACATCGAAAATAGGTGCAGGAGTAGGCCATTCGGCCCTTCGAGCCTGCACCACCATTCAATAAGATCATGGTTGATCATTCCCTCAGTATTCCTTTCCTGCTTTCTCTCCGTACCCCTTGATCCCTTTAGCCATAAGGGCCATATCTAACTCCCTCTTGAATATATCGAACGAACTGGCATCAACAACTCTGCGGTAGAGAATTCCACAGGTTCACAACCCTGAGTGAAGAAGCTTCTCCTCATCTCAGTCCTAAATGGCTTACCCCTTATCCTTAGACTGTGACCCCAGGTTCTGGACTTCCCCAACATTGGGAACATTCTTCCTACATCTAACCTGTCCCGTCCCGTCCCGTCCCGTCAGAATTTTATATGTTTCTATGAGATCCCCTCTGATTCTTCTAAACTCCAGTGAATACAGGCCAAGTCGATCCAGTCTCTCCTCATATGTCAGTCCTGCCATCCCAGGAATCAGTTTGGTGAACCTTCGCTACACTCCCTCAATAGCAAGAACGTCCTTCCTCAGATTAGGAGACCAAAACTGAACACACTATTTCAGGTGAGGCCTCACCAAGGCTCATTACGACTGCAGTAAGACCTCCTTGCTCCTAAACTCAAATCCCCTCGCTATGAAGGCCAACATAGAAACATAGAAACATAGAAAATAGGTGCAGGAGTAGGCCATTCGGCCCTTCTAGCCTGCACCGCCATTCAATGAGTTCATGGCTGAACATGCAACTTCAGTACCCCATTCCTGCTTTCTCGCCATAGCCGTTGATCCCCCTAGTAGTAAGGACTTCATCTAACTCCTTTTTGAATATATTTAGTGAATTGGCCTCAACAACTTTCTGTGGTAGAGAATTCCACAGGTTCACCACTCTCTGGGTGAAGAAGTTCCTCCGCATCTCGGTCCTAAATGGCTTACCCCTTATCCTTAGACTGTGACCTCTGGTTCTGGACTTCCCCAACATTGGGAACATTCTTCCTGCATCTAACCTGTCTAACCCCGTCAGAATTTTAAATGTTTCTATGAGGTCCCCTCTCATTCTTCTGAACTCCAGTGAATACAAGCCCAGTTGATCCAGTCTTTCTTGATAGGTCAGTCCCGCCATCCAGGGAATCAGTCTGGTGAACCTTCGCTGCACTCCCTCAATAGCAAGAATGTCCTTCCTCAGGTTAGGAGACCAAAACTGTACACAATACTCCAGGTGTGGCCTCACCAATGCCCTGTACAACTGTAGCAACACCTCCCTGCCCCTGTACTCAAATCCCCTTGCTATGAAGGCCAACATGCCATTTGCTTTCTTAACCGCCTGCTGCACCTGCATGCCAACCTTCAATGACTGATGTACCATGACACCCAGGTCTCTTTGCACCTCCCCTTTTCCTAATCTGTCACCATTCAGATAATAGTCTGTCTCTCTGTTTTTACCACCAAAGTGGATAACCTCACATTTATCCACATTATACTTCATCTGCCATGCATTTGCCCACTCACCTAACCTATCCAAGTCGCTCTGCAGCCTCACAGCATCCTCCTCGCAGCTCACACTGCCACCCAACTTAGTGTCATCCGCAAATTTGGAGATACTACATTTAATCCCCTTATCTAAATCATTAATGTACAGTGTAAACAGCTGGGGCCCCAGCACAGAACCTTGCGGTACCCCACTAGTCACTGCCTGCCATTCTGAAAAGTACCCATTTACTCCTACTCTTTGCTTCCTGTCTGACAACCAGTTCTCAATCCATGTCAGTACACTACCCCCAATCCCATGTGCTCTAACTTTGCACATCAATCTCTTGTATGGGACCTTGTCGAACGCCTTCTGAAAGTCCAAATATACCACATCAACTGGTTCTCCCTTATCCACTCTACTGGAAACATCCTCAAAAAATTCCAGAAGATTTGTCAAGCATGATTTCCCTTTCACAAATCCATGCTGACTTGGACCTATCATGTCACCTCTTTCCAAATGCACTGCTATGACATCCTTAATAATTGATTCCATCATTTTACCCACTACCGATGTCAGGCTGACCGGTCTATAATTCCCTGTTTTCTCTCTCCCTCCTTTTTTAAAAAGTGGGGTTACATTGGCTACCCTCCACTCCATAGGAACTGATCCAGAGTCAATGGAATGTTGGAAAATGACTGTCAACGCATCCACTATTTCCAAGGCCACCTCCTTAAGTACTCTGGGATGCAGTCCATCAGGCCCTGGGGATTTATCGGCCTTCAATCCCATCAATTTCCCCAACACAATTTCCCGGCTAATAAGGATTTCCCTCAGTTCCTCCTCCTTACTAGACCCCCCGACCCCTTTTATAACCGGAAGGTTGTTCGTGTCCTCCTTCGTGAATACCCAACCAAAGTACTTGTTCAATTGGTCCGCCATTTCTTTGTTCCCCGTTATGACTTCCCCTGATTCTGACTGCAGGGGACCTACGTTTGTCTTTACTAACCTTTTTCTCTTTACATATCTATCGAAGCTTTTGCAATCCGTCTTAATGTTCCCTGCAAGCTTCTTCTCATACTCCATTTTCCCTGCCCTAATCAAACCCTTTGTCCTCCTCTGCTGAGTTCTAAATTTCTCCCAGTCCCCAGGTTCGCTGCTATTTCTGGCCAATTTGTATGCCACTTCCTTGGCTTTAATACTATCCCTGATTTCCCTTGATAGCCACGGTTGAGCCACCTTCCCTTTTTTATTTTTATGCCAGACAGGAATGTACAATTGTTGTAGTTCATCCATGCGGTCTCTAACTGTCTGCCATTGCCCATCCACAGTCAACCCCTTAAGTATCATTCGCCAATCCATCCCAGCCAATTCACGCCTCATACCTTCAAAGTTAGCCTTCTTTAAGTTCTGGACCATGGTCTCTGAATTAACTGTTTCATTCTCCATCCCAATGCAGAATTCCACCATATTATGGTCACTCTTCCCCAAGGGGCCTCGCACAACGAGATTGCTAATTAATCCTCTCTCATTACATAACACCCAGTCTAAGATGGCCTCCCCCCTAGTTGGTTCCTCGACATATTGGTCTAAAAAACCATCCCTTATGCACTCCAGGAAATCCTCCTCCACCGTATTGCTTCCAGTTTGGTTAGCCCAATCTATGTGCATATTAAAGTCACCCATTATAACTGCTGTACCTTTATTGCACGCACCCCTAATTTCATGTTTGATGCCCTCCCCAACATCACTACTACTGTTTGGAGGTCTGTACACAACTCCCACTAACGTTTTTTGCCCTTTGGTGTTCTGCAGCTCTACCCATATAGATTCCACATCATCCAAGCTAATGTCCTTCCTAACTATTGCCTTAATCTCCTCCTTAACCAGCAATGCTACCCCACCTCCTTTTCCTTTTATTCTATCCTTCCTGAATGTTGAATACCCCTGGATATTGAGTTCCCAGCCCTGATCATCCTGGAGCCACGTCTCCGTAATCCCAATCACATCATATTTGTTAACATCTATTTGCACAGTTAATTCATCCACCTTATTGCGGATACTCCTTGCATTAAGACACAAAGCCTTTTGGCTTGTTTTTTTAACACCCTCTGTCCTTTTAGAATTTTGATGTACAATGGCCCTTTTTGTTCTTTGCCTTGGGTTTCTCTGCCCTCCACTTTTCCTCATCTCCTTTCTGTCTTTTGTTTTTGCCTCCTTTTTGTTTCCCTCTATCTCCCTGCATTGGTTCCCATCCCCCTGCCATATTAGTTTAACTCCTCCCCAACAGCACTAGCAAACACTCCCCCGAGGACATTGGTTCTGATTCTGCCCAGGTGCAGACCGTCCGGATTGTACTGGTCCCACCTCCCCCAGAACCGGTTCCAATGCCCCAGGAATTTGAATTCCTCCCTGCTGCACCATTGCTCAAGCCACGTATTCATCTGAGCTATCCTGCGATTCCTACTCTGACTAGCACGTGGCACTGGTAGCAATCCCGAGATTACTACTTTTGAGGTCCTACTTTTTAATTTAGCTCCTAGCTCCTTAAATTCATTTCGTAGGACCTCATCCCTTTTTTTACCTATGTCATTGGTACCAACGTGCACCACGACAACTGGCTGTTCTCCCTCCCTTTTTAGAATGTCCTGCACCCGCTCCGAGACATCCTTGACCCTTGCACCAGGGAGGCAACATACCATCCTGGAGTCTCTGTTGCGGCCGCAGAAACGCCTATCTATTCCCCTTACAATTGAATCCCCTATCACTATCGCTCGCCCACTCTTTTTCCTGCCCTCCTGTGCAACAGAGCCAGCCACGGTGCCATGAACTTGGCTGCTGCTGCCCTCTCCTGATGAGTCATCCCCCTCAACAGCACTCAAAGCAGTGTATCTGTTTTGCAGTGGGATGACCACAGGGGACCCCTGCACTACCTTCCTTGCACTACTCTTCCTGCTGGTCTTCCATTCCCTCGCTGGCTGTGGACCCTTCTCCTGCGGTAAGACCAACTCGCTACACGTGATACTCACGTCATTCTCAGCATCGTGGATGCTCCAGAGTGAATCCACCCTCAGCTCCAACTCCGCAACGCGGACCGTCAGGAGCCAGAGGTGGACACACTTCCCGCACATGTAGTCGTCAGGGACACTGGTGTTGTCCCCGAGTTCCCACATGGTACAGGAGGAGCATATCACGTGACCGAGCTGTCCTGCCATGACTTAACCCTTAGATACACTTAAATTGCCGACAACAATGTTAAAAGTTACTGACTAATAAAGAAAAAGAAAAACTACTCACCAATCAGCAGCCAATCACTTACCACGTTGGCTGTGACGTCACCTTTTGATTTCTTTCTACTTCTTTTTTGACTTCTCTCAGCTGGAGCTGCACAAGTACACCCCTCTCGACGCTCCCCGGACTGCTGAGCCTTTTATAGGCCGCTGCCTCTCTCGCCTCCCGCCTCTCTCGACTCCCCGGACTGCTGAGCCTTTTATAGGCCGCTGCCTCTCTCGCCTCCCGCCTCTCTCGACTCCCCGGACTGCTGAGCCTTTTATAGGCCACTGCCTCTCTCGACTCCCCGGACTGCTGAGCCTTTTATAGGCCGCTGCCTCTCTCGCCTCCCGCCTCTCTCGACTCCCCGGACTGCTGAGCCTTTTATAGGCCGCTGCCTCTCGCCTCTCTCGACACTCCCCGGACTGCTGAGCCTTTTATAGGCCGCTGCCTCTCTCGACTCTTGCCTCTCTCGACGCTCCCCGGACTGCTGAGCCTTTTATAGGCCGCTGCCTCTCTCGACTCCCGCCTCTCTCGACTTCCAAATGCGCTGCTATTTCATCTTTACTAATTGATTCCAACATTTTCCCCATTTATCGCCTGCTGTACCTGCATGCCAACTTTCAATGACTGATATACCATGACATCCAGGTCTCGTTGCACTTCCCCTTTTCCTAATCTGCCACCATTCAGGTAATATTCTGCCTTCGTGTTTTTGCCCCCAAAGTGGATAACCTCACATTTATCCACATTATACTGCATCTGCCATACATTTTCCCACTCACCTAACCTGCCCAAGTTACCCTGCAGCTTCTTAGCATCCTCCTCAAAGCTCTCTCCACCACCCAGCTTAGTGTCATCTGTAAACTTGGAGATATTACACTCAATTCCTTCATCTAAATCATTGATGTATATTGTAAATAGCTGGGGTCCCAGCACTGAGCCCTGCGGCACCCCACTAGTCACTGCCAACCAGTTCTCTATCCACGTCAATACATTGTGCTTTAAATTTGCACAACAATCTCTTGTGTACGACCTTGTCAAAAGCTTTTTGAAAGTCCAAATACACAACATCCTCCCTTGTCCACTCTACTAGTTATCTCCTCAAATGATTCTAGAAGATTTGTCAAACGTGATTTCCCTTTCATAAATCCATGCTGACTTGGACCGATTCTGCCACCGCTTTCCAAATGCGCTGCTATTTCATCTTTACTAATTGATTCCAACATTTTCCCCACTACCGATGTCAGATTAAGCGGTCTATAATTGCCCGTTTTCTCTCTCCCTCCGTTTTTAAAAAATGGTGTTACATTAGCTACCCTCCAGTCCATAGGAACTGATCCAGAGTCGATAGACTGTTGGAAAATGATCACCAATGCATCCACTATTTTAGGGACACTATTTTAAGTACTCTGGGATGCAGACTATCAGGCCCTGGGGATTTATCGGCCTTCAATCCCATCAATTTCCTTAACACAATTTCCTGACTAATAAGGATTTCCTTTAGCTCCCCTTTCTCGCTAGATCCTCTGTCTCCTAGTATTTCCGGAACGTTATTCGTGTCTTCCTTCGTGAAGACAGAAGCAAAGTACTTGTTCAACTGGTCTGCCCTTTCTCTGTTCCCCATTATAAATTCATCTGATTCAGACTGCAAGGGACCTACGTTTGTCTTCACTAATCTTTCTCTTCACATACCTATAGAAGCTTTTGCAGTCAGTTTTTATGTTTCCAGCAAGCTTCTTCTCATGTTCTATTTTCTCCCTCCTAATTAAACACTTTGTCCTCCTCTGCTGGATTCTAAATTTCTCCCAGTCTTCAGGTTTGCTGCTTTTTCTGGCCAATTTATATGCCTCTTCCTTGGATTTAACACTAGCCCTAATTTCCCTTGTTGGCCACAGTTGAGCCACCTTTTCCGTTTTAATTTTACTCCTGACAGGGATGTACAATTGTTGAAGTTCATCCATGTGATATTTAAATGTCTGCCATTTCCTATCCACCGTCAACCCTTTAAGTATCATTCGCCAATCTATTCTAGCCAATTCATGTCTCATACCATCGAAGTTACCTTTCCTCAAGTTCAGGACTTTAGTCTCTGAATTAACTGTGTCACTCTCCATCTTAATAAAGAATTCTACCATATTATGGTCACTCTTCTCCAAGGGACCTCGCACAGCAAGATTGCTAATTCGTCCTTTCTCATTACACATCACCCAGTCTCGGATGGCCAGCCCTCTAGTTGGTTCCTTGACATATTGATCTAGAAAACCATCCCTAATACACTCCAGGCAATCCTCCTCCACCGTATTGCTATCAGTTTGGTTAGCCCAATCTATATGTAGATTAAAGTCGCCCATGATAACTGCTGTACCTTTATTGCACGCATCCCTAATTTCTTGTTTGATGCTGTCCCCAACCTCACTACTACTGTTTGGTGGTCTGTACACATCATGATCGGCAGTCCCTCGAACCGAGGATGACTTGCTTCCACGTCAAAAAGTTCACAGGTGTTTCAATGATGGACCTAAAATTCCAGGTCTCAACTAAATCTTGAAGGGTGAACGATACCTGTGCATGGATTTTTTTAACGCGTGGTGACCGTTGCACACCAGCCACCACACAGGCTTGACAGAGCTAGGTCTTGGTCCAGTAGCAAGGATTAACCAAGACGACTGGAGACCTGTTCTGCTGCACGGACCTAGTGCACACACATATCGCAGTGTAGGCTGGCCCGTGCTGCCCCTGGGCCCCGAACTCGCGTCTTTCCTGGGCCCCGATCACGTTCCTCTACGGTCTCCCGCTGCTCCTTCGCCTCGATCTTGCCGCTCCTGATGTACCTGCCCTCGCTCCTATCACCGACCTGGACCTTGGTGACATCCCTTTTCACTGCCGTTGCTCTCCTGCTCCAGCACATGCTGCTCCCTGGAGTGGTACGTCACCACGCTGCTCCTTCCACTCCCCGTACACAACTCTCACTATCGTTTTCTGCCTTTGGTTCCGCAGCTCTACCCATACAGATTCCACATCATCCAAGCTAATGTCCTTCCTTACTATTGCGTTAATTTCCTCTTTAACCAGCAATGCTACCCCACCTCCTTTTCCTTTCTGTCTATCTTTTCTGAATGTTGAATACACCTGGATGTTGAGTTCCCAGCCTTGGTTACCCCTGGAGCCATGTCTCCGGAATCCATAGAAACATTGAAAATAGGTGCAGCAGTAGGCCATTCGGCCTTTCGAGCCTGCACCACCATTCAATAAGGTCATGGTTGATCATTCACCTCAGTACTCCTTTCCTGCTTTCTTTTCATACCCCTTGATCCCTTTGGCCATAAGGGCCATATCTAACTCCCTTTTGAATATATCTAACGAACTGGCCTTTCTGCGGTCGAGAATTCCACAGGTTAACCACTCAGTGAAGAAGTTTCTCCTCATCTCAGTCCGAAATGGCTTACCCCTTATTCTTAGACTGTGACTCCTGGTTCTGGAACTCCCTAGCAATGGGAACTTTCTTCCTGCCTCTAATCTGTCCAAACCGTCAGAATTTTATATGTTTCTATGAGATCCCCTCTGATTCTTCTAAACTCCAATTTATAAAGACCCAGTTGATCCAGTCTCTCCTCATATGTCAGTCCTGCCATCCCGGGAATCAATCTGGTGAACCTTCACAGTACTCCCTCAATAGCAAGAATGTCCTTCCTCAGATTAGGGGACTAAAACGGAACACAATATTCCCGGTGTGGCCTCACCAAGGTTCTGTACAACTGCAGTAAGACTTCCCTGCTCCTATACTCAAATCCTCTAGCTATGAAGGCCAACATGCCATTTGCCGCCTTCACCGCCTGCTGTACCTGCATGCCAAACTTCAATGACTGATGTACCATGACACCCAGGTCTTGTTGCACCTCCCCTTTTCCTAATCTGTCACCATTCAGATAATCTGTCTTCCTGTTTTTGCCACCGAAGTGGATAACCTCACATTTATCCACATTATACTGCATCAGCCATGCATTTGCCTACTCACCTAACCTGTCTAAGTCACCCTGCAGCCTCTTAGCATCCTCCTCACATCTCACACTGCCACCCAGCTTAGTGTCATCTGCAAACTTGGAGATATTACATTCAATTCCTTCATCTAAATCATTGATGTATATTGTAAATAGCTGGGATCCTAGCACTGAACAGTCTGCCTATCATTCTGAAAAGGACCCGTTTATTCCGATGCTCTGCTTCCTGTCTGCCAACCAATTCTCTATCCACGTCAGTACATTACCCCCAATACCATGTGCTTTAATTTTGCACACCAATCTCTTGTGTGGGACCTTGTCAAAAGCCTTTTGAAAGTCCAAATACACCACATTCACTGGTTCTCCCTTGTCCACTCTACTAGTTGCATCCTCAAAAAATTCTAGAAGATTTGTCAAGTATGATTTCCCTTTCATAAATCCATGCTGACTTGGACCGATCCTGTCACTGCTTTCCAAATGCGCTGCTATTTCATCTTTAATAATTGATTCCAACATTTTCCCCAGCACCGATGTCAGGCTAATTGGTCGATTTTCTCTCTATCTCCTTTTTTAAAAAATGGTGTTACATTAGCTACCCTCCAGTCCATAGGAACTGATCCAGAGTCAATAGAATGTTGGAAAATGATCACCAATGCATCCACTATTTCTCGGGCCACTTCCTTAAGTACTCTGGGATGCAGCCTATCAGGCCCTGGGGATTTATTGGCCTTCAATACCATCAATTTCCCTAACACAATTTCCTGACTAAGAAGGATTTCCTTCAGTTCCTCCTTTTCGTTAGATCCTCGAACCCCTAGTATTTCCAGAAGGTTATTTGTGTCCGTCTTAGTGCAGACAGATTGAAAGTATTTGTTCAATTAGTCTGCCATTTCTTTGTTCCCTATTATAAATTCACCTGATTCTGACTGCAAAGGACCTACGTTGGTCTTCACTAATCTTTTTCTCTTCACATATCTATAGAAGCTTTTGCAGTCAGTTATTATGTTCCCTGCAAGCTTCTTCTCATACTCTATTTTCCCCCTTCTAATTAAACCCTTTGTCCTCCTCTGCTGACTTCTAAATTTCTCCCAGTCCTCTGGTTTGTTGGTTTTTCTGGCCAATTTATATGCCTCTTCCTTGAATTTAACACTATCCCTAATTTTCCTTATTCGCCACGGTTGAGCTACCTTCCCCGTTTTATTTTTACTCCAGACAGGGATGTACAATTGTTGAAGTTCATCCATGTAATCTATAAATGTCTGCCATTGCCTATCCACTGTCAACCCTTTAAGTATCATTTGCCAGTCTATCCTAGCCAATTCACGTCTCATACCATCGAAGTTACCTTTCCTTAAGTACCAATTATATCATATTCATTAATAGCTGCCTGCACAGTTAATTCATCCACCTTATTACGAATAGTCCTCGCATTGAGGCACAGAGCCTTCAGGCTTGTCTTTTTAACACACTTTGTCCCTTTAGAATTTTGCTGTAATGTGGCCCTTTTTGATTTTTGCTTTGGTTTCTCTGCCCTCCACTTTTACTTTTCTTCTTTTTATCTTTTGTTTCTGCCCCCATTTTACTTCCCTCTGTCTCCCTGCATAGGTTCCCATCTCCGTGCCATATTAGTTTAACCCCTCCCCAACAGCGCTAGCAAACACTCCCCTTAGGACATTGGTTCCGGTCCTGCCCAGGTGCAGACCGTCCGGTTTGGACTGGTCCCACCTCCTCCAGAACCGGATCCAATGTCCCAGGAATTTGAATCCCTCCCTCCTGCACCACTCCTCAAGCCACATATTCATCTTAGCTATCCTGCTATTTCTACTCTGACTAGCATGTGGCACTGGTAGCAATCCTGAGATTACTACTTTTGAGGTCCTGCTTTTTAATTTAACTCCTAGCTCCCTAAATGCAGCTTATAGGACCTCATCCCATTTTTTACCTATATCGTTGGCACCTATATGCACCACGACAATTGGCTGTTAACCCTCCCCCTCCAAAATGTCCTGCAGCCGCTCCGAGACATCCTTGACCCTTGCACCAGGGAGGCAACATACCATCCTGGAGTCTCGGTTGCGATAGCAGAAACGTCTATCTATTCCCCTTACAATAGTCCCCCTATCACTATAGCTCTCCCACTCTTTTTCCTGCCCCCCTGTGCAGCAGAGCCACCCACGGTGCCATGAACATGGCTGCTGCTGCCCTCCCCTGATGAATCACCCCCCCCCCCCCAACCAACAGTACCCAACACGGTATATCTGTTTTGCAGGGGGATGACCACAGGGAACCCCTGCACTACCTTCCTTCTACTGCTTTTCCTGATGGTCACCCATTCCCTCTCTGCCTTTGTAACCTTTGCCTGCGGTATGACCAACTCACTAAACGTGCTATTCACGACATCCTCAGCATCGCAGATGCTCCAGAGTGAATCCATGCGCAGCTGCAGTGCCGCAATGCGGTCTGTCAGGAGCTGCAGCAGGACAAACTTGTTGCACATGTAGTTGTCAGGGACACTGGTAGTGTCCCTGATTTCCCACATAGCACAGGAGGAGCATGGCACGGTGCTGTGCTCAACTGGCATGACTTAACCCTTAAATTAGTTAATTTACTTAATTTGGCAACAATGACAAAGGATTCCTACTGATGAGAAAAAGAAAAGAGAAAAACTACTCACCAATCAGCCAGCCGCCCTTTGTAGTCCTGCTCACCCGCCGACCACCTCTTGCGATGCTGCTCCCCCTCTCGAGTGGTCTGCCAAATCAGCATCTTTCCAGAATTGATTTTTTTTCTTGAAAGATGCTGATCACTACCGATGACCATTTGTTAGTAAGAGTTCCTATACACTGTTGACATTGCCTTGGCCAAGCAAAACATGAATCGGTCCATCACCAAAGAGACCCTGGCTAGCGGATGGAGGCCTGCTTTCGCCGATGGTGACTTCGGCCAAACCCGCAAAAGACGGTCATGTCTAGATTCCACCTCAACACTCATCAAGGAAACCAAGCTTTAAAAGTCTCCTTTTGCGGTGCAGAGGTATACCATGCCAAAAAACCCTCCTATTTAGGAGCCATGCTTGATCGCACCATGTTAGATAGACAACCTCTCCAGAACCTTGAGAAGAAACTAAAAGAGTAGGGTCAACTTGATCCAGAAACTCACCGGATCCACATGGGGAGCTGACGCTCAAACCCTCCATACGGCAGCACTCACCCTGATGTACTCTACAGCGCAGTACTGCTCTCCGGCATGGCTATCAAGTCCGCATGTCAAATCCATTCATGTCCAGCTGAATTCTACTCTGAAAATTATCACCGGTACACTTTTATCGACACCAACACCTTGACTGCCCATGCTTGCAAACATCGCACCACCACACCTACGCCGCGAATATGCAGTCTCCAGAGAATACAACCGCTACACCAGCCAAGATCCAGGCCAACTTGAACAACCTACGACCAACCCATCTCAAATCTAAAAGTACATTTTGAATTGTTGCTGAAATCCTTCAACGATCTCCCCTCAGCTTTGATCACTGATGGCAAAATGCTTGGAAAAATTGTGACACATGGAATGGATTCCTTATGGAGGACCCTGTTGCGTTCCAAACACAGATGAGACTGCACACCGGGAGGTTAAAGTAACAGTGACCTCAGTCTTTATTAAGATACCCCAGAGTGAGGAACAGGCCTTCGGGGCCGGCTTATATACAGTGCTCCCAAGTGATGCTGGGATCCCTTGGCACTTCAGGGGATGAGCTTCCTGGTGGCAGAACATGGGAGTGCATGTTTTACAGATACACAACATCACCCCCCCCCCCCCCCCCCCCCCCCAAAGGCAAAGTGAAAACTATTTACAAGGTGAGGCGGTCGGGAGCCTTTCTTTCCCTGGTGGACCGCCTTGGTAAAATGTCTGTTGCGGTGTGTTGGCTGTGCCCTCGTTGGGCTGGCGTGTTGTTGGCCCTGCAGGGCTGCTGGGTGAGCTTGGCCTTGTTGGGCGTGATGGGTTCGATTTCCTGGTCCGGGGTGGTGGTGTTGATCCTTTGGGTGTGTGTTGTGGGCTCAAAAGGTGGTGTCTGCTGTGGGTTGTTCAGGGCAGTCTGTGAACCGCAGCCTCATTTAGTCCAGGTGCTTTCTGCAAATTTGTCCATTGTCTAGTTTGACTACAAACACCCTACTCCCTTCTTTAGCTATCGCCATGCCCGCGATCCACTTGGGGCCATGTCAATAGTTTAGCGCATACACAGGGTCATTCAGTTCAATTTCCCGTGACACAGTGGCGTGATCATCGTTTACATTTTGTTGCTGCTGCCTGCTCTCTACCTGATCATGCAGGTTGGGGTGAACCAGCAAGAGTCTGGTTTTAAGTGTCCTTTTCATGAGCAGCTCAGCCGGGGGCACCCCTGTGAGCGAGTGGGGTCTCGTGCGGTAGCTGAGCAGTACTCGGAACAGGCGGGTTTGGAGTGAGCCTTCTGTGACTCGTTTAAGGCTCTGTTTGATTGTTTGTACTGCCCGCTCTGCCTGCCCATTGAGGGCTGGTTTAAACGGGGCCGAGGTGACATGTTTGATCCCATTGCGGGTCATAAATTCTTTAAATTCGGCACTGGTGAAACATGGCCCGTTGTCACTGACCAGTGTGTCAGGCAGGCCATGGGTGGCGAACATGGCCCTCAGGCTTTCAATGGTGGCGGTGGCGGTGCTTCCCGACATTATTTCACATTCAATCCATTTTGAAAAAACATCCACCACCACCAGGAACATTTTACCGAGAAACGGGCCTGCATAGTCGACATGGATCCTCGACCATGGTCTGGAGGGCCAGGACCGCAAACTTAGTGGTGCCTCTCTGGGCGCGCTGCTCAACTGAGCACACACGCTGTATTGCCGTACACAGGACTCTAAGTCAGAGTCGATACCGGGCCACCACACGTGGCATCTCGCCATCACTTTCATCATTACTATACCCGGGTGTGTGCTGTAGAGATCCGAGATGAACATCTCCTTGCCCTTTTTGGGTAGCACTACGCGGTTACCCCACAATAGGCAGTCTGCCTGAATGGACAGCTCGTCCTTTCGCCGCTGGAACGGCTTGATTAGCTCTTGCATTTCAACGGGGATGTTGGCCCAGCTCCCATGCAGTACACAGTTTTTTTTACTAGGGACAGCAGAGGATCTTGGCTGGTCCAAGTCCTAATCTGGCGGGCAGTGACAGGTGATTTATCATTTTCAAACGCTTCCATGACCATCAGCAAGTCTGCGGGCTGCGCCACCATCAACTAGTTTGCAGGCTGCGCCATTTCCACCCCCGTGGTGGCCAACTGAGAGCATCTGCACGGTTCTCGGTGCCTGGCCTGTGGCGGATGGTATAGTTATATGCTGATAGCGTGAGTGCCCACCTTTGTATGCGGGCTGAGGCATTAGTATTTATCCCCTTGTTTTCTGCGAATAGAGATATGAGGGGCTTGTGATCGGTTTCCAGCTCAAATTTGAGGCCAAACAGGTACTGATGCATTTTCTTTACCCGAACACACGCTAATGCCTCTTTCTCAATCATGCTGTAGGCTCTCTCGGCGTTAGACAAGCTCCTGGAAGCATAGGCGACGGGTTGCAACTTCCCTGCAATGTTAGCTTGTTGTAATACACACCCGACTCCATACGATGACGCATCACATGCTAGCACAAGTCTTTTACACAGGTTATACAATACAAGCAGCTTGTTGGAGCATAAAATGTTTCTGGCTTTCTCAAAAGCAATTACTTGGTTTTTTCCCCCATACCCAGTTCTCACCTTTATGCAATAACACATGTAGGAGCTCTAAGGAGGGTGCTTAACCCCGGTAGAAAGTTACCAAAATAGCTGAGGAGTCCCAGGAATGACTGCAGCTCCATGACGTTCTGTGGCCTGGGCGCGTTCCTGATAGCCTCTGTCTTGGCGTCTGTGGGCCGAATGCTGTCCGCCGCGATCTTTCTCCCCAAAAACTCCACTTCCGTTGCCATGAAGACGCATTTCGACCTCTTCAGCCGCAGCCCTACGCGATCCAGTCACTGGAGGACCTCCTCCAGGTTTTTAGGTGCTCAACGGTGTCCCGACCCGTGACCAATATGTCATCCTGAAAAACCACCGTGCGTGGTACTGATTTGAGTAGGCTCTCCATGTTTCTCTGGAAGATTGCTGCAGCCGACTGAATTCCAAACGGGCATCTGTTGTAGATGAACAGTCCCTTGTGCGTGTTGAGGCCCTTCGAAGACTCCTCCAGCTCCTGCGTCATGTAGGCTGAAGTCAGGTCGAGCTTGGTGAACGTCTTGCCTCCTGCCAGCGTCGCACCCAGGTCGTCTGCCTTAGTAGCGGGTATTGGTCCTGTTGCGAGAAATGATTAATAGTTACTTTATAATCGCTGCAAATCCTGACCATGCCATCACTTTTGAGTACTGGAACAATCGGGCTGGCCCACTCGCTGAATTCCACTGGGGAGATGATGCCCTCGCGCTGCAGCCTGTCCAGCTCGATTTCCACTCTCCCTCATCATGTGAGGTACTGCTCGAGCCTTGTGGTGAGGTACCGCTCGTGCCTTTTGGTGAATGGGTCGTGCCTCTGGGACCAAGTGGATCCGCTCCTTCGCCCCGGAAAAGTTTCCAATGCCTGGCTCAAAAAGAGAAGGAAATTTGTTAAGAACCTGGGTCCATGAGGCCTCATCAACATGTAATAGTGCTTGGATGTCATCCCAATTTCAGCGGGTTTTGCCCAGCCAGCTCCTTCCAAGCAGTGTGGGGCCATCGCCTGGGACAATCCAGAATGGCAGTTCGTGCACCATGCCCTCGTAGGTGACCTTGACCATGGCGATGCCCAGGACAGTGATAAGCTCTTTGATGTACGTTCTCAGTTTCGTGTGGATGGGGCTCAGGGCTGGTCTGAGTGCCTTCTTGCACCACAGTCTCTCAAACATCTTTTTACTCATGATGGATTGGCTAGCGCCAGTGTCCAGTTCCATGGCTATGGGTAAGCCATTCAATTTTACCTTTAGCATTATAGGTGGACATTTTGTCGAAAATGTGTGCAACCCGTGTACTTCAGCATCTGCCTCCTCTCTCTGAGGCACGAAATTGCTTTGATCCACCATGGACCAATCTTCCTCTGCCACGTGGTGGTTAGCAGGTTTTGCAGAGCTTGTAGCTCGTCTGCAAGCTCATTGGAGGTGCCCCATTGTTCCACAGCTCTTACAAACATACTCTTTGAAGCGGCATGAATAGGCTGAATGGAACCCTCCACAATGCCAACAAGGTGTGAATTGCTTTGCATTCATCCTTTGTTGGGGACTCTGAGTCATCTGGGTCACCTGAGGCCTGCTGGCAGTTGCAGACTCGTGGGTTCTGCCCTGTACATTTCTGCTCGCAAACACAGTTCCAGTTAATTTATGAACATTGCTAGCACTTGTGTGCTGACAGATTTGTTTGGTATTATCACTGGTGGACATAAACGCCTGTGCTATCGCAATGGCCTTACTGACGGTCGGTGTCTCTACAGTCAAAAGTTTTCGTAGGATGGTCTCATGGCCAATGCCCAGTACAAAGAAGTCACTGATCATTTGATCCAGGTAGCCATCAAACTCACATTGTCCTGCACGTTATCTTAGCTCGACACCTTAGCTCGCCACTTCCTGACCTTCAGATCATGTAGAACCAATACCTCGCCCTCAGCACGCTCTCCCTCGGGCTAAGATGCTCCCGAACCAATGTACACAGCTCTTCATATGACTTATCTGTGGGTTTCACCGGAGCCAGAAGATTCTTCATGAGGCTGTAGGTCGGTGCCCCGCAGACCGTGAGGAGGACCGCTCTCCTTTTTGCAGTGCTTCCTTCTCCATCCAGCTCGTTGGCTACAAAGTACTGGTCTAGCAGTTCGACATATGCTTCCCAGTCCTCACCCTCTGAGAACTTCTCCAGGATGCTCACAGTTTGCTGAATCTTTGCATTGGATTCGTATACTCGTCGCCAGTTGTTGTGTTCCAAACAGATGAGACTGCACACAGGGAGGTTAAAGTAACAGTGACCTCAGTCTTTATTAAGACACTCCAGAGTGAGGAACAGGCCTTGGGGGGCCGGCTTATATACAGTGCTCCTAAGGGATGCTGGGATCCCTTGGGACTTCAGGGAATGCGCTCCCTGGTGGCGGAACATGGGAGTGCATGCTTTACAGATACACAACAGACCCCACAGTACAATCTGAAGGATCAAACCTTCCTCGCAAACAGCCTCAGAACTGGTCATGGTAGATGCTACCACCTTCTCCATAACAAACGGGAAATTGTTCAACCTCCGTCGCCTCCAGTCCCGATCCAAGATCGTCGCATCCTCTGTCGTTAAATTACAGTATGCAAATGACACTTGCGTTTGCGCACACTCGGAGATCGAACTCCAAACCATCGTCAACACCTTCACCGAAGAGTATGAGATTATGGGCCATACATTAAACATCCGTAAGAGAAAGGTTCTTTACCAACCTGCCCCGCCACACAGCACTGCCCCCCGATTATCAAGATCCATGACGAGGCTTTGGACAACGTGGACCACTTTCCATACCTTAGGATCCTAATGTTCACCAGGGCAGACGTCGATGACTCAGTCCAACACTGCCTTCAATGTGCCAGTGCAGCCTTCAGTCGCCTTCGGAAGAGAGTGTTTGAAGACCAGGATCTCAAACCCGGTCTACAGAGCAGTAGTGATACCCACCCTCCTATATTCTTCAGAGACATGGACTATGTACAGCAAGCACCTCAAAGCACTGGAGAAGTACCACCAACACTGCCTCTGCAAAATCCTGGGCAAATCCATTGGCAGGATAGGTGCCTCAATGTCCGTGTTCTCGCTCAGGCTAACATCCCCAGCATCGAAGCATTGACCATGCTCAATCAGCTCCGATGGACAGGCCACATCGTTTGCATGCCTGATACTAGACTCCCAAAACAAGCGCTCGACTCCGACCTCCAACATGGCAAGCAAGTCACAGGTGGGCAGAGGAAATGCTTCAAGGACACACTCAAAGCCTCCTTGAAAAAGTGCAACCTCCCCACCAACACCTGGGAATCCCTGGCCCAAGACCGCTCAAAGTGAAGGGGAAGCATCCGGGAAGGCGCCGAGCACCTCGAGCCTCTTCGCCGAGAGCACACGGAAGCCAAACGCAAACAGCAGGAGGAGCGCACGACAACCCAAGCACCCCACCCACCCAACCCTTTAACCACCACCTGCTTCACCTGTGACTGAGAAGGTAGATCCTGCATTGGTCTCATCAGTCACCTGAGAACTCGTATTAGTGTGGAAGCAAATCATCCTTAACTCCGAGGGACTGCCTAAGAAAAGAGAAGATGGAAGATTAAAGCATCCCCATCATGTGACTGTGGCATTCCTAATCAAACTCTGTAGCACATCATTGAGCATTGCCCTCAGAGGAAATTCGCAGGTAGCTTACAAGATATCCATGCCGTTACACTGGAAGCTTTGGCCTGGATATCGGACTTGGATATTGACATTTAATTTGCTTTGCTGCTACCATACAAAAGAAGACTAAGAATGAGACCGCAAAAAGGCTATATATTCTATTACCCATCTCCAAAAAAGTAATTTAATTCGGTGCATCGATGCAAGGTTGAGCTGATGTGCCACCGTCGCTAATGTTGGAGGAGAGGAGACACCGCCCTCCCTCCTCCCCAAGACTCATGAGTAACAGTTGGCAGCTGGTTCTTTTCCCGGCAGGCCACGCGTTTTCCTGCCCACCATGTTTAAATAGGGTAAGTGGAACAACAGGTCGGCGGGGTTTGATGTCCGTTTTTGTGGGGTAATGGGCCGAGAATTAACCAAAGAGTGACGGTAAATGTTCGGCTGACTTCACTTTCACTCTTTATGCAATTGACTGCTGCTTGTCCGTGGCAGCTGTTTACAGAGCAGAGCACAACTCAGGCAGCTGATCGAACTGTCCGTTGTCGCCGGGAGCTCGTGGTCCTGGGTCTAAGTCCCAGGGACATCAGTCATACGAGGTGCAGAGATAGCCCGGAGCTTAGGTACAGATCGTATATGGTGATCTATCCGATTCTGCTGTGGGATCTTGCTTTGCAAATATCTTCTGCTGACGAGATCCACTCTTGAAAAAATTGTTGTACTGTGTACCGGGGAATTTTTATAACACGAGAGGGGAGCCTCAGTAGCAAAAAGTTTGAGAACTCCTGCTCTAGATATTTATCTCCTATTTATCTCATCTCTTACAGAACGCCATGATGCCCTGTATGTGGTAGGATCCCTGGATGAGACTCTCGAGTTGAGAGGAATGCGTTATCACCCAATTGATATTGAGACCTCAGTGCTCAGATCACACAAGAGTATTGCTGAATGGTAAGACATAAAGATTATGAATTAACCAGATTCAGAAATGAAACTATCAAAATGGTTAATTGGAAAAAAACAGCTTGAAACTTGTTCCACTAACCTGTAATTTAGGATAAAACTCTTGTTTCTGGCTGAATTGAGTTCTTCTTGAAAAATAATCCAGCATGCGTGTTCACTTGTCTTTTTGGTTCATGTGGGCTTATTCAAGGCGGGGGCAGTGGCAGGAGAGTAGATAGGTAGAGAAAGTAGTTGGGAAAGAATTGAGGGGAGAAGTAAAAGGTGGCATGATTGGGTGACAAGGGAAGGAGAGATGAAGATAGAAAAGGAGAAAATGAGGAGATAGAAGGAGCTGAGTTCGGGGCAGGCACGGCAACCAAAATGCATACCTCAATGGACACAAGAAATTCGGGGTACAAAGGCATGGCAACTGTCATGAGAAACATGTCAAGGATGTAAACAGAGGACTGGAAAGAAACTGAGAAAGTCTATAGTTGATGTCTGAGGCCCTGTGTTGGGTTGAAGTCAATTTGCCGACAGTCACCTTGGAGTATGCACAAACCAGTATCCAGGTTTGTAGTCTACTGTGAAGGGCTAGTGGATCCATGAGGGGCAAAGTGTCATTGGGAACACTACTGGAGGTTGTCCAGTGGAATCAGAGGACCGAGGAGCAGTGAGAGTCGACCATCAGCCACCAGAGGTTAATCCTGGACTCTTGTGGAGGTGCGTTTTGGCCTCAAGATGTTAGCTTGCAGCAATGGATCCCTTGGGCCACCAGAGTAAGGAGCAGTGGGAATAAAACCAAAGAACAAAAGGATTGAAGATAAGGAATTTGGAGGGAGGTGGAAAGTAAATCCACCAGATTGGTGCAGATTTGGGAACTAATCTGAAGAACAGCTTTAGATGGCAAAAAAGCAACCAAGGGCAGGAACACGAGCTTGAGGAGCTGGTGTAACCCAGTATAGTGAAGGATGATAGAGGAGCTCTGAAGGATAAGTGGTTCAGTGCCAAGTCAGTGGCCACAGGAAGCAAGTGGGTAACCGCAAAGCAGAGATCATTCACCAACATGGGAGCAGAATCTAAAGCAGGATGGGAACCAGCAAGAATGGATCAGAGCAAGCTCAGCGCAGAATGACAACTCCCAGCAGAGGAACGGAAACTGAGCACACAGGAGCTGGCCACGTAGTGGATTAAAGGCAGTCTGATAGAGGATACCGTCTTAGTAGCAGGCGACACTGAAGGTAGAGTTCACAGTAAAGGCCAGAAACCAGTCGGGAAATTAAATTTGGCCCAAGAGAAAGCAGATTTATGCTCAGGACCCAAAACAGCAGCAGAGTAAAGCTGAGAAGTGCACTGGAGTACAGTCCAGAAGTCAGCAGATAACTGCAGCAGGTATGAGATGAGCACTATAGGCTGGAAAAAATGACATTAAACTTGAAGAGATTGAATAGCAATCAGAATCATGGCATTGTGTCCCTCCAGCAGAACAGCATATTCGTGGTGACGGAGGAGTCCAGGAAATCAAATGTGAGCACGGTGCCAGCCGTTGAAAAAAAGCAGATTAAAAACAGAGGGTTGGGGGATGGTTAATGCACTCTACTGGAAGCTTAACTTGCACATTGAGCTAAATTATTAGGAGCAGGGGTTGTTGAGTAGTGGGGAAGAGGGCAATGGATGGAGTTGCATTGGAGAGGAACTCAAGTCAGGAATTACCAACCTGGGAGCTATCTTCATAATCATTCATAATAAATAAGAGATCCTTAATAATGTGCTGTTGATAATTAGCTTTTAACTCTGTGGACTTGAGCATTGTACTGTCTATCAGTCTATATTCTTGCCTTTTTCTGATAGTTGTATTTTGTTTCTTCTGCAGTGCTGTCTTCACATGGACCAACCTGCTTGTCGTAGTGGTGGAATTGGACGGTTCTGAGCAGGAAGCACTGGACTTGGTTGCCTTGGTTACTAACGTTGTTTTAGAAGAACATTACCTGATTGTGGGAGTGGTAGTTGTGGTGGACCCTGGGGTGATACCCATCAACTCGCGTGGCGAAAAGCAGCGGATGCACCTTCGGGATGGTTTCTTAGCTGATCAGCTTGATCCCATTTACGTGGCCTATAATATGTGAGCCTAATGCTCTGAGACTACTTACTGCTACTGCTGCCTCAGTGACAGTGTTCGCCGGTGCCCTGAATGTCCATATCGATCTTGTATGCTGCACTAAAAACGAGAACAAAGAAAGCCAGACCTTGCTGGGAGTTGGTGCTGTGTGTATTAAGGCCATACATCCAGTATGACCTGTTGTCAGCCATTTCTCATGATGTGTTCTGCATAGCTCCAACGCCTGTCATATCAAAAGACGATGGGCTAGCCTAGCACACCACTGCTGGTGCCATATTAAATGTGAAGTAGTGTTCTAGCAATGTCACTGTATCACAGCACATTAGAAACTGCACAGCAGCAGAGACATATCTCCATCATGCGTCATCAAACTTCCTGTGAGAATGGGAGGCGAATCAGTTCTGTGGTCTGAATCAACAGTGTTATATTTTTCTTAAATCCCTGCTCATCTTCGCAGTTTGCATTGCCACACTTTCTCGATGTGGCTATAGATTTGGAAATCCTTTTTAAAGCCTATTTATTCTGTTAATGAGCAGACGTAATTGGATGGACAGATGGGACGGGACGGTTTGATGAGCCAAAGGTTAAGGGGGCCAGTCTCTTTAAAGTTGTGCTCATCTTCAAACTTATCCACTTTTCACCTCGTTAAGAAGCAACAGAAAACGATCATGGGCAAAGTTTACGTCGAGTGCTAGGTTGAACTGTGACGGTCGCATCAATGGCTTATGAGTGGAACTTTTGGGAATTTCTTTTCCATTATTGTATTGTGATCTGCAAAGCTAGTGAGAATCTTGCCAACTTATGTCACTGTTGTGATCGCCGCTAACCATGATAATTAGGCCTAAGCAACAGAAACCCACAATCAGACCATCTTACCTGCACAAAAGAGCATTATATCTCCAGGAAAAATAAATAAAAAGTATCCGTCATTTTAATGATGAGCATATTGTGATACATTTATAAAGTATTGTCATTCCATCCACGGAATCCTATTGCAGCACTCCCATCATTAACTGATTCCTTCCATTATTTTATGGAATAATGCCAGGCCTGGAAGTGCCACGGGAGTCGATCACTGATCTTCTGTTGCAAAGGATTTTCAGAGGGGCTTCTAATCTAGAGTGGCTTTATTTAGAAAGTTGAATTGATGTGAAATGAAAAAATTTCTATTTGATTGTTAAACTCCAATTTCTGCCAGTTGCTACAATTTGCACCATGTTGCTGACATGCACTTGCATACCTTGGCTGGCTTTTCTTGCATTCTGGATCTTGAGACATGACACAACTCGATGATTACAAAAATAAATAAAATTATTGCAGACCTTTCCAGATTTTGCCAAAATATTTTTTTTTTCAAATGGGACAGCAGCTCATGGGCAGTCATCTGGTTTATTCATTCTGTAGAGTAGAACCCCTTAAACCCTCACTGTGCTTTTCCCAACAATGCAATTTCACTCTTACCACACCTCACTTTCTGTTTTATGGGCATGTTTTACAGTAAGTGAATCGTCAACAATGAATGAAATAATGACACTTCACAATGTTGTGATATTTGCAACATAACCAGAGCTTCCCTTTTTTCCTTTAAACTATGTGATGTTACAACTTCCTCCCAGATCAGGAAAAAGATTAAAAATGCCAACTGCAAACTATATAAAAGCTTAGAAATTCAATGACCCCGTGCCTGTTAGGTGCCTATGCATCCAATGTGGTAGTGTGTCGCTCGCCATATTAGATCGAGCTGCTCCGTAGGCATCCAGGGCGCGCGACTGAACTATATGAATTGCTAATTCAAATATTTAAATAAGTGTCCTATGCTTGTAGAAACTCTTTTTGATATTGGGCTCCGCTGATAAACTCACCCAACAACTCGTGGTGCTAACAAACAGGAAGGGCCCTTCAACTGCACTATTTAAAGTGCTCATCCACTGCAGACAGGTTAGTTGCTGGTGTGTCATTTGAAGACTGCTGGTTAACTTCTGGATGTTTTGTTGGCCTGTTTTCTAACTCTGCAAACTTATCTTAATTCTGACTTCTGGGAAGATGATTTTACTGATGTTACACTATTTTTGACTGCCTTTAAAACAGTTGTACTGTAGTCATTGGTGGTAAGGCAGCTTTTGGGGCTGGAGCATGAGGGGGAGAAGCAACAGGAGAGAGAGCAGGAGCAGCTTGGGATGAGTGAAGAGGAGGGCAAACCCCCAGAGAGTCTTCAGGGAGAACTTCTACCGCAACTTCTCGGAGCAGCAATCTCAGGCACCTTCACTTCATAAAAGAGACTATCACCGAGCTATGTCACCTGAGCCACAACATGAACCTCAAACGAAGGCATGGACAGCACTGCCTGTGGCTGTCAAGATCACCGTGGCTCTTAACTTTTATGAGCTTCTTCCAAACTGCAGCTTTGCAATAAAGCCCTGAACTGGTATCCAAATTTGTGGTTGTCTAATGCATACTCCAAAGTCATCATGAGGTGCCAGCCCTTACCACCATCTGGGCATGGAGAAGTGCAGTATGTAGAGGAGAAGCAGCATTGACCACCAGTGCCCCTAGCTGCCAGAGCTCCTCCATGCTTTGTGTGAAACCTTGGCACAAGTTGGTGCTGGACTCCTCCATGCTTTGCAACATTGTTTGCAAGCACACTGACAAGCTGCTCAGTTGCCCCATTTCCTGCCCTCCAAACATGCGTGCAGCCAATGAATAGCAAGTATAACACTGGCTCCATGTCAGAGTTATTTTAATGAGGTCCCAGAACTATTTAAAATGCTATTTGGGACCATGTGAAGAGGCGTGTGCAGTGTATGCACCACCCCTGCTCACCTGTTTTCAGGCGCAACCAAACTTCTAGGCCAAAGAGCTCAGTTTGGAGGAAGCTTCTACACAGTCCACTTGAAAGGAAATTGGTGGCAAGTGAAAAATTAGAAATGAATATGGTTGATATTTTGCAAACTATTGTATTTTAAAATTGCTGACTCATTCCAAAATGAGAACTTATGAATTCTGCTGCCATCTAAAGTGCAATTTTGATTTTGAGAGAAATGAAAGGCCATGATTTAGGAATGTCATGCTCTGAAATGCCATGTATCCATCAGTTGATTATTGCAGTGTTCCCATTCACAGGTATTCAGGACACTTGAGCCTGCCTTACTGTTCAAGCCAATTATGTTTTGATCAACCTATTGAATCCGGTCGACATGGAAACCTATGCAGAAACTGCTTGGATAGAAATACTACAGAAAAGTCATGGTGCAGGAGTGTCTCAGTTGGATATACTGCAATGTTATCATAGCAATGCAGGAACTACTTGAATTGACGGGTTTTTCTCTCCCTTTGGACCTGAATAGACTGCAGAAATTTACTCTTGTCATCCAAAAAACTGGTGTGGTTTTAACTTCAGTAGCTTGTATGTTGAGAACTAGAAAATTCCACTGCCTTGTTGTCTTTTTACCCCTTTCCCTACCCATTTCCCACCCTCAGTGCTGTCTGATAATGACCAGCAATTCTTGCTACCTGGTATTTCACAATTAAGTGATACAGCGTTTATATCTTTTAAATCTTCAGATTGTAAAAGGAAGGAAATAATATGGGAGGTAAGGAATTACACATTTGAGGTCCTTGGAAAAAATACAGTTGAGTAGAAGAGTGATGATGTAAAGAGGAGATAGAGCAAGCAGGATGACACTTGGATCAAGAAAGTTCAAAGGACCCATGATATTAAATAAACATAAAAAGGTAATGGAGAGAATGTTTGAAGGTGAGAATTGAGAGCAGGATTAACTATTGAGGGATGAGCTTTTGTATTTTGTCGAGGAATGCTAGACTTCATAGATAGAAACAATATTTTGGGCTTGGACAAACTGGCTTTCGAGAAAGTTAAGAGTAATGGAGGAAGTGTAGGAGATCAAATTCAGACCACAGGAATTAGTGAGGCCAGGAAAGTCAGTAGATGAAGGAGACAGAAAGCTGAAGCCATCAATGATAAAGGTGGTATATGTTAGACTTGAGAGAACATGTATGGACTGTGATTTCAAAGAATTGATGGAAGAAGATTTCCATCACTCCGTCAAAGGACTTGCAGGAGATCAGGAGTTAGTGATTTTCCTATAGCACCACAAGGAATGAACATTGCATCCACTGAGGGCATGCAATCTGAAGGCAGTTGAATCATTAAAAGGGTTGATAAGGTTGGATCATGAGCGCAGATAATCATTACTACGCAGAGGGAACAGAGCCTGAGGGGACATCAAGTGGATAGGGAAAAAAAAGGTCAAACATTCAACTGCAGCATCGGTGGAACTGAGAAAATAGACGTGATATAGGTTTGGAAGAGCAACTTGTTCTGGTGCACTGCACCAAACCCTATCAAAATATTTGGGATGTCTAAAGCAAGTGACAAAGTGGCTAAGATTAGTGGGAGGCCAGAGGATTGGGAAACTTTTAAAAGCCAGCAAAGAACGACTAAAAAAAAAATAGGAAAGATAGATTATGAAAGCAAACTAGCACGAAATATAAAAACAGTAAGATTTTCTACAGGTACATGAAAAGAAAGAGTGGCTAAAGTAAATGTTGGTCCCTGAGAGGATGAGACTGGGGAATTAATAATAGCGAACAGGGAAATGGCAGAGACTTTGAACAAATATTTTGTATCGGTCTTCACGGTAGAAGACACTAAAATCATCCCAATAGTGGATATAATCAAGGGGCTATGGGGAGGGAAGAACTTAATACAATCACTATCACTAAAGAAGCAGTACTCGGTAAAATAATGGGACTAAAGGCGGACAAATCCCCTGGACCTGATGGGTTGCATCCTAGGATCTTAAAAGAAGTGGCTGCAGAGATAGTGGATGAAGTGGTTGTAACCTACCAAAATTCCCTGGATTCTGGGGAGGTCCCGGCGGATTGGAAAACCGCAAATGTAACGTCCCTATTTTAAAAAAAGGAGGCAGACAGAAAGCAGGAAATTATAAACCAGTTAGCCTAACATCTGTCATGGGGAAAATGCTGGAATCCATTATTAAGGTAGGAGGACATTTGGAAAAGCATGATTCAATCAAGCAGAGTCAACATGGTTTTATGAAAGGGAAATCATGTTTGACAAATTTGCTGGTGTTTGAGGATGTAATGAGCGGGGTGGATAAGAGGGAACCAGTGGATGTGGTGTACTTGGATTTCCAGAAGGCATTCGATAAGGTGCCACATAAAAGGTTACTGCACAAGATAAAAGTTCACGGGGTTGGGGGTAATATATTAGCATGGATAGAGAATTGGATAACAGAAAACAGAGTGTCAGGATAAATGGGTCATTTTCTGGTTGACAAACAGTGACTAGTGGGGTGCCACAGGGAGTGGTGCTGGGGCCTCAACTATTTACAATCTATATTAATGACTTGGATGAAGGGACTGAGTGTCATGTAGCCAAGTTTGCTGATGATACAAAGATGAGTGGGGGAGCAAATTGTGAGAAGGACACAAGAAATCTGCAAAGGGATATTGACAGGCTAAGTGAGTGGACAAAAATTTGGCAGATGGGAGTATGATGTGGGAAACTGTGAGGTTATCCACTTTGGGAAAAAAACAAGCAAATTATAATTTAAATGGAGAAAAATTGCAAAATGTTGCAGTACAGGACCCCTGGGGGTCCTTGTGCATGAAACACAAAGTTAGAATGCAGGTACAGCAAGTAATCAGGAAGACAAATGGAATGTTGGCCTTTATTGCAAGGGGGATGGAGTATAAAAGCAGAGAAGTCCTGCTACAATTGTACAGGGTATTGGTGAGGCCACATCTAGAGTACTGCATACAGTTTTGGTCTCTGTATTTAAGGAAGGATATACTTGCATTGGAGGCTGTTCAGAGAAGGTTCACTAGGTTGATTCTGGAGATGAAGGGGTTGACTTTTGAAGATGGGTTGAGTAGGTTGGGTCTATACTCATTGGAGTTCAGAAGAATGAGAGGTGATCTTATCGAAACGTATAAGATAATGAGGGGGCTCGAAAAAATGGCTGCAGAGAGGATATTGCCACTCATAGGGGAAATTAAAACTAGGGGGCATAGTCTCAGAATAAGGGGCCGCCCATTTAAAACTGAGATGAGGAGGAATTTCTTCTCAGAGGGTTGTAAATCTGTGGAATTCTCTGCCCCAGAGAGCTGTAGAGGTTGGTTCATTGAATATATTTAAGGTGGAGATAGACAGATTTTTGAGCGATAAGTGAATAAAGGGTTATGGGGAGTGGGCAGGGGAGCTGAGTCCATGATCAGATCAGCCATGATAGTAAATAGCTGAGCAGGCTTGAGGGGCCAAATGGCCTATTCCGGCTCCTATTTCTTATGTTCTTAAGGAAAAATGAACCACCAAAGTAGAATTTCAGAGGTATGCAATATAGGCAAGAGGATCACAAGTCGACCAATAATAACAACCATACTGGCTATCATGCATTAGACCAGAATTCTTAAGATGATGCTGGTTACTGCCTCCTGTTTCATGTTCTACCATATCAAATAGCTTTAAGACTGTCAGGAAAGGTTGCACTGACTATATTACAACATCTATTTTATGATTCAGCTGTTACTTTATTGAGACAGAGTTCCTTCATTGAAGTGCAGTGGACCATTGATCAGAAATTTCTTCTGTCCAAAGTCCCAGATGCTAAAGAAACTCGAGGCTCTTCTCCAACTTTCTGGACTTAAGGATTTGGAACTACGAAGATACGAAAAATGAGAGACAAGTAAAGACCATCTGGTCCATCAAGCCTGTCCCACAACATATGTGATCTCCTGGGAGAGGCAAAAAAAACCAGATAAAATACCCAGGCCAATTTGGGAAAAGAAAATCTGGGAAATTCCTCTCCAATCCATCTAGGCTATCAAAACTAGTCTACGAGATCACTCTGGTCATTGAATTCCCTGTAGTAGCTACCTCCATAAGAGTTAATCTCTGCCGCAGCCAGAAACAAATCCAGCTTTTACTTGAAGGAATTCAGTGAGTCTGCATCCACCACATGAAATGGCAGCTTGTTCCAGAGGTCTACTATTCTCTGGGAAAAGAACCACCCCTGACATTTAACCTCAAGACAACTTAAGCGCTTGCCCCCTGGTTCTGCCTAATCTATTTAATTGAAATAAACTCGGGTGGAACACTGTCTATTCCCTTCATTATCTTATAAACCTCAATCAGGACCCCCCCCCCCCGGCTAAGTCTACACTGCTCTAAGGTATGGCGTCCCAACTCTCTCAACCTATCTTGATAACTAAGATGCTTTAGATTTAGAATTAGTCGAGTGGCCCTCTTCTGCACCCTTTCCAGAGCCTCAATATCACCCACCATGTGAGGAGACCAAAACTGAACACAGTATTCCAAGTGCGGCCTGACGGTCTTGTACAAGGACAAAACAGTACGCCTCGTCTTATACTCAATTGTCCTGTGGATACACCCCAGCACCCTATTTGCTCAAGCTATCACTGCACGGCATTGCTCGTGTACCTTTAAGGATGTATGCACTAGAATGCCCAAGTCTCTCTCTCCACCATGTTTAATGCTTTTCTCTGGAGGGTGTATGAATGTTGAGCAATTTACCTTACCCACATGCATAACACTGCACTTATCTAAGTTATACATAATTTTCCAGTCTCCCAACACATTGGAGAAAGTCAAAGCAGAAATGCCACCACATATAGTTCAGTTAGTATGACTAAAGAATTGGCTGACAGCTATGTACCTCATTCACATTTAAATATCTCAAACACTATACTTTGTATTTGAACATGAGAGGCAGCTACTAATACAAGATTTTCCAACTCAGTGTTTGTAAAATGCTCTTCTGCGGTTGCAGTGTTTGTTGGAATGCAGTCTCTAGATGTCTACCCTTATTAATGAACTCCTCAGATCTTCTCTGCATTCTCCTGAGTGAACTGCGGGTACAGGGCTCCCTCAAATTAAGGAAAGCTTTGGTGCAACCATATTACTCAACCATGCAACTTGAGCATTTCCACCACCTAGGAGGAAGAATTTTGGATTGATTCTATTTTGCCAATATTGGCAGCTCTTATTCCTTGCTGAACTGGTAATATGTCAAGATCACCAAAAAAAGATTCATTATACTGGTAGCCAACCCCATTGAGAAATTCAAAGTGATCAACGTGTTCAATGTCAACTATGGCTCAGTGAGTAGCACTCGCACCTGAGTCAGAAGGTTGTTGGTTAAAGTGCCACTCCAGGGATTTTAGCACAAAAAAATCTAAGCTGACATTTCAGTGCAGTGCTGAGGGAGCACTACACTGTCGAAGGTTCTGTCTTTCGGATGAGACGTTAAACTGAGGCCCCATCTGATAGAAAGTGAACGTAAAAGATCCCATGGCACTATTTTGAAGAAAAGCAGGGGAGTTATCCCCGGTGTCCTGGCTAATATTTATCCCTCAATCAACATAACAAAAAAAACAGATTATCTGGTCATTATCACATGCTGTTTGGGAGCTTGCTTGTGCGCAAATTGGCTGCCGTGTTTCTTACATTATAACAGTGACTACACGCCAAAAGAACTTCATTGGCTGTAAAGCGCTTTGAGACATCCGGTGGTCGTGAAAAGATGCTACATAAATGTAAATCTTATCTTTTCATGCCTTTAATTATGTAGAATCAGGCTACTTTATCCTCCCACACCCTGTAACAAGATTTTCAAGTAGTTTTCTCCATTTCATTTTCTTGCAACATCAACACTAGTTGCAACGAGTCTTTTGCAAAATGATATATATTTCTCTACAGTACTGTTTTTATTTTGTAACTTTATTATATTTTTCAAAGTTAACTATTCTCAACATAAATGTTTTACTCCAGCTTGTATTACAGCACTATTCTACCCTCATAAATAACATTGTTTTTTGTTAGCTGTCCAACTTCAGTATTCAGCGAGGTCGGCCTCCAATTCATTCAATACACAGCTGCAGGATAAATGCTACTTCCTGGTTATACATCAATCAAGTCAGCAGAGCGGTTACTGGTACTTGCATCTGTGTCTTAAACAGTGAACCTTGCAGCAACCTTGGTATTTCTCATTTGCAGTAGGCTTTACCCAGTAGTATGTTTCAACACTTCGTTCCATTCATTATACCATAAGCTTGCCTAGAGTTTTAAGCCATCTCCTCGGTTACACAGTTTACTTGGGGGACAGATTGCTGCACAAGCCTTGTTACTGAGGTTAAATCTTTCAGCTTTTTTGGTAGTGGTGGAACAATCAGATCCATCCAGGTTTGTCGTCTTACTCTCCTCCACTAGGATAAATCCTCCTTTGACAACTTCCAACATATTTTCTTATGAGATTTCATCTGTTTTAATCAAAGATATGAGGAAGATAATATGTAACATGATAGTGATGCATCAATGTAAGGCATGTAGTTGGACATGGGTTTGCACCAACAAGTTCCCAGAACACTCAGTTCCTTGTTTCAGGTCCCTCGGTGGGAAGGTGCTAGATGGTGGGCAGCCAGATAGGAGGAAGGTAAATTGAAGAGTCATCCACCAGAAAATGAGAAAGCTGTTCAATCCATCAAGCCTACTCCTGCCATAGACTACATATAATTTCTCTATCATAGATTCTTAGCAGAATTCTTAAATCTTTTTAAAGAAGTATTCCAATAGGATGTATAGTAGAAGCACATGGCTGAAAAAGATGTAATCAGCGACATACACAATATACTTGTCTTGAGCTGTTATGAAATAGAAAAAATTGTCCTATGTCCTTTATTCACTAAAAATGGAGAAATGTTAATTGAAGAAAAAAATACAAATGACTTAATTAACGATTATAAAATTGCTGTATTCGGCTAGTTTCTGCAAGATATTAACTAAAAATCAAAATGTTAATTTCTTTCACTGGACTTTAATCCTTGTTGATTGTCGTAAAAAATACCTTGTTACCTTACCAGGGACCTTGTATAGTGCCTGCTGATAACAGATAATGATGCATTCAACTAAGCAGCATGCTTTACACTCAAGGAACCCAACACAAATTTGTGTATGAAGAATTGCCATATCTTTTACAATTGGGTAAACTGCTAAGGAAAAGAGAAAAGGATAGGGCAATATACCTTGGCTTGTAGTGTGTAAGGGTGATTACTCTTCTGGCTAAAACCAGCACTGACGACAATTGTTTAATAATGTTATTGCCGTTATTTTCATAATGGCCACTGATCCAGGTGGAGGTGGCTTCCGGTTATGAAGTAGTAGATTTAATTAACATTCCAGATCTAAAAGCTTTATTTGGAGTTTTGATATTCCAATTCCTTTTTTTTTAAATAAAGAAACATAGGCATATAATTTCAGCGTGTTCAATTTCTTAGATAAATGAATTATACCACAATGGAGCTGGCCACAAGTCCCAACACTGAAACACCTTACAAGACATAGGGATACTATGGTCAGGGTGATGGTAGGCATTTTCTCAGACAGTGGCCATGACTTACTACGACTTAATTTGAAGCAGTACAGTTAGTGCGCATTTTCATCTATCGGATGATATAGTTGTCAGTGAAAGTTACTCACGCTTTTGGCCCTTCGCTCTTCCACTTAAAGCAGTTATGTAGTCATTTGCACATTTTCACCAATTAGTGTTGTTTTGACCTGGTTACAGTTCAGGCTTACTCCAGCACCTTTCCTCAAACAGCTTGGCAACTGTTTCCATAAGTAAACCACATCTCTTACAAACTGAAACCTGTGTCTTATTTTCTGCTGCACTGAATTCGTGTTGTCTAGTGCACATTGTTTGCAGGATTTCACATATATACCCATAACACCTCATGTCAATCTGAAAGGCAGAAAATATATACTAGTCCTGCTTTATATAGGCTAAAACTGATCAAATATATTAACAATAAATGTTACAGAAGCAAAGATAAAAGGTTATATAACCATATACACATCCAGTGAACAATTAAAATTATAATATTTGTTCTCTGGATGCAGGCATCACTGGCAAGGCTGCATTTCTTGCACATCCACCATTGCCCTGAAAAAGTGGTGAGCCTTCTCCTTGAACCATTGCAGGTCTTGTGGCAATAGTGCTGTTACTGTTACTGTTGCAATTGAGTGGCTTGCTCAGTGTCAACAGATGTTGTAAGACTGAAGGATTTTAGTGAACCAGTTGGCATTTTACAATAATCCTGAATTCAATTTTACACCTTGTTGTGGCTGGATTTGTACTCGGGACCTCTAATCCAGTACCAGAAGTACTAGGCTACCATTTACTAGTGGCACGAATGTTGAAAAATTGTTCTTCTAGCTTTTTCTGGCAAACTCTTGAAATGACGCATTCTTATTCTGTAATATGTAAGCTGCCACTTCATAGAATTCTATGTATCCTAAGCATGCATCAGTTAAATGCTGGAACTGAAAGATCCTTGTGCTTTAAAGTTGCGTTCCTTTGAAGATACCCTTGAAAAATAGAAACAGATTAACATCTAAATAAACATGGGTGCTTTGATCTATCACCTTCAGATTTCACACATCTCAACTAAACAGTATTAATATACAACAATCGGAAATTACATTTTAGACAGCATTGTACAAGGATGAACATTCTTGCATAATGCTGTCATCAAATCTTAACAAACTTAGGAACTTAGTAACAGGAGTAGTCCATTCAACCCCTCCAGCCCGTTCAGCCATTCATTTAAATCATGGCTGATCTGTATCTTGAGTCTATTAACCCACCTTGGCTCCATAACCCTTAATACCCTTACCTAACAAAAATCTATCAATCTCAGTTTTAAAATTTTCAATTAACCTCCAGCCTCAACAGCTTTTTGGAGGAGAGATTTCCTACAAACATTATTAGCTGTGACAGTATACAAAGTTGCACACTGCTGAAGACAATTCATTAATTTTTAAATATAAACAAAAAATTTTGAAAATTGTCAGCCGGTCTGGCAACATCTATAAAGAGAGAAACAGAATTAGTTCTGCTGAAAGGTCATCGACCTGAAATGTTAACTCTGTTTCGCTTTCCACAGATGCTGCCTGACCTGACAATGTGCAGCATTTTTTGTGTTTATTTCAGATTTCCAGCATCCACAGTATTTTGCGAACCAGACTGTTCGTAACCTAGGTGACATATTTGACCCTGAAATGAGCCTCCGGCCACATATCTGCGGCATAACTAAAACCACTCTTTTCCACCTCCGTAACATTGCCCATCTCCGCCCCTGCCTCAGCTCATCTGCTGAAACCCTCATCCATGCCTTTGTTCCCTCTAAACTTGACTACTCCAACGTAGTTCTGGCTGGCCTTCCACATTCTACCCTATATAAACTTGAGGTCATCCAAAACTCGGCAGCGCGTGTCCTAGCTCGCACCAAGTCATGCTCACCCATCACCTCTGTGCTCACCAATCTACATTGGCTCCCAGTTAAGCAATGCCTCAATTTCAAAGTTCTCATCCTTGTTTACAAATCCCTCTATGGCCTCGCCCCTCCCTATCTCCTTCAGCCTCACAATCGCTCGAGATGTCTGCGCTCCTCAAATTCTGCCCTCTTGAGCATCTCTGATTATAACTGCTCAACCATTGGTGGCCATGCCTCCAGCTGCCTGGGCCCCAAGCTCCTTTAAGACGTTCCTTATAAGCTAGCTCTTTGACCAAGCTTTTGGTCATCTGCCGTAATTTCTTCTTATGTGGCTTGGTATCAAATTTATTTGTTTTTTCTTAAAATGCTCCTGTGAAGCTCATTGGGACGTTTTACTATGTTAAAGGCACTATATAAATACAAGTTGTTGTTGTTGTCGTCATTACTTTTCAAAGAAGGTTAGCAAATTATGCTAATTCATGAAAGGCCCCTTTGGAAAAACGACTTTGTTGCATGCTGCCGGTGGTTTTCCTTTTTTTTAAAAAAAGTAAAATATAAATTTCCCAACTTCTGATGAACTTTACCACAAAAAATAAATGATTGGCTTTTTTTTTAACTCTGCCATTGACATAGGGTAAGCTGGTGGTGCTATCTCGTAAGATTGAATGATATGCCCTACACACTATTTTCTTTTCACTGTGCCTGATTAAGAAATTCCTCACGAGAGCTGGTTTACCTATGTATATGGCCAACACATTATTACCAAAAAAGAGAAAGTTTGGCTTATTATGTACATATAGTTCTTGAATGGATGTGAACAAAATGCAGTTTTTTGGTTCCATGGTATATTATTTAATTTTGCTCCTCTATCTTGTTATGGGACTTTCGGAGTTAAAACCAGGTTCATTTAAAAAGACTCCGTTGGTTTGATACACCACAGCCCAGGAACAGGTGGTACGTCTGGTGTAGATACCAGGAGACATTACTATGCAAATGCCTTAAATTATAATCCTGTTCAGCTACTTGCCTTTATTTTTAGGAGTTCAAAGGGAACTGTTATGACTTGCTGATAGATTGTTCCAGCTGCTTTAGGTGAGAGTGGGCGGTGAGGTCCATCCTGTGTTTTTTTTCTTGACACAAAGAATCATCGAAATTTACAGCACGGAAGGAGGCCATTTTGACCCATCGTGTCCGCGCCAGCTAACAGAGATATCTAGCCTAATCCCATTTTCTAGCTCTTGGTCCGTACCCTTGTAGGTTACGGCACTTCAAGTGCATATCCAAGCAATTTGTAACTATGGTGAGGGTTTCTGCCTCTACCACCCTTTCAGGAAGTGAGTTCCAGACCCCCACCACCGTCTGGTTGAAATAATTTCCCCTCAAATTCCTCTAAACCTCCCACCAATTACTTTAAATCTATGTCCCTGGTTGTTGATCCCTCTGCTAAGGGAAATAGGTCCTTCCTATCCACTCTATCTGGGCCCCTCATAATTTTATAACCTCAATAAGGTCTCCCCTCAGCCTCTGTTCCAAAGAAAACAACGCCAGCATATCCAATCTTTCCTCATAGCTAAAATTCTCCAGTCTAGGCAACATCCCTGTATATCTCCTCTGTACCCTCTCCGCTGCAATCACATCTTTCCTATAATGTGGTGACCAGAACTGCACGCAGTACTCTAGCTGTGGCTTAACTAGTGTTTTATACAGTTCAAGCATAACCTCCCTGCTCTTGTATTCTATGCCTCAGCTAATAAAGGCAATCCATCTGGCCTACTTTCAGGGATCTGTGGACATGCATTCCAAGGTCCCTTTGTTCCTCTATACTTCTCTGTGTCCTACCATTTATCGTGTATAGCTTATGCCTTGTTAGCCCTCCCCTCATTAAAAAATCAAACGGGGAATTCAGGAGAAACTTCTTTACCCAGAGAGTGGTGAGAATGTGGAACTTGCTACCACAAAGAGTAGCTAAAGCAAATATCATAGCTGCATTTAAAGAGACGCTTGATAAGTAATTTATGGAGAAAGGAACAGAAGGATATGTTGATAGAGTGAGATGAAGTAAATAAAGTGGAGCATAAATGCTGGCATGGCCTGTTTCTGTGTTGTAAAGTCGCTGGAAAAAAATATTTTATTTTAAAATTAAAGTGAGTTCACTGCTGCTGAGGCAAAAAAGGGACTGATATTAATGAGTTAATTATTCTTACTGTTTACCACAACAATTACTATAAGTAATTTCCTGTCCCACTCGCCATCCACTCAAGACAGTGTCCTTGTCTACAATGCTGAGAGGGAGGTGGTTGATTTGGTTGACAGGCCTGATTTTTCAAAAAATATTCATTTGTGGGACGTCACTGGCAAAGTTGTCATTTATTGCCCATCCCAAGTTGACCTGAGAAGGTGATGGTGGGGTGCCTTCCTGAACCGCTGCAAGCTGCTGAATACAACTAAGTGGCTTGCTCGGCCACTTCAGAGGCCAGTTAAGAAACAAATCATTTTGGCGTGGCTGGAGTCACATAAAGACGTTAACAACAGCATTAGTGGACCAGATGAGTTTTTACAACAATTTGACTGCTTCCTGGTCACTTTTTTTTTAACCAATGACATTTTTTTTTAATTTCCAGATTTTTTTAAATGAAATTGAATTAAAATTCTCAAACTGCTCAGGAGAGATTTGAACATAGTTATGGATTACTCATCCAGTAACATAACCACACTACAGTGGGGAGGAAGTCGGGGGAACAGCCTTTCCACTTCCTGTGAACACAGAGAAAAAGTACAAGGAGATTCTTCAGGTCTGTCAGTCAAGATTGTCTCCTCAGAAAAAGGTCTGAGCAGTTTATTGCAAGATCTAGAGTACTGTGCACAGTTTTGGTCTTCTTATCCAAGGAAGGCTACATACATGCCTTGAAGGTGGTGCAACAAAGGTTCACTAGATTGATCCTTGGGATGAGAGGGTTGTCCTACGAGGAGAGATTGAGTAGATTGGGCCTATATACTCGAGTTTAGAAGAATGAGAGATCTCATTGAATGATATAAGATTCTGAGGGGGGTTGACAGGGTAGATGGCGAGGGGTTGTTTCTGCTGGCTGGAGTGTTTTAATGGGGGCATAGTCTCAGGAAAAGGGATTGGCCATTTAAGACCAAGATGAGGAGGAATTTCTTCAACGTATGACCTACTCCTGCTTTTAATTCTTACGTTCTTATGTACGTATTGGTCTGGTTCAATGCTTGACGGATCAAAAGAAGTATTATTCAGCCTGCTAACCCAGGAAAAGGCAGCTTGGTTTATTATTTTTCTTACTTTTGAGGAGGGTTTTGAAGCTAAGTGAACTAAGTGAATTTTGATTCTGCCATGACATTTGCTATCTAGGAACTGAAACAGCGTAACAGTTCGTATCTGGTCATGTCTCACTTAAGTGCTTTCACCCACTGATGGAGAAGATTATGGGCTGGGAGGTGGTACAATTGATATGCCGCAGGTTACATTATCAGTGATTAGATATTATGGCTGTATGGGCACAGTCCTGAACGGAAGACACAGGGAATGCTTACTGGAGTGATCAACACTGCTGAATTGAGAGAATATCTTGTGTCAACCCAAAATTTGTGCAGGAAGAAATGGGCCGATTGCACCAAAATGATTTTTTTTTTCCTGTTCCAGACTTATGTTCTTAACATACATTGAGTATGCTGGAGTGAGCTAACTGAAAGGGTGGTGGAAGCAAACTTAATAGTAATTTTCAAAAGGGAATTGGATAAATACTTGAACAAGAAAAATTTGCAGGGCCATGGGGAAAAAGTGGGGGTGTAGGACTAATGGATAGCTCTTTTAAAGAGCTCGCACAGGCATGATGGGCTGAATGGCCTCCTTCTGTGCTGTATATGATACGTCCTTACTATATAGTATAAATGCACAGGAGGCCCATGCTTGAGAGAAGGTCAGTCTGTGACCTGTCCTTTATTCCTTCGCACTCAAGTGATGGAAGTGGGTGGTGCTTCCCCTTTTATACCTGAAGGTCTAGGTTAGGAATGTCTCCCACAATTTCACCACCTAGTGGTCATTATTCTCACAGTGTACAACTTAGGTCAGATTTTTCATGGGTTACAATGCTGGTTGGGGGGAGGTGATGTCATGTATTCAAAGTCTTATTGGGATCACAGGTTGAGTGTCTCTGGTGGTTTACGCTCTCTTGTAGAGCGCCTGAGTTGGGGCTCCGGTTGGGCGCTGGCCTGAGTGTCTGCTGTTTGCGGTGTCTCAGGCCTATCCGGACTGCCCACAGTGACTGGGCTCTCCTCCCTTTGGTTCCGGTGTTCGGTCACCTGTGGTGGAGTGAACTCTACATCGTGTTCTTCCTCTGCTTCTATGGAGTGCTGAACCACCTCTTTGTTTGATCCACGTGTTTGCGGCAGAGTTGTCCATTGGTAAGTTTAACTACCAGAATTCTATTTCCATCTTTGGCAATCACAGTGCCTGCGAGCCATTTGGGTCCTGCAGCATAGTTGAGGACAAAAACAGGGTCATTTTTATCAATACATCACGCCCTCACATTCCTGTCATGGTAGTCATATTGTGACTGGCACCTGCTCTCGACAATTTCTTTCATGGTGGGGTGTATAAGGGATAAGGGTTTTGAGCGTCCTTTTCATTAGCAGCTCTGCGGGTGGAACCCCTGTGAGCGAGTGTGGTCGGGATCTGTAGGCCAACAGGAAGCGGGTTTGCAGGGAACCCCCTTGGAATCTGAGCATCCCGTGTTTGATTATCTGCACTGCTTGTTCTGCCTGGCCGTTTGAGGCCGGCTTGAACGGTGCCGTTCTAACATGGTTAATTCCATTACCTGCCACGAAGTCCTGGAATTCAGTGCTTGTGAAGCACGGGCCATTGTTACTGACCAAGATGTCCAGTAGACTGTGGGCGGCGAACATTGCCCGTAGACTTTCTACCGTGGCAGAGGATGTGCTTGAATTTAAAATGGCACACTCGATCCATTTGGAGTAGGCATCCACTGCAACCAAAAACATTTTTCCCATGAAAGGACCTGCGTAGTCCACATGGATGCGTGACCAAGGCTTGGCGGGCCATGGCCAGGGGCTAAGGGGGGCTTCCCTGGGCGCATTGCCCAGCTGGGCACACGTGTTGCATCTGCGAACACAAAGTTCCAGATCTGCGTCTATCCCTGGCCACCAACCGTGTGACCTGGCCTTCATCATGACAATGCCCGGGTGCTCATTGTGGAGTTCTCTGATGAACACTCCTCTACCCATCTGGGGTATGACTACGCTGTTTCCCCACAGTAGGCAATCGGCCTGAATCGAGAGTTCATCCCTGCGCCTGTGAAATGGTTTAAATTCCTCAGGGCATGCCCTGTACGTGGCTGCCCAGTCTCCATTCAGGACACATTTCTTGACTAGAGACAATAGTGGGTCTCTATTTGTCCAGACTTTAATCTGATGGACTGTCACGGTGAGCCTTCGCTTCCGAAAGCTTCAACAGCCATGACCATCTCAGCACCATGCTCGGTAGCCCCCTCAGTGGTGGCTAGTGGGAGCCTGCTGAGTGCATCGCCGCAGTTTTTGGTGCCCGGTCTGTGCCAAATTGTATAGTCATAGGCAGCTAATGTGAGTGCCCACCTCTGTATGCGGGCCGATGCGTTTGTATTTATGGCCTTGTCGGCCAAAAGGGACGTTAGGGGTTTGTGATCTGTCTCCAGCTCACATTTCCTGCCAAACAGGTACATTTTCTTTACCGCATATACACATGCGAGCGCCTCCTTTTCTACCATCCCGTAGCCCTTTTCTGCCTGGGACAGACTTCTGGAGGCATAAGCTACCAGCTGTAACTGACCCTTGGCATTGACATGCTGCAACACACACCCGACACCATAGGACGACGCATCGCACGTTAACACAAGTTTCTTACATGGGTCATATAGCGTTAACAGATTGTTGGAACATAACAAATTGCGTGCTCTATTAAAAGCCCTTTCCTGGTTATCCCCCCAGACCCATTCGCGACCTTTGCGTAGGAGCACATGTAGCGGCTCTAACAGTGTGCTCAATTTGGGAAGAAAGTTATCAAAATAGTTCAGGAGCCCCAGGAACAAACGCAGCTCCGTCGTGTTACGGGATCTGGGTGCTCTCTGGATCGCTTCCGTCTTGGACGCAGTAGGTCTGATCCCGTCTGCTGCTACCTTCATCCCCAGGAATTCTACCTCTGGAGCTAGGAAGACGCACTTCGCCTTTTTCAGCCGCAACCCTACCCGGTCCAGTCTGCGTAGCACCTCTCCAGGTTGTGGAGGTGTTCTTCAGTATCGTAACCCGTGATGAGGATGTCGTCCTGAAAAACCACCGTCCCTGGAATCGACTTGAGGAGGCTTTCCATATTTCATTGGAAGATCGCGGCGGCCGAGCGAATCCTGAACAGACATCTGTTGTACTCAAACAACCCCTTGTGTGTCGTGATGGTGGTCAGCTTCTTCGACTCACTCGCCAGCTCCTGGGTCATGTAAGCTGAGGTCATGTCCAATTTTGAAAAAAGTTTGCCACCGGATAGCGTCGCAAAGAGATCCTCCGCTCTCGGTAATGGGTACTGGTCTTGGAGTGACACACGATTGATAGTGGCCTTGTAATCACCACATATCCTGACCGACCCATCCGCCTTGAACACCGGCACAATTGGGCTTGCCCAGTCACTGAATTCGACTGGCGAGATGATACCTTCCCTCAGCAGGCGGTCCAATTCGCATTCTATCTTTTCCCACATCACATACGGCACCGCTCTGGCCTTGTGGTGTACTGGCCTGGCGTCCGGGTGTATGTGAATCACTACCTTGGCCCCCATGAAAGTGCCAATGCCGGGTTGAAATAATGAGTCAAATTTGTCCAGGATCTGTGAGCATGATACTCGCTCCACAGAGGAAATTGCATTGACATCGCCCCATTTCCGGTTCATGACAGTAAGCCAACTCCTCCCCAGTAGTGCAGGACCGTCCCCCTGGACAACCCAGAGTGGCAACCTGTTCTCCGAATCTTTGTGGGTCACGACTACCGTGGCGCTGCCTAGCATTGGAATGATCTCCTTTGTGTAAGTCCGTAGCTGTGCGTCAATCAGCGATAATTTTGGCCTCCTGGCCTTGGATGCCCACAACTTTTCAAACTGTTTGTTACCCATCAGGGACTGGCTGGCCCCCGTGTCTAGCTCCATTGATACTGAGATGCCATTGAGGAGCACTTTCATCATTATCGGTGCCGTCCTGATGTATGAGCTGTATACGTGCTCCACATGAACTCGCTGAACTTCAGCTTCCAGCGATTTCCCCCAGCGTTCATTTCTGCAGGTATTTTGCTCATCTCTGCAAACTCCGGCTGAGTGTGTGCCTCCATGCCTCCAACGAGTTGTTGTTGGAAACAAAAGGTCCCTTGCCAGTCGATCGTCTCTGACTGCCCCGTGACTGTCCTTGAGTGCGCCATTAACAGGTGTTGATGGCCCCATTACTGGCCGCATTGTCCATTGCAATGGCGTGAATCGCCGTTCAGCTTGCCATTGTCTTTGTCGAACTCCCCCTCTGGGTTCGAGTACATGTTGCGGCATGCCCGATTGCCCTTGTCTGCCTGGAGAACTGTGTGCTGCTTTAACAATGTTGAATCTCTGTCCCAACCATTCCTTAACACAATACCTCTCGTCTGTTCTGCTCGTGGCCATGCTCACGTGGTTTAAATCCCAGTTTCTTGTCGCCATTGATCGGTCCTTACTATACAGTATAAATGCACATGAGGCCTATGCTTGAGAGAAGGTCAGTCTGTGACCTGTCCTTTATTCCTTCGCACTCAAGTGATGGAAGTGGATGGAGCTTCCTCTTTTATACCTGAAGGTCCAGGGTTAGGAGTGTCTCCCACAAGTTCACCACCCAGTGGTCATTGTTCTCTCAGTGTACAACTTAGGTCAGATTATACATGGGTTACAATGCTGGTTGAATACATGACAGGTATAATTCTATGATAGTGCTGTAAACTCAGAAACCATGGAATGGGCTCAAACTGGAAGAGGGAAGGTGCACAGATAAGGCTGCTGAATATGTAAAATTGATTGCCCAGGAAGGCAGTTGGTCAGGTAGTATGGAAAAGGTTACGGGATAATTGGCTAAATATTTTAAGAAGTGGATGAGTGAGATTTATTCATTTTTAGGACAGATCAGATGGACTGCAGATTCTTTCTAGTTTTGCACTTTCCAATGTTCTTATATATTAGTCACTGCCTGACCACGTGTGAGATTCCCCTTCAATTCCAATCTCTCTTTTTCAGTAATGATTTGTTACTCACAACTCTTTTGATAGGACAAAATTAAACATTTAAGTCAAGTGCACCCCGATCTGGGGGACATTCTAAACACTTTTCACATACCCTTTTTTTTGTTACTTTTGTGGGTTTTTTTGGGCAGTAAAACCAGAGATATATATACAAGTGCCCCCTATAAAAGGGGAGGATTTGTTACTCACATCCAGCAAGTTAATTCAGGACTGTTTGTGATAAGGACTCGTTTATTTGTACTGCCAAAATGGCCAACATGCTCTATCTTTTGTTTCTAATTGGTCCCCTTGGAGGATAAGCCACACCCTGAAGTTTCAAAGGAATATGTCACTGGAACCGCCCATCCCAAGGTCTCTCTCCCCAGCCTCTCACTCTCCTCCCCTCCCCCCCAGTCTCTCTCTCTAGCTCTCAGGCCCCTCACACCGGCCGCTCTCAGGCCCCTCACACCGGCCGCTCTCAGGCCCCTCACACCGGCCGCTCTCAGGCCCCTCTCGCCAGCCACTCTCTACCCCTCTCGCCGGCCCCTCACACCGGCCGCTCTCAGGCCCCTCACACCGGCCACTCTCGGCCCCTCACACCAACCGCTCTCAGGCCCTCACACCGGCCGCTCTCAGGCCCCTCTCGCCAGCCGCTCTCTACCCCTCTCGCCGGCCCCTCACACCGGCCGCTCTCAGGCCCCTCTCGCCAGCCGCTCTCTACCCCTCTCGCCGGCCCCTCACACCGGCCGCTCTCAGGCCCCTCTCGCCAGCCGCTCTCTACCCCTCTCGCCGGCCCCTCACACCGGCCGCTCTCAGGCCCCTCACACCGGCCGCTCTCAGGCCCCTCTCGCCAGCCGCTCTCTACCCCTCTCGCCGGCCCCTCACACCGGCCGCTCTCAGGCCCCTCACACCGGCCACTCTCGGCCCCTCACACCAACCGCTCTCAGGCCCTCACACCGGCCGCTCTCAGGCCCCTCTCGCCAGCCGCTCTCTACCCCTCTCGCCGGCCACTCTCGGCCCCTCACACCGGCCGCTCTCGGCCCCACACACTGGCCACGTGGGGTGGGGTGGAGTGGGGGTGAGGGAGAGTCGGAGCCTCAGGTCCTGCTTCTGGGCACGTGCATGGAATGATGGGGTGGGGCTTGTCACCTGTCGGTCAAAAATGGGCAGTGGGAGACGGGGCTTGATGGACAGCTGTCTGTCAAAGAAAAGTACAGTACAAATAGTTACTTCGTTGTAATAAATGCTTCATAACATTGAACATAGAATACAATATTTCTGCCCATAGAAGCCTATCTTTAGGCACAGTGCTGGCCTTCAGCCAGTATAACCACTTCAACAAAAGGCAAAGAACTGCAAATTCTGGAAATGAAACAAAAACAGAAAATGCTGGATGCAGGTCAAGCAGTATCTGTGGAGAGAAAGTAGAAGTTGATGTTTTGGGTGTGGGCCAAACACTTATATTCAGTAGCAGTGAAGAAGTGAACAGATGAAAGTAAAATTATAAATATCAAGCCAAATTTGAGACACGTAACTCAAATTTTCAAGAAGTCTCTTGGCGGGGATGGGTGTGAGGAATATAATCTTTAACAATCTTAGAAATCTTAATATTAGGACCTTACTTTCTATGGGTTGCTTTAAAAATGCTGTAGTCCTTCCCATTGATGCATTTTAGTTTGCTTCAAAAGAATCTCAAGATTTCATGCATCCTTACATTCCTGATGCATAACAGCCAGGCCCATTTTCTGTCCTGCAGAAAGTCTCCAACTAAACCAAGTATTACAATTAGTGGCAACTATTTGGAATCCAGGGTCATAGTTAGTCTTTTAATAGAATTCCATAATTACTGCCTGAGAGTTGAGTGAGTAAGTGCTCTGTTCCAATACAGTATGTTCTTCAACAAAGCTGTTTTAAACAGTGTCGTCTTGTTTAAGCACAAACCTGAATTTATTGAATCCACACTCTACCCTATGCTTTCTGTTGTCTTGTCTTTATTCCTGCAAATTCTGAATGTTTTGATTAAATCCAGATATTTAGGCTATCACTGTCATGTAGCTATTAGCAATATCAACAAGAGGAAGTTGAGCAAGACCAAATCATTGTTGGCAGATAGAAGTAGTTGGGAAGTAAACTAACTTGATCAGTTACCTTCAGTACTGGAGAAACTGAAGTTTAAAACAAAATGAAGTGTAAAACAAATATTTGGTTAAATAATGCAAGTCAGCAAAAACATCCACATCAGGTAAGCAAACAATAAGATAGCCAACTAATAAAAATACAAAACCAGTTAAGAGTGAGAACAACCTTTTATACGCATGCCAGTCAGACAGCAAATTAAATGAGTGAACAAGATAAATAACAGAATTGTGCATTTTTAGCTAGACATGGGAGCTCATTGTGATAAAAGAAAGACTTGCATTTATATAGTGCTTTTCACAGCCTCAGGACATTCCAAAGCACTTTACAACCAATGCAGTACTTTTAAAAAGTGTAGTCACTATTGTAATGTAGGAAACGCGGCAGCCAATTTGCACACAGCAAGCTCCCGCAGACAGCAATGTGATAATGACCAAATAATCTATTTTTGTGATGTTGATTGAGGGATAAATATTGGTCAGGACACCAGGGATAACACCCCTGCTCCTCTTCAAAATAGTGCCATGGGACCTTTTACATCTGTCTGAGAGCAGATGAAGCCTCAGTTTAATGTCTTATCTGAAAGACGGCACCTCAAAGTGTAGCACTCCCTCACTACTGCACTGGAGTGTCAGCCTAGCTTTTGTACTCCAGTCTCTGGAGTGAGACTTGAACCAACAACCTTTTGGCTCAGAGACGAGAGTGCTACCAACAGCTGCCAAAGCCAGTTCATCAGAAGCTAAGCACAAAACAGAGCAAGTCTAATGCAAAATTAGTGATACATTCTGACCAAAACATCAACCCAATATAAAAAAATGTTATGTTGTGTGTGAATGTGACATACCAAAGTCCAGATTTTCAAGTTCCAGAACAGTACATTCAGAAAATCCTGGGACTTTGAGCGTGGCAACATTTAAGACTGATCAAAAGAATTGATAGTCATTAATGATCAATGTCTAAAAATAACTGAAAGTCATCCACGTGTATTGAAACATTTGGAATGTATAGCAAGACAGCAGAGCAAGCTAATGAAGCCATGTCTTCAAACAAACTCTCATCCACCAAGGAAGGTGCCAGTCATACTTTGTGATAAAGTTCATGATGGACCAATTGGAATGGATAAACTAAAGAAAATCAAAGAATCAAGCCAATGGATTAACAATAGACAAAAATTGACTCAACAGTAGACAAGCCAAACAATGAATGAGTGAGAGCATGCCTCAACCCTAAAGATTAATATGAAGCTATAGAAAGTGAACACTATCCAATTTGACCATACAAGTAGTTTCATATGCCAAAATCTTCAGTTTGTTTGTTTGTTCTGTTTGTTGCAAATTGAGGCTACTGGTAGATACAATTAGATAAAGACTCGTCAAAGTTGTGCACAAGAGTTCAAATGTGATTGCAGTTTGCTAGATACAATATTTCAAAAGAAATAGTTTCAGATAATGGTCTCCAGTTTGCAAGTATAGAGTTCAGAAAATCTAGCAAAGTCTACAGATTCAAAGACACAACCTTGTCACCAAAGTGGCCAAATTCCAATGGGAAAGTGGAGAAAGCTGTTCAGGTTGGAAAAAACTTGAAGAAAGTACATAACCTCCACACAGAGAGAATAGCATTCCTAGCACAATTGTTGAAGGGCCATAGAATGAAAATAACACTGTCACAGAGCGACTGATCAAATCAAAGGACACAACAGCTCAAGCACAACAAAAAGTAAGCAAGAGATACACCATTACTGAGGAACCATTCTTTTAAAACCACTGCGACCCAGGAGACAGTGCATATACCCGAATGAAATACATGGAAACTAATATTTCTTCTGTCTAATGGTGACTAGTCAATAAGATCAGATGATCAAGAGTTCAGAAGGAATAGTAGAGATTTCATCAAAATGTCTGAAAGGTTGGAGCCATACAAGAAGAGATGATTGAAGAAACTAAACACTGGAAAAACAAACCAAGCCCAAGATTAGTAAGAGTGAACTGGCTTGGAAATACCCAACTGGAATGTGAAAACCATCTGTTAGATTTATAGTTTACCTATCCTGAGAATGTAATCCTTTAATAATAATTTCCTGTGTAATGTTTATTTAAATTTGGAGTTGAGAACTACGAAAGTCAGAGATGTAACAGGTTCTTAAGGAAGTATCTGACTTTTCCAGTTCTGACAAAGGGTCACAGACCTGAAACTTTAACTCTGTTTCTCTCCACAGATGCTGCTTGACCTGCTGAGATTTCCAGCATTTTCTGTTTTTATTTCAGACTCTAGCATCTGCAGTATTTTGCTTTTGTAAGGGTAAGGGGAAATTTGATAGTGGTGTCCAAAATCTTTAAGGGTTTACATAGAGTAAATAAGGATAAACTGTTTCCAGTGGCAGAAGAGTCAGTAAAATTTAAGGTAATTGGCAAAAGAACCAGAGCCAACAGGAGAGGGAAAACAATGTACGCAGCAAGTTGTTATGATCTGGAATGCTTTGCCTGAAAGGGTGGTGGAAGCAGATTCAATGGTAACATTCAAAAGGGATAAATACTTGAAGATGAAACATTGCAGGGCTATGGGGAAAGAACAGAGACTAATTGTATCGCTCTTTCAAAGAGCTGGCGCATGCATGATGGGCCGAACGACCTCCTGTACTGTATCATTCTATGATTTGATGAACTAATCATTCATCTCATTACTATGTACAAATTAGCTGTTGTGCTTGCTTACACAAAAAAGTAACTATTTCAAAAAAAGGAATTTATTGGCTGTGAAGTGCTTTAAGACATCCCTGAGCTCATCGCTTCTATTTCCACCCCTCCTTTTCTTCTTTTCTCTCCACCCCTCTCTACCTTTCTCCTATCATCATGTCGCCTTTCATTTCTCTTCTCTTGGGAACTCTGCCCAGTGCCCTCTCCCAAATCCCTGCCCCTACCCTTCACCATTCCTCGACCTTCCTAATCTCCTGCTGCTGTCCCAGGATTGACTCCCTCTTGGATGAGCACACAACTCTCCTCTGTGCCTCTATTGGCATCCTCTGAAAGGCCCATCAAGGCCATCATCACTTTGAGCAGCAATGCCAATTGCCCCATCCTACTTTCTCACTAACCATCCCACGCAGCCTGCCTGCTGGGGCTAATCTTCCAACCACCTTCCTGTCCCATTCTCCCCTCCCACTGTTGACCCTATGGACTCTGCCAGTGGATCAGCTATTACTGCCCCTCTCCGCGTCTCCCTCCAGAATATCCGTTCACTTGCCATCTATGAACTTATTGAAGGATAATTGCATTGGCATTATGACCTTGATGGAAACTTGGCTGACAGGTGACGCCACCTTCTGCCTTAAGGATGCTTCCCCATCTGACTTTGGCTTTAACTACCTGCCTTGCCCAGACCGCTACAGTGGCGGTGTGGCCCTTATCACCAAATCACACCTTGGTCTGTCTCTCTACTCCTCTGGCACCTTCTCCACCTTTGAGCATCTCACTCTGTTTCACCCCCTCCTTTAAAATCTTCTTTCTCACCTACCCAAGTGCCATGCCAAGTTTCTCAGAGACAGCTTCACTGCTTTCCTTCCTCAGCCTTTGCACCGAGCGACTTCTCATCCTTGGTGATTTCAGGCTTCATCTCTACTCATTCTGCCCTCTCTCCTTTGAGTTCACTGTCATCCTATCCTCTGATTAACTCTCCATCCATATAATCTCGCATACCCATATTCACGGCCACCCCCTCGACTTTGCCATCTCACGAGGCCTCTCTACTCCCTTTGTGTTAATCACAGCTAAGGCCATCTCTGATCACTTCCTTGTATCCGTCTCCACTCTCATCCCCCTTCCACCTCCCAACCCCACTTCCTTCTCATGCCCCTGGAAAAAACTATCCTCCAAATCACAGCACTTTCAAATTTCCAATTGTCTAGTTGTTGGCACTACAAGAGCTACGACATTTCTACAGCCACTGATCTGCTCAATCACACTCTTACCTCTACCTATGATGCCCTAGTCCCCTTAAAACCATTACTCTATCTTACCCTGGTTGTTCGCCCTGGTATGACTCTCATCTCCGCTCCTTTAAGCACAACAGACATGGACTTGAACGTTTGCCGGTCAACTGGATTAGCCATTCATCGCCAGATCTGGCTGGACCACATAAATATTTTCATATCATGCTGGCCTCTGTCTAAACTTTTCACCATATCTTCTTCTTAGGCAGTCTCCCGGAATTGAGGATGACTTGCTTCCACAATAACATGGGTTCTAAGGTGACTGTTGAGACCAATGTGGGATCTAGTCTCTGTCACAGGTGGAGCAGATTGTGGTTGGAGGGACGGGTGGGTGAGGTGCTTGACTTGTCCAGTATTTGGCTTCCGCGTGCTCCCGGCGAAGAGACTCAAAGTGTTTGGCGCCTTCTCGGATGCTTCTCCTCCACTTTGAGCGGTCCTGCACTCGGGATTCCCAAGAGTCGATGGGCATGTTACATTTTTTCAATGAGGATTTGAGGGTGTCCTCTGAAGCATTTTCTCTGCCCTCCTGGGACTTGCTTGCCGTGATGTAGCTCAGAGTAGAGTGCTTGTTTCGGGAGTCTAGTATCGGGCATGCGGAAAATGTGGCCCATCCATCGGAGCTGATCGAGTGTGGTCAATGCCTCGATGCTGGGGATGTTGGCCTGAGAGAACGCTGACGTCGGTGCACCTATCCTGTCAATGAATTCGAAGGATTTTGCGGCGGCAGCGTTGGTGGTACTTCTCCAGTGCTTTGAGGTGCCTACTGTACAAAGTCCATGTCTCTGAAGCATATAGGAGAGCGGATATCACTACTACTCTAGACCATGAGCTTGGTGCTGGGTTTGAGATCCTGGTCTTCGAACACTCTTTTCCTCAGGCGGCACTGGCACATAGAAGGCGGTGTTGGACTTTGTCATCGATGTCTGCCCTTGCTGATAGGCTCCCAAGGTATGGGAAGTGGTCGACATTGTCCAAGGTCTCATTATGGATCTTAATAATCTGGGAGTAGTACTGTGTGGCGGGGGCAGGTTGGTAGAGAACCTTTGTCTTACTGATGTTTATTGTAAGGCCCAGACTCTCGTACGCTTCACTGAAGGTGTCAATGATGGTTTGAAGTTCGGCATCAGAGGTTGAACAATTTTGCACTTGTCCTGTAGATTAACTCCACACCAACGGGGAGCTTGTTAGAGGTGAGATGAAGCATTGTAGCAAGGAAGATTGAGAAGAGCATTGGTGCGATGACACAGCCTTGCTTGACCCCAGTCTGCACTTGTATTGGGTCCATGTTGGATCCGTTGGTAAGAATCACGGCTTGCTTGTCATCGTGAAATAGGCGGAGGATGTTGCCAAATTTTAAAAGTACAGCCGAATTTGAGGAGGACACTCCACAGTCCCTCATGGTTGACATAGTCGAAGGCCTTTGTGAGGTCAAAAAAAAGCCATGTTCAGAGGTTGATGCTGCTCCCTACATTTTTGGGGGATATTTCAAGCAGTGAAGATCATGTCCGTTGTGCCTCTGAATGGCGGAATCCGCATTGCGACTCTGGGAGGAGCTCTTTAGCCACTGGGAGGACACGGTTGAGGAGGATTCTTGCGATGGTTTTCCCTGCGGCAGACACAGGAAATCTCCTCTGTAATTACCGCAATAAGACTTATCACTTTCCTTGAAGGCATCTGCTAGACTACGTCATCATCCGAGGGAGGGACCGCAAGGACATCCACATCACCCACGCCACGACAGGAGCTGCCGACTGCTGGACTGACTACCGCCTAATCCGCTCTGTTATCTCTATCAAAGTAACCTTAAAACGGCGAGGCAACAGAAATGCTGCCGCAAAAAAAATCAACGCTCAAAGACCCTGCAAAAAAAGACCTATTCAGCCAAAGCCTCACAACCAACCTGACGACTTCCAATGAACCGGAGCTGCAGAGTGTCCATAGTGCCTGGTCCACCGTAATTAGCACTCTTCCAGAAAACATCAAGACTGTTTTGGTGAGAATTACCAGGAGGTCCAGGAGCTAATAAACCACAAACGCAAGTCATTTTTGAATTGGAAACAACACCACAACTCGAGTGAAAGAAAGCAGATCCACAGACAACTGAAGGCCGAGGTCCAACAAAAAACCTAAAGAACAAATGGTGCGTGGAAAAAGCGCAGGAGATCCAGCAACTAGCCAACAATCACAACGTGCATGGATTTTTTTAGCGCAATCAAGTCCACCTACGACCCAAGCACCCAAGGTCCTATTCCACTGAGGGCCAAGAACGGAGAGGTGCTCATCAAGGACAGAGAGACAGTCAGTGCCCACTGGAAGGAGCACTTCGAGGATCTCCTTAACCAAGACTCTGTCTTTGACGTGAGTGTCCTTGACTCCATTCGACAGCATGCTACCATCACCACCTCGGCACAATCTCAGCCCGGCACCAAGTTGAAAAGGCCATCTGACAACTGAAAAACAACAAGGCCTCAGGAACAGATGGAATCTCCGCTGAAGTACTAAAGCATGGTGGAGAAGTACTCTTGGTGCGAATCCATGACCTCATCTCTCTTATCTGGAAGGAGGAGAGGGTGCCAGGGGATCTGAGATGCCGTAATCGTGAAATCACTATTTCAGGAACATGCTGGAATGCAAAGATAACCCACGGCTTCTCTTCTCCACTACAAACCGTCTTCTCAAACCCTCCAACAACATGCGAGGAGTTCATAAACTTCTTTGTCACTAAGATTGAGACCAGCTTTTCAGCTGCTTCTGCTGTTTTCCTCACATACCCCAGCCCTGAAATTGCATTTTTCTCTAGTTTCTCTCATCTCTCCTCATGCCCTCTTTAAGCTTCACTTGACCAGGAGACTCACCTTCTACTCCCTCAACACTATTCCCACTAAACTGCTGACTATGCAACTTCACTTCCTGGCCCCATGTTAGATGATATTGTTAATAGAAACATAGAAACATAGAAAATAGGTGCAGGAGCAGGCCATTCAGCCCTTCTAGCCTGCACCGCCATTCAACGAGTTCATGGCTGAACATGAAACTTCAGTACCCACTTCCTGCTTTCACGCCATACCCCTTGATCCCCCGAGTAGTAAGGACTTCATCTAACTCCCTTTTGAATATATTTAGTGAATTGGCCTCAACTACTTCCTGTGGTAGAAAATTCCACAGGTTCACCACTCTCTGGGTGAAGAAGTTTCTCCTTATCTCGGTCCTAAATGGCTTACCCCTTATCCTTAGACTGTGACCCCTGGTTCTGGACTTCCCCAACATTGGGAACATTCTTCCTGCATCCAACCTGTCCAAACCCGTCAGAATTTTAAACGTTTCTATGAGGTCCCCTCTCACTCTTCTGAACTCCAGTGAATACAAGCCCAGTTGATCCAGTCTTTCTCGATAGGTCAGTCCCACCATCCCGGGAATCAGTCTGGTGAATCTTCGCTGCACTCCCTCAATAGCAAGAACGTCCTTCCTCAAGTTAGGAGACCAAAACTGTACACAATACTCCAGGTGTGGCCTCACCAAGGCCCTGTACAACTGTAGCAATACCTCCCTGCCCCTGTACTCAAATCCCCTCGCTATGAAGGCCAACATGCCATTTGCTTTCTTAACCGCCTGCTGTACCTGCATGCCAACCTTCAATGACTGATGTACCATGACACCCAGGTCTCGTTGCACCTTCCCTTTTCCTAATCTGTCACCATTCAGATAATAGTCTGTCTCTCTGTTTTTACCACCAAAGTGGATAACCTCACATTTATTCACATTATACTTCATCTGCCACGCATTTGCCCACTCACCTAACCTATCCAAGTCACTCTGTAGCCTCATAGCATCCTCCTCGCAGCTCACACTGCCACCCAACTTAGTGTCATCCGCAAATTTGGAGATACTACATTTAATCCCCTCGTCTAAATCATTAATGTACAATGTAAACAGCTGGGGCCCCAGCACAGAACCCTGCGGTACCCCACTAGTCACTGGCTGCCATTCCGAAAAGTACCCATTTACTCCTACTCTTTGCTTCCTGTCTGACAACCAGTTCTCAATCCACGTCAGCACACTACCCCCAATCCCATGTGCTTTAACTTTGCACATTAATCTCCTGTGTGGGACCTTGTCGAAAGCCTTCTGAAAGTCCAAATATACCACATCAACTGGTACTCCTTTGTCCACTTTATTGGAAACATCCTCAAAAAATTCCAGAAGATTTGTCAAGCATGATCTCCCTTTCACAAATCCATGCTGACTTGGACCTATCATGTCACCATTTTCCAAATGCGCTGCTATGACATCCTTAATAATTGATTCCATCATTTTACCCACTACTGAGGTCAGGCTGACCGGTCTATAATTCCCTGCTTTCTCTCTCCCTCCTTTTTTAAAAAGTGGGGTTACATTGGCTACCCTCCACTCGATAGGAACTGATCCAGAGTCAATGGAATGTTGGAAAATGACTGTCAATGCATCCGCTATTTCCAAGGCCACCTCCTTAAGTACTCTGGGATGCAGTCCATCAGGCCCTGGGGATTTATCGGCCTTCAATCCCATCAATTTCCCCAACACAATTTCCCGACTAATAAAGATTTCCCTCAGTTCCTCCTCCTTAATAGACCCTCTGACCACTTTTATATCCGGAAGGTTGTTTGTGTCCTCCTTAGTGAATACTGAACCAAAGTACTTGTTCAATTGGTCTGCCATTTCTTTGTTCCCCGTTATGACTTCCCCTGATTCTGACTGCAGGGGACCTACGTTTGTCTTTACTAACCTTTTTCTCTTTACATATCTATAGAAACTTTTGCAATCCGCCTTAATGTTCCCTGCAAGCTTCTTCTCGTACTCCATTTTCCCTGCCCTAATCAAACCCTTTGTCCTCCTCTGCTGAGTTCTAAATTTCTCCCAGTCCCCAGGTTCGCTGCTATTTCTGGCCAATTTGTATGCCACTTCCTTGGCTTTAATACTATCCCTGATTTCCCTAGATAGCCACGGTTGAGCCACCTTCCCTTTTTTATTTTTACGCCAGACAAGAATGTACAATTGTTGTAATTCATCCATGCGTTCTCTAAATGTCTGCCATTGCCCATCCACAGTCAACCCCTTAAGTATCATTAGCCAATCTATCTTAGCCAATTCATGCCTCATACCTTCAAAGTTACCCTTCTTTAAGTTCTGGACCATGGTCTCTGAATTAACTGTTTCATTCTCCATCCTAATGCAGAATTCCACCATATTATGGTCACTCTTCCCCAAGGGGCCTCGCACAATGAGATTGCTAATTAATCCTCTCTCATTACACAACACCCAGTCTAAGATGGCCTCCCCCCTAGTTGGTTCCTCGACATATTGGTCTAGAAAACCATCCCTTATGCATTCCAGGAAATCCTCCTCCACCGTATTGCTTCCAGTTTGGCTAGCCCAATCTATGTGCATATTAAAGTCACCCATTATAACTGCTGCACCTTTATTGCATGCACTCCTAATTTCCTGTTTGATGCCCTCCCCAACATCACTACTACTGTTTGGAGGTCTGTACACAACTCCCACTAACGATTTTTGCCCTTTAGTGTTCTGCAGCTCTACCCATATAGATTCCACATCATCCAAGCTAATGTCTTTCCTAACTATTGCATTAATCTCCTCTTTAACCAGCAATGCTACCCCACCTCCTTTTCCTTTTATTCTATCCTTCCTGAATGTTGAATACCCCTGGATGTTGAGTTCCCAGCCCTGATCATCCTGGAGCCACGTCTCCGTAATCCTAATCACATCATATTTGTTAACATCTATTTGCACAATTAATTCATCCACCTTATTGCGGATACTCCTTGCATTAAGACACAAAGCCTTCAGGCTTGCTTTTTTAACACCCTTTGTCCTTTTAGAATTTTGCTGTACAGTGGCCCTTTTTGTTCTTTGCCTTGGGTTTCTCTGCCCTCCACTTTTCCTCATCTCCTTTCTGTCTTTTGCTTTTGCCTCCTTTTTGTCTCCCTCTGTCTCCCTGTATAGGTTCCCATCCCCTTGCAATATTAGTTTAACTCCTCCCCAACAGCACTAGCAAACACTCCCCCTAGGACATTGGTTCCGGACCTGCCCAGGTGCAGACCGTCCGGTTTGTACTGGTCCCACCTCCCCCAGAACCGGTTCCAATGCCCCAAGAATTTGAATCCCTCCCTGCTGCACCACTGCTCAAGCCATGTATTCATCTGCGCTATCCTGCGATTCCTACTCTGACTAGCACGTGGCACTGGTAGCAATCCCGAGATTACTACTTTTGAGGTCCTACTTTTTAATTTAGCTCCTAGCTCCTTAAATTCTTTTCGTAGGACCTCATCCCTTTTTTTACCTATGTCGTTGGTACCAATGTGCACCACGACAACTGGCTGTTCTCCCTCCCATTTCAGAATGTCCTGCACCCGCTCCGAGACATCCTTGACCCTTGCACCAGGGAGGCAACATACCATCCTGGAGTCTCGGTTGCGTCCGCAGAAACGCCTATCTATTCCCCTCACCATCGAATCCCCTATCACTATCGCGCTCCCACTCTTTTTCCTGCCCTCCTTTGCAGCAGAGCCACCTACGGTGCCATGAACTTGGCTGCTGCTGCCCTCCCCTGATGAGTCATCCTCCCCAACAGTACTCAAAGCAGTGTATCTGTTTTGCAGGGGGATGACCACAGGGGACCCCTGCACTATCTTTCTTGCACTGCTCTTCCTGCTGGTCTTCCATTCCCTATCTGGCTGTGGACCCTTCTCCTGCGGTAAGACCAACTCACTACACGTGATACTCACGTCATTCTCAGCATCGTGGATGCTCCAGAGTGAATCCACCCTCAGCTCCAATTCCGCAACGTGGACCGTCAAGAGCTCGAGGCGATACACTTCCTACACACGTAGCGCCCAGGGACACCGGAAGTGTCCCCGAGTTCCCACATGGTACAGGAGGAGCATATCACATGGCCGAGCTCTCCTGCCATGTCTTAACCTTAGATACCCTTAAATTGGTAATAACAATGTTACAGTTCACTTACTGATATAAAAAAGAAAAGAAAAGCTACTCACCAATCACCAGCCAATCACTTACCCCATTGGCTGTGACGTCACTTTTTGATTACTTTCTACTTCTATTTTGCTTTCTCTCCCGCTGTAGCTGCACCGGTATGCTTTTGACAGGTCGCGCCCCTCTCACCAACTGCCGCTGGCTCTCGATCTCCCGCTGGGCTTTTGACAGGTCGCTCCCCTCTCACCAACTGCCGCTGGCTCTCGATCTCCCGCTGGGCTTTTGACAGGTCGCTCCCCTCTCACCAACTGCCGCTGGCTCTCGATCTCCCGCTGGGCTTTTGACAGGTCGCGCCCCTCTCACCAACTGCCGCTGGCTCTCGATCTCCCGCTGGGCTTTTGACAGGTCGCTCCCCTCTCACCAACTGCCGCTGGCTCTCGATCTCCCGCTGGGCTTTTGACAGGTCGCTCCCCTCTCACCAACTGCCGCTGGCTCTCGATCTCCCGCTGGGCTTTTGACAGGTCGCTCCCCTCTCACCAACTGCCGCTGGCTCTCGATCTCCCGCTGGGCTTTTGACAGGTCGCGCCCCTCTCACCAACTGCCGCTGGCTCTCGATCTCCCGCTGGGCTTTTGACAGGTCGCTCCCCTCTCACCAACTGCCGCTGGCTCTCGATCTCCCGCTGGGCTTTTGACAGGTCGCTCCCCTCTCACCAACTGCCGCTGGCTCTCGATCTCCCGCTGGGCTTTTGACAGGTCGCGCCCCTCTCACCAACTGCCGCTGGCTCTCGATCTCCCGCTGGGCTTTTGACAGGTCGCTCCCCTCTCACCAACTGCCGCTGGCTCTCGATCTCCCGCTGGGCTTTTGACAGGTCGCTCCCCTCTCACCAACTGCCGCTGGCTCTCGATCTCCCGCTGGGCTTTTGACAGGTCGCTCCCCTCTCACCAACTGCCGCTGGCTCTCGATCTCCCGCTGGGCTTTTGACAGGTCGCTCCCCTCTCACCAACTGTTAAAAGTTCAGTCCAATCAGGTACTGTCTCCCTCCCCTTCAAATCTCCTGTAATCAATCCTCTCCTCAAAAATTCCACCCATAACCCTCTGTCCTTGCAAACGTTCATCCCCATCTCCAATATCCCTTTTGTTGTGTATGAATAAAGAGTCTGAACAGATACTGTGAGCTCAAAGTAAAGTGTGACCTTAGACTTTTATTACAGGTCTCCAGAGTGCCTCTCCAGCCTGTGAGGCCTCCTTAAGTACAGGTGCTCCCAAGGGATTGTGGGATCCCTTAAAACTCCAGGGGATGAGCCCTCTGGTGGTTAAACAAGGTATTTACAGGTTTACATATATAACAACACTACCTTGCCCCCCCTCCCTCCCCCCCCACCAAAGCCAATAGTGTAACTATTTACAATGTGAGTCGATTTGGGGCCTGCCTTTCCCTGGTTTATCGTCTCGGTGCAAATGCTGGTTTTGGTGAGTAGTTTGTTGGACCCTCGCTGGGCTGCTGTGAGCTGGCCTTGCTTGCTGGGCTGCCTGGTGTGGTGAGTCCTGCTGGGCTGCTGCGGGTGATGGGTTCTGCCTCATGGTCAGCTGCTGTGTCGGTTATTACTGGTGTGTGTTGGGGGGTCAAAAGGTAGGGTCTAATGTGGGTTGCTCTGGATAGTCTGTGAATCTGAGTTTGGTTTGGTTCAAGTGTTTCCTATAGATGAGTCCATTTGAAAGTTTGACCTGAAACACCCTACTCCCCTCTTTGGCCACGACAGTGCCGGGAAGCCACTTGGGATCTTGTTCATAGTTCAACACAAATACAGGATCATTAATTTCAATTTCGCGTGACACAGTTGCGCGATCATGATATGTACTTTGCTGAAACTGCTTGCTCTCTACCTGTTCATGTAGATCAGGGTGGACTAACGAGGGCCGTCTTCAGTGCCCTTTTCATGAGCAGTTCAGCGGGGGGAACCCCAGTGAGTGAGTGGGGTCTTGTGCGGTAACTAAGCAGGTCTCAGGATAGGCGAGTCTGCAGTGAGCCTTCAGTTACCCTCTTCAAGCTCTGCTTGATTGTTTGCACTGCTCTCTCTGCCTGACGATTAGATGCTGGTTTGAATGGGGAAAATGTAACGTGTTTGATCCCATTGCGGGTCATGAACTCTTTGAACTCGGCACTGGTGAAACACGGCCCGTTGTCTCTCACAAGGACATCAGGCAGGCCATGCGTGGCAAACATGGCCCGTAGGCTTTCAGTGGTGGCAGCGGACGTGCTTGCCGATATTATCTCACATTCAATCCATTTGGAGTACGCACCTACGACCACTAGGGACATTTTACCCAAGAACGGGCCTGCATAGTCGACATGGACCCGAGACCATAAACTTAGTGGCGCCTCCCTGGGTGCCTTGCTTAACTGTGAACATGTATTACATTTGTGCATGCAGGATTCTAAGTCCGCATCGATACCGGGCCACCACACGTGGGATCTGTCCTATTGCTTTCATCATTACGATGCCTGGGTGGGTACTGTGGAGATCACTAATGAAAGTGTCCCTGCACTTTTTGGGTACCACCACCCGATTACCCCACAGAAGGCAGTCTGCCTGTATAGACATTTCATCTTTGCGCCGCTGGTACGACTTTATCACTTCCTGCATTTCGAATGGGACACTGGACCAGCTCCCATGAAGCATACAGTTTTTTTACTAAGGACAGTAAGGGGTCCTGGCTCGTTCAGTTTCTAATCTGTCGGGCGGTAACGGGTGAATGCTCACTCTCGAATGCTTTCATTACCATGACTAAATCTGCGGGCTGTGCCATTTCCACCCCCGTGGTGGGCAATGGCAGCCTACTGAGAGCATCGGCACAGTTTTCTGTGCCTGGCCTGTGGCGGATGGCGTAGTTGTATGCGGACAACGTGAGCTCCCATCTCTGGATACGACGCATTTGTATTTATCCTCTTACTTTCAGAAAAGAGGGATATCAGCAGCTTATGGTCAGTTTCTAATTTCAATTTGAGCCCAAACAGATATTAATGCGTTTTCTTTACCCCATAAACACACGCTAACACTTCTTTTTCAATCATGCTGTCGGCCCTCTCAGCTTTAGACAGGCTTCTGGATGCATAAGCAACCGATTGCAATTTCCCAGATTCATTAGCTTGTTGCAATACACACCCGACACCGTATGACGACGCATCACATGCTAGTACCAAACGCTTACATGGATCATACAACACAAGCAATTTGTTTGAGCATAACAGTTTTCTAGCTTTTACAAAGGCATTTTCTTGGCTTTTGCCCCAAACCCATTTGTCTCCTTTACGCAGTAAGGCGTGCAGTGGTTCTAACAGTGTGCTGAGACCCGGTAAGAAGTTACCAAAGTAGTTCAGGAGTCCTAGAAACGGCCGCAGCTCCATCATGTTCTGTGGCCTCGGTGCGTTCTTGATTGCCTTCGTCTTCGAATCGGTGGGCCTGATGCTGTCCGCCGCGATTCTTCTCCCCAGGAACTCCACTTCAGGCACCAGGAAAATGCACTTCAAGCATTTTAACCTGAGCCCCACACGATTAAGCCGACTAAGAACATCCCCCAGGTTCTGCAGATGCTCGACTGTGTCCCGTCCTGTATCCAAGATGTCATCCTGGAAGACCACGGTGCGTGGGACTGACTTCAGTAAGCTTTCCATGTTTCTCTGGAAAGTCGCCAAACGGGCATCTGTTGTAAGTGAAGAGACCTTTGTGCGTGTTGATGCAGGTGAGGCCCTTCGATGATTCCTCCAGCTCCTGCGTCATGTAGGCTGAGGTCAAGTCCAGCTTCATGAACGTCTTTTCTCCCGCCAGTGTTGCAAAAATGTCGTCTGCCTTTGGTAATGGGTATTGATCCTGCAGGGAGAAACGATTGATAGTTACTTTGTAATCACCACAGATTCTGACGATGCCGTCTTCCTTGAGGCCTGGAACAATTGGACTGGCCCACTCATTGAATTCAATCGGCGAAATGATGCCCTCTCATTGCAGCTGGTCCAGCTCGATCTCCACCCTCTCTCTCATCATGTACGGTACCGCTCGCACCTTGTGATGGATGGGTCGTGCCCCAAGAACTATGTGGATCAGCACTTTTGCTCCTTGGAACTTCCCAATGCCTGGTTCGAACAGCAAGGGGAACTAGTTTAAGACCTGGGCACACGAAGTGTCGTCGGCGGACGAGAGCGCTCGGACGTCATCCCAGTTCCAGCATATCTTCCCCAGCCAGCTCTGCCGAGCAGCGTGGGGCCGTCACCTGGCACCACCCAGAGTGGTAGCTTGTGCATCGCTCCATCGTAGGATACCTTTATGGTAGCACTGCTGATTATGGGAATCAATTCCTTTGTGTACGTTCTCAGTTTAGTGCGAATGGGAGTCAGGACTAGCCTTGAGGCCTTGCTGCACCACAATTTATCGAAAATCTTTTTGCTCATAATGGACTGGCTCGCGCACGTGTTCAGCTCCATTGACACCGGGAGTCCATTTAATTCAACCTTCAGCATTATCGGGGAACACTTGTGGTAAATGTGTGCATCCCATATACCTCTGCCTCCTTGGCCTGAGGCTCTGGTTCGCCGTGACCCGCCGTGGATCTGTCCTCCTCTGCAACATGGTGATTTGCAGGATTAACAGGGTTTGCAGCTCGCCTGCACATACGTTGGAGGTGTCCCATTGTTCCACAGCCCTTGCAAACGTATCCTTTGAAGCGGCATGAATGGAAATGATGATCACCCCCGCAGCGCCAACAAGGTGTTAATGGCCTAGCATTTATTACCCTTGATGGTGGACTCGAGACATCTGCGGATGTGCAGCTGCAGGCATGTGAAGCCAGCCCTGTATATTGCGGTTTGAAAACAACATTACTTTGTTCATAGTACTTGTAGCAGCACTATGAGAGATTTTCTTGGTATTATCACTGGTGGCAATGAATGGCTGGGCTATCGCTATGGCCTTACTCAAGGTTGGGGTCTCTACAGTCAAAAGTTTGCGAAGTATCACTTCATAGCCAATGCTGAGTACAAAGACGTCCCTGAGCATGTGCTCCAAATGTATATCAAATTCGCAATGTCCTGCAAAGCGTCTTAGCTCGGCGACATAACTCGCCACTTCTTGACCTTTAGACTTTTGTATGTGGAGAACCGGTACCTTGCCATCAAAATGCTTTCCTTCAGGTTAAGATGCTCCCGGACCAGTGTGCACAAATCATCGTACGATTTCTCTCTGGGTTTTGCTGGAGCGAGCAGATTTTTCATGAGGCCATACGCTGGTGCCCCACAGACGGTGAGGAGAATCGCCCGTCGTTTGGCAGCGTTGCTTCTCCTTCCAGCTCATTGGCCACGAAGTATTGGTCGAGTCGCTCCACGAAGGTTTCCCAATCATCTCCCTCCAAAAATTTCTTCAGGATGCCACTGTTCTCTGCATCGTTGCGGTGGGGTTCGTCATCTGTATCTCATCGCCAGTTGTGTATGAATAAAGAGTCTGACCAGATACTGTAAGCTCAAAGCAAAGTGTGACCTTAGTCTTTTATTACAGGTCTCCAGAGTGCATCTCCAGCCTGTGAGGCCTCCTTAACTATAGGTGCTCCCAAGGGATTGTGGGATCCCTTGGGACTCCAGGGGATGAGCCCTCTGGTGGTTAAACTAAGAATTTACATATATAACACCTTTCATCTCAAGTCCTTGAATGTGTTGTCACTTTCCAAATCCATGTCCATCTTTTCCACAACTCTATATTTGAAATCCTCCAATCAGGTATCCGCCCCTGCCATAGTACTAAAACAGCCCTTATTAAAGTCACACAGTAAACTTTCTCTCCAAATCTTCTCTGCTTGTCTGCAGCCTTTGACATGGTTGACCCATCATCATCATCATCATCATCATCATAGGCAGTCCCTTGAAATCGAGGAAGACTTGCTTCCACTCTTAACATGAGTTCTTAGCTGGCTGTACAGTCCAATATGAGACTGTCACAGGTGGGACAGATAGTCATTGAGAGAAGAGGTGAGTGGGACTGGTTTGCTGCACGATCTTTCCGCTGCCTGCGCTTGATTTCTGCATGCTCTCGGCAACGAGACTCGAGGTGCTCAGCGCTCTCCCAGATGCAATTCCTCCACTTAGGGCAGTCCTTGGTCAGGGACTCCCAGGTGTCAGTGGGGATGTTGCACTTTTTCAGGGAGGCTTTGAGGGCGTCCTTGTAGCGTTTCCGCTGCCCACCTTTGGCTCGTTTGCCGTGAAGGAGTTCCGAGTAGAGCGATTGCTTTGGGAGTCTCGTGTCTGGCATGCGAACTATATGGCCTGCCCAGCGAAGTATGGTCAGTGCTTCAATGCTGGGGATATTGGCCTGGTCGAGGACACAAACATTGGTACGTCTGTCATCCCAGGGGATCTGTAGGATCTTGTGGAGACATTGTTGGTGGTATTTCTCCAGTGACTTAAAGTGTCTACTGTACATGGTACATGGAGGGTGAGTATTACTACAGCCCTGTAGACCATGAGCTTGGTAGCAGTTTTGAGGGCCTGGTCTTCAAATACTCTTTTCCTCAGGCAGCCGAAGGCTGCACTGATGCACTGGAAGCGGTGTTGGATTTCGTCGTCAATGCCTGCTCTTGTTGATGGGAGGATCCCGAGATAAGGGAAGTTGTCCATGTTGTCTAGGGCTGCGCCGTGGATCTTGATGACTGGGGGGCAGTGCTGTGCGGCGAGGACAAGCTGGTGGAGGACCTTTGTCTTACTGATGTTTAGCATAAGGCCCATGCTTTCGTACGCCTCAGTAAATACATCGACTGTCCTGGAGTTCAGCCTCTGTATGTGCGCAGACGCAGGCTTCGTCCGCGTACTGTAGTTAGCCAACAGAGGTTGGGTGGTTTGGACCTGGCCTGGAGACAGCGAAGGTTGAACAGGTTTCCACTGGTTCTGTAGTTTAGTTCTACTCCAGCAAGGAGTTTGTCGACTGTGAGGTGGAGCATGGCAGCGAGGAAGATTGAGAAGAGGGTTGGGGCGATGACGCAGCCCTGCTTGACCCCGGTCCTGACATGGATTGGGTCTGTGATGGATCCATTGATAAGGATCATGGCCTGCATGTCGTTGTGGAGCAAGCAGAGGATGGTGACCACATTTTGGGGGCATCTAAAATGGAGGAGGATGCTCCATAGACCCTCGTGGTTCACCGTGTCAAAGGCCTTTGTAAGGTCAAAGAAGGCCATGTATAAGGGCTGGTGCTGTTCCCTGCATTATTCTTGCAGCTGTCGTGCTGCAAAAATCATGTCCGTTGTGCCCTATAAGGGCCGAAACCCCCACTGCGACTCCGGGAGGAGTTCCTCGGCCACAGGGAGAACACGGTTGAGGAGGACTCTAGCGACGACTTTCCCAGTGGTTGATAGCAGGGAGATTCCTCTGTTGTTGCCGCAGTCTGACTTGTCCCCTTTTTTAAAGATGGTCACGATCACTGCATCTCTAAGATCTCCCGGCATGTTCTCCTCCCTCCAGATGAGAGAGATGAGGTTGTGTATTCGCGCCAGTAGTGCCTCTCCGCCATACTTTAGTGCCTCAGCAGGGATTCCATCCGCTCCTGTCGCCTTGTTGTTTTTTAGCTGTCTTATGGCTTTTTCTACCTCGTGCAGTGTTGGTGTCTCACTGAGGTGGTGGCGGGTAGCATGCTGCGGAATGGAGTCGAGAACACTCCGAGTCAAAGGCAGAGTCTCGATTAAGGAGATCATACCGTCCTTCTCCAATGCCTCTCCTCCATCGTCCCGGTGGGACTGCACTTGCCTGGTTGCATTCCTATCTATCTGGCCGTAGCCAGAGAATCACCTGCAACAACTTCTCTTCCTGCTCCCACACTGCTACCTTTTGGAGTTCCCCTCGAATCTATCCTTGGCCCCCTCCTATTTCTCAGCTACATGCTGCCCCTCAGCGACATTATCCAAAAACACAATATCGAGTTCCGCATGTATGTTGACATGGTCTACGTCATCGCCACCTCTCTCAAACCCTCCACTGCCTCTGATTTGTCATGCTGCTTGTCCAACATTCAGTATTGGATGCGCAGAAATTTCTTCCAATTAAATATTGGGAAGACATTAGCCATTGTCTTCGTACCCTAGCTATCGCCTCCCTCCCTCTCACTTGCAACTGTCTGAGGCTGAACCAGACTGTTTCCAACCTTGGCATTCTATTTGATCCTGAGCAGAGCTTCCAACCCCATATCCACCGTCTAAATGCACCTCCATAATATCGCTGTCTCCGCCCCTGCCTCAGCTCATCTGCTGCAACCCTCATCCATGCCTCTTACCTCCAGACTCACCCATTCCAATACACTTTAGGCCGGCAATGTTCCCTTTAAGCTGCACGGCATTCTGCAACTCCTGTGCAGCTGGCTCACTGGCTTTTAAATAGGAAAAAACGCACATGCATGATATTTTGAAGGGAATATTGCTGGCTGGCCTCCAGACTGGCATCCTTCGGAAACTTAAGGTCATCCAGAACACTGCTGCCCATGTCCTAACTCGCCCCAAATTTCGGTTACCCATCATCCCTGTGATCACTGACCTACGTTGGCTCCCAGCCTGGCAATGCCTCGATTTTAAAATTCGCATCCTTGTTTTCATATCCCTCCATTTACTCGCCCCTCTCTATCTCTGTAATCTCCTCCAGTCCTACGATCCTGCAAGATATCTGCTTTCTAATTCTGGCTTCTTGGGCATCCCCAATTTTCTTCACTCCATCATTAGTGGCTGCCTACACCCTAAGTTCTGGAATTCCCTCCCTAAACCTCTCCACCTCTCTCTCTTCTTTTTAGATGCTCCTTAAAACTTACCTCTTTGAACAGGCTTGGAGTCACCTGTCCTTATATCTCCTTATGTGGCTTGGTGTCAAAATTTGTTTGTTAATTGCTCCTGTGAAACATGTTGGGTCCTTGGGATCTACACTAAAGGTGCTATATTAATACAGGTTGCTGAATATGTGGAAAGGTGCTTTATAAATGTGAGTGCTTTCTTTTTTATGTTAGTTGTATAGAGTCATCTAGTGGTCAGAGATGGAATTGATATATAAACACCTGGAGCTCATACAAGGAAGCAGATAATTTTGAATAAAATTTGAGACATACCACAAACAGTCTCCTAAAAGTTCAAATAGGCTGCATTTACACTCCTGTCTCAAGGGTTATTTTGGAGTCATTTTCTGAATCTATCCTTTCCACCATCTTACTATCTTAATGGCTTCTCTCAAAGAAAAAAAGACTTGGATTTACATAGCGCCTTTCACGACCACCGGACGTCTCAAAGCGCTTTACGGCCAATGAAGTACTTTTTGAAGTGTTGTAATGTGGGAAACACGGCAGCCAATTTACACACAAGCAAGCTTCCACAAACAGCAATGTGATAATGACCAGATAATGTTTTTTTTGGTTATGTTGAAAAGGTTGAAAAGCTCAAATCTTGCCTATTTCTCTGAAAAACTTCACCCAGTTACAGGTGAACAAATGGTTGAACTGACAGTAGCAATGTCTGTGTGATACCAGGAATTACTGGAGATCTTGAGCAATGCACTCTGATGTCAGATCATAAAGATAAAGAATCTTTTTCACTTGAACATACTGAGCAGGCTATAAATATTACAAGAGTCTTTTACAATCGACAAGCCCTTTTTTGTCACCTGATCTGTTGGTCACACAGCCTGCTCCATTCATACAAACACTTGGGACTGTCTGCTTGTCTTTTTTCCTGCATTCCAGAGATCACTTACCTAAAAGTCTTGTTCCACATAGTAGCTGTGTTGGCAGAACACGTGTTGCTTGTTCTGTTGAGAAGAATAAGCCATTGTTTAGAGTGAATACAGACCAATGGCTTACTGTACCTTGGTGGCTGGAAGGGCTGTCCTCTGGAGCTCCCGATGCTCCATATATTTCTCTCCGTTTGCTTTCCGCTTTAGGTAAAGACGACAGTTTTTTTAAGCACGGCATTATTCAGTTCTTGGATAGCATCCAATTAAATGGGGAAGACAACAAAAATGGACTATCAGTGGAGATTCCGGCAGGGGGAGAGGTATCCAATTCAGTATATTTTGTGTGTTTTCAAAATGAAACATTTTAAAGGGGGCGAGATAGTCTACCAGTTAGTGATTGGTTTCGGTTAGGGTAGCTGTATCGATAAAGGATTGTTCAACCATTAAACGAAACCAGGTGTTTAACTTAGCAGCGAACAGTATTCTGTCGAAACGTTAACTCTGTTTCTCTCCCCAGATGCTGCTGATATTTCCAGCATTTTCTGTTTTTATTTCAGATTCCAGCATCCGGAGTAATTTGCGTTTGTAACAGTATTCTATTACAGCTGGGAGTGAGACCCCAGGCTGCTTGTCGTTTGAATCCTCCTGCCATTAGTTTCATGTTTTGTCAGTTTACTTCCCACTAGATGGAGCAGCTGACCAACATAGAAAATTCCACATCTGTGGAAGGGTCAAACGAACCAGCGCTTTGCTTCGCTGGAGAAGTCCAGATAGAAAGGCAGTCCCTCGGAGTCGAGGATGACTTGTTTCCACACTAAAAGTGAGTTCTCAGGTGACTGATGAGTCCAATGCGCGACCTAGTGTCTCTGTCACAGGTGGGGCAGACGGTGGTTGAAGGGACGGGTGGGTGGGGTGCTTGGTCTCCGCTTGCTCCTGGTGAAGAGACTCGGTGGTTGGTGCCTTCCCGAATGCTTTTCCTTCACTTTGAACGGTCTTGGACCAGGGATTCCCAGGTGTCGGTGGGGATGTTGCACTTTTTCCAAAGAGGCTTTGAGGGTGTTCTTGAATCGTTTCCTCTGCCCACCTGGGGCTCGCTTGCCGTGTCGGAGCTCTGAGTAGAGCGCTTGCTTTGGGAGTCTCCTGTTGGGCATGCGGACGATGTGGCCCGTTCATTGGAGCTGATTGTGTGGTCAATGCTTCGATGCTGGGGATGTTGGCCTGAGCAAGAACACTGATGTTGGTGTGCCTATCCTGCCAATGGATTTGCAGGATTTTGCAGATGCAGCATTGGTGGTACTTCTCCAGTGCTTTGAGGTGCCTATTGTACATTGTCCATGTCTCTGAAGCATATAGGAGGGCAGGTATCACCACTACTCTGTAGACCATGAGCTTGGTGGTGGGATTGAAGTCCTGGTCTTCAAACACCCTCTTCCTCAGGTGACCGAAGGCTGCACTGGTACACTGAAGGCAGTGTTGGACTTGGTCATCGAGGTCTGCCCTTGTTGACAGTAGGCTCCCAAGGTATGGAAAATGGTCCACGTTGTCCATGTTGCGAAAAAATAGCTGGTTGAAAACTAGAGGTCCTTAGGTGAGCAGGGGAAGAACGACAGGTATTTCACAGCATACAATTTGGATGGCTATTTCATGTGAGAAGCTATGTGCAAAGTTGATTTCAGTTGCTGTTGGGTCGGTCTGTGTGACGAGTGAAAAAGAAAGAAAGACTTGCATTTTTGTAGCAGCTTTCATGACCTCAGGATGTCCCAAAGAGCTTCACAGTCATTGAAATACTTTTGAAGGGTAGTCACTATTTTATTAATGTAGGAAACATGGCATCCAATTTGCGTAGAGCAAGGTCCCACAAACAGTAATGTGATAATGACCAGATAATCTGTTTATGGTGTGAAGCTTATATTGGAATATTTTATTTACATTTTCAGGCTTTTGTTCTCAACGGAAATGTCCAGAAGAATTTTCCAGCCATCAGTGTATGAATTGCTACCAGTGCCATGTGCTAATCAGAGTAGAGGGAGCAGGAAAGTTAGATTAAATACGTGGCTTGAGCAGTGGTGCAAGAGGGAGGGATTCAAATTCCTGGGACATTGGAACCAGTTCTGGGGGAAGTGGGACCTGTACAAAAGGGACGGTCTGCACTTGGTCAGGACTGGAACTGATGTCCAAGGGGTAACATTTGCTAATGCAGTTCGGAAGTGTTTAAACTAATATGGCAGGGGGGTGGGAACCTATGCAGTGAGATAGAGCGAAGTAATATGGAGTCAGAAACAGATGGTAGAAAGGTAAAAAGCAATAGTGGAAGGCCGAGTAAACAAAGGCAAGAAACAAAAAGGGCCACACTACATCACAATTCTAAAAGGACAAAGGGTGTTAAAAAAACAAGCCTGAAGGCTTTGTGTCTTAATGCAAGGAGTATCCGCAATAAGGTGGATGAATTAACTGTGCGAATAGATGTTAACGGATATAATGTGATTGGGATTACAGAGACGTAGCTCCAGGATGATCAGGGCTGGGAACTCAACATCCAGGGGTATTCAACATTCAGGAAGGATAGAATAAAAGGAAAAGGAGGTGGGGTAGCATTGCTGGTTAAAGAGGAGATTAATGCAAGAGTTAGGAAGGACATTAGCTTGGATGATGTGGAATCTATATGGGTAGAGCTGCAGAACACCAAAGGGCAAAAAACATTAGTGGGAGTTGTGTACAGACCTCCAAACAGTAGTAGTGATGTTGGGGAGGGCATCAAACAGGAAATTAGGGGTGCATGCAATAAAGGTGCAGCAGTTATAATGGGTGACTTTAATATGCACATAGATTGGGCTAACCAAACTGGAAACAATACGGTGGAGGAGCATTTCCTGGAGTGCATAAGGGATGGTTTTCTAGACCAATATGTCGAAGAACCAACTAGGGGGGAGGCCATATTAGACTGGGTGTTGTGTAATGAGAGAGGATTAATTAGCAATCTCGTTGTGCGAGGCCCCTTGGGGAAGAGTGACCATAATATGGTGGAATTTTACATTAGGATGGAGAATGAAACAGTTAATTCAGAGACCATGGTTCAGAACTTAAAGAAGGTTAACTTTGAAGGTATGAGGCGTGAATTGGCTAGGATAGATTGGCGAATGATACTTAAGGGGTTGACTGTGGATGGGCAATGGCAGACATTTAGAGACTGCATGGATGAACTACAACAATTGTACATTCCTGTCTGGCATAAAAATAAAAAAGGGAAGGTGGCTCATTCGTGGCTATCAAGGGAAATCAGGGATAGTATTAAAGCCAAGGAAGTGACATACAAATTGGCCAGAAATAGCAGTGAACCTGGGGACTGGGAGAAATTTAGAACTCAGCAGAGGAGGACAAAGGGTTTGATTAGGGCAGAGAAAATGGAGTACGAGAGGAAGCTTGCAGGGAACATTAAGACGGACTGCAAAAGTTTCTATAGATATGTAAAGAGAAAAAGGTTAGTAAAGACAAACGTAGGTCCCCTGCAGTCAGAATCAGGGGAAGTCATAATGGCGTACAAAGAAGTGGCAGACCAATTGAACAAGTACTTTGGTTCGGTATTCACTAAGGAGGACACAAACAACCTTCCGGATATAAAAGGGGTCAGAGAGTCTAGTAAGGAGGAGGAACTGAGGGAAATCCTTATTAGTCGGGAAATTGTGTTGGGGAAATTGATGAGATTGAAGGCCGATAAATCCCCAGGGCCTGATGGACTGCATCCCAGAGTACTTAAGGAGGTGGCCTTGGAAATAGCGGATGCATTGACGGTCATTTTCCAACATTCCATAGACTCTGGATCAGTTCCTATGGAGTTGAGGGTAGCCAATGTAACCCCACTTTTTAAAAAAGAAGGGAGAGAGAAAACACGGAATTATAGATCGGTCAGCCTGACATTGGTAGTGGGGAAAATGATGGAATCAATTATTAAGGATGTCATAGCAGCGCATTTGGAAAGAGGTGACATGATAGGTCCAAATCAGCATGGATTTGTGAAAGGGAAATCATGCTTGACAAACCTTCTGGAATTTTTTGAGGATGTTTCCAGTAGAGTGGACAAGGGAGAACCAGTTGATGTGGTATATTTGGACTTTCAGAAGGCTTTCGACAAGGTCCCACACAAGAGATTAATGTGCAAAGTTAAAGCGCATGGGATTGGGGGTAGTGTGCTGACATGGATTGAGAACTGGTTGTCAGACAGGAAGCAAAGAGTAGGAGTAAATGGGTACTTTTCAGAATGGCAGGCAGTGACTAGTGGGGTACCGCAAGGTTCTGTGCTGGGGCCCCAGCTGTTTACATTGTACATTAATGATTTAGACGAGGGGATTAAATGTAGTATCTCCAAAATTGCGGATGACACTAAGTTGGGTGGCAGTGTGAGCTGCGAGGAGGATGCTGTGAGGCTGCAGAGCGACTTGGATAGGTTAGGTGAGTGAGCAAATGCATGGCAGATAAAGTATAATGTGGATAAATGTGAGGTTATCCACTTTGGTGGTAAAAACAGAGAGACAGACTATTATCTGAATGGTGACAGATTAGGAAAAGGGGAGGTGCAATGAGACCTGGGTGTCATGGTACATCAGTCATTGAAGGTTGGCATGCAGGTACAGCAGGCGGTTAAGAAAGCAAATGGCATGCTGGCCTTCATAGCGAGGGGATTTGAGTACAGGGGCAGGGAGGTGTTATTACAGTTGTACAGGGCCTTGGTGAGGCCACACCTGGAGTATTGTGTACAGTTTTGGTCTCCTAACTTGAAGAAGGACATTCTTGCTATTGAGGGAGTGCAGCGAAGGTTCACCAGACTGATTCCCGGGATGGCGGGTCTGACATATGAAGAAAGATTGGATCAACTGTGCTTGTATTCACTGAGTTCAGAAGAATGAGAGGGCATCTCATAGAAACGTTTAAAATTCCGGTTGGGTTAGACAGGTTAGATGCAGGAAGAATGTTCCCAATGTTGGGGAAGTCCAGAACCAGGGGTCACAGTCTAAGGATAAGGGGTAAGCCAATTAGGACCAAGATGAGGGGAAACTTCTTCACCCAGAGAGTGGTGAACCTGTGGAATTCTCTACCACAGAAAGTTGTTGAGGCCAATTCACTAAATATATCCAAAAAGAAGTTGGATGTAGTCCTTACTACTAGGGGGATCAAGGGGTATGGCGAGAAAGCAGGAATGGGATACTGAAGTTGCATGTTCAGCCATGAACCCATTGAATGGCGGTGCAGGCTCGAAGGGCCGAATGGCCTACTCCTGCACCTATTTTCTATGTTTCTAAACTTTAATATATAGCATACTTTGCTTTAATCTCTGCTGTTATTCCAGCCATGCTTACTCAACTGCACCAATCTTGAGCTGAAATATTATGTAGGACAGTTGGTATGTGACATTTTTAATCTGATCTTCATAGTCACCACAAGTAAATGTAACAATTTTCATGTACTTACTTGCAATATATAATCACACTGTTTATACACCACTTGAGAAGATGTATAATTATCACACCCTGCTAAACACTCTCTCTGGAAATGTTTACAACAACAATAACTTGTATTTATATAGTGCTTTTAACGTAGTGAAATGTCCCAAGGCGCTTCACAGGAGTATTATGAGATTTAAAAAATTTGACACTGAGCTGCATAAGGAGAAATTAGCGCAGGCGACCAAAAGCTTGGTCAAAGAGGTAGGTTTTAAGGAGCGTCTTGAAGGAGGAACGAGAGATAGAGAGGCGGAGAGGTTTAGACAGGGAATTCCAGAGCTTGGGGCCTAGGCAACAGAAGGCACGGCCACCAATGGTTGAACGATTATAATCAGGGATGCTCAAGAGGGCAGAAATAGAGGAGCACAGACATCTCGTGGTTGGGGGGCGGGGGGGCGGGTGGAGGGGTTGTGTGCCTGGAGGAGATTAGAGCTAAGGAGGGGCTAGGCCATGGAGAGATTTGAAAATAAGGATGAGAATTTTGAAATCGAGGCGTTGCTTAACCAGAAGCCAATGTAGGTCAGCAAGCACAGGGGTGAAGGGTGAATGGGACTTGGTGCGAGTTAGGACACGGGTTTTGGATCACCTCTAGTTTACGTAGAACATTGGAAGCCAGCCAGGAGTGCTTTGGAATAGTCAAGTCTAGAGGTAACAAAGGCATGGAAGAGGGCTTCAGCAGCGGATGAGCTGAGGCACGGGCTGAGACAGGCGATGTTACGGAGGTGGAAATAGGCAGTCTTAGTTATGCTGCAGATGTGTGTTCAAAAGCTCATTTCAGGGTCAAATATGACATCAAGGTTGCAAATAGTCTAGTTCAGCCTCAGACAGGAGTTGGGGTGAAGGATGGAGTCAGCGGCTAGGGAACGGAGTTTGTGGCGGGGACCGAAAACAATGGCTTTGGTTTTTCCAATATTAAATTGGAGAACATTTCTGCTCATCCTGAATTGGAAGTTGGATAAGCAGTCTGACAATTTAGAGATAGTGGATGGATCAAGAGAAGTGGTGGTGAGGTCGAGCTGGGTGCCATCAATGTATATGTGGATACCGATGCTGTGTTTTTGGATGATGCAAAAATCTTGTCCGTTGTGCCCCGTAAGAGACAAAATCCGCACTGTGACTCCGGGAGGAGCTCCTCGGCCACGGAAAGAAGACGGTTGAGGAGGACTTTCCCAGTGGCTGATAGCAGGGAGATTCCTCTGTAGTTGCTGCAGTCGGACTTGAAACTCTTTTTTAAAAATGGTCACGATCACTGCATCTCTGAGATCACCCAGCATGCTCTCCTCCCTCTAGATGAGAGAGATGAGGTCGTGTATTCGCGCCAACAGTGCCTCTCCGCCATACTTCAGTGCCTCAGCAGGGATTCCATCCGCACCCATAGCCTTGTTGTTTTTAAGCTGTCTTATGACATTTTCTACCTCGTGCAGTGTTGAGGTCTCACTGAGGTAGTGGCGGGTAGCATGCTGCGGGATGGAGTCGAGAACACTCGAGTCAAAGGCAGAGTCTCGATTGAGGAGATCTTTGAAGCGCTCCTTCCAGCAGGCACTGACTGCCTTGGTGTCCTTGATGGGTGTTGCCCCGTTCTTGGCCAGCTGCGGGGTGGGGCCTTGGGTGTTTGGACCGAAAGTGGCTTTGACTGCGATGAAGAATCCTCGCACATTATGGCCGTCGGCCAGCTGCTGTATCTCCTGTGCTTTCTCCATGCACCATCTGTTCTTTAGGTCCCGGGTTTTTTGTTGGACCTCAGCCTTGAGCCGTCTGTAATGCTGCTTTGCTGCTCCCGCGTTGGGTTGTTGTTTAAGGCTCAGAAATGCCCTATGCTTGCGATCTATTAGCTCTTGGACCTCCTGATCGTTCTCATCAAACCAGTCCTGGTGTTTCCTGGTTGAGTGACCGAGCGTCTCTTTGCTGATTATGGAGGCCTGAAGGGCAGACCAAGCGCTGTGGGCATTCTATATTTCAGGGTTGTCAAGACATGCTAGGTTAGCTGTGAGGCGCTGACTGTATAGGGCTCTCTTAACTCGGTCCTTAAGTGCTCCGGCACGACTTTTTTGTGGCACTGCTTTGGGGCTATGTTGATGTCGATAATGGATCGGATTAGGCCGTGGTCCGGCCAGCAGTCGTCAGCTCCAGTCATGGCGCGGGTGATGCGCACATCCTTGCGATCCCTGGCTCGTACGATGAAATAGTCGAGCAGATGCCAGTGCTTGGAGCGAGGGAGTTGCCACGATGCCTTATACTTGTCCCTCTGGTGGAACAAGGTGCTGGTGATGACGAGTTCATGTTCAAGACATTTTGTCAGGAGTAGAGTACCGCTAGAGTTGGCTTTCCCTATACCCTCTCTGCCAATCACCCCCCCCCACCCCCACCAGAGGTCTGTGTCCTTGCCAACCCTGGCGTTGAAGTCACCGAGGAGGATCAGTTTGTCGCCTGCGGGGATGCAGGACAGGGATTTTTCGAGGTTGGAGTAAAAACCCTCTTTGGCCTCATCTGTTGTATCGAGTGTTGGGGCGTAAGCACTGATGACTGTGATGCACTGGTTCCGGGATAGGGTGAGTCGAAGAGTCATGAGGCATTTGTTAGTCCCGCAGCGGGAGTCTTTGAGGCAGTTAACCAGCTTGTTTTTGATAGCGAAGCCGACTCCGTGGAGGCGGTGTTCTGCCTCTGGTTTCCCTTTCCAGAAGAAGGTGTAACCTCCACCTTGTTCCTTGAGCTGACCTTCCCCTGCCCGCCGGGTCTCGCTTAGGGCGGCGATGTTGATATCAAAGCGGTTAAGTTCCCGGGCAACTATGGCGGTGCGGCGTTCCGGCCTGTCGCTGTTGGAGTTGTCCATGAGGGTCCTGACATTCTTGTGAGCATAGTCTATAGGCCCCCTAACAGTAGCAACTCTGTTGGTCGGAGTATAAACCAGGAAATAGTGGGGGCTTGTAAAAAGGGAACAGCAATAATCATGGGTGATTTTAATCTCCATATTAGTTGGACAAATCAAATTGGTCAGGGTAGCCTTGAGGAAGAGTTCATAGAGTTCATAGAGTGCATAAGGGACGGGTTCCTTGAGCAGTATGTAACGGAACCAACCAGGGGGCGGGCTATCTTAGATCTGGTCCTGTGTAATGAGACAGCATTAATAAACAATCTCCTAGAAAAGGATCTCCTTGGAATGAGTGATCATAGCATGGTTGAATTTCAAATTCGGATGGAGGGTGAGAAATGGATAGATGGATCTCAAACCAGCGTACTAAGCTTAAATAAAGGAGACTATGAAGATATGAGGTCAGAGTTGGCTAAAGTGGACTGGGAAAATAGATTAAAGATAAACAATGGTGTACATTTAAGGAGATATTTCACAACTCTCAAGAAAAATATATTCCAGTAAGGAGAAAAGGGTGCAAAAGAAAAGATAGTCATCCGTGGCTAATTAAAGAAATAAAGGACGGTATCCAATTTAAAAACAAGGGCATACAAAGTGGCCAAAACTAGTGGGAGGACAGAAGTTTGGGAAACTTTTAAAAGCCAGCAAAGAATGACTAAAAAAATTATTTAAGAAAAGGAAGATAGACGATGAAAGTAAGCGAAATATAAAGACAGTAAGCTAGAGTTTCAATAGGTATATAAAAAGAAAATGAGTGGCTAAAGTAAATGTTGGTCCCTTAGAAGACGAGAGTGGGAATTAGTAATGGGGAACATGGAGATGGCAGAAACTCTGAACATATATTTTGTATCAGTCTTTACGGTAGAGGACACAAACAATATCTTAATAGTGGATAGTCAAGGGGCTATATGGGGTGGGGGGAGGAACTTAACACCAATCACAATCACTAAGGAGGTGGTACTCAGTAAGATAATGGGACTAAAGGTGGATAAATCCCCTGGACCTGATGGCTTGCATCCTCGGGTCTTAAGAGAAGTAGCGGCAGGGATAGTGGATGCATTGGTTGTAATTTACCAAAATTCCCTGGATTCTGTGGAGGTCCCAGCAGATTGGAAAACTGCAAATATAACGCCCCTATTTAAAAAAGGATGCAGACAAAAAGCAGGAAACTATAGACCAGTTAGCGTAACATCTGTGGTTGGGAAAATGTTGGAGTCCATTATTAAAGAAGCAGTAGCAGGACATTTGGAAAAGCATAATTCGGTCAGGCAGAGTCAGCATGGATTTATGAAGGGAAAGACGTGTTTGACAAATTTGCTGGAATTCTTTGAGGATGTAACAAACAGGGTGGATAAAGAGGAACCAATGGGTGTGGTGTATTTGGACTTACAGAAGACATTTGACAAGGTGCCACATAAAAGGTTACTGCACAAGATAAAAGTTCACGGGGTTGGGGCTAATATATTAGCATGGATAGAAGATTGGCTAACAGAAAACACAGGGTCGGGATAAATGGTTCATTCTCGGGTTGGCAATCAGTAACTAGTGGGGTGCCGCAGGGATCAGTGCTGGGACCCCAACTATTTACAATCTATATTAACGACTTGGAAGAAAGGACCGAGTGTAACATAGTCAAGTTTGCTGCTGATACACAGATGGGAGGAAAAGCAACGTGTGAGGAGGACACAAAAAATCTGCAAAAGGACATAGACAAAAATTTGGCAGATGGAGTATAATGTTGGAAAGTGTGAGGTCGGCAGAAAAAAAATCAAAGAGCAAGTTATTATTTAAATGGAGAGGAGGTTGGGCCTCTACTCATTGGAATTCAGAAGAATGAGAGGTGATCTTATTGAAATGTTTAAGATTATGAGGGGGTTTGATAAGGTGGATGCAGAGAGGGTGTTTCCACTGATAGGGGAGACTAGAACTAGGGGGCATAATCTTAGAATAAGGGGCCGCTCATTTAAAACTGAAATGAGGAGAAATTTCTTCTCTGAGGGTTGTAAATCTGCAGAATTCGCTGCCTCAGAGAGCTATGGAAGCCGGGACATTGAATAAATTTAAGACAGAGATAGACAGTTTTTTAACCGATAAGGGATTAAGGGGTTATGGAAAGCGGGCAGGGACCTGAATCTATGATCGGATCAGTCATGATCGTATTAAATGGCGGAGCAGGCTCGAGGAACCGTATTGCCTACTCCTGCTCCTATTTCTTATGTTCTTATGTACTCGAGGAGAGAGAACCGTTTAGGACAATGACTGTTGTTTTACAGGGTTTTATTATTAGAAGAGGAATCGTGACGCAATGGACAAATACACCACGTGGTGTGGTACTGAGCCATACACACCAGGAATGCCTCAAGACCATCTGTGCCCAGTTACCTAATCTTTGCCCGTGCAGCGGTGCTGTACCATGGTTGGCCTCAGTGTCCCCAGGTTAGGAAGGGCAAAAAATCAACTTTTTTGTGATCATTGTCAGGTGATTCCTCCTAGAATGTAATTTTTGTGAACATCACATAAGGACAGGATGGACTCTGCAGTGGTGCTCCCCATGGTCAAATAGCTACACTTGAAGAGCAGACTTTTGGATGAGGCACTGGGGAACTGGTCCATGTGGAATAATACCTCGGTGTGAGTCACATTCTTTAGGAGAGGAAGGGAAAAATTGGAACACGAAGAAAAGGCTCACAAACAATGTATTAAGTGCGCGAGCAAAGGGCCACCTTATTATAATTTGGCTGCTATTATATTTCTTGTATATATGTCTCTCGGTGAGGAATAAACAAAGATCTGACCAATCCAAGTGGATGGATAGCTGAATGACTGTCCCTGATCTCCACTAATCTCTCTTTGGGTGAAGCCCATAGCATCTGCTGTCTAATTATATAGAATTACACAGAATCTACAGCACAAACAGGCCGTTCGGCTCAACTGGTGAATGCCAGTGTTTATATTCCACACAAGCCTCCTCCCACCCTACTTGATCTAAAGCCTTCAACATATCCTTCTATTCCTTTCTCCCTCATGTACTTATCCAGCTTTCCCTTAAAGGCATCTATGCTATTCGCCTCAACCATTCCGTGTGGCAGCAAGTTCCACATTCTCATCACTCTCTGGGTGAAGAAGTATATCCTGAATTTCTGATTGGCTTTATTAGTGACTTTCTTGTATTTTGGACTCCCCACAAGTGGAAATATCTTCAAGATTGTGGCAAGGTCTTCGCCCGTTCCTTGTACGTTCAGCAACATGTCCAGTGAGAAGCTGTATTGCAGTACGATTTGTGACGAAGCATTCATGCAGTCATCTGGACTTATACTGCATCTGAGACTTCACATGGAGTGTCCTGACTGCGGCAAAGCGTTATATCCTCGTCCCACCTCTTGAAGCACCAGACCCTGGTCTGGAGAATGCCACTATAAATGCACTGTGTGCAGGAAGGCACTTAAGCAGACCTTAAGAGCAGATCGCAAAAGTTTCTGCAGGTATCTAAAAAGGAAAAGAGTGGCTAAAGTAAATGTTAGTCCCTTAATGGACGAGACCAGGAAATTAGTAATGAGGAACATGGAGATGGTAGAAACTCTGAACAAATATTTTATATCAGTCTTTACGATAGAGGACACTAAAAATATCCCAGCAGTGGATAGTCAAGGGGCTATAGGGGGTTGGGGGGGTGGGGGAAGGAACTTAACACAATCACAATCACTAAGGAGATGATACACAGTAAGATAATGGGACTAAAGGCGGATAAATCCCCTGGACCTGATGGCTTGCATCCTCGGGTCTTCAGAGAAGCAGCAGCAGGGATAGTGGATGCATTGGTTGTAATTAACCAAAATTTCCTGGATTCTGGGGAGGTCCCAGCAGATTGGAAAACTGCAAATTTAACACCCCTATTTAAAAAAGGAGGCAGACAAAAAGCAGGAAACTGTAGACCAGTTAGCCTAACATCTGTGGTTGGGAAGATGTTGGAGTCCATTATTAAAGAAGCAGTAGCAGGACATTTGGAAAAGCATAATTCGGTCAGGCAGAGTCAGCATGGATTTATGAAGGGGAAGTCATGTTTGACAAATTTGCTGGAATTCTTTGAGGATGTAACGAACAGGGTGGATAAAGGGGAACCAGTGGATGTGGTGTATTTGAACTTCCAGAAGGCATTTGACAAGGTGCTACAAAAAAGGTTACTGCACAAGATAAAAGTTCACAGGGTTGGGGGTAACATATTAGCATGGATAGAGGATTGGCTAACTAAAAGAAAACAGAGAGTCGGGATAAATGGTTCATTCTCAGGTTGGCAACCAGTAACTAGTGGGGTGCCGCAGGGATCAGTGCTGGGACCCCAACTATTTACAATCTATATTAACTTGGATGAAGGAACTGAGTGTAACATAGCCAAGTTTGCTGACGATACAAAGATGGGAGGAAAAGCAATGTGTGAGGAGGACACACAAAATCTGCAAAACGACAATGGGGTAAACATTCCTATCATTTTTGGCAGGTTCTCGGCAATTTTCTCGATGGTACAGCTCTTTTTCCACCCGGCGAAAGTGTCCCCATTTTTTTTTTGTGGTTTTGCCCAAATCTGAAAATGCCCGCCGAGACCAAATTGCTGATGTGCAATCCACTTTGTTGGTAAAAACAGAGAGACAGACTATTATCTGAATGGTGACAGATTCGGAAAAGGGGAGGTGCAATGAGACCTGGGTGTCATGATACATCAGTCATTGAAGTTTGGCATGCAGGTACAGCAGGCGGTTAAGAAAGCAAATGGCATGTTGGCCTTCATAGTGAGGGGATTTGAGTACAGGGGCAGGGAGGTGTTGCAGGGTACAGGGCCTTGGTGAGGCCACACCTGGAGTATTGTGTACAGTTCTGGTCTCCTAACTTGAGGAAGGACATTCTTGCTATTGAGGGAGTGCAGCGAAGGTTCACCAGACTGATTCCTGGGATGGCGGGACTGACTTATCAAGAAAGACTGGATCAACTGGGCTTGTATTCACTGGAGTTCAGAAGAATGAGAGGGGATCTCATAGAAACGTTTAAAATTCTGACGGGTTTAGACAGGTTAGATGCAGGAAGAATGTTCCCAATGTTGGAGACGTCCAGAACCAGGGGTCACAGTCTAAGGATAAGGGGTATGCCATTTAGGACCGAGATGAGGAGAAACTTCTTCACCCAGAGAGTGGTGAACCTGTGGAATTCTCTACCATAGAAAGTTGTTGAGGCCAATTCACTAAATATATTCAAAAAGGAGTTAGATGTAGTCCTTACTACTCGGGGGGTCAAGGGGTATGGTGAGAAAGCATGAATGGGGTACTGAGGTTGCATGTTCAGCCATGAACTCATTGAATGGCGGTGCAGGCTCGAAGGGCCGAATGGCCTACTCCTGCACCTATTTTCTATGTTTCTATGTTTCTAATGCTGATAAAATCGCCAGGGCATAAGTTTTGCCTCAACAAAAGCCTGTCCAGATCACCGAGGGAACCGCCCTGTAAAAGCTACTTAAATAGGGCAGTAGGTGACTACTCTGCAAAGAAAGGTAAGTTAAAGGTTCTTTATTTATTTTTAAAATTTTTTAAAATGACCTTTAGGTATGCTTGGGAATGCTTTTTTTACTTTTTCTTTTGTGAAATTGTTATGTCTGCAATTACCATTGAAATGACTCCACGAGGCCTTGTACTGTGAGTAAGAGCTGTGTGAATTCAGTCCATTTAATACGACTGCAAAGTGAGGAGCAGCATGGCTGGCTGCCTTTTATATCCCCCTGCAACCAGGACAGGAAACCCCTGGGCCTCCAACAGCAGCGCTCTCAGGTGGTACATCGTACATAGTTACATAGAGAATACAAAGAATTTGCATACATGACATCATTCCCCTCCTAAAGTCTTTCTTGTGAGTTGATTACAGGTTAAGGCGAACTGGATCCCTGTGCTCCCTGGTTGACCGTCTGAGTGTCGCTTCTGGCCTGGGTAAGCTGGCTGGGTCACTGCTGTCTTGCAGCGTGACTGGTTGGGCTGGATTGTTGGGGATGGTGGGATCATCCTCATGGTTGGCAGCGAGGTCTGTTGTCAATTGGGCGTGTGTCAGTGGGTCACTGAAGATGAGGTCCTCTTCCGGTGATTTCTGGTTATCTGTGAATTGTAATTTGGTTTGGTCCAAATGTTTTCTGCACATTTGAGCGTTAAGCAGTTTGACAACAAACACTCTATTCCCCTCCTTGGCTAATACAGTGCCGGCGATCCATTTGGTGCCCTGACCATAATTCAGCACAAACACAGGGTCATTAACAGTGATATCGCGTGATACAGCCTGGTTTCCATCTGATCACTGAGGTCAGGGTGTACTAAGGAGAGCCTGGTTTTGAGTGCTCATTTCATTAGTAGTTCTGCAGGGGGAACCCCGGTAAGTGAGTGGGGTCGTGTCCTGTAGCTGAGCAGTACCCGGAACAGGCGGGTTTGTAAGGAGCCTTCCGTGACACGTTTCAAGCTCTGCTTTATGGTTTGGACTGCCCGCTCCGCTTGGCCGTTGGATGCGGGCTTGAACGGGGCAGACCTGACATTCTTGATGCCATTACGGGTCATGAATTCATTGAATTCCGAACTGGTGAAGCACGGACCATTGTCGCTGACAAGAATGTCGGGTAAGCTATGGGTGGCAAACATGGCCCTGAGGCTTTCAATGGTGGCTGCGGACGTGCTGGATGCCATTATAGCACATTTAATCCATTTGGAGTAGGCGTCCACAACAACCAGGAACATCTTTCCCATAAAGGGATCCGCTTAATCCACATGGATCCTGGACCATGGTTTTGAGGGCCAGGACCAGAGACTAAGTGGAGCCTCCCTGGGAGCATTGCTTAGTTGTGAGCGTGTGTTACACTGGTGCACGCACGACTCCAGGTCCGAGTCAATGTCGGGCTACCAGACGTGGGACCTGGCGGTAGCCTTCATCATGACTATGCCTGGGTGGGTGCTGTGTAGGTCATGTCTGAACGTTTCCCTACCTTTCTTTGGCAAGATAACACAATTGCCCTATAAGAGGCAATCTGAATGGATCGACATTTCGTCTTTACGACGGTGAAATGGCTTGATCTCGTCTTGCATGTCTCTAGGGACCGCTGACCAGCTCCCGTTGAGGACACAACTTTTTACAAGGGAAAAGCAGAGGATCCTGGCTGGTCCAGGTCTTAATTTGGTGGGCCGTTACGGGTGACCCTTCGCTATCAAAGGTATCAATGGCCAGTAGCAGGTCTGCGGGCTGCGCCGTTTCCACCCCGGTGGTGGGCAATGGTAGTCGGCTGAGAGCTTTGGCGCAGTTTTCAGTGCCTGGCCTGTGGCGGATCACATAGTCGTAGGCAGATAGTGTTAGTGCCCATCTTTGGATTCGAGATGAAGTATTGATCTTTATGCCTTTGCTTTCTGAAAACAGTGAGATTTAGGGCTTGTGGTCCGTCTCTAACTCGAATCTGAGTCCAAACAAATATTGGTGCATCTTTTTAACACCGTAAACACAGGCTAATGCCTCCTTTTTGACCATGCTGTAGCCTCTTTCGGCCTTTGATAGGCTGCTGGATGCATATGCAACCGGTTGGAGCTTGCCGACTGCATTGTTTTGCTGCAAAACACACCCAACACCGTACGACGACGCATCTCATGCTAAAACTAGGCATTTACATGGGTCGTATCATACCAGCAACTTATTCGAACACAGCAGGTTTCTGGCCTTCTCAAAGGCGGCCTCTTGATTTTTACCCCAAACCCAGTCGTCTCCCTTGCGTAACAGCTTGTGCAATGGTTCCAGCAAGGTGCTCAACCCTGGAAGAAACTTACCGAAATAGTTGAGGAATCCCAGGAATGAGCACAGCTCTGTTACATTTCGTGATGTGGGTGCATTCTTGATGGCCTCTGTCTTCGAGTCCGTTGGTCTGATGCCGTCTGCCGCAATCTTCCTCCCCAGAAATTCTACCTCTGATGCCAAGAAGACAGATTTGGATCATTTCAACCAGAGTCCAATTGTTCAGTCGACTTAAAACTTCTTCCAGGTTATGCGGGTGTTCGGAGGTGTCGCGGCCAGTGATGAGGACGTTGTCCTGAAATACGACAGTGGGTGGAATCAATTTCAACAGGCTCTCCATGTTTCTTTGGAATATGGCTGCAGCCGAGCAAATCCCAAACGGGCCCGTGGTACACGAACAGTCCTTCGTGCGTGTTAATGTTAATTTTTTCGACAACTCAACCAGCTCCTGGGTCATGTAAGCAGAGGTTAGATCCAGCTTGGTGAACACCTTTCCCCCTGCTAATGTCGCGAAAAGGGCATTGGCTTTGGGTAGTGGGTACTGGTCCTGTAATGAGACTCGGTTGACCGTTACTTTGTAGTCGCCGCAGATTCTGACCGTGCCATTGCTCTTTAGTACCAGAACAACCGGGCTGGCCCACTCGTTGAACTCGACTGGTGATGTGATTCCCTTGCGTTGAAGTCTGTCCAATTCGATCTCCACTTTCTCCCTCATGTAGGGGATCGCTCGAGCCTTGTGATGAACGGGCCGTGCCTTGGGACCAAGTGGATCTGCACTTTGGCGCCTGTGAGGTTGCCGATGTCTGGTTCAAATAAAGATGGGAATTTGCTCAGCACTTGAGCACAGGCAACATTGTCCACTGACGATAATACTTGACGTCTTCCCAGTTCCACCGAATCTTCCCCATTCAGCTTCTGCCAAGCCATCGCCTGGTACAATCCACAGTGGCAGCTTGTGTGCCTCTCCATCATAGGATACTTTTACGTTTGCACTGCCAATAACTGGTATCAGTTCCTTGGTGTAAGTGCGCAGCTTTATCTGAATCGGGCTCAGCTTGGGTCTTTGTGCTTTGTTGTTGCCCCACAGCCTTTCAAATGCCTTCTGGCTCATAATTGACTGACTCAACCCAGCTCCATGGATACAGGAACGCCATTTAATTTGACTTTTATCATGGGAGGACTTTTTGTGGCGAGGGTGTACACCCCGCACACTGCTCCCTCGGGTTGAGTTGCCTCTCTAGCTTGTCCTTTGTGATCCATGCTGGATTGGGACTCTTCTGCCAACTCCACTGCCACGTGGTGAGTCACAGTACGTTTGCACATTCGCTGGAGGTGGCCCCTTGTTCTGCAGCTTTTGCACGCATAGTCTTTAAATCGACATTGATGGGCCCCATGATTACCCCCGCAACGCCAGCATTGTGTTAATGATTTTGTATTTACACCCCTTGGCGGCCTAGCAGCAGCAGATATGTAGGCTCTGCTCTGTAGTTCTTCTTAGTTCAACAGTTTTGCCTGCAATCGGCGTTATTTTACGTACAGTACTTGTCAGTGAGCTCCAATTCTGATCGGAAGTCATCTGTATGGTATCGCGAATTAGTTCAGTCAGCTCATCGTATGTCTTATCCTTGGCCTTTGTGGGTGCCAGCAAGTCCCTGACGAGGCGGTAGTCCTCGGGCCCACAACTGGTCAGCAGTATAGCCTTGCGCTTCTCTGCCAATGTGTCCATTTCCCCAGCCAGGTCGTTTGCCATGAAATATTGCTCGAGCCTTTCCGTGAAGGCATCCCAATCATCACCCTCTGCGAAGTCTTTTAGTGTGCCAAAGGTAGCCATAATCGCGTGAAAGTCCGTATTCTTGTTGCCAGTTGTTATGTCTGCAATTACCATCGAAATGACTCCACGAGGCCTTGTACTGTGAGTAAGAGCTGTGTGACTTCAGTCCATTTAATACGACTGCAAAGTGAGGAGCAGCATGGCTGGCGGTCTTTTATATCCCCCTGCATACAAGGACAGGAAACCCCTGGGCCTCCAACAGCAGCGCCCTCAGATGGTACGTCGTACATAATTACATAGGGAATACAAAGAGTTTGCATACATGACAAAAAATGTTTTTAAAAGTGACCCCCCCAGGCCTAACCGCAGCCTCGGACTAAATTTTTAAAAAAACGCCCGTTTTGCTAAGTTTCTCCTTAACCGCCGAGAAAACCGCCGCGAATAAAGGTACAACGCCCAGTTTCTCACCGGGCGATTAGTTTTAATTAGTTTTAACATAAGTGTAAATTTTCACCAGCATTACTTAGCAAAAGTTAGCCGTTTTTCTAAGCGGGCAATCAGGTGTTGAGGGGCTCTCAGGAAAGTCTAGCCTATAGACAGCTAAGTGAGTGGGCAAAATTTGGCAGATGGAGTATAATGTTGGTAAGTGTGAGGTTATGCACTTTGGCAGAAAAATGGAAGTTATTATTTAAATGGAGAAAAATAAGTGATCTTATGGAAACGTATAAGATTATGTGGGGGCTTGACAAGGTGGATGCAGAGAGGATGTTTCCACTGATAGGGGAGACTAGAACTAGAGGGCATGATCTTAGAATAAGAAGCTTCTCATTTAAAACTGAGATGAGGAGGAATTTCTTCTCTGAGGGTTATAAATCTATGGAATTCGCTGCCTCAGAGAGCTGTGGAAGCCGGGACATTGAATAAATTTAAGGCAGAGATAGACAATTTCTTAACTGAGAAGGGAATAAGGGGTTATGGGGAGCGGGCAGGGAAGTGGACCTGAGTCCATGATCGGATTAGCCGTGATCGTATTAAATGGTGGAGCAGGCTCGAGGGGCCGTATGGCCTACTCCTATTTCTTATGTTCTTATTTACCTCCCACCTCCTCCTCCACCAGGAAACCCATACCAGCGGGAGATTGTTCAAATGTGACGAGCGTGCCAAAAGTTTTTTGTGAGGTCATATTACCTTTACCAGCATCTGTGCGCCCACACTGGGGAGTGGCCATATTGCTGTCCTGTCTGAGGTAGAAGCCTAGGCTTCTATTTTCCAATGCCATCGGAAGAAACACAACTACAACTTGAATTTATAGAATGTCTTTAACGTAATAATACACCTGAGGCACTTCATAGGAGCGTTATCAGAAAAAGATTGCGTAGAATGGGCCCATACTCTCGGGAGTTTAGAAGAATGAGAGGTGATCTCATTGAAACATAAGATTCTGAGGGGAAACGTCAGGGTAGATGCTGAGGCTGCTTCCCTTGACTAGAGAGTCTCGAACTAGGGGACATAGTCTCAGGATAAGGGGTCGGCCATTTAGGACTGAGATGAGGAGAAATTTCTTCACTCAGATGGTTGTGAATCTTTGGAATTGTCTACCTCAGAGGGCTGTGGATGCTCAGTCATTGTGTATATTCAAGGCTGAGATTGGTAGATTTTTGAACTCTCAAGGAATCAAGGAGAGATATGGGGATTGACGGAAAAGATGAGTTTAGCTAGAAGTTTATTTTTGATCTTATTGAATGGCAGACAGGCTCAAGGGACCATATGACCTACTCCTGTTCCTATTTCTTATGTACTTAAGTAGAATTTGACACTGTGCCACATGAGATATTAGGGCAGAAAGAGGTTGGTTTTAAGGAGCGTGTTAAAAGAGGAGAGAGAGGTAGAGACAATGAGGTTTAGGGAGGGAATAGAAACATAGAAAATAGGTGCAGGAGTAGGCCATTCGGCCCTTCTAGCCTGCACCGCCATTCAATGAGTTCATGGCTGAACATGCAACTTCAGTACCCCATTCCTGCTTTCTCGCCATACCCCTTGATCCCCCTAGTAGTAAGGACTTCATCTCACTCCTTTTTGAATATATTTAGTGAATTGGCCTCAACAACTTTCTGTGGTAGAGAATTCCACAGGTTCACCACTCTCTGGGTGAAGAAGTTTCTCCTCATCTCGGTCCTAAATGGCTTACCCCTTATCCTTAGACTGTGTCCCCTGGTTCTGGACTTCCCCAACATTGGGAATGCCAGAACTTAGGGCCTAGGCAGCTGAAGGTATGGCCGTCAATGGTGGAGCGAAGAAAATCGGGCATGTGCAAAAGGTCAGAATTGGAGGATCTTGGAGGGTAGTTACAGAGATAAGCAAGGGCGAAGCCATGAAGGGATTTGAAAACAAAATAGCTGAAGAGGTTTGGTGTTCATAAAGGGATTTTTAAAAAGGCTATCCAGAAAAAAGATTTTCTCATGGATACAGCCCTTATTGCAAAGTGAAGCTTCCTGGAGAAAAGTCTTATATGGATTTAAGGATTGGGATTGAAATCGCCTATGTTTACAACAAATAACTACCATTCAGCTCCTCCAGATGACCATAAAAGATGCCCTGAGAAGTACAAGACTTTATGGAAGATTTGCTGCTGATCATTGTTCACCTTTGCATAAAAAAATCCTTTTTGTTTGCTGTTTATTACCGCCCGCCCACTTTTTTGGGGCGGAATCAGCAGGATGGACGAATTCAATGCCCATAATATCGGTCAGTATTACTTTCCGCACGGAATTAACGGCAAGGTTCAATATTAATGCCCGCCCACTGTTTTTTGTCGTAAAGAGCACATTTACCCAAACTAGCGGCCATGGAGATTGCCCATTGTCAATTTCACCACCTCGCACACATCACCCACAATATCGCTCGCCCAAAAACTCGTCTACAAAAAGTGGAACTAACCGGAACGAATCACAGCGTTATGGACGCCATGTTCGAGATCACATGTCACGTCCTTTAAAAGGCTGCTGTGCTTCAACCTCGGCGGAGTTCGGATGCACTCTGCAAGTCGTTGAAGTTGATGTGAACATCTGTAAAACATCTTCACCATACTGTGACTGGACATTCCTTGGACTGTTCGTCGAGACATTCCTTGTTTGTGAGCAATCGGTGGAAAACAGAGAGCTACTGCAATGGGGCCTGTCCTTTCTCACCCTCTCTTGGTGACCAAATACATGCAGCAGACTCAACATCGCCGAAGAAATGCTCCACTGCATTATGTGCCCAATGTAAGAAGTGACAGACAGATAAGGAGGACCAGACGTTACACCCCCCACAAGTACAAGGAGAAGCATTCTTACCTCGACTTGCCCGACACCACCTGCCTTCAGAGATTGCGCTTCCACAAACAGGTTATCACTGAGCTATGCCAGCTGATAAGGGCAGATCTGCAGCCTGCCAGCACCATCAGAACTGCACTGTCCGTCGAGGTCAAAGTCACCACGGTACTGTCGTTCTATGCCTCGGGTTCTTTTCAGCTCACAGCTGGCGACATTTGCAGACTTCCTCAGCATGCCACACATTGCTGCATTAGACAGGTCACTGAAGCAGGAGGGACTTGATCAGCTTCCCTGGAGGCACAGAGTGAGAGGGCTCTAGGATTCTCCAGAATTGCAAACTTCCCCAAGATGCAGGGAGCAATAGACTGTACGCACATCGCGATGCGGGCACCTTTTCAGGATGCTGAGGTTTTCAGGAACCGCAAGCGATTCCACTCCCTGAATGTGCAACTCGTTGTTGACCACCAACAAATTATACTGGCAGTGAATGCTCAATTTCCGGGCAGCATCCATGATGCTCACATCCTGCTTGAGAGCACTGTTAAATAAGTCAGATACAATGAGCCACAAGGTCAATGCTGGATGCTTGGTGACAAAGGATATGGTCTCGCCAGCTGGCTGATGACCCCCTTGAGTGACACCCACACCGAGGCCAAGAGGCGATACAACGAGAGCCACAGAGCAACTCGCAATAGCATGGAGAAAACCATTGGAGTGCTGAAGCAATGCTTTAGATGCCTGGACCACTCGGGAGGCGAGCTGCAATACCACCCTGAGCAGGTAGCTCAATTCATGGTGGTGTGCTCCATGCTGCACAACTTGTCTATCAGGAGGGGACAAGAATTGCCTGATGAGTCTGACAGCCCACCGCACCAGAGAGAGGAAGAGGAGGACGAGGAGCCGGATGCTGACATCGGCCCAGACAATCAGGCTGATGTTGAAGCCATGCCCCCCTGTAGACCACATGAAAGGGCCCGTGGTGGCATGATAGCTGCAAGAGCCTTACGTCAGGAGCTCATCAATGATCGCTTTGCCTGAAAGGTGTTATTTACAAGGCTGACACACTGCTGGGTCTGCAGGTCATACATCAATGGTGGGCATCACCTTGGTGACAGTTAAAGTTTAAGTTGATTGAAGTTAAGTGTCATTATACCCTTTGATAAGAAATCACTAGCGTATAATGGTGCAGCTATCTGAGCCAATGTGCTACAAGGTTTTATTAAATAGAAAACATTTAAACCGAACATTTGTTTGAAATCATCAGTATTTCTGCACAAACCAATCCTTCCCCTCCCACCCCCCCACCCCCCCCCCCACTTTTCCTCCCCACCTCTACCCCTTCCTCTTCCCCTCCTGACTCCAAGCCGCCTGGCTGAGGAGCTTCTCAGGCGATGCTTCATTTGGGGGGAGGATGACAGCCAAACCGCTGCTTGGACAGATATGGGAGAGGACGGTCCTGAGGTGGGAACGTGTTCCGAGCCAGAAGCAAGATGTTGCTGCTGGCTCTCGTGTGGTTGGCAATGGGGGTGCATCACCTTGGGGTACAGTGCAGCGCTCCGGGACCACTGGGAGCCCTCTGCCACCAGTGTTCCTGGCTACCAGATCCAGACCTCCTCCATCCCTGCCATGTTATATCTTATTTGTTGGACAAAAACTCGGTGCCAACTATGTTCTTGGTGCTTAGTAGGCTTTTTGCTACTGGTGAATTTCCGTCATGCCTCCCACAACAGCCAGACAAGCAAACACCACAGCCGCACACGCTTTCAGTGCCTCTGAGCTCCCCCTCTCTCTGTCTCCTCCTCTGTGCATGTCATGCTGACCCTTGACCTCCTGAATCGCAGGAACCGAGCATTGCCATGCCGTTGCTAAGGACGGCCACACTTTATGGCAGAAGGTCAAAAAATTTTACGCTGCCGCCCATTTGATATCACTCGCGGTAACGTCCATTTAAAAAAATGGAAACTAGGTGTTTTGAGAGTGGGCGAGAAGTCGGCGGTCAGAAAACTCTTTTTTAACGCCCAGAAATAATGCCCATTTTTGGGCGATAAGCACAAAAGTGGAGGTTCTAGCCCATGGACTCTTAAGTAAAAATTTAGTTCCAAAGTTCTTGAATCTTAATCATCTGAACAAATTTGAGGTATTTGGTATGTATGCGGTAAGATGTGGACACTTTTTCCCAAGAAACTAAACTCCCAGTGTCTCCAATAGATAATAACCAAGTCTGCACTTGACAGAATGCTTCAGAAATATAGAGTATTGCCAGCTCTCGCGATTCCATTGTGAGGAACACGATTTCGGAGCAAAATAATGCTTCATTCATGATGGAATGCCTAAATCTTGCGATTTTTTTGAGGGGGAAAGTTATGGTGATTTACGCATGCGCGAAAAAATTATGGCGATTGGCACAGTATTTTTTTATTATTCCGGGAAGTGGGCGTCGTTGGTGAGGCCAGCATTTATTGCCCATCCCTAATTGCCCTTGCGAAGGTGGTGGTGAGCCATCTTCTTGAACCATTGCACTCCTTGTGGTGAAGGTACTTCCACAGTACTGTTGGGGAGAGGGAGTTCCATGACTTTGACCCAGCGACGGTGAAAGAACAGTGATATATTTCCAAGTCAGGATGGTGTGTAACTTGGAGGGGAACTTGCAGGTGATGGTACTCCCATGCGTTTGCTGCCCTTGTCCTTCTAGGTGCGAGAGGTTGAGGGTTTGGGAGGTGCTGCCGAAGAAGCCATGGTGAGCTGTTGCAGTGCATCTTGTAAATGGTACACACTGCAGCCACGGTGCGTCGGTGGTGGAGGGAATGAATGTTCGATGGGGTGCCAATCAAGCGGGCTGCTTTGCCTAGATGATGTCGAGCTTCTTGAGTGTTGTTGGAGCTGCATTCATCCAGGCAAGTAGCCGGTTGCAAGACGTGTTTCAGCGTTGGAGCGGCACAGTCTGTGTCTTCCATTGGAATCGGAAGAAATGGTCTCTCAGTTCGAATTGGAACATGGCGGTTCTGAGCAAAAGCAACATTTCTACTGCTGGATTGTACAGGTGAGAAATGTGCCGGCAGCACCCAGCATCGAGGACTACTCGATCACCAAACCCATCAGTCGCAGGTACTGGACTGAATGGTCAGCTGAAGGGGAAAGTGCAATTGCCGAAAACCTACTTGTAAATGTAAACAAAAGTAAACGAGGTATGTTATGTGGCATGGTGATCATGCTTAAACATGTTCACATTTAGTCATGTCTGGGCATGCTTCCTGGGAATGGGGCGGAAACAGGTTTGGATGGGTTTAAATTTTACTAAAACCTATATATTATAAAATGCCTGGCTTTTACCCCCCAGTTTTCTGTGGTACTCACTAAGGAGGACACAAACAACCTTCTGGATATAAAAGGGGTCAGAGGGTCTAATAAGAAGGAGGAACTGAGGGAAATCCTTATTAGTCGGGAAATTGTGTTGAGGAAATTGATGGGATTGAAGGCCGATAAATCCCCAGGGCCTGATGGGCTGCATCCCAGAGTACTTAAGGAGGTGGCCTTGGAAATAGTGGATGCATTGACAGTCATTTTCCAACATTCCATAGACTCTGGATCAGTTCCTATGGAGTGGAGAGTAGCCAATGTAACCCCACTTTTTAAAAAAGGAGGGAGAGAGAAAACAGGGAATTATAGACCGGTCAGCCTGACAATGGTAGTGGGTAAAAATGATGGTATCAATTATTAAGGATGTCATAGCAGTGCATTTGGAAAGAGGTGACATGATGGGTCCAAGTCAGCATGGATTTGTGAAAGGGAAATCATGCTTGACAAATCTTCTGGAATTTTTTGAGGATGTTTCCAGTAGAGTGGACAAGGGAGAACCAGTTGATGTGGTGTATTTGGTCTTTCAGAAGGCCTTTGACAAGGTCCCACACAAGAGATTAATGTGCAAAGTTAAAGCACATGGGATTGGGGGTAGTGTGCTGACGTGGATTGAGAACTGGTTGACATACAGGAAGCAAAGAGTAGGAGTAAATGGGTACTTTTCAGAATGGCAGGCAGTGACTAGTGGGGTACCGCAAGATTCTGTGCTGGGGTCCCAGCTGTTTACATTGTACATTAATGATTTAGACGAGGGGATTAAATGCAGTATCTCCAAATTTGCGGATGGCACTAAGTTGGGTGGCAGTGTGAGCTGCGAGGAGGATGCTATGAGGCTGCAGTGACTTGGATAGGTTAGGTGAATGGGCAAATGCATGGCAGATGAAGTATAATGTGGATAAATGTGAGGTTATCCACTTTGGTGGTTAAAAACAGAGAGACAAACTATTATCTGAATGGTGACAGATTAGGAAAAGGCGAGGTGCAATGAGACCTGGGTGTCATGGTACATCAGTCATTGAGTTTGGCATGCAGGTACAGCAGGCGGTTAAGAAAGCAAAAGTCATGTTGGTCTTCACAGCGAGGGGATTTGAGTACAGGGGCAGGGAGGTGTTGCTACAGTTGTACAGGGCCTTGGTGAGGCCACACCTGGAGTATTGTGTACAGTTTTGGTCTCCTAACTTGAGGAAGGACATTCTTGCTATTGAGGGAGTGCAGCGAAGGTTCACCAGACTGATTCCTGGGATGGCGGGGCTGACATATCAAGAAAGACTGGATCAACTGGGCTTGTATTCACTGGAGTTCAGAAGAATGAGAGGGGATCTCATAGAAACGTTTAAAATTCTGACGGGTTTAGACAGGTTAGATGCAGGAAGAATGTTCCCAATGTTGGGGATGTCCAGAACCATGGGTCACAATCTAAGGATAAGGGGTAAGCCATTTAGGACCGAGATGGGGAGAAACTTCTTCACCCAGTGAGTGGTGAACCTGTGGAATTCTCTACCACAGGAAGTTGTTGAGGCCAATTCACTAAATATATTCAAAAAGAAGTTAGATGTAGTCCTTACTACAAGGGGGATCAAGGGGTATGGCGAGAAAACAGGACTGGGATACTGAAGTTGCATGTTCAGCCATGAACTCATTGAATGACGGTGCAGGCTAGAAGGGCCGAATGTTTCTATGTTTCTATATGGGGCTAGATTTGACACTTTTGTGCAGATCGCCCAAAAATGGGCATTATTTCTGGCGTGGACGGTAAAAATGGGTTTTCAGATCGCCGGCTTGTCATCCATTCTCAAAGCCTCTAGTCTCCATTTTTGAAATTGGGCGTTACCGCAAACAATATGAAATGGGCGCTAGCATTAAATCTCTCTGACCTTCTGCCGTAAAGTGTCGCAGTGGTATGGCAACGCTCGATTCCCGCGATTCAGGAGATAAAAGGTCATCATGACATGCGCAGAAGAGGAGACAGATAGAGAGGGAGTGAAGGCAGTGTGGGTGTGGTGTGGCTGCTTTGGAAGGAAGGAGGGAGAGTTTAGAGCTTTAAGCAAATTGGGCAAAAAAAATTAGCTGTTACCAGCCAGATATTTGCCCTACGTTGGTGCCTATGATGGAGGGAGAGGAGGAGGCGACACAGCACGCTGTGCAGACTGACGCTGGAGAGAGCAGTGAGCTAGGAGAGGAGCACATTGGAGGGCGCAAAAGAGCGAGGAGGTTCTCGGACAAGGCAAATGCCTCCCCCCTGCAGGAGGTTGGGATATGCTGGGGTGATTTGACCCAGGGAGGGCGTGGGAAACCCACCCCAAAGGTTTTCCAGGTGATATGGACCGAGATAGCAGAGGTGGTCTCGTCAGTGATCAACGAGGTGTGTGAGGGCAACCAATGCCGCAAACAATGGAATGACGTTGTCGGATCCTCAAGAGTAAGTATTACATTTATTTACATGTACTTATGTATTTATATAATTTGATTTGTAAGAATCATGAGTGATTTTCAGCAGATGTGAGGGATTTCACTTTTGCCAAGAATGTTGTAGTCAAAGCCTGCGGTCACAGTGCACGTCTTTAGGTTAAAAAATGATAATTAGAATAATCATAATTACATCTGTCGGTTATGTTTTGTATCAGTCTCTGTGACATTACCTAGCAATGATATCGGGAGGAGGTCAGCATCGCAAGAGTGGAGTGGGCGCTGGACTACAAAGGGCGGTGGCAGCTTGGAGCAGTGGCAGTCGGGAGGCCAGCTGCAACAGGGACAGAAAGTAAACAAAGAAGTAAAAAGAAATCGAAGTGTGACGCCACAGCCAAGCGGGTAAGTGATTGGCTGGTGGAATGATGAATATTTTATCTTTCTCTTTTTTTTCTTTTTCTATTCTTATCAGTAGGTAACCCTTGACATTGTTGCCAAATTAAGTTAATTTAAGGGTTAAGTCATGGCAGGAGAGCCCAGACCTGTGTCATACTCCTTCTGTGCTTTGTTGGAAATCAGGGACACTTCCAGTGTCCCCGACTACTATGTGTGCAGGAAGTGCATCCAGCTGCAGCTCCTGTCAGACCGCATTGCGGCACTGGAGCTGCGCATGGATTCACTCTGGAGCATCCGCAATGCTGAGGATGTCGAGAATAACACATTTAGTGAGTTGGTCACAGCGCAGGTAAAGGTTACAAAGGCAGATAGGGAATGGGTGACCATCAAGCAGAGCAGGAGTAGGAAGATAGTGCAGGGGTCTCCTGCGGTCATCTCTCTCCAAAACAGATATACCACTTTGGATACTGATGGGGGAGATGGCTCATCAGGGGGGGGCAGCAGCAGCCAAGTTCATGGCACCATGGGTGACTCTGCTGCACAGGAGGGCAGGAAAGAGTGGGAGAACTATAGTGATAGGGGATTCTATTGTAAGGGGAATAGATAGGTGTTTCTGCGGCCGCAAACGAGACTCCAGGATTGTATGTTGCCTCCCTGGTGCAAGGGTCAAGGATATCTCAGAGCGGCTGCAGGGCATTTTGGAGGGGGATGGTGAACAGCCAGTTGTCGTGATGCATATAGGTACCAACGATATAGGTAAAAAAATGGAATGAGGTCCTACAAGCTGAATTTAGGGAGCTAGGAGTTAAATTAAAAAGTAGGACCTCAAAAGTGTAATCTCAGGATTGCTGCCAGTGCCACGTGCTAGTCAGAGTAGAAATAGCAGGATAGCCCTGAGGAATGGTGCAAGAGGGAGGGATTCAAATTCCTGGGACATTGGAACCAGTTCTGGGGGAGGTGGGACCAGTCCAAACTGGACAGTCTGCACCGATGTCCGAGGGGGAGTGTTTGCTAGTGCTGTTGGGGAGGGTTTAAACTAATATGACAGGGGGATGGAATCTATGCAGGGAGAGAGAGGGAAGTAAAATGGGGGCAGAAGGAAAAGGTAGAAAGGAGATAAGGAAAATGGAGGGCAGAGAAATCAAAGGCAAAAATCAAAATGGGCCACAGTCCAACATAATTCTAAAAGGACAAAGAGTGCTAAAAACACAAGCCTGAAGGCTCTGTGTCTCAATGCGAGGAACATTCGTAATAAGGTGGATGAATTAACTACACAGATAGCTGTTAACGGATATGATGTAATTGGGATTACGGAGACATGGCTCCAGGGTGACCAAGGCTGGGAACTCAACATTCAGGGGTATTTAATATTCAGGAAGGAAAGACTGAAAAGAAAAGGAGGTGGGATAGCATTGCTGGTTAAAGAGGAGATTAACGCAACAGTAAGGAAGGATATTAGCTTGGATGATGTGGAATCTGTTTGGGTAGAGCTGTGGAACACCAAAGGGCAGAAAACACTAGTGGGAGTTTTGTACAGACCACCAAACAGTAGTAGTGAGGTTGGGAATGGTATCAAACAGGAAATTAGGGATGCGTGCAATAAGGGTACAGCAATTATTGATTGGATTAACCAAACTGGTAGCAATACTGTGGAGGGGGATTTCCTGGAGTGTATAAGAAATGTTTTGCTCGACCAATATGTCGAGGAACCAACTGGAGAGCAGGCCATCCTAGACTGGGTCTTGTGTAACGAGAGAGGATTAATCAGCAATCTGGTCGTGCGGGGCCCCTTGGGAAGAGTGACCATAATATGGTAGAAAGATGGAGACTGACACAATTAATTCAGAGACTAGGGTCCTGAACTTAAGGAAAGGAAACTTCGACGGTATGAGACGTGAATTGGCTAGGATAGACTGGAGAATGATACTTAAAGGATTGATGGTGGATAGGCAATGGCAGACAGTTAAATATCACATGGATGAACTATAACAATTGTACATCCCTGTCTGGCGTAAAAATAAAACGGAGAAGGTGGCTCAACTGTGGCTAACAAGGGAAATTAGGGATAGTGTTAAAACCAAGGAAGAGGCATATAAATTGGCCAGAAAAAGCAGCAAACCTGAGGACTGGGAGAAATTTAGAATTCAGCAGAGGAGGACAAAGGGTTTAATTAGGAGGGGGAAAATAGAGTATGAGAGGAAGCTTGCAAGGAACATAAAAACTGACTGCAAAAGCTTCTTTGTGAAGAGAAAAAGATTAGTGAAGACAAATGTAGGTCCCTTGCAGTCAGAATCAGGTGAATTTATAATGGGAAACAAAGAAATGGCAAACCAATTGAACAAATACTTTGGTTCTGTCTTCACTAAGGAAGACACAAATAACCTTCTGGAAATACTAGGGATTCGAGGGTCTAGTGAAAAGAGGGAACTGAAGGAAATCCTTATCAGTCACGAAATTGTGTTCAGGAAATTGATGAGATTGAAGGCCGATAAATCCCCAGGGCTTGATAGTCTGCATCCCAGAGTACTTAAGGCCCTAGAAATAGTGGATGCATTTTTAGTCATTTTCCAACATTCTATAGATTCTGAATCAGTTCCTCTGGATTGGAGGGTAGCTATTGTAACCCCACTTTTTAAAAAAAGGAGGGAGAGAGAAAACAGTGAATTATAGATGGGTCAGCCTGACATCGGTAGTGGGGAAAATGTTGGAATCAATTAATAAAGGTGTAATAGCACCGCATTTGGAAAGCAGTGACAGGATCGGTCCAAGACAGCATGGATTTATGAAACGGAAATCATGCTTGAAGAATATTGGTCTAGAAAACCATCCTTTATACACTCCAGGAAATCCTCCTCCACAATATTGCTACCAGTTTGGTTAGAAGATTGAGAAGAGGGTTGGCGCGATGACGCATCTCTGCTTGACCCCGGTCCAGACGTGGATTGGGTCTGTAATGGATCCATTGCCAAGGATCATGACTTGCATGTCATCGTGGAACAGGAGGAGGATGGTGATGAACTTTTGGGGCAACCGAAATGGAGGAGGACACTCCATCGACCCCCGCAGTTGACAGTGTCAAAGGCGTTTGTAAGGTCAAATAAGGTATAAGGGTTGGTGCTGTTCCCTGTATTTGTCTTGCAGCTGTCGCACTATAAAAATCATGCCCATTGTGCTCCGTAGGGGACAAAATCAGCACTGTGACTCCGGGAAGAGCTCCTCAGCCACAGGCAGAAGACGATTGAGGAGGATTCTCGCAACTTTCCCAGTGGCTGATAACAGGGAGATTCCTCTGTAGTTGCCGCAGTCGGACTTGTCCCCTTTTTTAAAGATGGTCATGATTACTACATCTCTGAGATCTCCTGGCATGCTCTCCTCCTTCCAGATGAGAGAGATGAGGTCATGCATTCATGCCAATAATGCCTCACCGCCATACTTTAGTGCCTCAGTGGGGATTCCATCTGCTCCTGTAGTCTTGTTGTTCTTAAGCTGATGGCTTTTTCTACCTTGTGCAGGGCTGGGGTTTTACTGAGGTGGTGGTGGGTAGCATGTTGCGGGATGGAGTCGAGGACACTCGAGTCAAAGGCAGAGTCTCGGTTGAGGAGATCTTCGAAGTGTTTCTTCCAGTGGGTCCTGACTGCCTCGGTGTCTTTGATGAGTGTCTCCCCATTCTTGGCCAGCAGTGGGGTGGGGCTTTGGGTGTTTGAGCCGCAGGTGGCCTTGACTGCGGTGAAGAATCCTCGTACATCATGGCTGTCGGCCAGCTGCTGTATCTACTGTGCTTTCTCCACCCACCATCTGTTCTTTAGGTCCCGGGTTTTTTGTTGGACCTCGGCCTTAAGGCGTCTGTAATACTGCCTTGCTGCTTCCGAGTTGGGTTGTTGGTTTAGGTTCAGAAATGCTCTGCGCTTGCGATCTATTAGCTCTTGGATCTCCTGGTCATTTTCATCAAACCAGTCCTGGTGTTTCCTGGTTGAGTGACCAAGTGTCTCTTCGCAGGCACTGGTTACGGAGGCCAGGAGGGAAAACCAAGCACTGTGGGAATTTTGCATCTCGGGGTCATCAAGGGACGCCAGGTAGGCAGTGAGGTGCTGACTGTATAGGGATGTCTCTTAGTTGGGTCTTTGAGTGCCCCGGCTTTGACTTTTTTGCGGCACTGCTGCTGTTGCCGTCACCACTTTGGGGCTATGTTGATGTTGATGATGGAACAGATTAAGCTGTGGTTCGTCCAGCAGACATCAGCTCCTGTCATGGGGCGGGTGATGCGCATATCCTTGTGATCTCTGGCTGGGACGATGACATAGTTGAGCAGGTGCCAGTGTTTGGAGCGAGGGTATTGCCATGATGCCTTTTACTTGTCCCTCTGGCGGAACAAGGTGTTGGTGATGACCAGGTCATGTTCTAGACATTTTGTTAAGAGCAGGCTACCACTGGAATTGGTTTTTCCTACCCCTTCCCCGCCGATCACACCTCCACAGAGGGCTGTGTCCTTGCCGACCCTGGCGTTGAAGTCACCGAGGAGTATCAGTTGGTCGTCTGTAGAGACGCGGGACAGGGATTTTTCAAGGTTGGAGTAAAAACCCTCTTTGGCCTCATCTGTTGCGTCGAGTGTTGGGGCATATGCAATGATGACTGTGGCGCACTGATTCCGGGATAGGATGAGTTGGAGGACCATGAGACGTTCGTTAATCCTGCAGGGGAGTCTCTGAGGCAGTCGACCAGCTCTTTTTTGATAGCGAAACCGACTCCGTGGATGCAGGGTTCTTCCTCTGATTTCCCTTTCCAGAAGAAGATGTAACCTCCACCTTGTTCCTTGAGCTGGCTTTCCCCTGCCCGCCGGGTCTTGCTTAGGGCGGCGATGTCGACATCGAAGCGTTTCAGTTCCCGGGCGACTATGTTCCGGCCTATCGCTGTTGTCCATGAGAGTCCTGATGTTCCAGGTCCCGAACTTCATGTTTAAGGAGTGGAAGATGCGTGTGTGTGAGTTCTTTTAACGTGGGGTGGCCGTTGCACAGCGGCTACCACAAGGGCTTAGCTGAGCAAGGTCTTGGTTCAGTGCCAAGGGGATCCAAGACAACTGGACGAGGCACTGCTGTATGGGCCTAGTTGCCTACGGCGTTCAAAATGGCGGATGGGACAGCAGCTCCCGAGGGAGCTCTCCCCGAACAAACCTCCATCTGACCTCCTCCCACCTCTCTCATTCTCTTGAACTATTAATTTGAACCTAATCCTGATCCTCAAGACACCCTACTGTTGTGTATTTATAAAGCATGCACTCCCATGTTCCGCCACCAGGGAGTGCTTCCCTTGAAGTTCCAAGTGATCCCAGCATCCCTTGGGAGCACTGTATATAAGCCTGTTACTCACTCTGGAGTGTCTTAATAAAGACTGAGGTCACTGTTACTTTAAACTCCCTGTGTGCAGTCTCATCTGTGTTAGGAACACAATAACTGGCGACGAGAATACGAATCCAACGCAAAGATGCAGCAAACTGTGGGCATCCTGGAGAAGTTCTCGGAGGGTGAGGACTGGGAAGCCTATGTCGAATGGCTAGACCAGTACTTTGTAGCCAATGAGCTGGACGGAGACGGAAGCGCTGCAAAAAGGAGAGCTGTTCTCCTCACGGTCTGCGGGGCACCGACCTACAGCCTCATGAAGAATCTTCTGGCTCTGGTGAAATCCACAGATAAGTCGTATGAGGAGCTGCTTACACTGGTTCAGGAGCATCTTAACCCGCGGGAGAGCGTGCTGATGGTGAGGTATCGGTTCTACACGTGCCAGCGATCTGAAGGTCAGGAAGTGGCGAGCTACGTCGCCGAGCTAAGGCGACTTGCAGTACAATGTGAGTTTGATGGCTACCTGGAGCAGATGCTCAGAGACGACTTTGTACTGGGCATTGGCCACGAGAACATCCTACGAAAACTTTTGACTGCACAGACACCGACCCTCAGTAAGGCCTTTGCGATAGCACAGGCGTTTATGTCGACCAGTGATAACACCAAACAAATCTCTCAGCACACAAGTGCTAGCAATGTTCATCAATTAACTGGAACTGTGTTTGCAAGCAGAAACAAACAGGGCAGAAACCACGAGTCTGCAACTGCCAGCAGGCCTCAGGTGACCCAGATGACTCAGAGTCCGCAACAAAGAATGAATGCAAGGCAATTCACACCTTGGCGTTGTGGCGGCTTCCATTCAGCCTATTCATGCCGCTTCATATAAGAACAGAAGAACATAAGAATTAGGAATAGGAGTAGGTCATCTAGCCCCTCGAGCCTGCTCCGCCATTCAATAAGATCATGGCTGATCTGGCCGTGGACTCAGCTCCACTTACCCGCCCGCTCCCTGTAACCCTTAATTCCCGTATTGGTTAAAAATCTATCTATCTCTGATTTGAATACATTCAATGAGCTAGCCTCAACTACTTCCTTGGGCAGAGAATTCCACAGATTCACAACCCTCTGGGAGAATAAATTCCTTCGCAACTCGGTTTTAAATTGGCTCCCCCGTATTTTGAGGCTGTGCCCCCGAATTCTAGTCTCCCCAACCAGTGGAAACAACCTTTCTGCCTCTATCTTGTCTATCCCTTTCATTATTTTAAATGTTTCTATAAGATCACCCCTCATCTTTCTGAACTCCAACGAGTAAAGACCCAGTCTACTCAATCTATCATCATAAGGTAACCCCCTCATCTCTGGAATCAGCCTAGTGAATCGTCTCTGTACCCCCTCCAAAGCTAGTATATCCTTCCTTAAGTAAGGTGACCAAAACTGCACGCAGTACTCCAGGTGCGGCCTCACCAATACCCTGTACAGTTGCAGCAGGACCTCCCTGTTTTTGTACTCCATCCCCCGCGCAATGAAGGCCAACATTCCATTCGCCTTCCTGATTACCTGCTGCACCTGCAAACTAACTTTTTGGGATTCATGCACAAGGACCCCCAGGTCCCTCTGCACCACAGCATGTTGTAATTTCTCCCCATTCAAATAATATTCCCTTTTACTGTTTTTTTCCCCCAAGGTGGATGACCTCACACTTTCCGACATTGTATTCCATCTGCCAAACCTCAGCCCATTCGCTTAACCTATCTAAATCTTTTTGCAGCCTCTCTGTGTCCTCTACACAACCCGCTTTCCCACTAATCTTTGTGTCATCTGCAAATGTTGTTATACTACACTCTGTCCCCTCTTCCAGGTCATCTATGTATATTGTAAACAGTTGTGGTCCCAGCACCGATCCCTGTGGCATGTGGAAGGTCCTCCCTTCCCACATTCCTGTGACCAGCAATTTTTGGCATGGTTTTTGTGTCTTCCACTGTGAAGACCGAAGCAAAATAATTGTTTAAGGTCTCAGCCATTTCCACATTTCCCATTATTAAATCCCCCTTCTCATCTTCTAAGGGACCAACATTTACTTTCGTCACTCTTTTCCGTTTTGTAGGGTATTTCAAAGGGTATGTTTGCAAGAGCTAAGGAATAGTGGGGCACCTCCAATGAGCTTGCAGACGAGCTGCAAGCTCTGGAAAACCTGCTAACCACCATGTGGCAGAGGAAGGTCGGTCGATGGTGGATCAAAGCAATTTCGAGCCTCAGAGAGAGGAGGCAGATGCTGAAGTACTGGGTGTACATATTTTCGACGAAGTGTCCACCTATAATGCTAAATGTGAAATTGAATGGCTTATCCATAGCCATGGAACTGGACATCATGAGTAAAAAGATGTTTGAGAGACTGTGGTGCAACAAGGCACTCAGACCAGCCCTGAGCCCCATCCACACGAAACTGAGAACGTACACCAAAGAACTTATCACTGTCCTGGGCAGCGCCATGGTCAAGGTTCGCTACGAGGGCACGGTACACGAACTGCCACTCTGGATTGTCCTGGGCGATGGCCCCACAATGCTTCGAAGGATCTGGCTGGGCAAAATCCGCTGGAACTGGGATGACATCCGGGCGCTATCGCATGTCGATGAGGCCTCATGTACCCAGGTCTTAACAAATTTCCTTCCCTTTTTGAGCCAGGCACTGGAAACTTTTCCAGGGCGAAGGTACGGATCCACTTGGTCGCAGAGGCACGACCCATTCACCACAAGGCGCGAGCGGTAACTCACATGATGAGGGAGAAAGTGGAAATCGAATTGGACAGTCTGCAACGCGAGGTCATCATCTCCCCAGTGGAATTCAGCGAGTGGGCCAGCCCGATTGTTCCAGTACTCAAAAGTGATGGTACGGTCAGGATTTGCGACGATTATAAAGTAACTATTAATCATTTCTCGTTACAGGACCAATACCCGCTACCTAAGGCAGATGACCTATTTGCGACGCTGGCAGGAGGCAAGGCATTCCCCAAGCTCGACCTGACTTCGGCTACATGACGCAGGTGCTGGAGGAGTCTTTGAAGGGCCGCGCCTGCATCAACACGCGCAAGGGATTGTTCATCTACAACAGATGCCCATTTGGAATTAGGTCGGCTGCAGCAATCTTCCAGAGAAACATGGAGAGCATTCTCAAATCGGTACCACGCACGGTGGTTTTTCAGGACGACATATTGGCCACGGATCAGGACACCTTCGAGCACCTACAAAACCTGGAGGAGGTCCTCCAGCGACTGGATCGTGTAGGGCTGCGGCTGAAGAGGTCGAACTGCGTCTTCATGGCAACAGAAGTGGAGTTTTTGGGGAGAAAGATCAAGGTGGATGGCATTTGGTCCACGGACATCAAGACAGATGCCAAGACAGGAATGCGCCCAGGCCACAGAACGTCATGGAGCTGCGGTCGTTCCTGGGACTCCTCAACTATTTTGATAACTTCCTACCGGGGTTCAGCACCCTCTCAGAGCCCCTACATGTGTTATTGCACAAAGATGAGAACTGGGTAGGGGGAAAAAACCAAGTAATTGCTTTTGTGAAAGCCAGAAACATTTTATGCTCCAACAAGCTGTTTGTATTGTATAACTCGTGTAAAAGACTTGTGCTAGCATGTGATGCGTCGTCGTACGGAGTCGGGTATGTATTACAACAAGCTAACGTTGCGGGGAAGTTGCAACCAGTCGCCTATGCCTCCAGGAGCTTGTCTAAGGCCAAGAGGGCCTTCAGCATGATTGAGAAAGAGGCATTAGCGTCTGTGTTCAGGTAAAGAAAATGCATCAGTACCTGTTTGGCCTCAAATTTGAGCTGGAAACCGATCACAAGCCCCTCATATCCCTGTTCGCTGAAAACAAGGGGATAAATACTCATGCCTCAGCCCGCATACAAAGGTGGGCACTCGCGCTATCAGCGTATAACTACACCATCCGCCACAGGCCAGGCACCGAGAACTGTGCGGATGCTCTCGTTGGCTACCATTGCCCATCACGGGGGTGGAAATGGCGCAGCCTGCAAACTTGTTGATGGTGGCGCGGCCAGCAGACTTGTTGATGATCATGGAAGCGTTTGAAAATGATAAATCACCTGTCACGGCCCACCAGATTAGGACTTGGACTAGCCAAGATCTTCTGCTGTCCCTAGTAAAAAAACTGTGTACTGCATGGGAGCTGGGCCAGCATCCCCATTGAAATGCAAGAGCTTATCAAGCCATTCCAGCGGCGAAAGAACGAGCTGTCCATTCAGGCAGACTGTCTGTTGTGGGGTAACCGTGTAGTGCTACCAAAAAAGGTCAGCGAGACGTTCATTGCGGATCTCCACAGCACACACCCGGGTATAGTAATGATGAAAGCGATAGCTAGATCCCACGTGTGGTGGCCCGGTATCGACTCTGACTTGGAGTCCTGTGTACGGCAATGCAGCGTGTGCTCAGTTGAGCAACGCACCCAGACAGGCACCACTAAGTTTGTGGTCCTGGCCCTCCAGATCATGGTCGAGGATCCATGTCGACTATGCAGGCCCGTTTCTCGGTAAAATGTTCCTGATGGTGGGGGATGCTTTTTCAAAACGGATTGAATGTGAAATAATGTCGGGAAGCACCACCACCACCACCACCATTGAAAGCCTGAGGGCCATGTTTGCCAACCACGGCCTGCCTGACATACTGGTCAGTGACAACGGGCCATGTTTCACCAGTGCCGAATTTAAAGAATTCATGACCTGCCATGGGATCAAACATGTCACCTCGGCCCCGTTTAAACCAGCCTCCAATGGGCAGGCAGAGTGGGCAGTACAAACAATCAAACAGAGCCTTAAACGAATCACAAAAGGCTCACTCCAAACTGCACGAGACCCCACTCGCTTACAGGGATGCCCCCTCTGAGCTACTCATGAAAAGAACACTTAAAACCAGACTCTCGTTGATTCACCCCAACCTGAATGATCAGGTAGAGAGCAGGCGGCAGCAACAAAATGTAAACGATGGTTGCGCCACTATGTTACGGGAAATTGATCTGAATGACCCTGTGTATGTGCTAAACTATGGACATGGTCCCAAGTGGATCGTGGGCATGGTGATCGCTAAAGAAGGGAGTAGGGTGTTTGTAGTCAAACTAGACAATGGACAAATTTGCAGAAAGCACCTGGACCAAATGAGGCTGCGGTTCACAGACTGCCCTGAACAACCCACAGCAGACACGGCCTTTTTCGAGCCCTCAACACACGCCCAAAGGTTCAACGACACCACCCCGGGCCAGGAAATTGAACCCATCACACCCAACAGCCCAGAAAGGACAGGCTCACCCAGCAGCCCCGCAGGGCCAACAACACGCCAGCCCAGCGAGGGCACAGCCAACACACCAGAACAGACATTTGTACCGAGGCGGTCCACCAGGGAAAGAAAGGCTCCCGACTGCCTCACCTTGTAAATAGTTTTCACTTTGTCTTTGGGCGGGAGTGATGTTGTGTATTTGTAAAGCATGCATTCCCATGTTCCGCCACCAGGGAGTGCTTCCCCTGAAGTCCCAAGGGATCCCAGCATCCCTTGGGAGCACTGTATATAAGCCGGCACATAAGGCCTCTACCTCACTCTGGATTGTCTTAATAAAGACTGTGGTCACTTTTACTTTAACCTCTCTGTGCAGTCTCATCTGTGTTAGGAACACAATACCTACCTACCCCTAAACCATGTTACACGTGCTATACTGCCTATCCCCTACCTTTCAACTGCGACCAGCTACCAAACCGGTTTGGGCTCACCTCACGCACGAACCTTGCCTCCGAGCCTTCACCCATCGCTGATGACCCATCGGCGACCGGCCCACCCTCCAACCAGCAGCGACTGGGCCTCTAATTCTGCGGCAATTGGGCCTCTCCTCCTCCAGCGGCGACTGGGCCTCTTGCCTCCTGCGGGCCACTCCTCCCCCAGCAGCATTCAGACCTCTTCTACACCAGCGACGAACTATCTTCTTCTCTTCCAGCACATGGTGAGCACAATGGCTGTGACCACCAGACCTCATCTCCTTCCGCTCTCTGGAAATATCGGAAAAGATTAAGAAGTTAGTTCAGACCTGGGGTCTAAAAAATTAAAACTCTCTTGCACAAAAAAAAGCAGGCGTTAACCTCAGAGTCAATGAGATACGGGTTGAGGTACGGTTGTAAAACCATCAGGGAAAGCCACGGGATAATCAAGCCAAATTCAAAGAAGTTTCCCTGGGTAAGAGATAGTGTGTAAATACTGTGTGCCAATTAACAAAGTTCCGGCAATTGCTAATGACCGAACAAAAGGTCAAGTGCAGGAATAGCCGACTGAAGGTCAACGGACAGGAAGGAGTTACTATCACAGGACCAGCTGTGGAAACAGCAAGGGGTGGTAAGAGAGAATTTAATTGATCAAGATAATGTTCACACACGGGAAGGGAGACTCCCGACTTGGTAATAACTTTTGGAGGCGAGAGACAAGTTGAGATAACAGCAGAATGTCTCTATCTTGTAGAAACAAGCAGGCAATTAATAGACACACAAATGGTTAACTGAGGGACAAAAAAGGTACAAAGATAGACAAGCTTGGACAGTCCGGAGCGAGAACCCGAGAACAACATTCGACAGAAGCAGGGACCAGGGGTGCGACCCTTGAAGGAACAGTGTCAGGACCGGATTGATCACCCGGGACGTATTGGGTAACTGAGAGTATGTTGAGTTGAACAGAGTTAGTATTTTGGCGGAAAGGAATACCTTTTGGAACGTATTTTCTGCAGCGTTAAACAGAGTTGAGTTGAACAGAGTGAGTATTTTGAGCGGAAAGGAACACCTTTTGGAACGCCTTTCTGCAGAGTTAAGCAGAGTTAAATCGAGTATAAGTGGTGGGTCTCGTACTTTTCCTGTATTAAACGAACATTAACGATTCTGTCATTTTCTAGTGTGTAATTTGATACTTAATTCAGGAACTGTTGCAGGCACCTACTAATCACACGACTAGTGAAATTGCCGCTTGCGCAACATTGCCGACCCAGATGGGACGATTCTGAGTTAAAATAAATTAAAAAGACATAGGTTCCACCTTGTCCTGTAATTTCTCCAAAGAGCAGTTTAACCAGATCGAAAATGTCAGGGGATGGTTTGAAACAATGAGCTCACCCGGATTTCCTGGAGGAGACTCATTCTTCGACAAAACTAAAAAAAGAAAAGAAGTACAAGTCTAAATGTGTCTTAATGGCATCATGTTATGCAGAATTACTTAAGCAGAGAGACCTTATCAAAACTTCACAAAACTAATGGGAGCACGAAAAATCAGGTCTCAATGCAAGGAGTATTTGTAATAAGGTGGACGACTTAACTGTGCAGGCAACTATTAACAAATATGATATAATTGGGACTACGGAGAAATGGCTCCAGGGTGACCAACACTGGGAACTCAACATCCAGGTGTATTCAACTTTCAGGAAGGATAGACAGAAAGGAAAATGAGGTGGGGTAGCATTGCTGGTTAAAGAGGAAATTAACGCAATAGTAAGGAAGGACATTAGCTTGGATGATGTGGAATCTGTATGGGTAGAGCTGTGGAATGCCAAAGGGCAGAAAACACTAGTGGGAGTTGTGCACAGACCACCAAACAGTAGTAGTGAGGTTGGGGACAGCATTAAACAAGAAATTAGGGATGCGTGCAATAAAGGTACAGCAGTTATCATGGGCGACTTTAATCTATATATAGACTGGGTTAACCAAGCTGGTAGCAATACGGTGGAGGAGGATTTCCTGAAGTGTATTAGGGATGGTTTTCTAGACCAATATGTCGAGGAACCAATTTGAGGGCTGGCCATCTTAGACTGGGTGATGTGTAATGAGCAAGGACTAATTAGCAATCTTGTTGTGCGAGGCCCCTTGGGGAAGAGTAGCCATAATATGGTAGAATTCTTTATTAAGATGGAGAGTGACGCAGTTAATTCAGAGACTAGGGTCCTGAACTTAAGGAAAGGTAACTTCGATGGTATGAGACGTGAATTGGCTGGAATAGACTGGCAAATGATTCTTAAAGGATTGACGGTGGATAGGCAATGGCAAACAATTAAATATCACATGGATGAACTTCAACAATTCTACATCCCTGTCTGGAGTAAAATTAAAACGGGGAAGGTGACTCAACCGTGTCTAACAAGGGAAATTAAGGATAGTGTTAAATCCAAGGAAGAGGCATATAAATTGGCCAGAAAAAGCAGCAAACCTGAGGACTGGGAGAAATTTAGAATTCAACAGAGGAGGACAAAGGGTTTGATTAGGAGGGGGAAAATAGAGTATGAGAGGAAGCTTGCTGGGAACATAAAAACTGACTGCAAAAGCTTCTATAGATATGTGAAGAGAAAAAGATTAGTGAAGACAAACGTAGGTCCCTTGCAGTCAGAATCAGGTCAATTTATAATGGTAACAAAGAAGTGGCAGACCAATTGAACAAATACTTTCACTAAGGAAGACACAAATAACCTTCCGGAAATACTAGGGGACCGAAGGTCTAGCAGGAAGGAGGAACTGAAGGAAATCCTTATTAGTCAGGAAATTGTGTTAGGGAAATTGATGGGATTGAAGGCCGACAAATCCATAGGGCCTGATAGTCTGCATCCCAGAGTACTTAAGGAAATGGCCCTAGAAATAGTGGATGCATTGATGATCATTTTCCAACAGTCTATCGACTTTGGATCAGTTCCTATCGACTGAAGGGTAGCTAATGTAACAACACTTAAAAAAAAAAGAGGGAGAGAGAAAACGGGAAATTATCGACTGGTTAGCCTGACATCAGTAGTGGGGGAAAATGTTGGAATCAATTATTAAAGATGAAATAGCAGCGCATTTGGAAAGCAGTGACAGGATTGGTCCAAGTCAGCATGGATTTATGAAAAGGAAATCATATAAGAACATAAGAATTAGGAACAGGAGTAGGCCATCTAGCCCCTCGAGCCTGTTCCGCCATTCAAAAAGATCATGGCTGATCTGGCCATGGACTCAGCTCCACTTACCCGCCCGCTCCCCGTAACCCTTAATTCCCTTATTGGTTAAAAATCAATCTATCTATCTGTGATTTGAGTACATTCAATAAGCGAGCCTCAACTGCTTCCTTGGGCAGAGAATTCCACAGATTCACAACCCTCTGGGAGAAGAAATTCCTTCTCAACTCGGTTTTAAATTGGCTCCCCAGTATTTTGAGGCTGTGCCCCCTAGTTCTAGTCTCCCCGACCAGTGGAAACAACCTCTCTGCCTCTATCTTGTCTATCCCTTTCATTATTTTAAATGTTTCTATAAGATCACTCCTCATCCTTCTGAACTCCAATGAGTAAAGACCCAGTCTACTCAATCTATCATCATAAGGTAGCCCCCTCATCTCCGGAATCAGCCCCGTCCAAGGCTAGTATATCCTTCCTTAAGTAAGGTGACCAAAACCGCATGCAGTACTCCAGGTGCGGCCTCACCAATACCCTGTACAGTTGCAGCAGTACCTCCCTGCTTTTGTACTCCATCCCTCTCGCAATGAAGGCCAACATTCCATTCGCCTTCCTGATTACCTGCTGCACCTGCAAACTAACTTTTTGGGATTCATGCACAAGGACCCCCAGGTCCCTCTGCACTGCAGCATGTTGTAATTTCTCCCCATTCAAATAATATTCCCTTTTATTATTTTTTTTCCCCCAAGGTGGATGACCTCACATTTTCCGACATTGTATTCCATCTGCCAAACCTTAGCCCACTCGCTTAACCTATCTAAATCTCTTTGCAGCCTCTCTCTATCCTCTACACAAACCGCTTTCCCACTAATCTTTGTGTCATCTGCAAATTTTGTTACACTACACTCTGTCTGCTCTTCCAGGTCATCTATGTATATTGTAAACAGTTGTGGTCCCAGCACCGATCCCTGTGGCACACCACTAACCACCGATTTCCAACCCGAAAAGGACCCATTTATCCCGACTCTCTGCTTTCTGTTAGCCAGCCAATTCTCGATCCATGCTAATACATTTCCTCTGACTCCGCGTACCTTTATCTTCTGCAGTAACCTTTTGTGTGGCACCTTATCGAATGCCTTTTGGAAATCTAAATACACCACATCCATCGGTACACCTCTATCCACCATGCTTGTTATATCCTCAAAGAATTCCAGTAAATTAGTTAAACATGATTTCCCCTTCATGAATCCATGTTGCGTCTGCTTGATTGCACTATTCCTATCTAGATGCCCCGCTATTTCTTCCTTAATGATAGTTTCAAGCATTTTCCCCACTACAGATGTTAAACTAACCTGCCTTTTGTCTGCCCCCTTTTTTAAACAGAGGTGTTACATTAGCTGCTTTCCAATCCGATGGTACCTCCCCAGAGTCCAGAGAATTTTGGTAGATTATAACGAATGCATCTGCTATAACTTACGCCATCTCTTTTAATACCCTGGGATGCATTTCATCAGGACCAGGGGACTTGTCTACCAGCACTACCTCCCTAGTGATAGTGATTGTCTCAAGGTCCTCCCTTCCCACATTCCCGTGACCAGCAATTTTTGGCATGGTTTTTGTGTCTTCCATTGTGAAGACCGAAGCAAAATAATTGTTTAAGGTCTCAGCCATTTCCACATTTCCCATTATTAAATCCCCCTTCTCATCTTCTAAGGGACCAACATTTACTTTAGTCACTCTCTCCGTTTTATATATCGGTAAAAGCTTTTACTATCTGTTTTTATGTTTTGCGCAAGTTTGCTTTCGTAATCTATCTTTCCTTTCTTTATTGCTTTCTTAGTCATTCTTTGCTGTCGTTTAAAATTTTCCCAATCTTCTAGTTTCCCACTAACCTTGGCCATCTTATACTCATTGGAAATCTTCTAGAATTTTTTGAGGATGTAACTAATAGAGTGGACAAAGGAGAACCAGTGGATGTGGTGTATTTGGACTTTCAAAAGCCCTTTGACAAGGTCCCACACAAGTTATTAGTGTGCAAAATTAAAGCACATGGTATTGGTGGTAATGTATTGATGTGGATAGAGAACTGGTTTGCAGACAGGAAGCAGAGAGTCGGATTAAATGGGTCCTTTTGAGAATGGAAGGCAGTGACTTGTGGGGTGTCGCAGGGCTCAGTGCTGGGACCCCAGCTATTTACAATATGCATTAATGATTTAGACGAAGGAATTGAATGTAATATCTCCAAGTTTGCAGATGACACTAAGCTGGGTGGCGGTGTGAGCTGTGAGGAGGATGCTAAGAGACTGCAGAGTGACTCGGACAGGTTAGGTGAGTGGGCAAATGCATGGCAGATGCAGTATAAAGGTTATCCACTTTGGTGGCAAAAATAGAAAGGCAGAATATTATCTGAATGGTGACAGATTAGGAAAAGGGGAGGTGCAACGAGACCTGGGTGTCATGGTACATCAGTCATTGAAAGTTGGCAAGCAGGTACAGCAGGCGGTGAAGAAGGAAAATGGCATGTTGGCCTTCGTAGCTAGAGAATTTGATTATAAGCAGGGAGGTCTTACTGCAGTTGTGCAGGGCCTTGGTGAGGCCACACCTGGAATATTGTGTTCAGTTTTGGTGGTCTAATCTGAGGAAGGATGTTCTTGCTATTGAGAGAGTGCAGCAAAGGTTCACCAGACTGATTCCCGGGATGGCAGGACTGACATATGAGGAGAGACTGGATCGACTGGGCTTGTATTCACTGAAGTTTAGAAGAATGAAAGGGGATCTCATAGAAACATTTAAAATTCTGACGGGATTGAACAGGTTAGAGTCAGGAAGAATGTTCCCAATGCTGGGCAAGTCCAGAACCAGGGGTCACAGTCTAAGGATAAGGGGTAAGCCATTTAGCACCGAGATGAGGAGAAACCTCTTCAGTCAGAGAGTTGTTAACCTGTGGAATTCTCTACTGCAGAATGTTGTTCAGGCCGGTTTGTTGGATATATTCAAAAGGGAGTTAGATATTGCCCTTACGGCTAAAGGGATCAAGGGTTATGGAGAGAACGCAGGAAAGGGATACTGAGATTAAATGATCAGCCATAATCTTATTGAATGGTAGTGCAGGCTCAAAGGGCCGATTGGTCTACTCCTGCACCTAATTTTTATGTTTCTATGTTTCAGACAGACGTAGGAAAATTGACAGACGAAGTTAAGGGATTGAGGCTTAAATTGGCAGAGCAAGCTAATCAAATTGAGACTCTCCAAAATGATAATAAACTCCATACGTTGCATCTGACCTCTAGTATGACTATGGCAGAATATATCAAGCGAAATGAATTAGAAAGCCAATTGATCGTGCAAAAGGGTGTTATGCATGCTTTTGGGGAAGACATCCCTCAAGTGCTGCAACAAAATAAGGGTAACCTGGAGTTGGGGGATGTGAATTTGAAGCAGATCCTCAGTAACTGCAAAAGCAGTTTTAAAAATCTGAAAGCTGACAGCAAGAATTTTCAGGAAACAATGAAACAAGGTGAGCAGAAGCACCCTACGGGATCCAAAAGGAAGTACAAAACATTGCGATGTATATTTGTGGTTCAGGGAAGCATTGTGCTTACGATAATAAGCCATTTGTTTAAGAGACGAAAAAAGCTAAAAAGCATTTCTATGAATCTAAGAAGATAGAACATAGAATTTGATACTATGGATGTTTAAAAGTTATGAAATGTATTGTGTGCGATGCTTCAGTGTGAATGGTGAAGTGAAAAACCAAGTGGATGTTTATTTGTATGTGTGTCTTGAGTTTTTCAACCGGCACTGGTTAGTTTGAAATTGGTTTGAATTAATTTGGAGTTATTGAGGTTAATTAACATGTGAAAACCAAACTTTCATTTTAGCCATGGTGGAATTTTGGTTGGTTTAAATTGTGTGAAAACTTCTAGTTGCGGACATGAGGTAATCACATATTTTTGCTATTTTAAAATAAAAATTTTCCGACCAATTCCAGAATCTGTGACCAGGGGAGAAAGTGAATGCTATTATACGTGGAGTACAGAAGGATTTCAATGAATGCTATTGGTATGTGTGGTGTTGCTTTACAGATTGTTGGTACCATTGTTGTGTTTGTCAAACTTTTAAAATGTGAAAAAAGGACGATAACTCTCTGCACCAGACTTCAGAAAGCAACACCTTTTTGCAGAGTTGAATGTAAATATTTTGAGCATTTTAAAATTTAAAGAAAATTTTAAGTTTTGAATTTGAGTGGCTGTTTCCCTCGGTAACAGAAAGGGGATCGGAATGGATGAATTAACCCATTGAGCTGGCACGAAAAAGCCACAATAGAATTTCTGTGTTTTTTTCCTTCTAAGCAGGACTGCTGATGTGTTGCAAAATGGTGACAAAAATTGAACTTAAGACTTTACTTTTAAAAAAAAATGCTTGGAATCAAGCTGATAACTCAGGCCTCTCGGGGATACTGTTACAGCACCAGCATGACAAACTCCAATCGGTAGCTTATGCCTCACGCATCATAACACCAATGGAAGCAACTTTCCAGCCCTTTGAGAAGAATCTTCAGTGTCTTTTGGGCGGTATATAAATTCTCCCCCATAATTGGACTTAGCCCCCTTATTATCTTAACGCCACACAGAAAGGCTCAGTCAGTTCCCAGAAAATCGCACGATGGACCCTCCTTCTCCAAGGACGGGACATCACAGTCCAGTCCCAGCCCAAGACCAGTAACCTAGCTCACAACATGCTGTATCCCCGCGACCCACATCAGTGCGAGATTCTGACTTCAGGTACCTTAGATGGTCCCTTTCAGTCAGAAAGAGAGGGAGGATGAGACAACAGTCACGAAGTCAAATTTAAGACCCACGTTTACATGGACGGCTCTTCCGCAATTAGAAACGGGTAGCAGTGCACAAGATTCTCAGTAATAAAAATGACCCCGGACGGCAAACAGGCTTTAGAACAGATGGCAATTAAATTAGAAGGCAGTAAAGGAGCTCAAATTGCAGGACTAAGCGCGATCGCCTACGTAGTCATACACCCAGAAGACTACCCGACACCTGTCCAAATTTATTCCAAAAGCAGTTACACATGTAATGGTCTGACTGACTTCCTGCCCATCTGGCAAGCTAGAGGTTTCACCTCCGCAGACGGAAGGCCGCAAGCTACAAGCCCCACTTTTAAAAATGATTTTTTATACAGCCGCCTCAAACCAAGGTCCGTACGTCATAACCAAAGTCAAAGCACATACTAAGAATACCCACTTAGGGAACCGAATTGCGGACGAACTAGCAAAAGAAGCGGCCTGTACAGGTTTCCTATGGGACCCCTTGGAAAACGGAAAAACCGCAACAACGGCACCAGTTGCTGTTACCCGCCCGTTACTGGACTTGGCCAGCCAGCCAGGCTACAGACCCTGATCTTAAAAACATACAATTAGGAAACCCAAGTCCCAAACCATACCTAGAACAAAATTTACAGCTCCACGACGGAGTAGTACTTAAAGATGGCAAATATGAGGTCCCGGTGTCAGAAAGGGGAGAATTGACTTAACAATGCCATGATATCAATGGGCATCAAGGAATAGATAAGGCCATGGCCAAATTGAAGGAGCTATGCTGGTGGCCTGGAATTCAGCAAGAAGTGGAAGGGTATGTCCAAAACTGCCTGATATGTGCTCAGAACAATCCAACACAGTACAAAACCCAGGCAGAATTAGGACATACTAGACAGGGCAAGGGCCCTTGGACTCAACTTCAGATAGACTATGTAGGACCTTTACCCACCTGTCCCGGTGGTAAGAAATACATCCTAGTAATGGTGGACGTATTCTCCAAATGGATCGAAGCATTTCCAAATAACAATAATTCGGCCACCACAACCGCAAAAATACTTATGGAAGAAGTGTTCTCCAGATGGGGATTTCCAGAGGGCACCGATTCTGATCAGGGAACACATTTCATGGGACAAGTTATGCAGCAGGTCATGCAATTGGCAGGAGTAAAACCACCCGGAATCAAGCGGAGTGGTAGAGCGCATGATTCGAACATTAAAAACAATGTTACGAAAATGAGTACAGCAGAACCACACATCCTGGAACAAGGTCCTCCCTTATGTATTAATGGCCATCCGAAACACAGTGGTAGCCTCTACAGGTTATTCACCCCACGAGCTAATACCCAGAAGGGGCATGAGAGGTGTTCAAGCCTTCATGGGATTAGATTTGAATGAGATCCAGAAAACTTCCCTGTCAGAGAAATACATGTCAGACTTAATCAAGTATTGGGAAGTAGCTAGAATAGCTGCTACAGTGAAATTGGGAAACAAACATAAAAAAAGTAAGGTCTACTTCGATGGAAAGGTACACCCATGAGAACTAAAAATCGTGAACCAAGTAATGGTAAAAGTACAGAAGGAAGGAACTTTCTTTGCCCCTAAATATGCAGGACCATTTAGTAAAGTGGAAAAGGCTAGTGCTCAGTGTTCAAGGTTATGGATGACCAAGGGAAGTATAAGTGGCACTACCTTAACCGGCTAAAATCCTTTGGGAAAATAAACAGCCACATGTACCACGTCATGTTAGATTCAGGGGAAACCGAGTTCGCCCCACCCGACCCAGCAGCTAACCCGACCCCAGCCTAAGTTATAATACCCATCTTGCCGCCTACACAAAATTTAGAGGTCGCAAGTAGTTCAGAGGAAGCCACCACAGAAGGAGGTAGTAATTCAGAAGATGACCATGTACCCGCCCCAGGGACACCTGACGAAGCCCGTGCCTCCCACAATGAAATGGCACCAAGTCTAACAGACGCTTGTCACAGAATTTAGAAGCTATGAGTCTCTCACCTCGAGCCACCTCCCCGGCCAAGAAAAAGAAACGAGTACGACGGTTCCCAGAAAGAGAAAGGAACGCAGTCGCTTGGACTAGAAACTATCCAATACCGTTGCCTGGTTCTGCCCTGGGTTCGAGGAGATTGGGAAGACCTACTCCGTAAGGAGAGCAATTGATACTATGTTTTATTATCCTACAGGGTGGACCTATATGCCAAAAGTAATCCCATACCACGAATCGGAATATTTTCGGGACCTACCCAATGAATGGCGTAATCAGCTGAAATATGGACTAATGATTTTGAATTTTGTGTGTTTATTACTGTAATTTGCATTGTAATATCCCTATAAGTGGGAATGTCCATTTTTGAACCAGGACCAAAGGGAGGTGTGTTACGAGAAACTAATCAGGTTGTGTATGACAATGTACAGTATGAATTGATACCTGTTGTACTTAACATAAGTAATATTCAGTTATCCAACTGGTGCCCGTACAATTTAAGGAAATTGTATCAGGACTTGACTTCACTACAATTGAGACAAGAAATAGAACTGAGGGAAACGGAAAGTAAGAGTAGGCGGAAAAGAGACATTATAAGTGACATAGCGTATGAGACAGGAATAGCCTCAGTCAGTACCTTAGATATTACTAATTTGAACGCTAAGGTAAAAGGATTGACCGGACAAATAAAGCAGGTTTTAAATAGTTTAAATGATAATCAGAGACAAGTAGCGGAGGCAGGAAAAGATGGCAGTAAGCTGGAGAAAAGAATGGTCACTGTATTTGAAAGCCACGCTCAGATTATCAACCAATGAATCAAACTCAGGCGCAAGTTTTGTGAAGTATTTATGGAAACTGGATGATGGAACAATTATGGGAAAACCTACAGGAAGCCAATGAGGATAAAGTCCCCACCTGGATTAACAATACCCAAATCCAGACTCTGATCTTGAACAAGGAACACCATCCTCTGGATGGATGCCAATTGCGAGAACACTGTAAGGTGTGGTTCAACGAGGAATGTGCCGGGCCAACAGGAACACCAGTGATTGGAATAATATTGGGGATACCAGTATTCAATAACCAGACTGGCACGACTCTGTTTGACGTAAGGAATGTCTGAACCATACAAGATGGAGTATGGATAGGCCTAATCAATATGAAACCATATGAGGTAAATCTACCTATGGGAATGACAGGGACCAGTCTGCACCAATGCAGCTGAACTACCCAGACTGTGCTCTGCCCATACAAGATCTATCCTACCAATGATGGCCAGTGTGGTTTCAAGAACAGCACTGCTAAGAACTGTACTCTGACCATGCAGAATGTGAAGGCCCAAACATTCGTCAGGAGTGCTTATTTGGGAAATGGGACTTATTGTTTCACCGCCACCGAAAAGACACACCATTACAGAACACAAATTTGCCTGATACCCAAACCAAGCTCCTGCACTCACCTGTTGATATCTATGAGAATCGGGAACAAAGAAGTTATTCATATCAAAAGAAGAGGACAAGTTAATATCACGGTACAGGAAACCTTGAAAACCCAATTGGAAACTTACTTCGCCAGAAGTGACATCAACATCCAGTTACAAAAGGAACACTTAATGGAAATCAGACATAAATTAGATTTGGTCTACAGAATTTACTAAAAGGTGGAAATAAATACCAGAGACATTGAAGCCAAAATTACCCAAATTAAGATTGCCACTTGGTGGGACGAGATTTGGAATTGGGGAGGGAATATGAATATTCACCCCTGAATCAGACTTTTCTCTCATCTTACAGTCATCTTGATAGCAATAATTTTTCTAGCATTGATAATAATGGGAGCATATGTGAGAAAGTTGGTATGTAGATTGGAGCTACAGCTGGGATGTGTACAAGTAGGAACAGCATTACAAAATAGTCTAAAGGGACCTCTTAGTGAAGCCAAAACCCTACTGATATATATATGATTGATCAAAGGGAGGAATGTGGAAATATCAGAAAGAATTAAGAAGTTAGTTCAGACCTGGGGTCTAAAAAACGAATAAACTCTCTTGCACAAAAAAACAAGCTGGCGTTAACTTCAGGGTCAATGAGATAAGGGATGAGGTACGGTTGTAAAACCATCAGGGAAAGCCACGGGATAATTAAGCCAAATTCAAAGGAGTCGCCCTGGGTAAGAGATGGTGTATAAATACTGAATGCCAATTAACAAAGTTCTGGCAATTGCTAATGACCGAACAAAAGGTCAAGTACAGGAATAGCGGACTGAAGGCCAATGGACAGGAGGGAGTTACCATAACAGGACCAGCTGTGGAAACAGCAAAGGTTGGTAAGAAATAAATTAATTGATCAAGATAATGTTCACACACTGGAAGGGAGACTCCCAACTTGGTAATAACTTTTGGAAAGCGAGAGACAAGTTGAGATAACAGCAGAATGTCTCTGTATCTTGTAGAAACAAGCAGGCAATTAATAGCAACACACATGGTTAACTGAGGGACAAGAAAGGTATAAAGATAGACAAGCTCGGACAGTCCGGAGCGAGAACCCGGGAACAACACTCGACAGAAGCAGGGACCAGGGAGCAACCCTTGAAGGAACAGTTTCTGGACCAGATTGATCACCCGTGACGTATTGGGTAACAGAGTATGTTGAGTTGAACAGAGTTAGTATTTTGGTGGAAAGGAACACCTTTTCTGCAGAGTTAAACAGAGTTGAGTTAAACAGAGCTGAACAGAGTGAGTATTTTGAGCAGAAATGAACACCCTTTGGAACCCCTTTCTGCAGAGTTAAGCAGAGTTAAATAGAGTATAAGTGGTGAGTCTCGTACTTTTCCTGTATTAAACGAACATTAATGATACTGTCATTTGTCTAGTGTGTAATTTGATATTTAACTCGGGAACCGTCGCAGGCAACTACTAGTCACACGACTAGCGAAATTGCCACTTGCGCAACATACTCTGAACACCCTGACCCCTCCTCCTTCCACTCTGAACACCCTGACCTCCATCCCACAAAATAGACCTCTGACCTTCCCAATGCCTGCCCCCAGCCAAATCTTGGATCACCTATCACCTCACCGAAGGGCACTACTCAGCGCCGAGCTGAGTAAATTTATAAGGCGGTAGGTTCGGCAATACTGAGTATAATAGAAGTTAAACTTTTTGTGACCCTGTAACTTATTACAGTTTATTGTGGCATTAGATGTGTGAAGATCTAGTACAGGTTGAACCTTCCTTATCTGGAACCCTAGGGACCTGGTCTGTTCTGGATAAGGGATTTTTCTGGCCGAGGGGTGCTCACGTTAAATTGGATGGTACAGGTACTGAGCAAGGGGATATCAGGGCTGGCTGGCTTGGGGCTGGGAGTGCAGCAAGGAGATCATGGGGGGGAGGGGGGGTGCGGTGGATTGCGGGGTCAGGCCAGCGATTGCGGGAGTCGGCAGCGAGGAAGGACTTCAATTTGTTCAAGTCGGAGTTCTGCGCATGTGCCACCCGGTGGCCAGGAATGGTTCTGGATGAGGGGTGGTTCTGGATGAGGGGTGGTTCTGGATAAGGGAGGTTCAACCTGTATTGTAGTTTTATTGAATGCATATCATCAAATCAAAAGATAATTAAACAACATAATTTAATTTTCCAGTTCAGGGTTTTAGTTCTCCACCACCCTGTGTGAAACTATAGCAGAATATTTGAGCAACTTGGGGGGCTACACTTTCTGCCTATTGACAATGAATTAATCTAGTTCATCATGTTGCTATGTTGCAGATATGTGAGATGGCGCTATTGTGGGATATATGAGTGACCTTGTGAGCCACCCTCTGAAGAAGTGTGAGGTGAAGCAGTTGCAGGGTATATAACTGCAATAATCCTGGTCGAGCAACACCTTGATTTTAAAATGCTCATCCTTGTGTTCAAATCCTTCCATAACCTCGCTCCTCCAATTCTGGTCTTTTGTGCATCCCTAATTTCCTTCGTCCCACCAGTGGCAGCCATGCCTTCAGCCATCTAAACCCTAAGCTCTGGATTTCCTCCCTAAACCTCTCTGTCACTCCACCTCATTCTCCTATAAGATGTTCCATACAACCTACCTCTTTGACCAAGCTTTTGGCCACCTGTCTGTAAGACTTAACTTTTATAAGAACAGGTTTTAGCCTGTAAGATTTGTCTTTCTTTCCACTAAACAGAGTCAAGACTTATCTTATAAAACAGGTTTTATCCTGTAAGATCTTGTCTTGACCCTACATTTTACAGAGTTCAAACTTGTGAGACAGAACAACACAGACACAGGCTGTTTCTTCACCACCCCTATCCAGGGGTTATCTTTATTTAGAATAATCAAAACAATACAAGCAATTTATGATAGCATTAAATACACAATCAGCCCACACCAACCTATTCCATTAAGATACCTTATAAGTTAAAATTGCCTATTTCCTAAGTGATTAATACAAAGCAAAGACACTCACACAAGGTTAATTCCAGCCATGGTCAGCGATCGGAAATTTACTCCCTGATTCCCTTAGTAACTGACCAGGGTACCAAGCTCTTGACTGCATCCCCAGATATCCTCTCTCAGCACTGTTTATGCCTAAAAAGTTGGCAACTTGCCCACTCTAAGGCTGAAGTTGTATTTTTCCTCTTCAGCAGACAGTTAATTAAATGTGATTTTTTTTTTCAATGTCCTTATCAATATTCCATTCATTAAAAATGTTCCTTAAATCTATCATTGCCCACAGATGGTCTTATTAATTCCTTGGGATATCTCCACCGGTTACTCCTTCTATCTGTGAGAAAGTACAGCTTTTGCTTAACTAACAGTTTCCACAGTGGCTTCTTGGCTTCACAAGGTCTGCTGGTGACAGCATTTGGTCAATTTTAAAGTTTGGTCATTTTAAAATGGTGTATTCTTACAAATACACCCTTAAGTGACTGGACTCAAATCTTCGAGTCACAGACACTTATAGCTTGTAGTTGTCTTCTTTCTTCGGCGTCTTCTGTAACAGCTTGAGCCACTCCCACTGTCTGCGTCTCCTGTTAAGACGACATGTTATTATCAAGAGAAACAACACAATCACCAATTAAACAATGACCAACACATGTGGGACAATCCGTATCCAAGGAGGAATTTCGATATTCATACCGAAGTCACACCAGGATGAATTGTCCCCAATCTTAAACACTTCTTTATGTAGTTCACAGTTCTTCTGGGCCAGGGTATAATAGTGCTCTTGAGACTGTTTAACATGTCTCATTAACTCTACCAAGTGTTCTGGTAGCCAAATCACACCACGTACTGGTGTAATTGTTTCTTTAAATCATCTTCTACAGTAATATCTACTTGTCTATGTGAATAAATGCTTAATAAAACACACACCCAATGTCTCACAGTTTGGACTGGGGCAAAGCAAAACGTTCCAGCCGTGATGGGGCAAGTCAGGTTGGTACCGTACTGGTATTCCTGGTATATGGTGGTGACACAGTGTTCATCCTTCCCTTTATATGTAGATCGTACGGGAAAATGGTGTCCTGCAATTACCTTCATGGTGCAGCTCCATGCTATTCCATCCCAATTAAACCCGCCACAGGGGCTGGATGTTCTACCACATTGTAGTGGCAAATGAACATGTCCTGAATTTGAACACACCCAGTTAGGTCTGGGGCTACCCATGTTGTTCTATCCACTTGGGTCACATACTTCGGGAGTTCATTGAATCTTACTAAATGGCCTCTCTGAAGTACTCCTATGTTCTCTACTCAGAACAAAAGACTTTCTCAGGCATGATTAATAGAATACTATCCTTAACAGGGTGATGTGATTCTGTTTCTGTAGATGACACTCGTTATTCACTGGGTACACCTGTACCAACCTTCTGACTTGGCACAGAGTCTTAGTAAGTTGGTAAATGGATAGTGCCCTCAGCTTTCGATCAGTTACCCACAAGGGGAGTTTTCCCTCAGCAATACGCTGAGGGTTTTCACGGGCTTGTTCCACTAATCAAGATCCATACATTACACGTATATCATTTCGAGCAGTTTCATCAAAGGCCTTTTTTCTCTTCTATAATTTTGTTTACTTTTTTAGCATGGGATACTAAATATTTAATCACATCCTGCAAATGAATGGTCATGATTTGGCTCTCCCCCAATTCCTCGTGCTCCAGACCATTCATTTCACTCAAAATTTTCTTTAATTGATTGCTGACTGACTTTACGGATTTGTCGAGGCTAGCCAAATCAAGACTGTTTAGAGTTTCAAAAACAGTTGCAGCATCATTAATCAGGTCTCACCACTTTCTGTTATGATTCTCTTTAATAGATTCGTTATCATTCTTGTCGAGGGTATGATTAAGCTTATTACTTTCCTTGGATTCGGTGTAATATAACTATTCTGATTCCATTAATGTTATACTGATCCTCTGCTAAAATCCCTTGATTAATTCCCGTATCATTCTCTCATATAATCGCACTGTTTCAGGCTTACACCACCCAGGTAGTCCCTCTTCGGTCAGATTCAGTATTACAGGCACCATTTTGTGATGCACATCATGGTACAATATCATCCCAGTTGGGTTTACCATTAGCCCATTTGTTGGTCCTGGAATGTGTTTAGGACAAACAATCTGCTTTTTCCACAAAACTGTTTTATTCACGGACGCGCTTATTTGTACTAGCAAAACGCTCTGATTGGCTCTCCATGATCACATGACCTGATTGCTGCTCGGTCCCTTTGGAGGATAAGACACACCCAGCAGTTTCTCTGGAATGTGTAATTAGAACCGCGCAGTCCAAGTTCTGAGTGATTTTGCAAAGTGTAATCGAGCCATTCTGGCTCCAGACAGGATAGAGCTAACACATTCCAGCCCAAGTTCCTGCCCCATCCCAGCCCAAGTGACTGATTCCCCCCCCTCCCCCCAGTCCAAGTTCCTGACTCCCACAGACCAAGTTCAGGCCTCCCTCTCCCAGCCAAAGTTCCTGCCCCCCCCCCCCAGCCCAAGTTCCTCACCCAGCCCAAGTTCCTGACCCCACCCCCCTCCCCCCAGCCCAAGTTCCTGACCCATCCCAGCCCAAGTTTCTGACCCAGTTCTGAAGATAATCCAAAAGCTAGACACACATGGTACAGTTCCATGCGGCACAGCTCCTCACAACACAGGCCCCACTTCCAGTGTCGGGTTTGTGGAGTCTGTACATGCGTAAGCGTCTGGAGCAGAGTCCAGGCTGCACAGGCGTAGAACAACGCTCAAAAAACGAGTACAAATAATCACACTGTTTATTCACAGGAGGAGCAACCTTTGGACGAGTTTTTAATTCTACTGCTTGTACAAACATGCTCCCTTCCTTACATCCCTTGATATAATGGATGGTTACAGTGGTACGGTTACCATACCACTGGAAATGTATCTCGGTCTTATTGTGAATAAACATGGTGCAATGAGTTACCTCCTTCCTGATTCTCTGATTTTCAACCAGACATCCAGATCCAACTTCAAACTATAAGTAATAGTCCTGGATTTGCACACCTGTAAAATCATGGGATTTCCACCAGCGAGGCCAACATAACTGGGTATATCCAGTGCCTTGGGATTGGATCAGGCTCCCTACATTTCCCTTGTGGTCCCCTATTTGGTGATAGCTTGAGTGGTCACTCACTTCTGCCAGCACAAATGACACTGGTGGTCGCTCATGGCACCTTATGCACACCCCTCTACCTTCTTGGACCTCACAGATGGTCACTTTTACTGTACCCGAGCACTTAGTTTCACAATCACCCTTGATGGACTTGAGGGCAAGGGTCCGAATCTTGCCTTGGGCTGGTGTCGCTGGGACAATGATCAATGATCCATTATAATGGGAATACGCATGAATGCCCCCATACGTCATATAGGCAGATGTTGAATCTTCTACACAATGCAGCATCCTGATGAGCCAGAACCAATCCATCATGCTATACATCTTGTCTGTGGGGGATAAGGAAACAAAAACGGAATGTTTCTCCTGGCTCTGTATCCTATGTCCACCCACACTATACACTCAGCCGTCTCTACTTCTAACATTCACGATATCTAAGGGGCCTCCTTCTCTTTCTTTTACTACATCGTGGTGTTGGAGGGGGCTGTAGAGTTTGTCTGTGGACAGGAGGTGGTTCCGGCTTTGGGGCTGGGGAGGTTCTTACAGCTCCAGTGTCCTGACTACTTTCATTTGGATCATACTGTACCTAATTAGGTGGGGGTATCCCATAGGGCACCCCTTTTTGCTCATCCCACTGGAGAGGATGAATCCGGCTCACCATGCTCATAATTGTTTCTTGTCGTCTCGGTGACCTGCTAGTGGACTGAAAAAGCTTAATCTGGTGAATATGAAACCATTTCGTTCTTGTAGGTAACTGAACTGCATATACCAGGAGACTAGCTTTATCAATGATATTAAACAGTCCCTTATACAGGGGTTCAAAGTTTCGTACCATTAGCTGGCTTCTCACTTCCCATTTCTGAGGTTTATTCGGGCCAGGTGTAATCGGTTACGTTGGTGTGCGCTCCCAATGTTATGGTCAGCCCTGAGATTTAGTTCCTTTAAAGTTTTCCAAAGGTCATTCAGGAACCTGTCTCGAGTCACTTCCTTAGTTTGTTTGTCAGTTAAAATGGGAACCAATTTCTTGAAGGTGTCCGCTAAAACCAAAAAACAGTATTTATTGCCCTTCTTAGAGGTGGGCAGAAGTCTGATAAAATCCACCTGCACTCACTGCCACGGTCCCTCTGGTCGACGGGTATGTCCCAGGGGAGCCTTTCCTTTGTGTGGGTCAGGATTGTTAGCTGCACACACCAAACAGGTTTTACACAATCCCCAACATCTTCCCTCAAAAGGGGCCACCATCCCACCTCCTCTACTTGCTTCCAAGTTGTTTCTGGTCTGGGATGTCCTGCGCCCATTGCCAGTCCACCCCTTCCTGATGGTTACCTACTTAAAACAAAAGAAAAGGAGAATCCATTGTGTCTCTGTTTAAGAGCCCAAGAGGTTAATTTGTCAAATCATAACATTCCTTCTGTCCCATGGAGCAAATATTCACTTAAAATTAAGAAACTTTCATTTAATAATGTCCAATATCTTTAAAATTTAATTCAGCTGTAAAGTCCTGTCCCCTCAGTACAGATTCACATGAGGCATGTAGTGAAGTCAAAGTCACTCTGGACCTGCACCTTTATTTCACAGCTCTGGAATGCTGCACTTGCCTGAGACCTGCCCTTATATACCTGTCTCTTGCAAGTGCACCCCTGGTGGTAAGGTATGCTGGTGGTTACAGGTCATATCTTATTGCAGTCATGTTACGATACAGTTACATATAATAATGTAAGATACATGACATCAGCAATTCAAAAGTGGTTCCTTGCTGAATTAAGAAAACATGTGTCAGTGGAAAGGTTTAAAGGTTTATAAGAAGGAGGAGCAAAACATTGTCTGACATCATTACGTCACTTCACGTAAATTTAAGAAAACTTTTCCAAACAACCAAACGCCATCTTTTTATTTTTCCTAACAAAAATTATCAACATAGGGTGTCTTCCTTTTTTTTCAATGTGGAAGTCTCATGTCCAGAACCAGAGACACTCACACTTTGAGATAACCAAAATTTCACTCTGGCCACTATGAAAGTCGGGTTTTCATAGGTTAATTAGCCTCAATAACTCCAAATTAATTTTCAAGGGACACTACGCAAAGACAGAAACTTTCCCTTTTTCCTTTCTTTCTGCAATCACAACCTGTTGCCTACGACATAGTTTTTTTTAAAAAATGCTTTCCTCTGATATATGCTTAAAATGCCCATATTTTAGCTTTCCACTGAACATCTCATTTATATTACTTCTCACTTGTCAAAACTTAGAGAGTGGGTGTCTTGGACTTTCAGTGACCAAATTGAAAAGACAGTGCTTTGTTATGATTCGAATTTTCGAATTGAATTAAAACCATAAGACAATAGCAATGTTTTTAATCCAATCAATAACAAAATACTTTAGTTTACTTTTTGAACAGTCACACTCATTTTCTTTTTTTTTTAAGCAGACTATAGCAATTAACTTCAAGGCAGAATATAACTGCGTGAGTTATATCTGCACCATGTTTTCACACAATTTCATTAGTTCTTAAACAATCGCATTCACACAACTTGAAAATACTGACCACTGTAATGGATTATGAACTCGAGGCACCAAATCAGTTCAAAACCAAGAACATTGCTCAAGTACCTCTCAAATAATAAATATGTATACATACATAAATCAATTAACCAACTTAACAGCATAAGCATTTTTCTAACATCTACGACAAGAATACAAAGGGTTAAAATAACTTTCAGCTCTCTTTCTGAAAAGGTGGGCGGAGCTAAGACAAACATACAGACACACTTTTTTTTTCAGACAGGCTTTCAAGCGAACAAAAAATTCTTCAATCCCCCAAACATACACGGCCGGCAAGTTTCATTACAAACGCACATTCTTTCAAGCTTCTTTCACTCTGAAGTCCTATGTTTTTTTTCTTGGCACAAACACTAACAGCTTTAAGTGTCGGTTTCAACTTTAAGTTTATTTTTCTTTTGTTCCTTTAAAACCTCATTCTGAATAACCCTCAAATTCCTTTCTACTCCCCTCTCTCTCTCCCTCTACCTCCTTCCAAGTTGATTTATCACTGCTTATTCCTAGTTAGCTTTTCTTGCTATATCTTCTTTTATCTCCTTTCGTAACTTAATCTTTGCACCCACATTTATCTTATCTGACAACCAAACGGCTTCCATCAACTCAGGCCGACACGGGGACCTTGTCCAGTGTCCAGACTCCAAAACCGAATCACCACTGTCTATAATGACCCGCATCCACCCCTCTCTAGGGAGCAGCTTTTCAGTCACATACCTTGTAACTGACTCCCATTGTCTATCAGAAGTCCTTGTTCATTCGGGCGCCACCTGTAAGACTTATCTTTTATAAGAACAGGTTTTAGCCTGTAAGATTTGTCTTTTTCTTTCCACTAAACAGAGTCAAGACTTATCTTAATAAAACAGGTTTTATTCTGTAAGATCTTGTCTTGACCCTACATTTTACAGAGTTCGAACTTGTGAGATAGAACAACACAGATACAGGATGTTTCTTCACTATCCCTATCCAGGGATTATCTTTAATTGGAATAATCAAAAGAAATACAAGCAATTTATGATAGCATTAAATGCACAATCAGCCCCCACCAAGTTTCCTCTTACGGCACTGTTTATACCTAAAAAGTTGGCAACTTGCCCACTCTGTAAGGCCAAAGTTGTTTTTTTCCTCTTCAGCAAACAGTTAATTAAATGTGTGATTTCTTTTCAATGTCCTTATCAATATTCTGCTCATTAAAAATGTCCCTTAAAGACATCATTGTCCACAGATGGTCTTCTCAATTTCTTAGGATATCTCCACCGGTTACTCCTCCTATCTGTGAGAATGTACAGCTTTTGCTTAACTAACAGTTTCCACAATAGCTTCTTGGCTTCGCATTTGGTCAATTTTAAAGTTCAGCCATTTTAAAATGGTATATTCTTACATGTCCTAACATCTCCTTATGTGGCTCAGTATTTAATGATGCTCCTGGGAAGTGCCTTGGGGCGTTTTACTACATTAAAGGCACTATATAAATGCAAGTTGTTATTATTGTTGAATGACCGTGTGAGCCAATCCCTGCAGAGATACAAAGTATACAAATAGGTTTATGCCTGTCCATTGCAACTTAAAGTTGTTACGGGGCATGTGATTAACCCTTCTGGCCCCTGAAGAGATGCCAATGAAGCATGTGAAGTTTCACCCTGTTGAGACTTAATTTTGCACATTATAACCACCTTTGCCAGAGTGCTTCTGGCTCTTACAGATTGTGTTTAATAGGCTCAATTTTCCCCGAGCCCATTTTCTAGCATACTTTCCTGAGATGCGGCGCTTCGTTACATCAGGAGATGCTCCAGAAAAAAATCTTCGTACTTTTGCCACTGTTTGGCCTCTACTCTGCAGCCACGCAGCGTGGCCAGTCGCCTCGGGGGGTGGAGCCTGCATTCTGCACTGGAAAAATGTGCCGGGATGTTTGCGCATGCGCGGTGGAAAAAAGTAACATTCCTGACGTCTCTAAAATGGCCGCGCATGCGCAGTAGCGCTCCGAGTTGGTTTTTAAAGAGCTACTTGTGTCTGCATGCCAGAAGGAGTGCAGTGTTTGGAAAAATCACTGCTGCATGCGTGTGTGTGTCTAAGAGCATTGGAAAAAATGCTGTGAGTCTCAGAGTAGCTGCAGCAATACAAGATGCAATGTGGACCAAGGACCCCAAGAATTTCTTGGTGGAAGAAGTGGAGGCACTAGTTACTGTGACTGAGAACAGATGGCAGGAGCTGGACACCAGCAGAGGTCACATAAAAGTTCCACCAAAAGAAATGAAGAAACGCTGGAACCAAGTTGCAGAAGATTTCTGCGAAGTGGTGAACACCACGAGATCTGGAAGCCAGTATAAAAAGAAATGGCAAGACCTTGGTCAAGTAGTTAGTGTAATATTTTCATTTATTCAATGCAATTGTAAATGTAAATGTGACCAGCTGTATATGTCCCACCCAGCAGAAAGACACCCTCTCTAAAAAGTTGCATTTTCATCTCTGCAGAAGAAATTGGCACACAACAAAAGGGAAAGAACTCGAACAGGAGGAGGCCCGGAAAATCTGCATGCACTGACACCCTTGGAAGAGAGGGTCACTGCTTTGATGGGTCCTGCCTGGCGAAAAACAATCAGTACTGCCCAAGCTGGGCCCAAACTCCAGGGAGAGGGTAAGTCCTGAAAATACATCGTGGCACTTCAAATCAACCTGCTGCCTGGCCTGCTATGTGTGAGCCGATTCATGCCACCCATCCTGCCTCCTTCTCTGTTGCTTACCATTTGACTGTTCTGTTATATTTTTCAGAATCTGAGGCCAATCCTGAAGATGCAGAAGATTCAGACGCAGACGAGCCTGAAGAGAACATCTTACAATCAAACCCTCCAGACCAAGAACATGGGGGGAGGGGGAGTGGCCTGAGCTGGATGAAGCTGCCACTTTTGTACTGAATATGGAGGAGGTGCAGCTCATGGAGGTGGCAGCACTTTCCGTGACTAGTGGTTTGAGTGCTGGTGGGACATTCCATGGTTTCCCCCCTTCCGTGACTCGTGGTTTGAGTGTTGGTGGGATAGTCCACGGTTTCCCACCTTCCGAGGTTGCGGATCCTCATAGTGGGGTGCAGCAAGTCACACCCAGGGCCCCATCGTCCCAGAGTGCGGGTCCCAGTGGGATACAGCAAGGCAGACCCAGGGTGAGGGGAAGGAGAAATTGACCACACTCTCCTGAGATGCAGGATGCAATAGATGTGGTTCAGATCGTGTCATTGAGTGCGGAGAGCATTGACCTTACTCGATCACTCCTGGACACCATCAGTGGGATGAGTGATGAGGTAGCAGGACTGTCGGGAGAAGTAACAACACTCGCCGGGACCATCAGTGAGGGAATAGTGTCCACGAGGGAGGGAATGTCAGAGGTAGTGCAAACCACGTCAATGACCATGAGGGAGGGAATGCCAGAGGTAGTGCAAACCACGTCAATGGCCATGAGGGAGGGAATGTTGGAGGTAGTGCAAAGCATGACACTGGCAATGAGGGAGGGAATGTCAGTGATAGTACTGGCCATCAGGGAGGGAATGTTTCAGTCTGCTGAGACACTGTCAGAGTGCATAAGGGACGGCATGTGTGAGTTAGCTGCTGCAATAAGGGAACATGCCCAGACTCCGCGCCCATTGACAGAATCAACTGCCACTCCCACTGTAATCCCCACACCTGCCTCTAAAGAGCCCCAAGCCGGGCCCTCCAACTTTTGGCCTGATGCTGATGACCCCCCACCATCAAAAGGTGTTCACTAAACGGGCTGTTAAAGGAATAAGCTTGGTACTGGTACCAAGCCCAAAATCACTGTGCCACCACCTGCGGGCAGGGATGGTGGCGAGTCCAAGACCAAGTGCAGCCGACAGTATTAGACTAAGGGGGATGAGAGATGGGTGCAGCCTTTCTTTGCTGCTGCTGTTGTTGTTGTTCATGTTGTTAGTTACCATTGTAACTGTTCTCAAATGAAAAGTTTCTTGTAAGTTATGTAAATTTACAAGTTTATAAATGATCTTAAAGAGTAAGGTTTGATACAAGAATAATTTTATTAAAGTTAAGTCAAGTACATTGTAAACTTTTAAATAAAATATATTTTACATTAAATCTGAATCATGCTCCATTAACACAACACAACATTACAGAACAGACCTCTCTCTCCCTCCTCCATCCCCTCTCTGGGCACCAAGCCTTCAGTTCGGCTGTTTGCGACCTTCTCCACCTCGAGTGAGGTGCCTTCCTGGTCCGCTGTGGTGAGTACCCTTCCCCTCCCCCCCCAGCCTCTACGTTGACTTGCCGCTGCTCTGTGGCCCTCAATGCCAGCCAGTTGGCTCCCTCCCACACCTAGCCCAGGCCGAGTGGCCTCCCGGTGGGTTCTCCTTCCCCTAGCCCAGGCCGAGTGGCCACCCCACTCCCGGTCCCAGCACCTAACTACACCCCTCTCCCCCCCCCCGCCATTCTCTTTCTCCGCCCATTCTCTTTCTCCGTCCATTCTCTCTCTCTCCCCCCTTCTCTCTCTCTCTTCCCCCACCCCACCTTACCTTTCCTGCTGCTGCTGCTGTCCGGGCATCTGCTGCACTTACCTGCACCGATTTCCTTACTGCACCGATTTCTTTAACTGTCCGCAAGGGTTATCTCGAGTGGCCACATATGCTGGCCTAAGTAAAACTGGAGTAACTATTAGCTGGCCAAAGTTGCCTTAATGGCCAGAATTGGCATAGGTGGCTGGTAATCCCCAGGGCCTGATAGGCTGCTTCCCAGAGTACTTAAGAAAGTGGCCCTAGAAATAGTGGATGCATTGGTGATCATTTTCCAACAGTCGATCGATTCTGGATCAGTTCCTATGGACTGGAGGGTAGCTAATGTAACACCACTTTTTAAAAAAGGAGGGAAAGAGAAAACGTGGAATTATAGACCGGTTAGCCTGACATCAGTAGTGGGGAAAATGTTGGAATCAATTATTAAAGATGAAATAGCAGCGCATTTGGAAAGCAGTGACAGGATTGGTCCAAGTCAGCATGGATTTATGAAAGGGAAATCATGCTTGACAAATCTATTAGAATTTTTTGAGGATGTAACTAGTAGAGCGGACAAGGGAGAACCAATGGATGTGGTGTATTTGGACTTTCAAAAGGCTTTTGACAAGGTCCCACACAAGAGATTGGTGTGCAAAATTAAAGCACATGGTATTGGGGATAATGAAGTGACTTGGATAGAGAACTGGTTGGCAGACAGGAAGCAGAGAGTTGGGATAAATGGGTCCTTTTCAGAATGGTAGGCAGTGACCAGTGGGGTGCCGCAGGGTTCAGTGCTGGGACCCCAGCTATTTACAATATACATCAATGATTTAGATGAAGGAATTGAGTGTAATATCTCCAAGTTTGCAGATGACACTAAGCTGGGTGGCGGTGTGAGCTGTGAGGAGGATGCTAAGAGGCTGCAGGGTGACTTGGACAGGTTAGTTGAGTGGGTAAACGCATAGCAGATGCAGGATAATGTGGATAAATGTGAGGTTATCCACTTTGGTGGCAAAAACAGGAAGGCAGAATATTTTCTGAATGGCGGCAAATTAGAAAGAGGGGAGGTACAACGAGACCTGAGTCTCATAGTACATCAGTCACTGAAAGTTGGCATACAGGTGCAGTAGGCGGTGAAGAAGGCAAATGGCATGTTGGCCTTCATTGCTAGGGGATTTGAGTATAGGAGCAGGGAGGTCTTACTGCAGTTATTCAGGGCCTTGGTGAGGCCACACCTAGAATATTGTGTTCAGTTTTGGTCTCCTAATCTGAGGAAGGACATTCTTGCTATTGAGGGAGTGCAGCAAAGGTTCACCAGACTGATTCCCAGGATAGCAGGACTGACATATGAGGAGAGACTGGATCGACTGGGCTTGTATTCACTGGAGTTTAGAAGAATGAGAGGGGATCTCATAGAAACATTTAAAATTCTGATGGGATTGGACAGGTTTGAGGCAGGAAGAATGTTCCCGATGCTGGGGAAGTCCAGAATCAGGGGTCACAGTCTAAGGATAAGGGGTAAGCTATTTAGGACTGAGATGAGGAGAAACTTCTTCACTCAAAGAATTGTTAACCTGTGGAATTCTCTACCACAGAGAGTTGTTGATGCCAATTTGTTAGATATATTCAAGAGAGAGTTAGAAATGGCCCTTATGGCTAAAGGGATCAAGGGGTATGGAGAGAAAGCAGGAATGGGGTACTGAGGTGAATGATCAGCCATGAATGGTGGTACAGGCTTGAAGGGCCAAATGGCCTATTCCTGCACCTATTTTCTGTGTTTCTATGTTTCTATGTAACGCCCCCTTTTGAGAAAAAAAAACATACCTAAAAAAAACATAACTAAGTCAGTTACGCTGGTGCAAATTGATTGGGGAAACTGGGGATTTTTAAGTTAGGCCAGAAAAAGCAGCCTGCTCCAAAAAAAACAGAGCAAATATTGGGGAAAATTGAGCCCTATATAATTGATGACAAACCAAGCCATTTTAGATCACCTTGGAGGCTGTGCTCGCTATGACCACCGATGGATGAAAAATCAATAGCTGAAAACTGCAGAAGAAGTGGTTCAGACCAGTGTAATACATTCTGCTTTTAAAAGAGCAATGTGCATTACTTAGTTATTTATTTAATATTTTTTAAATGAGAGCAAGAATATCCCATCGTTTATTTATAAGATACTTAAAAAAGATTATAACTTAAATAATATAATAAAAAATACCATTAATTCAGACCGCTTCCAACTTATCTGTTCCAGAAGCATACTCCAATTCATTTAGATTTTCTATGTGGTGAGGGGGTAATACTTTGCTAAATTATTTTTAAAATTTAAATCATTTGATTTGAAAATTGTTACTGGTAGGATTGCAATCTTGGTGATACTGCCACTTAAAAATGTCAATAAAATTGTTATGACTGCATAATCATCAGCATCAGTAGAATATGTGTTTAAACTATTCTGTCTCATTTGTGTGAGATCATGAGATGTGGAGTTATATGATGGAAATTAATTGAATGTGCAGTTATGTGATGTGTTTGGGATGATGATGAACTAACTGAAATAATTAAAGTGTGACTGAGTTTCATAACGTTCATATAACACTATTTTATGACATATATGTGGATGCATATAGTCCTAGTACTTAATCAATTCAGAATTAAATATTTCCCATTCTGCATGAAGGAGGCATTAACCCACTGAGGGTTGGTAGGATACTGCCTATCTGATGAACTATTGAGAATGGGGACTCCATGTGATTGGTTTTCCATGAGTTTATTAAAGATCTAATATATTGTAAATAAACAAGATGATGTTAGCCTTCTAATTCATCAACACTGTCCTTGTCACAAGTTCACTTAAAGTCCTGTTCGGAAGATTACTCCAAACTATATATTATTCTCAAATGTGTTCTAAAGAATGGTAGCAGATACTCCAATATCACCTGGAATTTTGTTGTCGGTTCTCTCAATCTCCTGCCATAAGTTTGATAGAATCGTCATTTGCATCATTTTTCCAGGATCCTGCCAAAGTTACGATGAGCGATTGGGAGAAAACCCACAGTAATTTTACCCTATTGTGTTTTAGCTATACCCTCCCCTCTCATGAGGAGGACAGATTAATGTGTCTAACATTTTACTTCCTGAAATAATCTGAAATCCAATGGTCAATCCCCAAATTACCATTGAGGAACAAGAGCCCTAACAACTGACTCAAGATCAGACACAAATGTTGGTGCTGAAGTGTTAAGACTGTCTCAATGGTTAAGAAAAGTGGAAATTTATTAAAGAATAGGTTCACAAAAATAATTGTCAGTATTTGGTGTGTGTTAAAATCATTGAGTAACACTCTAGAAGGATGTTAGAGTGCATGAGTTAATTGCCAAGCTATCTGTTCACATTAGTTCCTCTTGATCATGGGTGGCACATTGTTTGGCTATCAGCAGTCAATTGTGGCAATGATGTAAAGCAGGATCATGTGTTTGGCACTTCTCAGTACAGTGGTTAATATCAGGGAAAGGTTAGGAGTAAGATTTATGGTCATCAAGATTGAGACAGGTTGAAACCCCATTTGAATGTATGGAGCTGTAATGTTTACTTGCGTGTAAAACTCGCATTAATATAGGTCGTGTTTTTGATCAAAATTATTGATTGACAATCCCAACACTGGTTGCGCTTCCATGGGCAGCTTGCTCAAGCAAAATCATCAATTGCAGCACCAAAACTCAGGAAAGTCCCAGGAGGGGCTTGGAGCAGCATACAGCAGATGGGGTGAGGGGAGTTAGGTGATCGCGACTCCTGTCTCCCTGGAAGGTTTTTTGGATTTTTTCCCTCCCAAATATACCTTTGGTTGGCAACTACAGGGACTAAGGTGCATGACATTGTGATGGTAACAGATAGCATTTTTTAAAAGTTTTTTTTTGTAAAGCATTTTCAGATGCAGCAATACAGTTTTTGTAAAGAGCTGTGACCTGTTCGAGGTTAAATAAAGCCACTAATGAGGTTTATAAACCAAATGTCAATCTATATTGGTTTATGCTTGAAAAAAAAGCAACTCACGATTCTATCCTATCCTCGGGCCTTTTGCTGCTGAAGCACCCCTCCCGTATTATAAAATATTTTGGGGGCCCCCTGTAATAGAGTGAGTATTTTGTATAAAAATTAAGCATATATTTATTATTATTTTTCTTTTAATTAATGTAAGAGCAAGAAGGTGCCTGGGTTCGATCTCTGGCCTGTGCTGATTTACCAGAGCTGAACTAGGGTGGCAGTAACATCACTCATTTTGATGACCACAATTCAGGTTTCAAGAAGTTCTAACTCTCTCTATTTTATTTAATAATTAAAAGCAGTGAGTGGGCTCAACATGGAAGCAATCATAAAAAAACTTACCAAGATAAATCCGTACAAGCCAGTGAACTTGCTCACCCACATTGTAATAAATGGTGTCCAACACAACACAATCTGAGTCTCAATCGTTACAAGGACTTTAAACGAGTAAATTTGTGTGTGTGGGCGGGGGGGGGGGGGGGGCAGGGTGGTCAGGTTGCAGGCGGTCTCAGGTGGAAATTGTAGTCAAAATAGTAGTTCAAAAACAAACACAAGGGAACAGAGTAAAGTAACAGTCAGAAATTGTGGTTTAGGCACTAAATGTAAAGGGAATACTAAAAGATGTAAAGTGATTAAACCGGGTGAGAGAAATAAGAAATAAGTGAGAAAAATATTAGAGCCAAAGGGTGTGTGGTCCAAATAAGCATTCTTTATAAAAACGCACAAGGAATAAATTGAATGAACTGCAGGTACAAATTTAAACTGGAAGATATGACATGGTAGCCATTACTGAGACATGGCTGCCAGATGGTCAGAACCGGGAACTAAATATACCAGGTTATAAGGTCTATAGGAAAGATAGGGGAAATGGCAGAGGGGGAGGAGTAGTCTTAGTGATTAAGGATGAAATCACTTGAATGATAAGAAAGAATATAACGAGAGCTAAGCAGGCAGCAGAGACTTTATGGGTAGAATTAAGAAATAAAAAAGGATTTAAGACTGTAGTGGGTGTTGTGTATAGTAGAAGCTGTGGAGTGCTAGATTGTATAATTGCAGAGATTAGACAAGTGTGTAGCAAAGGCAGAGTGGTTTTAATGGGAGACTTTAACTTTCATATAGATTGGGATCAGCAGACTAGCACCTGTCAGAATGGTAGTGAATTTCTTGAATGTGTCTGCGATAGTTTGTCCTAGAGGCAACAAGGGGGCATGCCATATTAGAATTAGTAATGAGTAATCAGCCAGATTTAGTTAACAGCCTAACTGTGCGTGAACATTTATCCAATAGCGATCATAACATGATTGAATTCAAAGTAGCTCTTGAAAGGGAGAAACGTGAAACAGCTACTAAGATTCCAGACTTGGATAAGGCCAACTTCAAAGGGATGACATAGAGACTGTCCACAGTAAACTGGGCAAATTTGTTAAAGGGAAAAATGACATAAGATCAGTAGGAGATGTTCAAGAAAGAATTTAAGGTGATACAGAACCAGTTTCATAGAATCATAGAGTCATCGAAATTTTCAGCACGGAAGGAGGCTATTTCGGCCCATTGTGTCCGCGCCGGCCGACCAAGAGCTATCCAGCCTAATCCCATTTTCTAGCTCTTGGTCTGTAGCCCTGTAGGTTACGACACTTTCAGTGCACATCCAAGTATTTTTTAAATGTGGTGAGAGTTTCTGCCTCTACTACCCTTTCAGGCAGTGAGTTCCAGACCCCCACTACCCTCTGGGTGAAGAAATTTCCCCTCATATCTCCTCTAAACCTCTCCCCAAATACTTGCCAAGGGAAACAGTTCCTTCCTATCCATTCTATCCAGGCCCCTCATAAATTTATACACCTCAATCAGGTCTCCCCTCAGCCGCTTTGTTCCAAAGAAAACAGACCCAGATCTCCAATCTTATCTCATAGCCAAAATTCTCTAGTCCAGGCAACATTCTTGTAAATCTCCTCTGCACTCTTTCCAGTGCAATCACATCTTTCCTGTAATGTGGTGACCAGAACTGCACACAGTACTCCAGCTGCGGCCTAACCAATGTTTTATACAGTTCAAGCATAACCTCCTCGCTCTTGTATTCCATGCTTCGACTAATAAAGGCAAGTATTCCATATATCTTCTTAACCACCTATTCTACCTGGCCTGCTACCTTTAGGGATCTATGGATTTGCACTCCAAGGTCCCTTTGTTCCTCTACACTTTTCAGTGTTGTACCATTTAATGTATATTGCCTTGCCTTGTTAGACCTTCCCAAATGCATTACCTTACACTTGAATTTCATTTTCCACTATTCCACCACCTGACCAGTACATTGATATCTTCCTACAATCTGTAGCTTTCTTCATTATCAACCACACGGCCGATTTTAGTGTCATCTGCAAACTTCTTAATCATACCCCCAATATTCAAATCCAAGTCATTGATATATACCACAAAAAGCAAGGGACCCAGCACAGAACCCACTGGATACAGCCTTCCAGTCACAAAAACACCCACCAATAATTACCCTTTGCTTCCTGCCCCTGAGCCAATTTTGGATCCAACTTACCACTTTGCCCTGGATCCCATGGGCTTTTATTTTCATGACCAGTCTGCCATGTGGGACCTTATCAAAAGCTTTGCTAAAATCCATATATACTACATCATACGCACTACCCTCATTGACCCTACTGGTTAGCTCTTTGAAAAATTCAGTCAAGTTAGTCAGAACTTTATAACCCAGAGGCGCAAGAGCGCTACTTGCCAAAAAAAGAAGCTATGGACGACTAAAGAGGTAAAGGATAGTATAAAATCAAAAGAAAAAGCATACAAAAATACAAAAAATAACACAGATCCTGGCAAATGGGAAAGATACAAAGAACAGCAAAAGGGTCACAAAACATATAGTAAGAGCTACAGAAAGGGAGCATGAAAGGAATCTTGCAAGGGATATCAAAATCAACACAAATTTCTTTTACAATTATATTAGGAAAAAGGTAGTCAGGAGCAATGTTTGCCCCTTAAAAACTGAAAGTGGTGATATTGTCAATAATAAGGAAATGGCGGACATGGTAAATAATTACTTTGAGTCAGTATTTACAGTAGAGGAAGAGGATATCATGCTAGAAATCCCAAGGAAACTAAATCAGAGATAGGGACTCAATAAAATTAATGTAAGTAAAGTAACAGTAATGAAGAAAATAATGGCATTAAAGAGTGACAAGTCCCCAGAACCAGATGGTTTCCATCGCAGGGATTTAAAGGAAGTAGCTGAGTACACTGCAGATGCCTTAACTATAATCTTCCAAAGTTCTCTCGATTCAGCAACCATTCTTCAGATTGGAAAATTAGACATGTCATTCTGCTATTTAAAAATGGTAAGAGAGGGAAACCAGGGAACTATAGATCAGTTAGCCTAACATCTGATGTCAGGAAATTGCTGGAGTCTATAATTAAGGATAGAGTGACTGAGCACCTCAAAATTTTCAGTTGATCAGAGAGAGCCAGCATGGATTTGTGAAAGGTAGGTCATGCCTGACAAACCTGATTGAATTTTTTGAAGAGGTGACTCAAGTAGTGGACAGGAGAATGTTAATGGATGTTACTTATATGGACTTCCAGAAGGCAATTGATAAAGTCCCACAGAAGAGACTGTTAACTAAGGTAGAAGCCCACGGAATTGAAGGCTAATTATTGACCTGGTTAGGAAATTGGCTGAGCAGCAAGAGGCAGGCAGTAGGGATAATGGGTAGGTACAGGTTGAGCGTCCGAAATCCGGAGTTCTGAAATTCGAAATGTTCCGGAATCCGGACACCGGGCCGATCCGTGGCTGGGTCGTCCGGAATCCGGAAAATGTTCTGAAATCCAGAAAAAATTCCAAAAAACAAAAAAATAAAAATTCACAAAATCGCTGAAAAAGAATTTAAAAATAAAAACTTTAACCTGCAGGGCTTCAACGCAGGTTTTTCCCAGCTGCCGACCCTGACCCGGAACCACCGACTGCCCCCACCCGGCTCCACTGTGCCGGACTCACTCACTCCGCTCCACCACCGCCTTTCCGAAATCCAGAAATACCCAAAATCTGGAACGGCCTCGGTCCCAAGGCTTCTGGATTTCGTACGCTCTATTTATACTCAAATTTGCAGAATATGACTAGTGGTGTTCCGCAGGGATCTGTGTTGGGCTTCAACTATTCACAGTATTTATTAACAACTTAGATGATGGCATAGAAAGTAACATCCAAATTTGCCAATGACACAATGATAGGTGGAATTGTAGGCAGTGTAGATGAAAGCATAAAATTACAAAGAGATATCAACAGATTAAGTGAATGGGCAAAACTGCGGCAAATGAATTTCAATGTAGGCAAATGTGAGGTCATCCACGTTGGACCTAAAAAGAATAGAACTTGCTAAATGGTGAAAGGCTAACAACAGTAGAGGTCCAAAGAGACTTGGGAGGGGATGGGGGGGTCCAGGTACATAGATCATTAAAATGTCATGAACAAGTACAGAAAATAATCAAAAAGGCTATTGGAATTCTGGCCTTTATATCTAGAGGACTAGAGTACAAGGGGGTAGAAGTTATGCTGCAGCTATACAAACCCCCGGTTAGACCACACCTGGAGTACTGTGAGCAGTTCTGGGCACCACACCGTAGGAAGAATATGTTGGCCTTGGAGCGAATGCAGCGTAGGTTTCCCAGAATGATACCCGTACTTCAAGGGTTAAGTTACGAGGAGAGATTATACAAATTAAGGTTGTCGTCCCTAGAATTGAGAAGGTTAAGGGTGATCTGATCGAAGTTTTCAAGTTACGATAGGGTAGATAGAGAAATACTATTTTGGCTGGTTGTGGATTCTAGGACTAGGGGGGATAGTTTACAAATTAGAGCCAGACCTTTCAGGAGTGAAATTAGGAAACACTTCTACGCTCGAAGGGTGGTAGAAGTTTGGAACTCTCTTCTGCAAATGGCAGTTGATGCTAGATCAATTGTTAATTTTAAATCGGAGATTGATAGCTTTCTGTTAACCAAATGTATTAAGGGATATGGGCCAAAGGCGGGTATATGGTGTTCGGTGTCAGATCGGCCATGATCTCATTGAAGGGCGGAGCATGCTCGAGGGACTGAATGGCCTACTCCTGTTCCTATGTTCAATACACTGGGGAGCAGGGGAGACTACTGATGGGAAAAACATACTAGTAATGGGACAAACCAAACCTGAAATCTTCTCTGGGACCGCAGACCCCCGGCCTGACCGAACCATGTGACCCAGAGCAGTCAAACACCAGGAGACATGACGAAGTAGGAAAAAATATCATGACATTTTAGAGGTGATTTGCAAGATCGCAAGTTGAGATAAATTTTCATTAAAAATCACATGTTTTGCGATTAATTTATGAGAGTTGGCATTACTGTTAAAGTTTAAAATTTTTTTTCATGTATTATTATTTTTAATATTTACCCCTGCCCTCCCTGAAATTTAATTCCCCTGTCTATGGCCGTTTGTGTGCAGTGCCATGGCAGAGTGACGAGTTAAATCAAAAATAAAACTTACTTACACAGAAGGAAACTTGGGTGAAAAACTAAAATGGCATTGGGGCCTGGCACTCTTGCCTAGCTGATGGTAGCTAAAGCATCGCTAGCATTTTCTTCTCTTCCCACTTCCATACAGTCACCCCAAAGGTCTCCCAGGATCCATCCATTTCACCCTCCTCTTCCACATGTACACACTGAGGGATGTAATGTGCTGTGTAGTTACCCTGTAATTCTATAAAATAGAGACCTGATAAGCAGGACCCAATAAATATTGATCTCAAAAAGTATTATTTTTAGTTGTTTAAGGATTAACAATTTATGCAAATCTGTGAGCTGCAGAAAATATATTTTCTCTACCAGTGTTCAAGACTCAAGGTGGAATGCAGTTCCACAGGTGCTGAAACTTCTTTGTACTTTCCCAAAGAGCTAGAGAGCACGTCTTAACATGTTCCTGATGTGCACTTACCAGCAGTAATTGCTGTGATCACAAGGCGCAGGAACACTGATTAATCTTTTCCCTCCTGTGGTCAAGACCAAATTGTGGCTAAGTGCCACAATTTCTCCACTACCCTGTCTGAGATCAGCTGACTTATCATAGACCCAGGATCAATCCCAGGGTGTTCCTAATCTGTGTAGCTCAGTACCACATCACATTGTGCATTTATGTACTGACCCAATTGGAGATACAATCTACATTGACTTCATGGTTAAAATTATTTTATATTTACATTTTTTATATGTACCTTTTTTAATATTTATATTAAAAAAGTGAATATACTTACAAGGCTAAATAAAGCAACAAATTCAATACATGTAGCTCAGTCTTAACGTAAATGTGGAGTTCCTACATTACAACACTGAAGACACTACTTCATTGGCTGTAAAGTGCTTTGGGACGTCCGGTGGTCATGAAAGGCGCTATATAAATAGAACTCTTCTTTTTTTCTTTTTGAAGGAATTAGAATAGGCAATCTGAAACCAAACAAGAAAATCCATAATAATAGTCTTCTTTTGAACAACTTGCATTTATATAGTGCCGTTAATATACTAAAATGTCCCAAGGTGCTTCACAGAAGCGTTATCAAACAAAATTTGATTACGAGCCACATAAGGAGATATTCGGACAGATGACCAAAAGTTTGGTCAAAGAGGTAGGTTTTAAGGAGCACCGTAAAGGTGGATAGAGAGGTTCAGGGAGGGAATTCCAGAGCTTAGGGCCTAGGCAGCTGAAGGCATGGCCACCAATGGTGGAGCGATTAAAATCGGGAAAGTACAAGAGGCCAGAATTAGAGTAGTGCAGAGATCTTGGAGGGTTGTAGGGCTGGAGGGACAAGGCCATGGAAGGATTTGAAAACAAGGATGTGAATTTTAAAATCATGGCATTGCAGGATGGAAGCCAATGTAGGTCAGCAAGCACAGGGTTGATGGCTGAATGGGATTTGGTGCGAGTTAGGATGTGGGCAGCAGAGCTTTGGCTGAGCTGAAGGTTATGGAGGGTGGAAAATGGGAGGCCGGCCAGGAGAGAATTAGAATAGTCCAGTCTCGATGTAAGAAAGGCATTGATGAGGGTTTCAGTAACAGATGAGCTGAGGCAAATGCAAGTCGAGTGATGTTATGGAGATGGAAGTATGTGGTCTTGCTAATCTCTGCGCTCCTCTAATTCTCGCCTCTTGCGCTTTCCCGATTTTTAATTGCTCCACTATCGGTGGCCGTCGTGATGGAGCGGATATGTGGTCGGAAGCTCATCTCGAGGTCAAGTATGTCACCAAGATTGCAAACAGTCTAGATCAGCCTCAGACAGTGGCAAGGGAGAGGGATGGAGTCGGTGGCGTGGAATGAAGACAATGGCTTTGGTCTTCCCAATATTAATTGGAGGAAATTTCTGCTCATCCAGTCCTAGATGTTGTATGACAAATTGGAGACAGTGGAGGGATCGAGAGAGGTAGTGATGAGGTAGAGCTAAGTATCGTCAGCGTACATGTAGAAACTGATGTGTTTTCGGATGATGTCACTGAGGGGCAGCATGTAGATGAGAAATAGGAGGGGGCCAAGGATAGATCCTTGGGGGACTCCTGAGACAATGGTGCAAGAGCAGGAAGAGAAGCCATTGCAGGTGATTCTCTGGTTATCACTGGATAGATAAGAATGGAACCAGGTGATGGCAGTCCCAGCCAGCTGGACAATGGAGGAGAGGCTTTGGCAGTGGCCTGCAAACACTACAGACAGGTCGAGAAGGATCAGGAGGGATAGTTTACCACGGTCAGTCATATAGGATGTAATTTGTGACTTTTTATAAGGGCTGTGGCAGGGGCGGAAACCTGATTGACGGGGTTCAAACATAGAATTGCGGAAAAGATGGCCATGGATTCAGGAGGCAACAACTCATTCAAGGACTTTGTTCTTTTGAACAACTCCAAGTTCTGCATGAGTTTGCAAGTGGGTTAGGTTGTTGCAGTGATAATGAGAAGAGGCCCACCAACAGGGGAAGCTCCAAACTGATAAACATAGCAACACAAGATGGAGTTTAGAGATGAACTGCTTTTAAGCAAGAGCCGAGCCAGGGTAAAGTGCCACAGGGAAAGAACAAAAGGGAGAGCTATAGAATCGAAGGCATGATTGCTTAAATGGCAAAAGGGATGATGGTGCAAAGCAAAAAAGGGATGCTAATTATACAGATGTAGAAACAGAAGATGGGTCCAAAGGAGGTATAAATGGATACAGCAGAATAATAGAAGGGGAGGTAAGCATGGATCGTGTGCCTCAGGAATGTAGCGGAGAAAGGCAGGTAGACACCAGTGGTGCAGACCACCGCCGGCTGAATACAGATAGGGGATCCCCCACCCTACTCCTCCTCCACTCCCAGTGGCACCTGACAGAAAATGGGTGCATTGCTTGAGGTCTATAGTTGTTAAAAGCTAAATGTTTAGGCTGGAGGGCTGTAAAGTGCCAAGTAGAAAGATGAGGTGCTGTTCCTCGAGCTTGCGTTGAGTTTAATTGGAACAGTGTAGGAGGCCGAGGTCAGAGTGGGATGGAGAATTAAAGTGGCAAGTGACCAGAAGCTTGGAGTCATGATTGTATAACGGTTCAGCTAAAAGACGGCGGGGCCAAAATTTCCCTTTCTTTAAGAGCCATGACCACCTCAAAGAGACGGCCACGGGTCGGTAAGGTCTGTCCGCCTAGTCGGCACGGAGTCAACAACATTTGTGAAAGTGCCCTACCTGGTTTTCCGTGCGGTGCTCGTCATTGCGCTGCCCATGTTGCCGCCCCGTCGGGCACGCGCCGATCCCTTACTGACCGGAGATGACCCCTTTCCGACCCACGAGGGAAATTGCCCCACAGGAGCGGATTGGCCTCCGGTCAGTGGTACTGACAGTGCTATACTCCTTGAGGATGGGTGGCACATCCACCCTTAAAGAGAAGGGCGCACTGCCGCGGTCGCCATTTTGTTTAATTGTCGGCCGATAGCGAGGTTGGCCCAACAATGGTGGCCACCAACTGGCAGCCCGCACCCCCTCTTGGGTGCCAGGCCACTGGCCCGGCCAAAATTCTCCCTGGTGGCCCAGTGGGCCAAACTAAGCTAAGTGCAGAGTTCGCTGCGGCCCTCCCCTTTAACTGAAGGGGAGGGATGTTGTGACATGTCACGGCAACACGGCACGTCCACATCGCATTGACGTCATCAGCGCGGCGCTAATGACAGCTTCTGACATCCGCCCCACTGCAACACCACTTCCGCCCCTCAACACCGCCCAGAAGGACAAAAAAAAATAAAGTGCTGAAAATCATTCTATTCTCCGCCCCATGGATTGGGACAGAGAAACAACTTCAAAAATGACAGGTTCGCCTACGTTTAGTCGGGTGTCAATTTCAGCTCTGACAGTACAACACTCTGTTATACTGAAGTGTCAACCTAGATTATGTAATCAAATCTCTGGAATGGTGCTTGAACCCACAGCCTTCTGACTTGGCTAAGAATGCTACAACTGAGCCAAGAGAGAGTGTCATTCCTCCATGGAGTGGGAAGAAGTGATCACCTTCAGCTGAACAGCCTATGGACCCTGATCTGACACCCATTGTTCAATAAAATAATGATTTGTGCAGGCAGTGGTGATGGCTTCCATGCATGTGGTTAAGATGATGGACAAACCGAGGAGTCGACTACCCGCATCTGCAACACATTTTAGGAAGTATCTCACTATCTGCAGAATACCCTGGAGACCGACAGCCTGGGAAAGTGCTGATGCATCAAGACATCAGGAAGACTTTCTAAGGATGCTGGTGTCTTCAGGAGTAGCAGCTGCCAGTGCTTCAATAGATCTTTTGAACAGAACACTTTCACAGGGCTTGCACGAGCTCGTTGTGACTATATGGTCGGCAATGAATCCGACCAGTAGCACCTCTGAGCCAATACCCAGTACCAGGCTTGAGCACAAATGTCACTTTCTGCAGAGAGTGTCTGTATGCACATTTCCTTAAGGTCCCCTCCATTGCCTTCATGAGGGAGCTCAGACATAGATCCAGAACCCCAAGCTGCCAAAGCTGGTCTCTGGGAAATCAGATACCCTGAGACAATAATAACCTCGGGTCTCTAAGGCTCCAATGGAACCATCCCAGACACAAACCGCTCAACCTCATGTCACTCAGAGCACCATAAAAGTAGTTTAGGACCTAGAGTAAGTTAGCTGGCAAAAAGGGCAGGCATGGTGTTGTTGCAGAAAGGGCAAATATTCCTGGCGAATGTGGAGTTGAAAGTGGTATTGCAGGAGATGACCTAAGGAGGGTTGCCCTATTTGAACTTGAAGGCCATCCTCCAGTAAACGCCCTGCATGATCACAGGTCACAGGTTGATGCTGTCATGTACATGGCTGCAAGTAAGGAAGGTGTCTGCTAGAAGCAAGATGAAAGTACAGGTACTTTTGTACCCATTTCTCGGGCTCATCAAACATGGGACAAACTTAAATTGTGAACTCTCACACCTTCTGCGAGGTACCATTTCAAGCACTGTACAGCCATTGCTCTTTTGCGCACATTCACGGTGCTGAGCTGCACAGAATACTTCTCCTCAAGTTAACCGCTGAAGAACAGCAAACTGATGTGAGGCATTCAGCCTGAGGTGCTTCTCTACAGTTAAGAATTTCTTTTTGGGGTTAATGGCCATGGGTGCAGAGAATAGTATGCTTCTGTTAAGAGTCATCCACACCTAATGTTTTTTCTCTGCCAAGTAATGCAAGCGTTGTGGAAAGCTGCTTCCTGGGTAATGTCGATTGAGGTGCAAAGTGATATTTCAGTGGTCAGATGTTACCTGAAGAATAATTGAATGCAAACATTTTCTCATTACGATGACCACAGGGTTGATAAAAAGAGCCCTGACGCCTGAATGGAAACCTTGTGTGATGCTTTGCACTCAATGGGAGGATAAAAAGTTTCCTGCTCTGGTAACTTTCAATTGTACAGGAGAAGCCAAACCTGATCTAGATGTCTTTAGGAAATTGTATAGCAGATGGCAGCATTCTGGGCCAGTCTGTCTTGGGAAGCAGTGAAAGAAGTTCCAGATATCTGGTCTGGTCTACTGATGTACCAAGTTAGTGATTGGTGTGGCCATAAGACTGGTGGGGGAGTGTGACTAGCTGAGGTGCTCTTGCAGAGAGCCAGCATGGGCTCGATGGGCCAAATGGCCTCCTGTACTAAACCCATTCTATGATTCTATGAACATGGCCTGGAAATTCCGGCCTCCCCGGGTCCGTACAGAGTGTGTACGGACCCGGGAAGGCATCGCAAAAGCCAGTTTTCAGCACTGAAAACCGGCTTTTCCGATCTGTCAAGCTGGAGCATCTCTGGAGCGAGGATATTTGCAAGGGCAAGATTGCGGTACTTACCTATAACTTGCCCAGCAAATGTTCTCAAAACTCTTGCGCCTGATAAAAGCAGGCACATAGCCAACTTTTACAGGCGTAAGAGTTTTAAAACATATAAAAATATAATTAAATTAAATTTAAAAAACACATTTTATTGTTTAAAAACCCTGCCCACTAAGGTAAGTTTATTTTTAACTCTAATTACAAAACTTTTTTTTAATCGGAAAAATATATATTTATTAACTTTAATGTCAATTAATTTTAATTATGTGAGGTATGTTTTTTTATTTTTTATTATGGTGTTTAGTGTGTTTGTTTTTTTCCTCATTAATAGCAATAAGAACTCGTAGAGACTGAGTTCTCATTGCTATTAATGAGAAAGCTGTGGAATACTGTTCCTGATTGGTTGAGCAGTCACACGTGACTGCATCTTCTGCATGGAAACCTTGAGGATGGGAGCGTGCTTTGCAGCGCGGGAAGAGAAAGCCTCCCCAACAGAATCCCATGTTCCTCTGGGACCACCAGGTAATTTCGTAGAAATTTTTCAGGTTGGAGGCATCCACCCACAAGAAGCTTCTGACTGCAATTTCTAGGTCAATAACCTAAGGATGTGCTTTACAAGCACTTATGGTCATTCACAATCACCTTTTTCTCATCTCAGTTACATAACACGTTTGAAGCCCGAATAGAATACTCGTCCTCACCAGTTTGTAAGATATGATTTAACTGTCAGTCGCAACCAAGACTAATGAAGGAGAATATTGGCGGGAAAAAAACAAACTGAGGTGCAAAAATAAAAAGAACTTACATTTATATAGCACCTTTCTTGATCTCAGGATGTGCCAAAGCACTTTACAGCCAATGAAGTACTTTTTGAAGTGTAGTCGCTGTTGTAATATAAGAAACACGCCACTCAATTTGTTCACAGCAAGTTCCCAGAAACAGCAATGTGATTAATGAGTAGGTCATGTTGTTTTTTTAGTGATGTTGGTTGAGGGATAACTATTGGCCAAGACATTGGAGAACTCCCCTATTCGTCTTCAAAACAGTGCCATGGGATCTTTTTTGTTTACCTGAGAGAGAAGATGGGACAGTGGCTGAATGTCTCATCTGAAAGACTGCACCTCTGACAGTGCAGCACTCCCTCAGTACTGTACTGGAGTGTCAGCCTAGATTTTGTGCTCAAGTCTATGAAGTGAGACCTGAACCCATAACTTTATGACTCAGAGGTAAGAATGCTACCCATTGAGCCAAGGCTGACTCAAAATGGCGGCTGGACAAAACTTACTAATGTATGGAACAAAAGGTTGCAAGAGGTAACTAAAAATGCACAAAATTCCTTTCTTCCTTATGTACTTGTCTAGCTTCCCCTTAAAGTTAACTCTGCTATTCAGCTCAACTATTTCGTGTGGTAATGAGTTCCACAATCTCACCACTCTCTGAGTAAAGAAATTTCCCCTGCTGCACTGTCCGTAGCTTTCTTAACATAAGCTTCAGTTAGATTCAGTGACAATTGTGAATTTCAAGGCAGATTTGAATAAATGATTGAAATTACAGAAAGCCAGATATCAAAAAAGTCTATCCAGCAACTACTGAATTGTAAAACAGTAAGTGCAGAATAAGAGGTGTCCATTAATCCCATAGGAACACGAGTAGACCATTCAGCCCCTCGAGCCTATTCCGCTATTCATTTAAATCATGGCTGATCTGTAACTTAACTCCATCTACTGTGTTGGTTCTGTAACCCTTTTTACCCTTGCCTAACAAAAATCTATCATTCAGTTTTGAAATTTTCAACCGACCTAGCCTCAGCAGTTTTTATTCCATACCGTCCATCTTCTCTGTCATCCAGGCAGTTTCAAGACCATTAGAAGCATATTTGCTTTTTTACGACACCAGCTGAAGTCCCACTTTTCGGTGCAATGTGGAACGGATCCAGTTTTCTGTTCTGAATAGTTTAGCCGAGGCCATGCTCAGCATTAGATGGCAATCTATTCCAAAGACCACAAATAAACTATTTGTCAAAGTTTAATCTGCAACTTCTTCAGGGTAAAACATGAAATTACGCAAAGTCAGCAGTACTTTATAGACTTAAATTCATAGGGGGAAATCTGTTACTCTTTCATCAGTTGCGGTCTACAGGCATGTTTTTAGTAAAGTTTGTTTTTAATCATTTATCCGGTAGTTGCACAGAGTTCAGTGGAGGCAGCGAGCCATAATTAAAGCAGAATAAAGAGGATAGTAATGTAATTCCTGAAGCTACAGCGAAATCGCACAATTGATGTCGGTGTTTTAACTTTTTAAGGTGAATGCAAAAAAACCCATCAAAAATAGTTACTTGAACAAACTACAAGAGGGTGCCGCCACTTTTGAAACTTCCCCAGTAGGGCTCGGCATATCCAAGCATTAACAGGTTAACTTTGAATCTAATAGTGGATGTGTTTCTAAGAGATCATCTGTTTCATTCTGGAAACAAGGTCAGTTTTGTTTCTCTCGATCTTTATCTTGCGAGCTATATACTAACGCCTTACATCATAAAAATACAAGTTTAATAAAAAAAATACCCAGAAATCCTATGGGAACATCATTAGTTTTTTCAGTTTTGTGCCTGGAATTCAATTGTCTGCAAATAATTAAAAGCTGATGTTGCAACTCCATGAATGTGAGATTAGAGCGATCCCTTACAGCGATATGTACTTTGTATTAGTTGGCAGTGACTTGAATCCAGTTTGAACTGCACCTCACCCAGCACGGAAATGAACTCTGTATACGCCCATCTGCGCGAAATGGCTTTCACCTCTCACAGTCGGCATGTGATGGGATGGCTGCTATTTCTTTTTGCATCTCGATGGAGAGTGACTGAAAGCGGGGACCTTCTCGTGGTGCCTGTGGATGGAAGTCATTGGTTTAACCTGAAAAGTCTGATGGACGAACTTGGGAAAAAAGGTCACAATGTTGTGGTTGTCGTGCCTGAGGTGAACATGCACATGGACTCATCCCCTTACTACACAACAATGATGTTTCCAGTGCCTTACAGCAGGGAAGAGATGGGCAGCATCAAACCAACAGTCTTCACCAACATGTCTTTCTTCCAAAAAATGAGTGCTGCTTTTGAAAAGGCAAATATTCTTCGGCAGTTCTTCCTGACTACCTGCGAGAGTCTGCTGTACAACACAGAGCTGATGAAGGAGTTGGCTGAAGAAAAGTTTGACGCTTTACTGACTGACCCTTTCGTCCCTTGTGGTGCAATTATTGCTGAGTATCTCTCACTGCCCACTGTGAATCTGCTGCGAGGAATCCCTTGCGGTTTGGATTATTTAGCCACTCAGTGTCCCAGGCCACTCTCCTACGTGCCAAGGTTTTTCACAGGGAACACGGATCGAATGACCTTCCTCCAAAGGACAAAAAACGTGCTGGCCAGTTTATGGGAGCCATTGCTGTGCCATTTTATATATTCACCTTTTGAAGAGCTGGCCACCAAGTTCCTTCAGAGAGAGGTGACACTGGTCCAACTGCTGGGTCGTACTTCCATTTGGTTGCTGCGGTTTGACTTCATATTTGAGTATCCGAGACCTCTGATGCCAAATATGGTCTTAGTTGGTGGCATCAACTGCAAGGAGGGAAAAGCCTTATCTCAGGTAGAGCAACACTGGACAAATAGCTGTAAAGTTGGAATTTTTAAAACAAAATCAGCTTTTAACTGCTTTTTGAATATAGCAGAAACTAAGTTAAAAAGCGAGAATTTCAATGTACCTTTGCTGTGAACTAAAGCTCTATTTTGCATATTCCAGGAATTTGAAGAATTTATGAACAGTTCTGGACAACATGGAGCGGTGATCTTTTCCCTGGGTTCAATGGTATCAGAATTGCCTCTTGAGATAGCCAATCGTATTGCAGATGCATTGGGGAAAATTCCTCAGAAGGTGAGTGGAAACATTGAGGTATATACTTAGTTATTAAAAATGATTCATACAGGATAAGAAATATATTTTCCAAACATATTACAAACATGCTTTACCACCTCACGAAACTGTCCTGTTAATTTACAGCTACTGTTATATATGTGGGCTTGTATTTACTCTCTACAGCCACCAGAGGACTCTTCCCCTGGAGTCCCAAGGGATCCCATAATCCCGTGGGAGCACAGTTATTTAAGGAGGCTTCACAGGTTGGTGAGGCACTCTGGAGACCTGCAATAAAAGACTGAGGTCACACTTAACTTTGAGTTCAGAGTTTTCAGTCTGACTCTTTCTCCATACCCAACAACTGGCGACGAGATACAGATAGTGAACCCAAAGATGCAGAGAACAGTGGGCATCCTGGAGAAATTTTCGGAGGGAGATGATTGGGAAACTTTTGTGGAGCGACTTGACCAATACTTCGTGGCCAACGAGCTAGATGGGGAAGAGAGTGCTGCCAAACGAAGGGCGATCCTCCACACTGTCTGTGGGGCACCAACGTATGGCCTCATGAAGAATCTGCTCACTCCAGTGAAACCCATGGAGAAATCATACGACGATTTGTGCACACTGGTCCGAGAGCATTTGAACCCGAAGGAAAGCGTTCTGATGGCGAGGTACCGGTTCTACACCTACAAAAGGTCTGAAGGCCAGGAAGTGGCGAGTTATGTCACCGAGCTAAGACGCCTTGCAGGACATTGCGAATTTGAAGGACATTTGGAGCACATGCTCAGAGACTTTTTCGTACTTGGCATTGGCCATGAAACCATACTTGGCAAACTTTTGACTGTAGAGACCCTAACCTTGAGTAAGGCCATAGCGATAGCCCAGGCGTTCATTGCCACCAGTGACAATATGAAGCAAATCTCTCAGCACACAAGTGCTGCTACAAGTACTGTGAACAAAGTGATGTTGTTTTCGAATGGTAATGTACAGGGCAGGTCACACATATCTGCAGCTACACATCCGCAGATGACTCAGAGTCCATCATCAAGGGTGATGAATGCAAGGCCATTAACACCTTGTTGGCACTGCGGGGGTGATCATCGTTTCCATTCATGATGATTCAAAGAGTACGTTTGGAAGGGCTGTGGAACAATGGGACACCTCCAAGGAATGTGCAGGTGAGCTGGAAAGCCTGTTAAACCTGCAAACCACCATGATGCAGAGGAGGACAGATCCACGGAGAATCATGACGAACCAGAACCTCGGATTGAGGAGGCAGAGGTACATGGGGTGCACACATTCACTATGAATTGTCCTCCGATAATGCTGAATGTTGAACCAAATGGACTCCCGGTGTCAATGGAGCTGGATACGGGCGCGAGCCAGTCCATTATGGGCAAAAAGACTTTCGAAAGGTTGTGGTGCAACAAGGCCTCAAGGCCAGTCTTAACTCCAGTTTGCACGAAACTAAGAACTTACACAAAAGAACTGATTCCTGTAATCGGCAGTGCTACTGTAAAGGTTTCCTACAATGGAGCAGTGCACAAGCTACCACTCTGGGTGGTACTGGGCGATAGTCCCATGCTGCTCGGCAGGAGCTGGCTGGGAAAGATACGCTGGAACTTGGATGATGTCCGAGCGCTATCGCCCGCTGACAACACTTCATTTGCCCAGGTCTTAAACAAATTTCCGTCGCTATTTCAACCAGGCATCGGGAAATTCCAAGGAGCAAAAGTGCAGATCCACCTAATTCCGGGGGTGCGATCCATCCATCACAAGGCGAGAGCAGTACCGTACATGATGAGAGAAAGGGTGGAGATCGAGTTAGACCTGCTGCAAAGAGAGGGCATAATTTCCCCGATCGAGTTCAACGAGTGGACCAGTCCTATCATCTCAATCCTCAAGGGAGACCGCACCCTCAGGATCTGTAGCGATTACAGAGTAACTATCAATCGTTTCTCCCTGCATGACCAATACCCACCAACAAAGGCCGATGACCTCTTTGCAACGCTGGCGGGAGGAAAGATGGTCATGAAGCTGGATCTGACTTCAACTTACATGACTCAGGACCTGGAGGAATCATCGAAGGCCCTCACTTGCATCAACATGCACAAGGGTCTTTTTGTTTATAACAGATGTCCGTTTGGAATCCGATCACCGGCGATGATATCCCAGAGAAACATGGAAAGTTTATTGAAGTCAGTCCCGCACACCGTGGTCTTCCAGGACGACATCTTGGTCACAGGTTGGAACACAGTTGAGAACCTGTAGAACGTGGAGGAGGTTCTTAGTCCACTCAACCGCGTGGGGCTCAGGTTAAAACGCTCGAAGTGCGTTTTCCTGGTGCCTGAAGTGGAGTTCTTGGGAAGGAGGATTGCGGCGTACAGCATCAGGCCCACCAACGCGAAGACGGAGGCAATCGAGAACTCACCGAGGCCACAGAATATGACAGAGCTGCGGTCGTTTCTGTGACTCTTGAACTACTTTGGTAACTTCTTACCAGGTCTCAGCACACTGCTAGAACCACTACATGTCTTACTACGAAAGTAGTTAAGCAATGTACCCAGGGAGACGCCGCTAAGTTTATGGTCTTGGCCCTCCAAACCGTGGTCCAGGGTACACGTCGACTATGCAGGCCTGTTCTTGGGTAGAATGTTCCTTGTGGTTGTAGACGCATACTCCAAGTGGATTGAATGTGAGATAATATCGAATAGCACGTCCACTGCCACCACTGAACGCCTGCGGGCCATGTTTGCCACTCACGGCTTACCCGATGTCCTGGTGAGCGACAAAGAGCCATGTTTTACCAGTGCTGAGTTCAAAGAATTCATGACCCGTAACATAGAAACATAGAAAATAGGTGCAGGAGTAGGCCATTCGGCCCTTCGAGCCTGCACCATCATTCAATAAGACCATGGCTGATCATTTCCTCAGTACCCCTTTCCTGCTTTCTCTCCATACCCCTTGATCCCCTTAGCAGTAAGGGCCATATCCAACTCCCTCTTGAATATATCTAATGAACTGGTATCACCAACTCTCTGCGGCAGGGAAATCCACAGGTTAACAACTCTCTGAGTGAAGAAGTTTCTCCTCATCTCAGTCCTAAATGGCTTACCCCTTATCTTAAGACTATGTCCCCTAGTTCTGGACTTCACCAACATCAAGAACATTCTTCCCGCATCTAACCTGTCCAATCCCGTCAGAATCTTATACGTTTCTATGAGATCCCCTCTCATCCTACTAAACTCCAGTGAATAAAGGCCCAGTTGATCAGTCTCTCCTCATATGACAGTCCAGCCATTCCTGGAATTAGTTTGGTGAACCTTCGCTGCACTACCTCAATAGCAAGAATGTCCTTCCTCAGATTAGGAGACCAAAACTGAACACAATATTCCAGGTGAGGTTTCACTAAGGCCCTGTACAACTGCAGTAAGACCTCCCCGCTCCTATACTCAAATCCCCGAGCTATGAAGGCCAACATACTATTTGCCTTCTTCACCACCTGTTGCACTTGCATGCCAACGTTAAATGACTGTTGTACCATGACACCCAGGTCTCGTTGCACCTCTCCTTTTCCTAATCTGCCGCCATCCAGATAATATTCTGCCTTCGTGTTTTTGCCCCCAAAATGGATAACCTCACATTTATCCACATTATACTGCATCTGCCATGCATTTGCCCACTCACCTAACCTGTCCAAGTCACCCTGCAACCTCTTAGCATCCCCCTCACAGCTCACACCGCCACCCAGTTTAGTGTCATCTGCAAACTTGGCGATATTACACTCAGTTCCTTCATCCAAACTGTTAATGTATATTGTAAATAGCTGGGGTCCCTGCGGCACTCCACTAGTCACTGCCTGCCATTCTAAAAAGGACCCGTTTATCCCGACTCTCTGCTTCCTGTTTGCCAACTAGTTCTCTATCCATGTCAGTACATTACCCCTAATACCATGCGCTTTGACTTTGCACACCAATCTCTTGTGCGGGACCTTGTCAAAAGCTTTTTGAAAGTCCAAATACAGCACATCCACTGGTTCTCCCATGTCAACTCTGCTAGTTACATCCTCAAAAAATTCCAGAAGTTTCCCTTCCCTCAAGCATGATTTCCCTTTCATAAATCCATGCTGACTTGTCACTGCTTTCCAAATGCACTGTTATTTCATTCTTAATGATTGATTCCAAAATTTTCCCCACGACTGATGTCAGGCTAACCGGTCTATAATTACCCGTTTTCTCTCTCCCTCCCTTTTTAAAAAGTGGTATTACATTAGCTACCCTCCTGTCCATAGGAACTGATCCAGAGTTGATAGACTGCTGGAAAATGATCACCAATGCATCCACTATTTCGAGGGCCACTTCCTTAAGTATTCTGGGATGCAGACTATCAGGCCCCGGGAATTTATCAGCCTTCAATCCCATCAATTTCCCGAACACAATTTCCTGCCTAATAAGTATTGTGTTCCTAACACAGATGAGGCTGCACACAAGGAGGTTAAAGTAACAGTGACCTCAGTCTTTAATAAGACACTCCAGAGTGAGGAACAGGCCTCAGAGGTCGGCTTATATACAGTGCTCCCAAGGGTTGCTGGGATCCCTTGGGACTTCATGGGATGAGCTCCCTGGTGGTGGAACATGGGAGTACATGCTTTACAGATACACAACATCACTCCCCCCCCCCCAAAGTGAAAGTGAAAACTATTTACAAGGTGAGGCGGTCAGGAGCCTTTCTTTCCCTGGTGGACCACCTCGGTACAAATGTCTGTTCTGGTGTGTTGGCTGTGCCATCGCTGGGCTGGCGTGTTGTTGACCCTGCAGGGCTGCTGGGTGAGCCTGGCCTTGCTGGGCTGTTGGGTGTGATGGGTTCGATTTCCTGGTCCGGCGTGGTGTCGTTGATCCTTTGGGTGTGTGTTGTGGACTCGAAAAATGTGATGTCTGCTGTGGGTTGTTCAGGGCAGTCTGTGAACCGCAGCCTCGTTTGCTTCAGGTGCTTTCTGCAAATTTGTCCATTGTCTTGTTTGACTACAAATACCCTACTCCCTTCTTTAGCTATCACAGTGCCCGCGATCCACTTGGGACCATGTCCATAGTTTAGTACATACACAGGGTCATTCAGATCAATTTCCCGTGACACAGTGGTGCGACCATCGTTTACATTTTGTTGCTGCCGCCTGCTCTCTACCTGATCATGAGAGTCTGGTTTTAAGTGTCCTTTTCATGAGTAGCTCAGCCGGGGGCATCCCTGTGAGCGAATGGGGTCTCGTGCAGTAGCTGAGCAGTACTCGGGACAGGCGGGTTTGGAGTGAGCCTTCTGTGACTTGTTTAAGGCTCTGTTTGATTGTTTATACCGCTCGCTCTGCCTGCCCATTGGAGGCTGGTTTAAACGGGGCCGAGGTGACATATTTGATCCCATTGCGGGTCATGAATTCTTTAAGTTCGGCACTGGTGAAACATGGCCCGTTCTCACTGACCAGTATCTCAGGCAGGCCGTGGGTGGCAAACATGGTCCTCAGGCTTTCAATGGTGGTAGTGGCGGTGCTTCCTGACATTATTTCACATTCAATCCGTTTTGAAAAAGCATCCACCACCACCAGGAACATTTTACCGAGAAACGGGCCCGCATAGTTGACATGGATCCTCGACCATGGTCTGGAGGGCCAGGACCACAAACTTAGTGGTGACTCTCTGGGCGCGTTGCTCAACTGAGCACATACGCTGCATTGCCGTACACAGGACTCTAAATCAGAGACGATATCGGTCCACCACACGTGGGATCTGGCTATCGCTTTCATCATTACTAGACCTGGGTGTGTGCTGTGGAGATCCGAGATGAACGTTTCGCTGCCCTTTTTGGGAAGCACTACGCGGTTACCTCACAACAGGCAGTCTCCCTGAATGGACAGCTCATCCTTTCGCCGCTGGAACGGCTTGATTGGCTCTTGCATTTCAACCGGGATGCTGGCCCAGCTCCCATGCAGTACACAGCTTTTTACTAGGGACAGCAGAGGGTCTTGGCTGGTCCAAGTCCTAATCTGGCGGGCCGTGACAGGTAATTTATCATTTTCAAACGCTTCCATGACCATCAACAAATCTGCGGGCTGCGCCACCATCAACAAGTTTGCAGACTGCGCCATTTCCACCCCCGTGTAGGGCAAGGGTAGCCGACTGAGAGCATCCGCACAGTTCTCGGTGCCTGGCCTGTGGCGGATGGTATAGTTATACGCTGATAGCGCGAGTGCCCACCTTTGTATGCGGGCTGAGGCATTAGTATTTATCCCCTTGTTTTCAACGAACAGAGATATGCGGGGCTTGTGATCAGTTTCCAGCTCAAATTTGAGGCCAAACAGGTACTGATGCATTTTGTTTTACCTGAACACACACGCTAATGCCTCTTTCTCAATCATGCTGTAGGCCCTCTCTGCATTCGACAAGCTCCTGGAAGCATAGGCGACAGGTTGCAACTTCCCCGCAATGTTAGTTTGTTGTAATACACACCCGACTCCATACGACGACGCGTCACATGCTAGCACGAGTCTTTTACACGGGTTATACAATACAAGCAGCTTGTTTGAGTATAAAATGTTTCTGGCTTTCTCAAAAGCAATTACTTGTTTTTTTTCCCATACCCAGTTCTCACCTTTGTGCAATAACACATGTAGGGGCTCTAAAAGGGTGCTTAACCCCGGTAGGAAGTTACCAAAATAGTTGAGGAGTCCCAGTAACGACCGCAGCTCCGTGACGTTCTGTTGCCTGGGCGCGTTCCTGATAGTCTCTGTCTTGGCGTCTGTGGGCCGAATGCCGTCTGCCGCGATCTTTCTCCCCAAAAACTCCACTTCTGTTGCCATGAAGACGCATTTCGACCTCTTCAGTCGTAGCCTATGCGATCCAGTCGCTAGAGGACCTCCTCCAGGTTTTGTAGGTGCTCGACGGTGTCCCGACCCGTGACCAATATATCGTCCTGAAAGTGTGTGGTATCAACTTGAGTAAGCTCTCCATGTTTCTCTGGAAGATCGCTGCAACCGACTGAATTCCAAACAGGCATCTGTTGAAGATTAACAGTCCCTTGTGGGTGTTGATGCAGGTGAGGCCCTTCGAAGACTCCTCCAGCTCCTGCGTCATGTAGGCCGAAGTCAGGTCGAGCTTGGTGAACGTCTTGCCTCCTGCCAGCGTTGCAAATAGGTCGTCTGCCTTAGGTAGTGGGTATTGGTCCTGTAGCGAGAAACGATTAATAGTTACTTTATAATCGCCGCAAATCCTGACCGTGCCATCATTTTTGAGTACTGGAACAATTGGGCTGGCCCACTCGCTGAATTCCACTGGGGAGCTGATGCCCTCGCATTGCAGCCTGTCCAGCTCGATTTCTACTCTCTCCCTCATCATGTGAGGTACCGCTCGCACCTTTTGGTGAATGGGTCGTGCCTCTGGGACCAAGTGGATCCGCACCTTCGCCCAGGAAAAGTTTCCAATGCCTGGCTCAAAGAGGGAAGGAAATTTGTTGAGAACCTGGGTGCATGAAGACTCATCGACATGTGATAGTGCTCGGATGTCATCCCAGTTCCAGCGGATTTTGCCCAGCCAGCTCCTTCCAAGCAGTGTGGGGCCATCGCCCGGGACAATCCAGAGTGGCAGTTCGTGCACCGCGCCCTCGTAGGTGACATTGACCATGGCGCTGCCCAGTACAGTGATAAGCTCTTTGGTGTACGTTCTTAGTTTCGTGTGGATGGGGCTCAGAGCTGGTCTGAATGCCTTGTTGCACCACAGTCTCTCAAACATCTTTTTACTCATGATGGATTGGCTAGCGCCAGTGTCCAGTTCCATGGCTACGGGTAAGCCATTCAATTTTACGTTTAGCATTATAGGTGGACATTTCATCGAAAATGTGTGCACCCCGTGTACTTCAGCATCTGCCTTCTCTCTCTGAGGCTCGAAATTGCTTTGATCCACCATGGACCGATCTTCCTCTGCCACGTGGTGGTCAGCAGGTTTTGCAGAGCTTGCAGCTCGTTTGCAAGCTCAGGTGCCCCATTTTTCGACACATCTTGCAAACATACCCTTTGAAGCGGCATGAATAGGCTGAATGGAAGCCTCCACAACGCCAACAAGGTGTGAATTGCCTTGCATTCATTCTTTGTTGGGGATTCTGAGTCAGCTAGGTCACCTGAGGCCTGCTGGCAGTTGCAAACTCGTGGGTTCTGCCCTGTACATTTCTGCTCGGAAACACAGTTCCAGTTAATTTATGAACATTGCTCGCACTTGTGTGCTGAGAGATTTGTTTGGTGTTATCACTGGTGGACATAAACGCCTGTGTTATCGCAATGGCCTTACTGAGGGTCGGTGTCTCTACAGTCAAACGTTTTCGTAGGATGGTCTCGTGGCCAATGCCCAGTACAAAAAAGTCTCTGAGCATTTGCTCCAGGTCGCCATCAAACTCACATTGTCCTGCAAGTCGCCTTAGCTCGGCGCCTTAGCTCGCCATTCCCTGACCTTCAGATCGCTGGCACGTGTAGAACCGATACCTCGCCATCAGCACGCTCTCCCTCGGGTTAAGATGCTCCCGAACAAGTGTACACAGTTCCTCATATGACTTATCTGTGGGTTTCTCTGGAGGCAGAAGATTCTTCATGAGGCTGTAGGTCGGTGCCCCGCAGACCGTGAGGAGGACCGCTCTCCTTTTTGCAGCGCTTCCTTCTCCGTCCAGCTCGTTGGTTACAAAGTACTGGTCTAGCCGTTTGACATAGGCTTCCCAGTCCTCACCCTCCGAGAACGTCTCCAGGATGCCCACAGTTTGTTGAATCTTTGCGTTGGATTCGTATTGTCGTCGCCAGTTATTGTGTTCCTAACACAGTTGAGGCTGAACACAGGGAGTTTAAAATAACAGTGACCTCAGTCTTTAATAAGACACTCCAGAGTGAGGAACAGGCCTTAGGGGCCGGCTTATATACAGTGCTCGCAAGGGATGCTGGAATCCCTTGGGACTTCAGGGGATGAGCTCCCAGGTGGCGGAACATGGGAGTGCATGCTTTACAGCTAAACAACACTTATTGCCTCTCATCAAAGGCTGTGTGCTTCACGGGAGCTGGTTCAGTGTCCCAGTGGAAGTGCAGGAAGAGATAAATCCGTTCCCGCAGTGCAAAGATGAAACGTCTATACAGGCAGACTGCCTTCTGTGGGGTAATCGAGTAGTGGTCCCCAAGAAGGGCAGAGACACCTTCATCAATGACCTCCACAGTACCCACCCAGGCATCGTAATGATGAAAGCGATAGCCAAATCCCATGATGGGCCGATATCGATGTGGACTTAGAGTCCTGCGTGCACAGATGTAACACATGCTCGCAGTTAAGCAATGTACCCAGGAAGGCGCCGCTAAGTTTATAATCTTGGCCCTCCAAATCTATGTAGGCCCGTTCTTGGGTAAAATGTTCCTTGTGGTTGTAGACGCGTACTCGAAGTGGATTGAATGTGAGATAATGTTGGCTAGCAAGTCCGCTGCCACTACTGAAAGCCTGCGGGCCATGTTTGCCACTCACGGCTTACCTGATGTCCTGGTGAGTGACAATAGGCCATGTTTTACCAGTGCTGAGTTCAAAGAATTCATGACCCGTAACGGGATCAAACATGTCACATCTGCCCCGCTTAAACCAGCATCCAATGGTCAGGCAGAGAGAGCAGTGCAAACCATCAAGCAAGGCTTGAAGAGGGTAACTGATGACTCACTGCAGTCTCGCCTATCCCGAATCCTGCTTAGCTACTGCACGAGACCCCACTCACTCACTGGGATCCAACCTGCTGAACTGCTCATGAAAAGAGCACTTAAGACAAGGCTCTCGTTAGTTCACCCTGATTTACATGAACAGGTAGAAAGCAGGCGGCTTCAACAAAGTACATACCATGATAGCGCGAATGTGTCATGCGAGATTGAAATCAATGATCCTGTATTTGTATTAAATTATGGACAAGGTCCCAAGTGGCTTCCCAGCACTGTCGTAGCCAAAGAAGGGGGCAGGGTGTTTCGGGTCAATCTTTCATTCACTGGAAACACCTGGACCAAATTAAACTCAGATTCACTGACTATCCTGAGCAACCCACCTTGGACCCTACCTTTTTTGATCCCCCAACATACACACCAGTGGCAACCGGCACCACAGTTGACCACGAAGCAGAACCCATCAGGGCCCAACACACCAGGCAGCCCAGCAAGGCCAGCTGCATAGCAGCCCAGTGAGGGCCAAACAAATGATTCAACAACATCAACTTTCACACCGAGACGATCAACCAGGGCAAGAAGGGCCCCAGATCGACTCACATTGTAAATAGTTATACTATTGACTTTGGGGGTGGTGGGGGAGGTGGGTGTGTTGTTATATCTGTTGACTTGTATTCACTCTGTACAGCCACCAGAGGGCTCTTCCCCTGAGTCCCCAGGGAGTCCCAAGGGATCCCATAATCCATTGGGAGCACAGATATTTAAGGAGGCTTCACAGGTTGGAGAGGCACCCTGGAGACCTGCAATAAAAGACTGAGGTCACACTTTACTTTGAGCTCAGAGTGTTCAGCCTGACTCTTTCTCCATAGCTTGGATGATGTGGAATCTATATGGGTAGAGCTGCAGAATACCAAAGGACAAAAAACATTAGTGGGAGTTGTGTACAGACCTCCAAACAGTAGTAGTGATGTTGGGGAGGGCATCAAACATGAAATTAGGGGTGTGTGCAATAAAGGTGCAGCAGTTATAATGGGTGACTTTAATATGCACATAGATTGGGTTAACCAAACTGTAAGCAATACGGTAGAGGAGGATTTCCTGGAGTGCATAAGGGATGGTTTTTTAGACCAATATGTCGAGGAACCAACTAGGGGGGAGGCCATCTTAGACTGGGTGTTGTGTAATGAGAGAGGATTAATTAGCAATCTCGTTGTGCAAGGCCCCTTGGGGAAGAGTGACCATAATATGGTGGAATTCTGCATTAGGATGGAGAATGAAACAGTTAATTCAGAGACCATGGTCCAGAACTTAAAGAAGGGTAACTTTGAAGGTATGAGGCGTGAATTGGCTAGGATAGATTGGCGAATGATACTGAAGGGGTTGACTGTGGATGGGCAATGGCAGACATTTAGAGACCGCATGGATGAACTACAACAATTGTACATTCCTGTCTGTCGTAAAAATAAAAAAGGGAAGGTGGCTCAACCGTGGCTATCAAGGGAAATCAGGGATAGCATTAAAGCCAAGGAAGTGGCATACAAATTGGCCAGAAATAGCAGAGAACCCGGGGACTGGGAGAAATTTAGAACTCAGCAGAGGAGGACAAAGGGTTTGATTAGGGCAGAGAAAATGGAGTACGAGAAGAAGCTTGCAGGGAACATTAAGACGGATTGCAAAAGTTTCTATAGATATGTAAAGAGAAAAAGGTTAGTAAAGACAAACGTAGGTCCCCTGCAGTCAGAATCAGGGGAAGTCATAACGGGGAACAAAGAAATGGCGGACCAATTGAACAAGTACTTTGGTTCGGTATTCACTGAGGAGGACACAAACAACCTTCCGGATATAAAAGGGGTCGGAGGGTCTAGTAAGGAGGAGGAACTGAGGGAAATCCTTATTAGTCGGGAAATTGTGTTGGGGAAATTGATGGGTTTGAAGGCTGATAAATCCCCAGGGCCTGATGGACTGCATCCCAGAGTACTTAAGGAGGTGGCCTTGGAAATAGTGGATGCATTGACAGTCATTTTCCAACATTCCATTGACTCTGGATCAGTTCCTATGGAGTGGAGGGTAGCCAATGTAACCCCACTTTTTAAAAAAGGAGGGAGAGAGAAAACAGGGAATTACAGACCGGTCAGCCTCACATCGGTAGTGGGTAAAATGATGGAATCAATTATTAAGGATGTCATCGCAGTGCATTTGGAAAGAGGTAATATGATAGGTCCAAGCCAGCATGGATTTGTGAAAGGGAAATCATGCTTGACAAATCTTCTGGAATTTTTTGAGGATGTTTCCAGTAGAGTGGACAAGGGAGAACCAGTTGATGTGGTATATTTGGACTTTCAGAAGGCTTTCGACAAGGTCCCACACAAGAGATTAATGTGCAAAGTTAAAGCACATGGGATTGGGGGTAGTGTGCTGACATGGATTGAGAACTGGTTGTCAGACAGGAAGCAAAGAGTAGGAGTAAATGGGGACTTTTCAGAATGGCAGGCAGTGACTAGTGGGGTACCGCAAGGTTCTGTGCTGGGGCCCCAGCTGTTTACATTGTACATTAATGATTTAGACGAGGGGATTAAATGTAGTATCTCCAAATTTGCGGATGACACTAAGTTGGGTGGCAGTGTGAGCTGCAAGGAGGATTCTATGAGGCTGCAGAGCGACTTGGATAGGTTAGGTGAGTGGGCAAATGCATGGCAGATGAAGTATAATGTGGATAAATGTGAGGTTATCCACTTTGGTGGTAAAAACAGAGAGACAGACTATTATCTGAATGGTGACAGATTAGGAAAAGGGGAGGTGCAAAGAGACCTGGGTGTCATGGTACATCAGTCATTGAAGGTTGGCATGCAGGTACAGCAGGCGGTTAAGAAAGCAAATGGCATGTTGGCCTTCATAGCGAGGGGATTTGAGTACAAGGGCAGGGAGGTGTTGCTACAATTGTACAGGGCCTTGGTGAGGCCACACCTGGAGTATTGTGTACAGTTTTGGTCTCCTAACCTGAGGAAGGACATTCTTGCTATTGAGGGAGTGCAGCGAAGGTTCACCAGACTGATTCCCGGGATGGCGGGACTGACCTATCAAGAAAGACTGGATCAACTGGGCTTGTATTCACTGGAGTTCAGAAGAATGAGAGGGGACCTCATAGAAACGTTTAAAATTCTGACGGGGTTAGACAGGTTAGATGCAGGAAGAATGTTCCCAATGTTGGGGAAGTCCAGAACCAGGGGACACAGTCTAAGGATAAGGGGGAAGCCATTTAGGACCGAGATGAGGAGGAATTTCTTCACCCAGAGAGTGGTGAACCTGTGGAATTCTCTACCACAGAAAGTTGTTGAGGCCAATTCACTAAATATATTCAAAAAGGAGTTAGATGAAGTCCTTACTACTAGGGGAATCAAGGGGTATGGTGAGAAAGCAGGAATGGGGTACTGAAGTTGCATGTTCAGCCATAAACTCATTGAATGGCGGTGCAGGCTAGAAGGGCCGAATGGCCTACTCCTGCACCTATTTTCTATGTTTCTATGTTTCTATGTTTCTATACCCAACAGCTACCTCCAAGGTCGTGGGTTCAAGTCCCACAGAAGAGATTTGAGCACAAAATCTGTGCTGGCACCCACCATACTGAGGTACTTCTGCACTATCCGAGATGCCATTTTTTGGATAAAAAGGATGTAAAAGATCCCATGGCATTATTTTTAAGAAGAGCAGGGGAGTTCTCCCCGGTCTCCTGGCCAATATTTATCCCTCAACCAATATCACTTAAACAGATGATCTTCATTATCACATGACCTTGCTGTGTGCAAATCGGCTGCCTCGTTTCCTACATTACAACAGTGTCTACGCTTCCAAAGTACTTCATTGGCTGTACAGTGCTTTGGGACGTCCTGAGGTTGTGGAAGGCGCTTTAGAGCTGTAAGTCTTTCTCTCAGATACTGCAGTACAAGCACAGGACAGAAAATTCTGAAATGTAGAAGAAAACCATGGGCTTTATTCTCGCCACCATTGGGCACCATTTTTTTGGCGTCCGCTGATTTTTTTTTGAGCAATCTTGATTTTGCAATTCTCCTCAAAATTTGTACGCTGGCGGCGACTGTCAACGTCGGATTTTTTGGCGCAGGTCTGGTTGAAAGCTGATTTCCGCCCTTTAAACGATTTTCACTAACGCCGATTTTTTTCAGCACCGATCAGAAAAATCTTACGTAAACTTAAAGAAATCAGCGCTGGGTATATTTTGAATTTTTGGAGCGAGGGAAGAAGACAATTTAAAACTCAAATTCACAATGATTTTTGCAGAGGGAACTCGGAAAATAACTCGCAAAGTTCATTAATTTTTTCCACGTTATGCGAGAATTGGGACTCCACCCCACCTCTACTCATGGGGCTCCAGGCATGGGTCGGAGGAGTGCCGGCCGGCCACGGCCAGTGGTAGGATCGCTCCCTCGGCCAGACACAAGCACAAGAGCGTGGCACTGGGATTCCCCCCACCCCAGGCTCAGCTTGTAAAGAAACCCGGAGTGTGGCGGGGTGCGGAGGGAAGGGGGATGTGGCGGGTGGAATACAAGCGCCGAGCTCATGTGTTTCTGTCCGCCCAAGGGAGCGATCCTGCCGACATTCACTCTGAACTGTGCATCGGAGATGGCACAACACAGCAGCAAACATAGGCATTTCGGCAAAGGCTCTAAATGCCATAAATTACTGTGTGTCACGTCTCCAGAGAGACAGAGCTTAGTGTTGCACATGCGCGCAGACCAGGGTGTGGTCCATTCTACTAGGGCGTCACCCAGCAAAGGTGTGTGCTGTGCTTCAGTAAGTACTGTCTCATAATAAGAATAACAAAATTAAGAATAATAATTATGGGTGCAAATATTACTATGCCTCATGTAGTCAGGTTGGTTTACATGCATGCCATGTAGAGGTGACGGATAATACGAAGCCATCATCGCAGAAACAAGAACACTTGGGCATTAATGGGGAGGAGGCCATACCCTGATCGAATCTACTGGGACAGGCCTATACCTGAGTGAGGCAGACTGCATTCGCAGGGCGCAATTTAGAAAGGAGGTCATCACCGAGATCTGCCAGCTAGTCAGGGCAGACATACAGCCAACAAGCGGCAGGAGGACTGCTTTACCTGTGGAAGTGAAAGTCACTGCAGCACTTGCCTTCTATGCTTCTGGCTCATTTCAAGAAGCAACTGGGGACATAGGCTGCATCTCGCAGCACGCCACACATTTCTGCATTCGACAGGTGACTGCTACATTGTATACCAAAAGGGACCAGTTCATCAATTTCCCTATGACCACGCAGGCAATGCGAGACAGGTCTGTGGGGTTCTCCAGAATTGCTGGCTTCCCAAGATACAGGGTGCGATCGACTGTACCCACATCACCTTGAGAGCACCTTTGGACGACTCCGAGGTTTATCGCAACAGGAAATGGTTCCATTCCCTAAATGTGCAGCTTGTCTGCGACGATCAGCATTGGATCATGGCAGTGGATGCCAAATACCCAGGTAGCATCCATGATGCTTTCATCCTATGTGAGAGTATTATATCTACAATGTTTCTGGAGCTGCCAGAAGGACACAGCTGGTTGCTCGGGGACAAAAGGTATGGGCTCGCCACCTGGCTTATGACCCCCCCCCCCTATGCAATCCCCGCACTGAACCAGAGCGTCGGTACAACATAACGATATGGAGTATAATAGAGAGGACAATTGGCATATTGAAGCAGCGTTTCCGATGCTTGGACCAATCTGGAGGCTACCTGCAATATGCCCCTCACCACGCCAGTCAGTTCACTGTTGTGTGCTGCATGCTGCACAACTTGGCCATCATGAGGGGCCAGGCACTGGACATTGAAGATCCTCTGAGGGGAGGAAGACGGGGGAAGAGGAGGCTGACAATGAGGACGATGAGGAGGAGCAGCAGCAGGAGGAGGAGGAGCAGCAGCAGGAGGAGGAAGACGAACCCATGCCACCACTCGCAGGACACCAGCAGAGGCGGTGGCCTCGTGCACCGAAAGCCATAGCTAGAGAACTCCATCAGCGGCTGATCCGTGATCGCTTTGCTGCCTGACTGCTAAACGGCCCAACAATGTTGACTCTTTGCACCTGTTAGTGTGAAAAAATAATGTGCCTAATAATGTACGTAATGTTGTGTTGCTTTATGTTGCTTTAATTCAAAAAATAATGTGCGGGATTCTGCTTAAATTTAAAAAAAATTAGGTTTATTAAACATTTGAACAGTTTTACTTAACTTTAATTTTAAAAAAGTGTATCAAACTGTAAACTTTTCAATGAAGAAAACAACAAGTAGCAGCCACAAACAAACAAACTCTAGCTACAGCCATCTCTCCTCCCCCTTATTCAAAGACCTTAGCGCTGTGCGCCCCTCTTGCCGTCTCTACCCCGATAAATGTGAGGTTATCCACTTTGGTGGTAAAAACAGAGAGACAGACTATTATCTGAATGGTGACAGATTAGGAAAAGGGGAGGTGCAAAGAGACCTGGGTGTCATGGTACATCAGTCATTGAAGGTTGGCATGCAGGTGCAGCAGGCGGTTAAGAAAGCAAATGGCATGTTGGCCTTCATAGCAAGGGGATTTGAGTACAGGGGCAGGGAGGTGTTGCTACAGTTGTACAGGGCATTGGTGAGGCCACACCTGGAGTATTGTGTACAGTTTTGGTCTCCTAACCTGAGGAAGGACATTCTTGCTATTGAGGGAGTGCAGCGAAGGTTCACCAGACTGATTCCCGGGATGGCGGGACTGACCTATCAAGAAAGACTGGATCAACTGGGCTTGTATTCACTGGAGTTCAGAAGAATGAGAGGGGACCTCATAGAAACATATAAAATTCTGACGGGGTTAGACAGGTTCGATGCAGGAAGAATGATCCCAATGTTGGGGAAGTCCAGAACCAGGGGTCACAGTCTAAGGATAAGGGGTAAGCCATTTAGGACCGAGATGCGGAGGAACTTCTTCACCCAGAGAGTGGTGAACCTGTGGAATTCTCTACCACAGAAAGTTGTTGAGGCCAATTCACTAAATATATTCAAAAAGGAGTTAGATGAGGTCCTTACTGCTAGGGGGATCAAGGGGAATGGCGAGAAAGCAGGAATGGGGTACTGAAGTTGAATGTTCAGCCATGAACTCATTGAATGGCGGTGCAGGCTCGAAGGGCCGAATGGCCTACTCCTGCACCTATTTTCTATGTTTCTATGTTTCTATGACCCGTGCCCGTTGTCTCAGACTTCTGCTTCCTCACTCTGACCCCAAGGTTTTTCTGCTTTCTGCGCGAAGGCGCATTTGTTGTTGGTGGGGTTGGACAGGGACAGACGGAGCAGACAGCATTGTGGAAGGCCTGGTTTCCTCTTTGGACTCTTCTTCAGCCTGTGGTCAACCCACGGCACACTACCTGAGGTTGGTCTGGGGATTGGAAAGTGAGTGTCAGCAGTTGATGCTGCCAATTGCTGTTGGGTGTGTCCACTTATTACAGCAGCTATCTCCGACATTCCCTCCCTAATTTGTCCCGACACTGCACCAGTTGCCTCCGACATTCCTTCCCTAATCTCTGAAATACCCTCCCTCCTCTGTCCCGACACGGCTCCCATTCCTCCAGGTAGTGTTGTTACTTCTACTGAAAGTCCCACTAATTCTACCCTCATCCCACCCATGGTGGCCACGAGCGATCTGGTTAGTTCAATGCTCTCCCTACTCATTCCCATGACCTGTCCTATAGCCCCTGCATTCTGCATTTCAGGTTGCGCTCTCCTTCCCACCCTCCTCGGCCGTCTCCCAGGTGTGGCTTGCTGCAACCCACTGGGACCCACAGCCTCAGACTCTACCCCATGAAATGTCACCGGTTGTATCGCTCAGCAAAGGGCTCAGTGTCCTCAGGGGGTTCACCGGCTCCAATTCTAATGTAAACATCTCTGTATTGGGGTCTTCTTGCTGCCCTTCATTGTCCAGCTCATCCTCGTCCTGACGTTGATGATGGATATCTGGACTGACGGCTTCCTGATCTTCTGCTTCAGCTTCTGTCTCTTTCTGATGCGCAACATCTGCAAAACATAACAGAGCATATGTTTGGTTAGCAACAGGGGCGGGGGAGAGGGGGCAGGGTGACAGGAGTATGCGGGTCACACAGCGCAGGCTGTTTTCAAAGACCACGATGCCAACCCAGACTGTGCAATTTGCAGGGCTTACTCGCTCTCGGTAACCTAGGCCCAGGGTCCACCTTGGTGGTTGATTTTCTCTTGCAAGATTTAATCATATCAGCGATCCTCTGTTCTACAAGTGTTAGTTGGAGCCTACTTGGTGCACGTCCTCCAGTTTTTGACCTTTCTTAGTTGATCTGTAACACCTTCCTCTGCAAAGATGAAAATAGAACTTTTTAACAGTGGGTCCTACTGCTGTAGTGGCCACACACAAACACACACACACACACATATTAGTCACATTTAAAATGTAATTGCAGTGCATAAATAAAAATATTACTTACAGTAACTGCTCGGCCAAGGTCCTGCCACTTCTTTTTGATCTGCATGCCGCTTCTCGGGGTCATTAAACTCTTCTGCAACTTGATCTCAAAGTTTTGCTAGTTGTTCCAGTTTCTTTTGTCCCATTTGTTGTGTATGTATAATATAAGTATATACCCTGTACACTCAATGTACAGTTACAAAAGACCACTGAATGTATCTTCACACTGTATACACTATACCTGTACCACCAGAGGGTGCAACTGGTGGAGACCTAAGGGTCACCTGTACACTGCAGGTAACCAAGTATAAAAGGGAGCTCACCTTCCTGTACCCTCATTCAGGAGCTGCAATAAATGGACTATGGTCACAATAGTTCAAGTACAATACCTTACCTCGTGGAGTCATTACTAGAGTGCTTACAGATACAATAAATGGCGACGAGATTAAGAATTTCCCCGCGAAAAATGACTAACCTTGGCAACTTTCAACAATTCGTTGATGGGGAAGATTGGGAGCCTTTGTGGAAAGGCTCGAACACTTCTTCATTGCGAACAACCTGGTGGGAGACACACCGACCTCGCTGGCTGATAAGCACAGAGCTATCCTGCTCAACAGTTGTGGACCCACCGTCTATGGTCTTGTCAGGGACTTGCTAGAGAAGACGACAACCAAACGTATGCAGAGCTCGTAACGATGATACAGGAATAGCTCAAACCTAGAGAGAGCATCCTCACAGCCAGACACCGGTTCTACACACACCGGCGACCCGAAGGCCAAGAAATCGCAAAATATGCTGCAGACCTCAGACGATTGGCTGCACCGTGTGATTTTGGCGACCACCTCACCGAAGCACTGAGGGATATCTTTGTTATTGGAATCGGCTACGAGGGCCTCCTCCACAGGCTGCTCTCTGCGGACATCATGGTCACCCTGCAGAAGGCAATTAATGTCAGCCAGGCGTTCATGGCCTCGGCCTATGATTCCAAGCGGATGATGACTCACCCCCAGGACTCTAACCCAACAAGTACCGTGAACCAACTGGCGCATTTTAGAAGCAAGGCTGCTACCCCGAGTCCCAGAACCCTGAGTCCGCCACATGGGGCCAACCATGCTGGCGCTGTGGAGGGAATCACAGGGCCCACCAGTGCCGCTACAAAGACTATACTTGCAAAGGCTGTATCGCGAAAGGCCACCTCCAGCGAATGTGCAAGAGAAATTTTACGTACTGATTCGCTGAAGAGTTGGTCAATCATCCGGACTCCAGCACTGATGAAGAGGAAGAGAGAGTCCAGTAGGCAGCTCAGCCCCATGAAGAGGTGTACGGAGTGTTTACCTCTCCACCGAGAGTTCTCCATTGAAAATGGAAGTTGAAATCAATGGTGTTCCAGTCCGATGGAGGTCGACACAAGGGCGAACCAATCGCTGATGAATTAGGCGGCCTTTGAGAAACTCTGGGACAATCTAAGCAAATGACCTAATATGATCCCGATCCATGTGAAGCTGCTCACTTGCACAAACGACACCATCTCAGTCGTTGGCAGTGTGGATGTCCAGGTGTCCCATGGCGGCACGATGCACAAGCTACCTTTGTGGATCATTGCTGGTGATGGTCCAATGCTGCTAGGAAGAAGATGGATGAAACAAATCCATATCTGTTGGAGCCAGGAAAACCTCCAAGGCCCAGCGATCGACGTCCTATGTGGCCCCGAATTTGGATCCATCACAGCACCTGAAAATCCAACCATCCAACTCGACTGCGTGGCAACGACACAGATCGCCCAACCTAACTGCGAGATGATCTAACCCAAATGACCAGACCTCACCTTCCAGGCTCCAGTGGCAGGACTCCAGAGGAAGAAGATTAGCGCAGAAGGTAACTTCCCTATTTCCGTGGCAGAACCTGGGGAAAAAAGGATCACCGCAGTCTACCTTGTGGAAAGAAGATGGCGCCCGCACTACGAAGTGAAGAGCTTGAAGTAAAGATGGCGGCGGCCAGACCACAAGGGGCAGCATTGAGGGAGCAATACATGATGCCGAGCAGCAAACCGGATTGGGGTAAAGATTGCAAGGCCCTCTTAAAGGAGACCAGCAACCCATCACAATTAAAGGGACAGTTCCACTCTTTGTACAGCAATGCCGGTAATACACATGGAAAAGATGTAATTCACAAATGCAAGTATCTAAATGTAACTTTGAACAGTGATGCCAGTCGTATACATGGAAAAGATATCATTCACAAATGCAAACATGTAAAGACAACTAACAATGTTGAGTCGAGTGGTTGCGGTCAGAGCCAATGTATTAGGACTGTAAATGAAGAAATGATGTGCGATGCCGGGTTCTACATGTACGCCGACAAAACCAAGTGCAATCTCCTGTCGGAAGCACCCAGATCCAGCGGGCTACCCAATCATGTAGCCTGGGCCTCTGGGACCAATGTGATGTCCCAGGGAGGGTGGCCACACACACAGTGGGAGCATACCCACTGTAGGGCCAGCGATCAATGGCACCACTACTGGCACCCTGCACCCGATTGGCTCTACCTCTCTGGCCACCAGGACCAGTACTGGAAGCGAGAGGCTAGCACCCTCCAGCCCTCCCGTCAAGACCTGGGATGACCAGGCTCCAACTACTGCCGAAGGGCAGCGGGAAGACCCTGCAGCCCTCAGAGGAGGACGTGGAGGCCACACATTCCTGTGGCTCTGCCCACCACTAGGCAACGGCAAAGGTCCTGAGACTCAGCCAGGTGAGCGATCCGAGCCCACCCAACTGGAGGGGATGCAGCGCCACCATCAGACAACTTGGAACTAGCATTCTCACCCACCTGCACCTACACCCCAGGGGCAAGACTGTAACACCACGTATGTACTTACCTATAAAATGTACTTGTTCCACTACTGTTAAACCCAAACAGTGATGTAACTAGTCCTATTTCCTTTTTTTTCTCTCTACATGTATGCACATGCAGGTGTTGAGCCACACACATGGTCTATGTATGGGGGGGGATGTAGCCATGGACACACATGGATCACACCCAGAACCCACTCAACCACCATTGCAACTTCCAACTGTCCACTGCTGACCATTTCCCAATGTTGTGGCATTAAAGACTTGGGAGTCTACAGGGAGAGAGCCATGCCAAAGCACAGACAAGGTGCAAGGGCTTTGGGCACTCAAGTCTAGGGCCAGAGCACACAGTGCAAAGGCCAGTGGCACAAGACTGTGGGGGAGTGATGTTGTGTATGTATAATATAAGTATACACCCTGTACACTCAATGTACAGTTACATAAGACCACTGAATGTATCTTCACACTGTATACACTATATCTGTACCACCAGAGCTTGCAACTGGTGGAGACCTAAAGGTCACCTGCACATCACAGGTAACCAGGTATAAAAGGGAGCTCACCTTACTGTACCCTCATTCAGGAGCTGCAATAAATGGACTAAGGTCACAACAGTTCAAGTGGAGTCATTACTAGAGTGCTTACAGATACAATACCATTCTTCCTTTTTTCTCAAGCACATCCCATCTCTTCTCAATGATGTCTACCAGGGGCTCAATTTCTTCTGCTAGAAATCTCTTGGCCCTTCCCGCTTCCCCTTCTCCTTGTCCTTGTCCTTCTTCCCCTTCCCTTGGCCATCTTTTGCAGCTAAAATTTAAATGTCCAGATCCAGCTCCGATCCCAATGTGTTCTCCCAAGCTGCTGATCCAGACCAGGAAGTTCACTGTGGATGCGCAGAAACACCTGTCACGGCACTGACTTTTTGGCACACACTTGAAGCTCCGCCCCCAGATTTAACTTCTGGTACCGCAGTGCCAAAATTACATTTTACTTTGACGAAAGTGTATTTTTTTTCTCGGCACAATCAGGCACAAAAAAATTGGCCTTGCATCCTCCTGGACGCCAAAAATCGTCAAAGAGGAAAATAGAGCTCCATAACTGTAACCAAAAAACTCAAATTTTTAAGATGTTTATTAGAATTTATAGGAAAAATGTGACAAAAATTGTTTTTTTCCTATGGTTTTACTTAGTTTTAACACAATCCTTTAAAATAATTTAACTATCTGCACCCAATGTTTTTGTTAAGCTGCACAGCCCACAAGGCCGCTCAAAGACTTTATAATGGAAAAACTGCGCCATAATTTGAACGGGCTGCACAGCTCGTTAAAGGGCCACACACCCAAAGATCAGTCAGCAGGAACATTGCCTGCACCATCATTAAGACCAGCATACGAACATAGGAAAAAGATGAATAGAAAGACCAGCTGGCCGATTGAATCCGTCCCATTCAGCTGTGTCGCAAGGAGGTGACACAACCACTAATGCTCCCCATCCACCATCAGCCATGTAATCTCCTGGGATTGGCAGAAACATGGGTTAAAATAATCCCTAGGTCAGTTCAGGGAAAACAAAATTCTCAGAAATTTCTCTCTGAACCACAAAGAAATAAAAGAATCACTTTACAATCATAGAATCTTATAACACAGGAGGCCATTTGGCCTATTGTGCCAATGCTGGCTCTTTGGAAGAGCTATCCAATTAGTCCCACTCCCCTGCTCTTTCCCCATAGTCCTGAAACATTTTACCCTTCAATTATTTATTAAATTCTCATTTGAAAGTTATTATTGAATCTGCTTCCACCACCCTTTTAAGCAGTGAGTTCCAGATCATCATAACTCGCTGTGTAAAAAAAATTCTTCTCATCTCACCTTTGGCTCTTTTACCAATTACCTTAAACCTGTGTCCTCTAGTTACTGACTCTTCTGCCAATGGAAATAGTTTCCCCTTATTTACTATCAAAACCCTTCACGATTTTGAACAGCTCTATTAAATTTCCCCTTTACCTTCTCTGCTCCAAGGAAAACAAACCAGTGATTTTATAAAGGTTTAGCATAACTTTCTTGCTTTATACTCTATGGGGGCAAAATTGCCCTGCGGCCCGATTGGGGATGGTAACCAGCTGGGGCCGGTACTTTCTGCGCCCAGCACCGAGGTCCCATCCCTGATGCTACATTGGGCTTACCGCCCCTCAAATTAAGTGGAGCACAATCTCGCACGCTCCACTTCCTTTAGGGGCGGTTCCCGGGGCACTACTGGTGCAGTGAGTGAAGCGCTATGCAGATGCTCCAAGTAGCACTGACGCGCTTCAATGCCCAACCCATTCGCTTAAAGGGGAGGGCTGCTGCACACTCTGCAGCCTGGCACCTAAAACGGAATGCCAGGCTGCACGATGGTGGCCCGGACCATGTTGAGGCCACCATCCTGGAACCCACCCGAGAGTCAGCAATCCAGAAAAGATGATGGGGCAGGGCGCTGGTGCCCTCCCCTTTAACTAGCGCCTCAAGAGCGGATATCGGCCAGCTTCGCGACCTGCGAAGCAGGGATTGACATCCATTCGCACCAGCCTTGCGGCCCATGGTGCAATTTACCCCATGGGGCAGTAAGGGGTCATTGCGGGGCAGTGAGGGGTCGCCATGCACGGCGATGACATCATCGTTGGTTGTGCAGCTGCCCGGGGCACGATGATGCCGTGGTAGTGCCTCCGCAAACTCCCGGGCAATTTCCCGGGAGCCGATAGTGGCCCATCCCCTCGGGCAAAAACTCTCCTCCACCCCGTTAGCAGCCCCTGGAGATGCTGACGGGTCTCTAAAAAAGGGACAATTTTGCCCCCTAAATATCACTTCCTCTATTTCTGTCTCTTTTTTTTCTCTCCATCTCTGGTAACTCAGCATTGTTGTCTCTTTTGTTAAAGGTCCTGTGGAGATACACTGGAAAGAACCCTACTACACTGGCGCCAAATACAAAACTAGTAAAATGGCTACCACAGAACGATCTACTAGGTAAGATGCTAATCCATCATTTATCTGGACTCACCAAAAATGGTTGTCTCATGGACAGTAAGCTTGGTTCAATTAATGTTTCTCAGACTGGTGAATGAGAGCCTTGGTCTGCTCCAGGAATCAGTGCTGTGATCTCTCTTCTTTTCCAGTGACATAAAATGATTTAGGCATTGGCACAAGAGGAACGATATTGGGGTTTGCTAATGTTACCAACTTAGGGGTTATAGAAAGAACTTGTATTTATATGACACCTTTCATGATCCCAGGACGTTCCCAAAGCACTTTACCACCAATGAAGTACTTTTGAGGTGTAGCCACTCTTGTAATGTAGGAAACGCAGCAGCCAATTTGCGCAAGGTCTAACAAACAACAATGTGGTAATGGCCAGATAATTTGTTTTGGTGTTGTTGGATGAGGGATAAATATTGGGTAGGACACTGGGGAGAACTCCCCTGCTCTTCATCAAAATAGTACCCTGGGATCTTTTACATCCACCTCAGTGGGCAGACATGGCCTTGTTTTAATGTCTCATCTGAAAGATGGCACCTACGACAGTGTGGCGCTCACTCAGTACTGCACTAGAGTGACAGCCCAGAATTCGTGCTCAAGTCTATGGAGTGGGGCTTGAACCTACAACCTTCAGGTTTGAAAAATTAACTTGCCAACAGCTTAACTTGCTGGTTTTAATCTCAAGCCCAATATCTAAAGATGCTCATGAATTCAGAGCGGTTCACACTGTGGCCGCACTCAATCTCAGTCTGGCGTTTACCTGCGAGTGATGGGTTTTATAGTCTCTAAAATAAAGCCAGGCTTTACTTTAGAGTGACTAATGTCCATTCGGTTGCTGCTGCAATGAATGGGTTAGGTAACCTATCCTCTTCCTTGAATTAGTGAGTCTGTTGACTGGGAAAACAAAATTATTAGCTGCTTGTTTTAGGCAGTCTGTAAGATTTCTAATTTATTCTAAATCTAGGAGATGCTGGTTGTATTACCTCACTCTTTCTTTTTACTACCTAGATCCTTTCTGCAGCAGGTTTGAATAATTATTGAAAATAACTGCATAGTCAAGCTTTCAATGAGTCTCAGTAAGGTTTGATTTTGTTTGTTTCACTCTCCTGTGAACCAGGACATCCCAAAACAAGAGCCTTCATCACCCATGGAGGGACCAATGGAATCTATGAGGCCATCTGCAGTGGTGTACCATCTGTCATGTTACCATTATTTGGTGATCAAGGATATAATGTACAACACATGGTAGCTCAAGGTGCTGGTATCGACCTAGATGTAGAACATATGAGCTCCCATGATCTAGTTAATGCGTTAAACACAGTTATCAACGATAACAGGTCAGTAAAATGAATGATTCCATTCTTACCTTAAGAAAGAAAGACTTGCATTTATGTAATACTGGTCGATGACCTTTCCTCAGACCTGAAAGTTTTCTGATCATACCTGGCTCTATAAAGTGTTTAAATCTTTCAGCAGCACCCTTTTTCCCCATTCCCATTAATGAGATTTTCTCAGACCTGAAACGTTAACTCTGTTTCTCTTTTCACAGATGCTGCCGGACCTGCTGAATATATCCAGCACTTTCTGTTTCTATTTCAGATTTCCAGCATTTGCAGTATTTTGCTTTTGTACTTGCATTTATATAGTGCCTTTCACAACCTCAGGATGTCCCAAAGCACTTTACAGCCAATGAAGCACTTTTGAAATGTACTCACTGATGTAATGTAGGAAACTCAGTAGCCAATTTGTGCTCAGCAAGCTCCCACAAACAGTAATGTGATAATGACCAGATCATCTATTTTTTAGTGATATTGGTTGAAGGATAAATATTGGCCATGACATCGGGGACAACTCCCCTGCTCTTCAAAATAGTGCCATAATCTTTTACATCCACATGAGAGAGCAGACGAGGTCTCGGTTTAACCTCTCATCCGAAAGTGGGAACCTCCGACAATGCAGCACTCCCTCAGTACTGCACTGAGAGTGCCGGACTAGATTATGTTCTCAAATTTCTTCCGTGGGCCTTGAACCCACAACCTTTTGACTCAGAGGCAAGAGTGCTACCAACTGAGCCAAGGCTGACACATAAAATTAACAAGGGTCTCACTGATTTAACTTTTTAAATTACAAATTTGGAATCTGATAGATTGATGTTAGCTGCTTTGACTTTAAAGGAAGCTGTTTGAATGTAGTGGACTAAATCAGATATCGTCAAGCGCAACCGGAGAGAAAGTTTACAGCAGATTTCTCTATCTATTTCTATGAAATAAAATATGTGTTAAAAGTTGGACCCACCTGTCCTGAGTTTGAGTGGTTTAGACGTGAACCTCTGAACTTCAGAGCACCATACCTACACCCAATTTATAGTGGAGTATCAATCTCCCGACTCCCTGGTAGATATTTGGTTCTGATATACAGCAATGCCCTTTTTAAAAATAAATTATCTCCCAGTCTCTCTGCATCAGTGTAAATCTTGATAAGCTCCTTGGCTGGAAGGGCAAGTGACTACAATTTTCTCATCCTCTTATATTATTCTCCTAATTACGGTCCATTCAGTACTGTTTTGCCATGCTGATTTACAGAGAGACCTCCCGTTTGACTTGCGGTCCATTTTGAGATTAAATACATTCCGTGGTTCTCTCGGACAGCTTTACGGTAGCTGCGCCTAATGTACATTGCTTCTCTCCCCTAACAGTGTTCCTATCAATTTGAAACTAATTTTTACTTTCCTCCTGTCATAGATACAAAGAAACCATGCTAAAGCTGTCTTCACTGCACAAGGATCGTTCAGTTAAGCCAATGGAACTCTCTGTCCATTGGGTAGAATTTGTGATGAAGCACAGAGGAGCAGAGCATTTACGCCCCGCAGCTCATGATCTTAACTGGATCCAATACCACTGTCTGGATGTCATTGGTGTGCTTCTAGCCTCTGGGGTGGCCTCTATGTACTTAATGGTTAAGTGTTGCTCATTTTTCTGCAAGAGATGTTTGTGTGGAGCAAGGAATCAGATGAAGAGAAAATCAGAATAAATTAGATTAGAACATAAGAACATAAGAAATAGGAGCAGGAGTATGCCATCTGGCCCATCGAGCCTGCTCCGCCATTTAATAAGATCATGGCTGATCTGATCATGGATTCAGCTCCACTTCCCTGCCTGATCCCCATAATCCTTTTCTCCCTTATCGCTCAAAAATCTGTCGATCTCTGCCTTAAATATATTCAATGAGCTAGTCTCCACAGCTCTCTGGGGCAGAGAATTTCATAGATTTACAACTCTCTGAGAGAAGAAATTCCTCTTCATTTCAATTTTAAATAGCGGCCCCTTATTCTGAATCTATGTCCCCTAGTTTTAGTTTCCCCTATGTGTGGAAATATTGGGCCCAAGTTTCGGCCTCAGTTGCTCCTGATTTTTTGGAGCAACTGGTGTAGAACGGAGTATCTTAGAAATTCAAATTCTCGGCATTTAGTTTGCTCCAGTTCTCGTCAGTTAGAACAGTTTCACTTTGGAACAGAATATTTTTTCAAAAGGGGGCGTGTCCGGCCACTTACGCCTGTTTTCAAAGTTTCGGCAGTGAAAACTTACTCCAAACTAACTTGGAATGGAGTAAGTGAAGATTTTTGTACGCTCGAAAAAACCTTGTCTACACTTTAGAAAATCAGGCGTAGGTTATAAATCAGGCGTAGGGAATGGGGGAAGGGGGGTTTAAAGGGAAGTTTACAAACATTAAACACTTCAGTTTTACAAATAAAGAGCCATCATCAATAATAAATTATAAAAACATCAATAAATCAACCAATAAAATCAAAAAAAATTAATAAGAAATAATTTTTTTTTTAAATCAATAAATAAAACATTTTCTACTTACCGACTGCAGCACCGGGAGTCCCCCAGTATGTCTCTGTCAGTGTCTCTATCTCTCTGTCTGTCTGTCTGTGTGTGTCTCTCACTCTCTGTCTGTCAGTGTCTGTGTTTCTGACAGCGAGGAGTGGAGGGGAGGGGGAGGATGGGGGGGGGGGGGTGGAGGGGTGGAGGAGGAGGGGTGGTGTAGTGGGGGTGGGGGGGAAGGGGTGACAAAGGAGGGAGGGGAGGGGGGGTGAGAAGGGAGGGAGGGGAGGGGAGAGAAGGGAGGGGGGGAGAGAAGGGAGGGGGTAGAGAAGGGAGGGAGGGGGAGAAGGGAGGGAGGGGAGGGGGGTGAGAAAGGAGGGAGGGGAGGGGAGGGGGGGTGAGAGGGGGAGGGGGAGAGAAGGGAGGGAGGGGAGGGGGGTGAGAAGGGAGGGAGGGGAGGGGGGTGAGAAAGGAGGGAGGGGAGGGGAGGGGGGGTGAGAGGGGGAGGGGGAGAGAAGGGAGGGAGGGGAGGGGGCTGAGAGAAGGGAGGGAGGAAGAGAAGGGAGGGAGGGGAAGGGAGAAGAGAGAGAGAGAGAGAGGGGAGAGAGAGAGAGAGAGAGAGAAAGAAAGGAGAGGGAGGATGAACGGGTCGGGCCCGGCCGGGCCCAAGACTTCGAGCTTAGATTTACCCGATTGACAGGTAGGTGGCGTCGGGTCCGGGGTCCGGGGAGATCAGGGGCGGAGATCGGTCGGGGTGGGGGGGGAGATCGGTCGGGAGCGGAGGTCGGTCGGGGAGGGGGGGGAAGCGGAGGTCAGGTCGGGGGGGGGGCGGAGGATGGGAGCGGGAGTCAAGTCGGGTCTGGTCCGGTCCGGAGGAAGCAGGAGCTGGGCGTGGGAGGCAGCCTTATTCACGCAGCCCCAGTGAGGCCATTGGGCCAGGGCTAGGGGCTGCGTGCTTCGGGCCCCTCCCACACAGTTTTGGGCGCCTGGAGCTACTGCACAGGGCGCGCATGTGCAGAGGTCCCGGCACTGTTTTCAGCGCAGGGACCTAGCTCCGCCCCCTGCAGCTCGTGCCGTGCCGAGGGCCAGAGGACAGGGAGCCGGAGAATTTGGAAGTTTTTTTTAGGCGCACTTTGTGGCGCGAAAAATGGGCGTCCAGGTCGGGGCTGCGCCATTCTGGGCGTGGCCCGAAACTTGGGCCCCTTGTCTCTGCATCCACCTTGCCGAGCCCCCTCATTATCTTGTATGTTTCGATAAGATCACCTCTCATTCTTGTGAACGCCAATGAGTATAGGCCCAACTTACTCAACCTATCTTCATAAGTCAACCCCCTCATCTTCAGAATCAACCTAGTGAACCTTCTCTGAACAGCCTCCAATGCAAGTATATCCTTCCTTAAATAATCATTCCCATCTCTGAATATTTGAAGAGTAGCCTTGTCTCTGCAACTGGTTAAATGGTAACAATCCAAGTGGAATGAACTCTGCGTATTTATAATGGGGAACAAAGAAATGGCAGACCAGTTGAACAAATACTTTTGTTCTGTCTTCACGAAGGAAGACACAAATAACCTTCCAGAAATACTAGGGGACCGTGGGTCTAGTGAGAAGGAGGAACTGAAGGAAATCTTTATTAGTCAGGAAATTGTGTTTGGGAAATTGATGGGATGGAAGGCCGATAAATCCCCGCAGCCTGATAGTCTGCATCCCAGAGTACTTAAGGAAGTGGCCCTAGAAATAGTGGATGCATTGGTGATCATTTTCCAACAGTCTATCGACTCTGGATCAGTTCCTATGGATTGGAGGGTAGCTAATGTAAAACCACTTTTAAAAAAAGGGGGGAGAGAAAAAACGCGTATTATAGACTGGGTAGCCTGACATCAGTAGTGGGGAAAATGTTGGAATCAATCATTAAGGATGAAATAGCAGCGCATTTGGAAAGCAGTGACAGGATCGGTCCAAGTCAGCATGGATTTATGAAAGGGAAATCATGCTTAACGAATCTTCTGGAATTTTTTGAGGATGTAACTAGCAGAGTGGACAAGGGAGAACCAGTGGATGTGATGTATTTGGACTTTCAAAAGGCTTTTGACAAGGTCATGCATAAGAGATTGGTGTGCAAAATCAAAGCGCGTGGTATGAGGGTAATGTACTGACGTGGATACAGAACTGGTTGACAGACAAGAAGCAGAGAGTCGGGATAAACGGGTCCTTTTCAGAATGGCAGGCAGTGACTAGTGGAGTGCCGCAGAGCTCAGTGCTGGGACCCCAGCTCTTTACAGTATACATTAACTATTTGGATGAAGGAATTGAGTGTAATATCTCCAAGTTTGCAGATGACACTAAACTGGGTGGCGGTGTGAGCTGTGAGGAGGATGCTAAGAGGCTGCAGGGTGACTTGGACAGGTTAGGTGAGTGGGCAAATGCATGGCAGATGCAGTACAATGTGGATAAATGTGAGGTTATCCACTTAGGGAGCAAAAACACGAAGGCAGAATATTATCTAAATGGCGGCTGATTAGGAAAAGGGGAGGTGCAACGAGACCTGGGTGTCATGGTACATCAGTCATTGAAAGTTGGCATGCAGGTACAGCAGGCGGTGAAGAGGCAAATGTTGGCCTTCATAGCTCTGGGATTTGAGTATAGGAGCAGGGAGGTCTTACTACAGTTGTACAGGGCCTTGGTGAGGCCACATCTGGAATATTGTGCTCAGTTTTGATCTCCTAATCTGAGGAAGGACATTTTTGCTATTGAGGGAGTGTAGCAAAGGTTCACCAGACTGATTACCGGGATGGCAGGACTGACATATGAGGAGAGACTGGATCGACTGGGCTTGTATTCACTGGAGTTTAGAAGGATGAGAAGGGATCTCATAGAAACATATAAAATTCTGACGGGACTGGGCAGGTTAGATGCAGGAAGATGTTGGGGAAGTCTAGAACCAGGGGACATAGTCTAAGGATAAGGGCTAAGCCATTTAGGACTGAGATGAGGAGAAACTTCTTCACTCAGAGAGTTAGGAATTCCCTACCGCAGAGAGTTGTTGATGCCAGTTCATTGGATATATTCAAGAGAGAGTTAGATATGGCCTTTAGGGCTAAAGGGATGAAAGAGTATGGAGAGAAAGCAGAAAAGGGGTACTGAGGTGAACGATGAGCCATGATCTTATTGAATGGTGGTGCAGGCTCGAAGGGCCGAATGGCCTACTCCTGCACCTATTTTTATGTTTTAATTTTGTATGTTTCTATTCATCTGGGTCAGAAATAAAAATGACAGTTAAAACTACTTTGAAAAAGTACAGTAACAGCTAGAATCATAGAATCAAAGAAATTTACAGCACAGAAGGAGGCCGTTGGCCCATCGTGTCCGTGCCGGCCAACAAGGAGCTGTCCAGCCTAATTCCACTTTCCAGCACTTGGTCTGCAGCCTTGTAGGTTATGGCAATTCAAGTGCATATCCAAGTACTTTTTAAATGTTATGAGGGTTTCTGCCTCTACCATCCTTTCAGATAGTGAGTTCCCAGCCCCTATCACACTCTGGGTGAAAAAATGTCTCCTTAAATCCCCTCTAAACATCCTACCAACCACTTTAAATCTCTGCCCCCTGGTTATGATCCCTCTGCTAATGGAAATAGGTCCTTCCTATCCACTCTAAGCCACTCATAATGTTATACACCTCAATAAGGTCTCTCCCCAGCCTTCACTGTTCCAAAGAAAACAACTCCAGCCTTTCCAATCTTTCCTCATAGCTAAAATTCTCCAGTCCAGGCAACATCTTCATAAATATTCTCCGTACTCTATCAAGTGCATTCACATCTGTTCTGTAATGTGGTGACCAGGACTGCACGCAGTACTCTAGCTGTGGCCTAACCAGTGTTTTATAGAGTTCATGCATAACTTCCCTGCTCTTATATTGTATGCCTCGGCTAATAAAGGCAAGTATCCTAAATGCCTTCTTAACCACCTTATGTACCTGTCCTGCTACCTTCAGGGATCTGTGGACCTGCATTCCAAGGTCTCTCTGTTGCTCTACACTTTTCAGTGTCCGACCATTTATTGTGAATTCCCTTTGGCTTGTTAGCTCTCCCCAGATGCATTACCTCACACTTCTCCGGATTGAATTCCATTTGCCACTGTTCTGCCCACCTGACCAGTTGATTGATATCTTCCTGCAATCTACAGCTTTCATCTTCATTATCAACCACACAGCCAATTTTTATATCATCTGCAAACTTCTTAATCATGCCCCCCTACATTGAAGTCTAAATCATTGATATATACCACAAAAAGCAAGGGACCTAGTACTGAGCCCTGCGGAACCCCACTGGAAATTGCCTTCCGGTCACGAAAATGCCCATCGACCATTACCCTTTCCTTCCTGCCTCTGAGCCAATTTTGGATCCAACTTGCCATTATGCCTTGGATCCCATGGGCTTTTACTTTGGTGAGCAGTCTGCCATGTGGAACCTTATTAAAGGCCTTGCTAAAATCCATATACACTACATCAAATAACAGATTTATTTCTGAGCAGAGCATGCACACCCCTTGTCAAGATCCATTACCACTATGACACTGGTATCGACCTGAAGATTGCTCAGGTATGTGCTATTCACAATGAAACAAGATAAATCTAATCCCAGGCAATTGCTGCTCTGTCAAGCTCCTCCCAATACCAGTAAAGTGATGGAAGTAGTCAACAATAGTGCTATCAAACAACACCTACTTACCAATTACCTGCTCATTGACGCTCAGGTTCTGCTAGAGCCACTTAACTCAGGCCTCATCATAGCTGTGGTCCAGACTTTGATGTAAGAGCTGAATACCAGAGATGAGGTGAAGTCGCCGCCCTCAGTATTAAGGTTACACAATATGGCACCAAAAAACTCTGGGAAAGTTTGGTCAATCCGCCAATGGCTGGAGTCATATTCTACACAAAGGAAAATGGTCTTGGTGGTTCGAGCCCAACCAAGCATCGCAGCCTGTGGAGTTCATCAGGAGAGTGACCTTGGCTTAATTATTTTCAGCTGCGTCATAATGACCTTCCCTCTGTCACAAGGTCCCTGGGGTTGTTCACTGTTGATTGCAACAGTATTCTTGGGACTCACCAAGAAGTTTAACTGGATAAGCCATAGCGACATTGTGGCTTGATTAGCAGGGCAAAGCCTGGGTACTCTGCAACAGATAGTTCAAGACCCTCAAAGCCTCTCCACTGTTTTTCAAGGCTCAAGTCAGGAATGTGATGGAATACTCACCACTCACCTGAATCGGTGAGCGCGAAGGAAATAGAAGGATATGGGGTCAGGTTGGGAAGAGGTAAAGTGAGAGGAGTCTCCTGTGGAATATAAACACTAGCATAGACCAGTTGGGCCAAGTTTCTATAAAAAGGAAGGAAGAAAAGAAAGTAAGAAAAGTTATACAGCGCTTTTCATGATCTCAGAACGTCTCAAAGCGTTTTACAGCCATTGATGTAATGTAGGAAACAGGCCAGTCAATTTTTGCACAGCAAGCTCCCACACACAGTAATGTGATAATGACCAGATAATATGTTGGGTGAGGGATAAATATTGGCCAAGACACGGGGGAGAACTCCCTTGCTCTTCTTCAAATAGTGCCATGGGATCGTTCAAATCCACCTGAGGGGGCAGAGGGCCTTGGTTTAACATCTCATCCGAAAGATAGTACCTGTGATACACCATCACTCCCTCAGTACTATATTGGAGTGTCAACCTAGCTTTTGTGCTCAAGTTCCTGGAGTAAAGCTTGAACCCAACACCCTCTGACTTGGAACGAAGAGTGCTACACACTGGGCCTTGGCTGACACTCAGAGTCTGGGTCAGCAGAGGAGCAGATGCAAAACTAAGCCATCTGCTCGAAGAACACTTACAGCTAACATGCAGCATAGGGTTTACATAGGTTGAGGGACAGTAGTCGTCTGTTCCTACGTTCCTACACCCAAAATGAGTTAGTGCCTCCGAGCATTTAATAGTGGATGTTTTGACTGAGAAATCACCTGGAATCATTGGGGGGGAATTTTAACCCCAAAAAACAGGCAGGTTTGGGTCAGGTGGGACGTTAAAGTAGTAGAAATCTGAATTCCGCCTTCAACCCGCTCACTTCCAGTTTTAGCAGAGGCAGGATGGGTAGGGGGGAGTGGCTGTCAACTCACTCGCAGGTGGCAGATTGGTGCGTTAAATATTATAATGACGCTGTGTGCCTCATTTTGAATCTCCATTGAAATTGTAACTCTGGGCGCCCTTCTGGAAACCCGGCAACTGAATGAAGGCGAGGACTGTTGGATCCAGGAGGTAAGTGCCTTTCCACTTACCTGCTGGATCCAGGGTCCCTGCCTCACCAAACCCTCACTATCGAACACCCCACCAACCCTTCTGATCTCCCCTGATCTCCCCGCCCCCCGACCCCTCATGTGGCCTCCAATTCCTCCCCCAACTAAATCTCTGATTCCCCTCTCCATTCTCCGATCCCCGGTCCCTGACCCCCTCTCTGGCCCATCGATCTTGGCCTTCTGATCCCAGGCTTCCAACCCCCGATATCCAATCTCCAACCCCTCCACTCATCCCATCCTCCAATCCCTCCCTCCCTCCTCTCTGCTCCCTGGCTGTAGCCTGGTGCCACAGGCCTATCCACCCACCAGCCAGCTGTTGTTTTATATAATGTTTACTTGTCTGCAGTTTTCTATCCATTGTAGCTGCACAGAAATATCTTGCCATGGTTTGAACAATTAAGTGGTTAAAAGCTGGAGCTAATATGAGAATGATTCCGGCAGGTGTAGCAGAGACTTGAATTCAGTGAGATTTTGATCTGAGGCAGCTGAAAGAAACCGCTGATCCTGTCCATGAGCTGATGAGGCAATTTCTTTTGTAACATGGCTTTCACCTTTCACCGTGTGCCTGTTGTGGGATGCCTGCTAATTCTTTTAAAATGTTTTTTTGGAGAGTGACTGAAAGTGACCTTCTCGTGGTGCCTGTGGAGGAAGACTTTGGTTAAACCTGAAAAGTCTGATGGACAAACTTGGGAAAAGAGGTCACACTGTGGTCGTTGTTGTGCCTGAGGTGAACATGCACATGGGCTCATCCCCTTACTGCACAACAAAGTTGTTTCCAATAACTTACAGCAGGGAAGACATCAACAACATGACACCAGATATCTTCATCAATATGGTTTTCTTCTAAAGAAGTAGTTTTGTTTTGGAAGATATTAAAAACTTTTCACAGTTCTTCCTGACTACCTGCGAGAGTCTACTGTACAATACAGAAGCTGATTGACAGCAAATTTAATGCTTTACTGACTGACCCTTTCATCCCTTGTAATGTTGTTATTGCTGAGTATCTCTCACTGCCCACTGTGAATCTGCTGAGAGGAATTCCTTGCGGTTTGGGTTATTTAGCCACTCAATGCCCCAGGCCATTCTTGTACATGCCAAGGGTTTTCATAGGGAACACAGATCGAATTACCTTTCTCCAAAGATCAAAAAACATGCTGGGCAGTTTATGTGAACCAGTGTTGTGCCATTTTATATATTCACCTTTTGAAATTCTGGCCACCAAGCTCCTTGAGAGAGAGTCACAATGATCAACATCGACTCCTGGTGCTTTCTCCAGGTGCAAATCACAGGAAGATTGCTCCCGTGACATCAACACGAGAGGGGTGCTCATTTTGCTGGAGGCGAAAATTGCTGACTTTAGGAAAATACTAAACGGGCAGAGTGAGTGAAGGAGCAAAGGGTTTTGCTGAGCTTCTGTAGGATTGACCTCACAGATTTACATGGTAAAAATGTAACCGTTGGTTTGAACTAAATCCATAAACACACCAATGAATCCCAAACCCTGGTTTAATTTATAATTGACATACCTAACTGTTATGTTAATGTTTGTGGGAATAGAAGTGTTGACGCCTAATCTACAATCACCAACACTCATCTTGTAGGGTTGCATAAACATTCCAATGTGTGTTGCCGTGTAAAAAGTGTTAGAATTAAAATTAAATACAACCAAATAGGACATTTTGTGGCTTCCTCAACAAAAAGGATCAGTGCATAGTAACACCAAGTCTTCATTCCATTTCTGCACATGTGTCTGCTTAAGCAGATAGCTGCTCTCCACCCATTACACCACAGATACTGACCTAAACAGTGTTCACAGACCCTGTGCTAATCAGATACGTGGGCATGCTTCTGGATTGCTATTTAATATTCATAAAAAATGCTGGAAATACACAGCAGGTCAGGCAGCACATCAGAACTCGGTTCACAGACCTGAAACGTTAATCCTGTTTCTCTCTCCACAGATGCTGCCTGACCTGCAAGTGTTTCCAGCATTTTCTGTTTTTATTTTTTATTTCCAGCATCCGCAGTATTTTGCTTTCATATATAATATTCATTCCCATTTAACAGCACAAACTGTACTTTGTGTTATTAGAGTAAAATGCTGCGTCAATAAAATTGTGTTCAATATTCGAGTGTTAAGTTTATTTCACAGTTTAGTTTATAGTCGATTAACTAGAGGCATGGCAGGGCAGCTCAGTCCCGTGGAGTGCACATGCTGTGGCATGTGGGAAGTCCTGGATGCTTCGCGTAACCTGGACGACCATGTGTGCAGGAGGTGTCACCAGCTGCAGCAACTTGAGCTCTGCGTTTCGGAGCTTGAGCAGCGGCTGGAGTCACTGCGGTGCATCCACAAGGCAGTGAATTTTGTGGATAGCTCGTTTCTAGAGGTGGCTGAAGAGTGTGCAGGCAGGGAGGAAGTGGGTGACCACCAGACAAAAAAGGAGGACCAGGCAGATAGGACAGGAGTCCCCTGAGTGCATCTCGCTCTCCAACCAGTACTCTGTTCTGAGTACTGGTGAGGGCGATGGCGCCTCTGGGGAGTGTAGTCAGAGCCACAGGTGGTTCAGCTGCACAGTGGGGGAGGAAGAAGAGTGGAAGAGCAGTAATGGTAGGGGATTCGATAGTTAGGGGAGCATACAGGCATTTCTGTGGCCGCAGACGTGACTCCAGGATGGTATGTTGCCTCCCTGGTGCCAGGGTCGAGCGGCTGCAAGACATTCTGGGGGAAAGGGTGAACAGTCAGAGGTCGTGGTCCATATCGATACCAATGACATTGGTAGAAAGAGGGATGAGGTCCTGCAGGCAGAGTTTAGGGAGCTAGGAGAGAGATTAAAAAGCAGGACCTCAAAGGTAGTAATCTCAGGGTTACTGCCGGTGACACGTGCTCGTGAGTATAGAAATAGGAGGATGGAGCAGATGAATGCGTGGCTGGAGAGATGGTGCAGGCAGGAGGGCTTTAGATTCCTGAGGCATTGGGACTGTTTCTGGGGGAGGTGGGCCCTGTACAAGCCAGACGGGTTGCACCTCAACAGAGCCGGGACCAGTATCCTTGCGGGAGTGTTTGCTAGTGCTGTTGGGGAGAGTTTAAACTAGTTTGGCGGGTGATGGGAACCGGAGAATAGATTCAGTGGGGAGAGAAGCAAAGCTGGAATTGGGCAGCAGAAAAGTAGACAGTGAATTTGGAAGACAGAGGAAACAAGGGCTGGAAAATAGACAACCAGAGAGTGTGGCACCACTAAATGGTATATGCTTCAATGCAAGGAGTATAGGGAATAAGACAGATAGGCTGAAAGCACAGATAGACACTTGGGAGTACGATATTATAGCCATTACTGAGACATGGCTGATAGAAGGACAGGTATGGCAGCTCAGCATTCCTGGTTACAGGGTTTTCAGACAGATAGAGATGGGGGTAAAAATGGAGGGGGGGGGGGGTTGCAGTATTAACTAAAGAAACAATTACAGCTGTGAGAAGGGATGATATGTTAGAGGGGTCCCGAAAACGAGGCCATATGGGTTGAATTGAATAAAAAAAAGGGGGGGGCGATCGCACTGCTGGGAGTGTACTATAGACCCCCAAACAGTCAGAGGGAGATAGAAAAACAAATATATAGGCAAATTGCTGCAAAGTACTAAAACTATAGAGCTGTAATAGTGGGTGATTTCAACTACCCCAATATTAACTGGGGAAAAAGCACTGTGATTGGTACAGAGGGTGCGGAATTCCTAAAATGCAGTCAGGAGAACTTCTTTAGCCAGTATCTAAGAAGCCCAACAAGGGAAGGGGCGGTTCTGGACTTGGCTTCGGGGAATGAAGAGGGGCAGGTGGAAGGGGTATCAGTGGGAGAGCATTTTGGTGCTAATGATCAGAATTTAGTAAAATTCAGGGTAGTTCTGGAAAAGGACAAATGTGGACCAGGAAATAAAGTTCTCAATTGGGGTAAAGCCAATTTTGCTGAGCTCAGATGGGATTTGGCCAAGGTGGACTGGAAATGGCTACTTGACGGTAAATCAGTGTCAGAGCAGTGGAGGCATTCAAGGGGGAGATCCTGAGGGTACAGAGCAAGTATGTTCCCTTAAGAAAAAAGAGTGGGGCTAACAAATCTAGAGTCCCCTGGATGTCAAGGGACATACAGGGTAAGATAAAGAAAAAAAGGGAAGCTTATGATAGATTCCGAGAACTTAATACTGTAGAGACTCCACAGGAGTATAAGAAGTGCAGTTGGAAACATAGAAACATAGAAATTTACAGCGCATAAGGAGGCCATTTCGGCCCATCGCGTCTGTGCCGGCCGATAAAGAGCTGCACGGCCCTTCGTCAGCAGCCCTAAAAGTTACATACAAACCCATGACCCATGAACAATGACGGAAAGGCAAGAGTACCCAGCCCAACCAGTCCGCCCCACACCACTGCAACACACATTATACTAAAAACATCTACACTCCACCCCAACCAGAGCCATGTGATCTCCTGGGAGAGGCAAAAACCAGATAAAAACCCAGGCCAAATTAGGGAGAAAAAAATCTGGGAAAATTCCTCTCCGGCCCATCCAGGCGATCGAAACTAGTCCAGGAGATCACGCTGGCCATATTCTATTCCCTGCAGTACTTACCATTATATCTGCACCGGCCAACAAGAGGTTATCCAGTCTAATCCCAATTACAAGTTCTAGGTCTGTAATCCTGCAGGTTACGACACTTTAAGTGCCCATCCAACCATCTCTTAAAAGTGGTGAGGGTTTCTGCATCCACCACTCTTCCAGGCAGCGAGTTCCAGATCCCCACAACCCTCTGCGTAAAGAAGCCCCCCCTCTAATCCTCTCTAAACCTTCCACCAACCACCTTAAACCTATGCCCCCTCGTAATAGCTCCCTCCACCAATGGAAATAGATCCTTACTATCCACTATGTCCAGACCCCTCAATATTTTGTACACCTCGATGAGGTCTCCTCTCAACCTCCTCTGTTCCAATGAGAACAAACCCAGTTTATCCAATCTGTCCTCATAACTAAGATTCTCCATTCCAGACAGCATCCTAGTAAATCTCCTCTGCACCCTCTCTAGTGCAATCACATTCTTCCTATAATACGGCGACCAGAACTGCACGCAGTACTCCAGCTGTGGCCCAACCAAAGTATTATACAATTTAAGCATAACCTCCCTGCTCTTGTATTCTATGCTTTGGCCAATAAAGACCAGCATTCCGTATGCCTTCTTAACCACCTTATCCACCTGGCCTGCTACTTTCAGGGATCTGTGGACAAGCACTCCAAGGTCCCTTTGTTCATCTACAGTATTAAGTGGCGTACCGCTTAATGTGTATACCCTTTCCTTATTAGCCCTCCCAGAGTGCATCACCTCACACTTCTCTGAATTAAATTCCATTTACCACTACTCTGCCCACCTGACCAGTAGATTGATATCCTCCTGCAGCCCATGACTTTCCTCTTCATTATCAACCACACAGCCAATTTTAATGTCGTCTGCAAACTTCTTAATCATACTCCCTATATTCAAATCTAAATCGTTGATATATACCACAAAAAGCAAGGGACCCAGTACTGAGCCCTGCGGAACCCCACTAGAAACATCCTTCCAGTCACAAAAACATCCATCAATCATTACCCTTTGCTTCCTACCTCCAAGCCAATTTTGATCTACGTAATTTGCTCTGGATCCCATGGGCTTTAACCTTCATGACCAGTCTACCATGCAGGACCTTAGCAAAAGCCTTGCTAAAGTCTATATATATTACATCGTACGCACTACCCTCATCGACCCTCTTGGTTACCTCCTCAAAAAGTTCAATCAGGTTAGTCAAACACGATCTTCTCTTAATAAATCCGTGCTGACTGTCCCTAATTAATCTTTGCCTATCCAAATGCAGATTTATTCATTTCAGGATTTTTTCCAATAATTTTCCCACCACTGACGTTAGGCTGACAGGCCTGTAATTACTCGGCCTATCCCTTTTTCCCTTCTTACACAAGGGTACTACATTAGCAATCCTCCAATCTTCCGGCACTATGCCCATATCCAAAGAGGACTGGAAAATGATGGTTAAGGCCTCTGCTATTTCCTCTTTTACTTCGCTCAACAACCTGGGGTGCATTTCATCCGGGCCTGGGGACTTATCTACTTTCAAAGCTACTAAACCCCTTAATACTTCCTCTCTCACTATATTTATTTCATCCAGAATATCACACTCCTCCTCGATATCAGTATCTGCATTGCCCCTTTCCTTTGTGAAAACAGATGCAAAGTATTCGTTAAGAACCCTACCAATATCTTCTGCCTCCACACAAAGCTTACCCCCATGGTCTCTAATAGGTCTTACCCTTTCCTTAGTTACCCTCTTACTTTTAATATATTTATAGAACATCTTAGGATTTTCCTTAATTTTACTGGCCAAGAATTTCTCATGCTCTCTCTTAGCATTCCTAATATCCTTTTTAATTTTGCCTCTTAACTTTCTATATTCCTCTAAAGATTCTAAAGTATTTAGCCATTGATATGTGACATAAGCATCCCTTTTTTCTTAATCCTCCCCTGTAAGTCCCTGGACATCCAGGGGGCTCTAGAATTATTTTTCCCAGCCTTTTTCTTTAAGGGCACATATTTGGCCTGAACCTTTAGAATCTCCTCCTTGAATGCCTCTCACTGTTCCGATGCTGATTTACCCACAAGTAGCTGTTTCCAGTCCACTGTGGCCAAATCACTCCTTAACTTAGCAAAATTAGCTTTTCCCCAATTCGGAACTTTTACTCCAGGCCTATTCTTGTCCTTATCCATAACCAACTTTAATCTGAATGAATTATGGTCACTGGCACCCAAATGCCCCCCCACTAATACCCCTTCAACCTGCCCAGCTTCATTCCTCAAAACTAAATCCAAGACTGCCCACTCTCGTGTTGGGCTTGCTACATATTGACTAAAAAAGTTCTCTTGAATGTATTACAAGAATTCCGCACCCTCTATAGCTTTCACACTAAATTTGTCCCAATCAAATCAGGAAAGCAGAGAGAGCACAAAATAATGTTGGCAAATAAAATCAAGGAAAGTATGTTTTATAATACATTAAGAGCCAGTGGATAACTAGAGAAAGAGTGGGGCCTATTAGATACCACAAAGGAAATATGTGTGTGGAGGTACAAGATGCAGGTATGATTCTTAATGAATACTTTGCATCTGTTTTCACAAAAGAAAGGGGTGATGCAGAATTTGCAATGAGGGAGAAGGAGTGTGAAATATTAGATGAGATAAACATAGTGAGAAAGGAAGTATTAAGGGGCTTAGCAGCTTTGAAAGTGGATAAATCCCCAGGCCCGGATGAAATGTATCCCAGGCTGTTAAGAGAAGCAAAAGAGGAAATAGCAGATGATCTGACCATCATTTTCCAATCCACTCTGGCTACAGGTGTGGTACCAGAGGACTGGATGACTGCTAATGTTGTACCTTTGTTTAAAAAGGGAGAAAGGGATAGACCAAGTAATTACAGGCCAGTCAGCCTAAGCTCAGTGGTGGGAAAATTATTGGAAAAAATCCTGAGGGACAGGATAAACCTTCATTTGGAAAGACATGGATCAATCAAGGACAATCAACATGGATTTGTTAAGGGAAGGTGATGTCTGGCTAACTTAATTAAATTTTTCGAGGAGGTAACCAGGAGGGTCGATGAGGGCAATGCGTATGATGTAGTGTATATGTATTATAGAAAAGCTTTTGATAAGGTCCCACACGGCAGACTGGTCATGAAAGTAAAGGCCCATGGGATCCAGGGCGAAGGGGCAAGTTGGATTCAAAATTGGCTCAGAGGCAGGAAACAAAGGGTTATGGTTGATGGGTATATTTGTGATTGGAAGGCAGTATCCAGTGGGGTTACATAAGAAATAAGAACATAAGAAATAGGAGCATGAGTTGGCCACCTGGCCCCTCGAGCCTGATCCGCCATTTAATAAGATCATGGCTGATCTGATCATGGACTCAGCTCCACTTCCCTGCCGCTCCTATAATCCTTTATTCCCTTATCACTCAAAAATCTGTCTCTCTCCGCCTTAAATATATGCGATGACCCAGCCTCCACAGCTCTCTGGGGCAGAGAATTCCATAGATTTACAACTATCTGAGAGAAGAAATTCCTCCTCATCTCAGTTTTAAATGGGTGGCCCCTTATTCTGAGACTATGTCCCCAAGTTTTAGTTTCCCCTATGAGTGGAAATATCCTCTCTGCATCCTCTTTGTCGAGCCACCTCATTATCTAATATGTTTCGATAAGATCACCTCTCATTCTTCTGAACTCCAATGAGTATAGGCTCAACTTACTCAACCTATCTTCATAAGTCAAACCCCTCATCTCCAGAATCAACCTAGTGAACCTTCTCTGAACAGCCTCCAATGCAAGAATATCCTTCCTTAAAAACAGAGACCAAAACTGTACACAGTACTCCAGGTGTGGCCTCACCAATACCCTGTACAGTTGTAGCAGGATTTTGCTGTTTTTATACTCTATCCCCCTTGCAATAAAGGCCAACATTCCAGGGCTCAGTGATGGGTCCCTTGCTTATTGTGGTATATATCAATGACTTGGACATAAGAACATAAGAAATAGGAACAGGAGTAGGCCATACGGCCCCTCAAGCCTCCTCCGCCATTCAATAAGATCATGGCTGATCTGATCATGGACTCAGCTCTACTTCCCCGCCCGCTCCCCATAACCCCTTATCCCCTTATCGTTGGACATGAATGTTGGAGGTATGATTAAGAAATTTGCAAATTACACTAAAATAGGCTGTGTGGTTGATAATGAAGAAGAAAGCTGCGGATTGCAGGAAGATATCAATGTACTAGTCAGGTGGGCGGAACTGTGGCAAATGGAATTCAATCTGGATAAGTGTGAGGTAATGCATTTGGGGAGATATAACAAGGCAAGGCAATACACATTAAATGGTACAACATTGAAAAGTGTAGAGGAACAAAGGGACATTGGAGTGCAAGTCCACAGATCCCTAAAGGTAGCAGGCCAGGTAGAATAGGTGGTTAAGAAGGCATATGGAATACTTGCCTTTATTCGTCGAAGCATGGAATACAACAGCAAGGTGGTTATGCTTGAACTGTATAAAACACTAGTTAGGCTGCAGCTAGAGTACTGCATGCAGTTCTAGTCACCACATTACGGGAAAGATGTGATTGTACTGGAAAAGGTGCAGAGGAGTTTTACAAGAATGTTGCCTGGACTGGAGAATTTTAGCTATGAGGAAATATTGGAGATGCTGGGTCTGTTTTCTTTGGAACAAAGGAGGTTGAGGTGTATAAAATTATGAAGGACCAAGATAAAGTGGATAGGAAGGACCTGTTTCCCTTGACAGAGGATAAACAACCAGAGGACATAGATTTAAACTAATTGGGGGAAGGTTTAGAGGAGATATAGAGGAAACTTCTTCACCCAGAGGGTAGTGGGGGTCTGGAACTCACTGCCTGAAAGGGTGGTAGAGGCAGAAGCCCTCACACATTTAAAAAATACTTGGATGTGCACTTGAAGTACCATAACCTACTGGGCTACAGACCAAGAGCTGGAAAGTGGGAATAGGCTGGATAGCTCTTTGTCGGCCGGCGCCTACACGATGGGCCGTAATGGAATTCTTCCGTGCTGTAAATTCCTATGTTTCTATGTTTCTAATATTAATGTTAGTTTACTAAAACCCAACGAACATAAGAAATAGGAACAGGAGTAGGCTATACATCCTCTCGAGCCTGCTCTGCCATTCAATAAGATTATGGCTGATCCGATCATGGACTCAGCTCCACCTCCCTGCCAACTCCCCATAACCCCTTATCGTTTAAAAAACTGTCTATTTTTGAGGCAGTGAATTCCACAGATTTACAACCCTCCGAGAGAAGAAATTTCTCCTCATCTCAGTTTTAAATGGGCGGCCCCTTATTCTAAGATCATGCCCTTGAGTTCTAGTCTCTCCCATCAGTGGAAACATCCTCTCTACATCCACCTTGTCAAGCCCCCTCATAATCTTATACGTTTTGATAAGATAACACCTCATTCTTCTAAATTCCAATGAGTAGAGGCCCTACCTACTCAACCTTTCCTCATAAGTCAACCCCCTCATCTCTGGAATCAACCTAGTGAACCTTCAAAGCAAGTATAACAAAGTTTGACTTAAAGTTATAATGACCCAGAATTTTGCTGGAGGCAGGCTAGTCCTGTTAGTTAGACATGTTCTTACACCTTTCAGCTCAAATACAGAAAGGATAAGAAGGAAACATTTTAGAAATTTTACAGCAACAATTCACTACCTGAAGGAATGATACTTCATATTTTTAATTGTTCACTTTCTGGGTAAGAGAGGTGGCATGTCAGTCATTAAAAGGATAATTATGCTGTTGATTACTAGGCTTATCTTTCTGTGGCGATTTTAATGGCCAATTAACATGCAAATGCAGGTACTTCATGAAACTCATGGGCATGCTAAGGGCGAGATATTGTTTTCATAAAGCTACCGGCTGAGTGGCACAAAATGGCCAGCCACTTCTGATAATTCGTAATTCACAGATTATCTCTTCATCACCACAAGTTGCTGGCCAATTTGTACATTAGTAACATCGAGCGTCACTCAAATGCCGTTATATTTTCCAGCAAATTCTGGGCCATTGTTTGTGTGTTCCATCACCTAATCCCAAGTATTTGAGTGTGCTGAGGAAAAATTCAACTAGTATCGTAGGGTGGCGCAATTGGAACGCACTTTATGCATTACATTCGCGAGAGCGCATGCGAAATTGGAGGGCCGGCCCCATTCGATTGAGATTGGCGAGCTCGCAGAGCTACTTGTGTTGTTTATTGGCAGTTCACCGATTGGGGTAAGCTGGAAAATCAGGCCTCATTGATGTCATATAAAGGCAGCCTGTACCTCTTAAAGGGGAGGTTCCCTTTGACTGCTTTCATAGAATAATAGAATCATACAATGGTTACAGCACAGAAGAAGGTCATTCAGCCTGTCGAGCCCATGGCAAAATCACTTCAGCTAATCCCACTCCCCCACCCTTTCCCTGTAGCCGTGCAAATGGTTTTCCTTCAGATACTTTTCCAATTCCCTATTGGAAGCCTCGTTTCAGTCAGCCTCCACCACCCTTTCAGATAGTGCATTCCATATCCTAACTACTCACTGCGTAAAAAAGTTATTTCTCATGTCACCTTTGGTTCTTCTGCCAATTACCTTAAATCAGTGTCCTCTGGTTCTTGACCCTTCCGCCAATGAGAACAGTTTCTCTCTATCTACTCTGTCTAGAACCCTCGTGATTTTGAACACTTCTATCAAATTTCCTCTCAACCTTCTCTGCTCCAAGGAGAACAACCCCAGCTTCTCCAGTTTATCCACGTAACTGAAGTCTCTCATCCCTGGAACCATTCTTGTAAATCTTTTCTGCACCCTCTCTAAGCCCTTCACATACTTCCTAAAGTGCGCTGCCCAGAATTGGACACAATACTCCAGTTGAAGCCGGACCAGTGTTTTATAAAAGTTCATCATAATTTCCTTGCTTTGGTACTCAATGCCTCTATTTATTAAACCCATGATCGTGAATGCTTTTTTAACCACTTTCTCAACCTGCCCTACAACCTTCAACAATTTGTGCACATATAGCCCTAGGTCTCTCTGTTCCTGCACCACCTTTAGAATTGTACCCTTAGTTTATATTGCCTCTTCCTACCAAAATGTATCACTTCACACTTTTCTGCATTAATTTTAATCTGCCACATGTCCGCCCAGTTCATCAGCCTGCCTATGTCCTCTTGAAGTTTATCACTATCCTCCTCACTGTTCACTATACATCCAAGTTTTATACCATCTGCAAATTTTGAAATTGTGCCCTGTACACTCAAGTCCAAGTCATTGATATATATCAAGAAAAGCAGTGGTCTGAGTACCGAACCCTGGGGAACACCACTGTGTAACTTCCTCCAGTCCAAAAAACAACCGTTCACTACTACTCTCTGTTTCCTGTCACTTAGCCAATTTTGTATCCATGCTGCCACTGTCCCTTCTATTCTATGGGCTTCAACTTTTCTGGCAAGCCTATTATGTGGCACTTTATCAAACATCTTTTGGAAATCCATGCACACCACATCAACCACATTGCACTCATCAACCCTCTCTGTTACCTTATCAAAAAACTCAATCACATTAGTTAAACATGATTTGCCTTGAACAAATCTGTACTGGTTTTCCTTAATTAATCCACACTTGTCCAAGTGACTGTTAATTTTGTTCCGGATTATCATTTCTAAAAGCTTCCCCACTGCCGAGGTTAAACTGACTGGCCTGTAGTTGCCGCGTTTATCCTTACATCCTTTTTGAACAAGGGTGTAACACTTGCAATTCTCCAGTCCTCTGGCACTACCCCCGTATCTAAGGAGAATTGGAAGATTATTGCCAGTACCCCCGCAATTTCCACCTTTACCTCCCTCAGCATCCGAGGATGCATCTCATCCGGTCAAGGTGACTTAGTACAGTTAGCCTTTCCAGCACTTCCTCTTTATCAATTTTTAGCCCATTCAGTATCTCAACTACCTCCACTTTCACTATGACTTTGGCAGCATCTTCTTCTTTGGTAAAGACAGATGCAAAGTACTCATTTAGTACCTCAGCCATTTTATTTGAATTGCTGTTGAACATCAGGAAATGACTGGCAGAGCTCGTAAAGGAAAGGCCGTTTTGACTTTCAGAAGCTGCTCTGGAGGTGTTGGTGGAGGATGTGATCTGCTTTTTCGAGCTGATAGGAGAAGGGCTCCAAAGCAATTTGCCCAACCACAGTGGGCAGGGGTGGCAGAGCAGGCGAAAGCAAGAATCATATCACCCAGGACCTGGCTGCAAGGCCAGAAAAAAAATTCAATGATCTGACCAGAGTGGCTGAAATGTTGCTTACGTTCTGCTCAGTCTGCATTACTTGTAGCCCTAGCACGCACAAGCCTAATCCCACCACCCCCCCACCCCGATTCCCATCACATTCCTCCAAATCATAGTCGCACACTTCACTGAACTGACATCTACTGTGACTGCAACACTCTGCACCTGTCCTCACAATCACACTCCTCGCCTCTCACTTCCTCATCCTGTGCCATCTTTCACACACCAGCAACACTATTCTACCCTGACAGTCACATTTTCACCAGCCTGTGAAATTTGTAGGGTCAGTGGTGGGACAACAGAGTGGGTGCAAAGCTTATCTCCCACAACTCTGTCAGTGTAGAATGTCCTGGCCGAGATCACAAGGCTTTGTTTCATTGAAGTTGAGAATGTTAAGGTGCCTTCAAGATTATGAAGGGTTATGATAGGGTAAACTGGGATAAAAGGGTTAGGTTATGAGGATAGGTTGCTTAGACGAAGCTTGTATTCCCTTGAGTATAGCAAATTAAAAGGGTGAACTGATTGAGGTGTTTAAGATGATTAAAGGAGTTGATAGGGTAGATAGAGAGAAACTAATTTCTCTGGTGCGGGAGTCCAGAATAAGGAGGCATAACGTTGATATTTGATCTTTTTCTTTGTCTTATCAGTAAGAAACCTTTAGGTTAATTTAAGGGTTAAGTCATGGCAGGAGAGCCCAGACCAGTGTTATGCTCCTCCTGTACTATATGGGAATCAGGGACGCTTCTTGTGTATCCAGCTGCAGCTCCTGACAGACCGCATGACGGTACTGGAGCTGCGGATGGATTCACTCTGGAGCATCTGCGATGCTGAGGATGTCGTGAATAGCACGTTTAGTGAGTTGGTCACACCGCAGGTAAATATTTCAAAGGCAGATAGGGAATGGATGACCATCAGGAAGAGTAGCGAAAGGAAGGTAGTGCAGGGGTCCCCTGCGGTCACCTCCCTCCAAAACAGATATACCACTTTGGATACTGTTGGGGAGATGGCTCATCAGGGGAAGGCAGCAACAGCCAAGTCCATGGCACCAGGGCTGGCTCTGCTGCACAGGAGGGCAGGAAAAAGAGTGGGAGAGCTATAGTGATAGGGGATTCGATTGTAAGGGGAATAGATAAGCGTTTCTGCGGCGGCAAACAAGACTCCAGGATGGTATGTTGTCTCCCTGGTGCAAGGGTCAAGGATGTCTCAGAGCAGCTGCAGCGCATTCTAGAGGAGGAGGGTGAACAGCCAGCTGTCGTGGTACATATTGGTACCAATGATATAGGTAAAAAATGGGATGAGATCTTACAAGCTGAATTTAGGGAGCTAGGAGCTAAATTAAAAAGTAGGACCTCAAAGGTAGTAATCTCAGGATTGCTACCAGTGCTACATGCTAGTCAGAGTAGGAATTGCAGGATAGCTCAGATGAATACGTGGCTTGAAGAATGGTGCAAGGGGGAGGGATTCAAATTCCTGGGACATTGGAACCAGCTCTGGGGGAGGTGGAACCAGTACAAACTGAACAGTATGCACTTGGGCAGAACCGGAACCGATGTCCTAGGAGGAGTGTTTGCTAGTGCTGTTGGGGAGGATTTAAACTAAAATGGCAGGGGGATGGGAATCTATGCAGGGAGGCAGAGGGAAGTAAAAAGGGGACAAAAGCAAAAGGCAGGAAGGAGAAGAGCAAGAGTGGAGGGCAAAGAAAACAAGGGCAAAAATCAAAACGGGCCACATTACAACAGAATTCTAAAAGGACAAAGAATGTTAAAAAAGCAAGCCTGAAGGCTCTGAGTTTCAACGCGAGGAGCATTCATAGAAACATAGAAACATAGAAAATAGGTGCAGGAGTATGCCATTCAGCCCTTCGAGCCTGCACCACCATTCAATAAGATCATGGCTGATCATTCCCTCAGTACCCCTTTCCTGCTTTCTCTCCATACTCCTTGATCCCTTTAGCCGTAAGGGCCATATCTAACTCCCTCTTGAATATATCCAATGAACTGGCATCAACAACTCTCTGCGGTAGGGAATTCCACAGGTTACAACTCTCTGAGTGAAGAGGTTTCTCCTCATCTCAGTCCTAAATGGCTTACCCCTTATCCTTCGACTGTGTCCCCTGGTTCTGGACTATCCCAACATCGGGAACATTCTTCCTGCATCTAACCTGTCCAGTCCCATCAGAATTTTATATGTTTCTATGAGATCCCCTCTCATCCTTCTAAACTCCAGTGAATACAAGCCCAGACGATCTAGTCTCTCCTCATAAGTCACTCCAGTCATCCCGGGAATCAGTCTGGTGAACCTTCGCTGCACTCACTCAATAGCAAGAATGTCCTTCTCAGACTAGGAGACCAAAATTGAACAGAATTTTCCAGGTGAGGCCTCACCAAGGCCCTGTACTACTGCAGTAAGATCTCCCTGCTCCTATACTCAAAACCCCTAGCTATGAAGGCCAACATACCATTTGCCTTCTTCACCGCCTGCTGTACCTGCATGCCAACTTTCAATGACTGATGTATCATGGCACCCAGGTCTCGTTGCACCTCCCCTTTTCGTAATCAGCCGCCATTTAGATAATATTTTGCCTTCGTGTTTTTGCTCCCTAAGTGGATAACCTCACATTTATCCACATTGTACTGCATCTGCCATGCATTTGCCCACTCACCTAACCTGTCCAAGTCACCCTGCAGCCTCTTAGCATCCTCCTCACAGCTCACACCGCCACCCAGTTTAGTGTCATCTGCAAACTTGGAGATATTACACTCAATTCCTTCATCCAAATCATTAATGTATATTGTAAACAGCTGGGGTCCCATCACTGAGCCCTGTGGCACCCCACTAGTCACAGCCTGCCATTCTGAAAAGGACCCGTTTATCCTGACTCTCTGCTTCCTGTCTGCCAACCAGTTCTCTATCCACGTCAGTATATTACCCCCAATACTATGCACTTTAATTTTGCACACCAATCTCTTGTGTGGGACCTTGTCAAAAGCCTTTAGAAAGTCCGAATATACCATATCCACTGGTTCTCCCTTGTTCACTCCACTAGTTACTTCCTCAAAAAATTCCAGAAGATTTGTCAAGCATGGTTTCCCTTTCATAAATCCATGTTGACTTGGACTGCTGTCACTGCTTTCCAAATGCGCTGTTATTTCATCTTTAATAATGATTCCAACATTTTTCCCACTACTGTTGTCAGGCTAACCAATCTTTGATTACCTGTTTTCTCTCTCCCGCCTTTTAAAAAAAGTGGTGTTACATTAGCTACCCTCCAGTCCATAGTCGATAGACTGTTGAAAAATGATCACCAATGCATCCACTATTTCTAGGGCCACTTCCTTAAGTACTCTGGGATGCAGACTATCAGGCCCTGGGGATTTATCGGCCTTCAATCCCATCAATTTCCCTAACACAATTTCCCGCCTAATAAGGATATCCTTCAGTTCCTCCTTCTCACTAGACCCTCGGTCCCCTAGTACTTCCGGAAGGTTATTTGTGTCTTCCTTCGTGAAGACAGAACCAAAATATTTGTTCAACTGGTCTGCCATTTCTTTGTTCCCCATTATAAAGTCACCTGAATCTGACTGCAAGGGACCTACGTTTGTCTTCGTAATAAGGTGAATGAATTAACTGCTCAGATCGATGTTAACGGATATGATATAATTGGGATTACGGAGACATGGCTCCAGGGTAATCAAGGCTGGGAACTCAATCTCCAGGGGTATTCAATATTCAGGAAGGATAGACAGGAAGGAAAAGGAGATGGGGTAGCGTTACTGGTTAAAGAGAAGATTAACGCAATAGTAAGGAAGGACATTAGCTTGGATGATGTGAAATCTATATGGGTGGAGCTGCAAAACACCAAAGGGCAGAAAACGCTAGTAGGAGTTGTGTACAGACCACCAAACAATAGTAAGGAGGTTGCGGATGGCATCAAACAGGAAATTAGGGATGTGTGCAATAAGGGTACAGCAGTTATCATGGGTGACTTTAATCGGCATATTGATTGGGCTAACCAAACTGGTAGCAATACTGTGGAGGAGGATTTCCTGGAGTGTATAAAGGATGGTTTTCTAGACCAATATGTCGAGGAACCAGGCCATCCTAGAGAGCAGGCCATCCTAGACTGGGTCTTGTGTAACGAGAGAGGATTAATTAGCAATCTGGTCGTGCGAGGCCCCTTGGGGAAGAGTGACCATAATATGGTAGAATTCTTCAGTAAGGTGGGAGAGTAACACAGTTAATTCAGAGATTAGGGTCCTGAACTTAAAGAAAGGAAACTTTGACGGTATGAGACATGAATTGGCTAGGATAGACTGGCGATTGATACTTAAAGCGTTGACGGTGGATAGGCAATGGCAGATATTTAAATATCACATGGATGAACTACAATAATTGTACATCCCTGTGTGGCGTAAAAATAAAAAAAGTAAGGTGGCACATCCGTGGCTAACAAGGGAAATTAGGGAAAGTGTTAAATCCAAGGAAGAGGCATATAAATTGGCCAGAAAAAGCAGCAAACCTGAGGACTGGGAGAAATTTAGAATTCAGCAGAGGAAGACAAAAGGTTTAATTAGGAAGGGGAAAATAGACTATGAGTGTAAGCTTGCAGGGTACATAAAAACTGACTGCAAAACTTCTGTAGATATGTGAAGAGAAAAAGATTAATGAAGACTGTAGGTCACTTGCAGTCAGAATCAGGTGAATTCATAATGGGGAACAAGGAAGTGGCAGACCAATTGAACAAATACTTTTGTTCTGTCTTCACGAAGGAAGACACGAATAACCTCCCGAAAATACAAGTGGACCGAGGGTCTGGTGAGAAGGGGGAACTGAAGGAAATCCTTATTAGTCAGGAAATGGTGTTAGGGAAATTGAAGGGTCTGAAGGCCATTAATGATAGTCTGCATCCCAGAGTACTTAAGGAAGTGGCCCAAGAAATAGTTGATGCATTGGTGATCATTTGCCAACATTACATGGACTCAGGATCAGTTTCTACGGATTGGAGGGTAGCTAATGTAACACCACTTTTTAAAAAAGGAGGCAGAGAGAAAACATTGAATTATAGACCAGTTAGCTGACATTGGTGGTGGGGAAAATGCTGGAATCAATTATTAAAGATATAATAGCGGCACAATTGGAAAGCAGTGACAAGATCAGTCCAAGTCAGCATGGATTTATGAAAGGGAAATCATGCTTGACAAATCTAGAATTTTTTGAGGATGTAACTATTAGAGTGGATAAGGGAGAACCAGTGGATGTGATGTATTTGGACTTTCAAAAAGCTTTGGACAAGGTCCCATACAAGAGATTAGTGTGCAAAGTTAAAGCACATGGCATTGGGGGTAATGTATTGACGTGGATAGAGAACTGATTGGCAGACAGGAAGCAAAGAGTGGGAGTGAACAGGTCCTTTTCAGAATGGCAGGCAGTGACTAGTGGGATGCCGCAGGGTTCAGTGCTGGGACCCCAGCTATTTACAATATACATTAATGATTCAGATGAAGGAATTGAATGTAATATCTCCAAGTTTGCAGATGACATTAAGCTGGGTGGCAGGGTGAGCTGCGAGGAGGATGCTAAGAGGCTGCAGGGGGACTTTGACGCTTAGGTGAATGGGCAAATGCATGGCAGATGCAGTATAATGTGGATTAATGTGAGATTATCCACTTTAGTGGCAAAAACACGAAGGCAGATTATTATCTGAATGGTGACAGATTAGTAAAAGGGGAGGTGCAACAAGACCTGGGTGTCATGGTTCATTGGTCATTGAAGGTAGGCATGCAGGTACAGCAGGCAATAAAGAAAGGAAATGGCATGCTGGCCTTCACAGCGAGGGAATTTGAGCATAGGAGCAGGGAGGTTTTGCTGCAGTTGTACAGGGCCTTGGTGAGACCACACCTTGAGTATTGCGTGCAATTTTGGTCTCCTAATCTGAGGAAGGACGTGCTTGCTATTGAGGGAGTGCAGCGAAGGTTCACCAGACTGATTCCCGGGATGGCAGGACTGACATATGAGGAAAGACTGGATCGGCTAGGCTTATATTCACTGGAATTTAAAAGAATGAGAGGGGATCTCATAGAAACATATAAAATTCTGATGGGACTGGACAGGTTAGATGCAGGAAGAATGTTCCCGATGTTGGGGAAGTCCAGAACCAGGGGTCACAGTCTAAGGATAAGGGGTAAGCCATATAGGACCAAGATGAGGAGTAACTTTTTCAACCAGAGAGTTGTGAACCTTTGGAATTCTCTACCACAGATAGTTGTGGAGTCCTGTTCGTTGGACATATTCAAAAGGGATTGAGATGTGGCCCTTACGGCTAAAGGGATCAGGGGTTTTGGAGAGAAGACAGGGGTGGGGGGTACTGAGGTTGCATGATCAGCCATGATCATATTGAATGGCGGTGCAAGCTCGAAGGGCCGAATGACCTGCTCATTCACCTATTTTCTATGTTTCTATGTAATTAGAGCTAGGCTGTTCAGGGGCGATGTCAGGAAGCACTGCTTCACACAAAGTATAGTGGAAATCTGGAACTCTCTCACCCAAAAAAGCTGTTGATGCTGCTGGTCAATTGAAAATGTAAATACTGAGATTGATAGACTTTTGTTAGGCAAGGGTATTGAGTGATGTGGAACCCAGGTAGGTATTTGGAATTAAGGTACAGATCAGCTGCGATCTGATTGTATGGTGGAACAGGCTCGAGGGGCTGTTCCTATTCTGATATTCCTATTGTTTAAAGGGATGTTACAAATTTTTGTTTGTATGCAGAAGGTGGTTTAATTCTCTGCCACCGACCGTTGCAGTAGCAAAATGCATAGGTGCTTCATGCCCATCTGACTAACGTCAGAATCAGCTCATAAGTTTTCTCAGTGGACTCCGCCCATCAGGATTGCCCCCAGTACTTGGGAGAATGCTGCTATGATGGGGCGGTGGGGTTGTGGTCCAAGAATGGAGCCTGCAGCTTACTGATAAGGAACTGCTTAGTCCAATGTGTCCAAATCTATTTTTCATTCTGCCTTGGCCCTTTAAACTTGTACAGTTGGTCTATTCCCTTTGTAATGCTGGATGCCTGTCAAGGACTTTGTCAATATAAGACCGCTTATTACCCAAGTATTATGATTAATAAAGCGTAGGGTCAATCCGATTTCAGATCTATATGTTGCAGCTGAACATAAACTGAATATATCACCACATTGCGTGCGAGCAGTTGCCAAAACTTAAAAGGCTTTGTGATGAGATTTGGGGAAGCAATACAGACACTCCTGAAAATAAAATTCAGAGCATTGTGTACAGCTTATCGCAGTTCGACTTTATTCCCTCGCGTGACAAGTAGCTGTGGCAAAGCCTCAAATATCTCACCTGCATACCCGATTCACAGTTCATGGCAGGAGTGACGGGTTGTTCGGTTGCTTTGAATTGAGGTGGCTACGAAATGCGGGATGCATCAAGTTACTTGCTAAAGTGGCACTTGACCCTGAGCTCAGCTTCCTCCTTGGTGTTAACCATGGCTCAGTGGTAGCACTTTCACCTCACTGAGTCAGGTTTCCTATCCTTGAGCACGAAATCTAGGCTGACATTCCAGCGCCGTACTGAGGAAGTGCTGCTTTGTCGGAGGTGACTTCTTTCAATGAGATGTTAAACCTAGGCCTCTTTTGTCCTCTCACATGGATGTAAAAGATCCCATGGATGTATTTTGAAAAACAGAAGGGGCGTTCTTCCAGGTGACCTCCCAGGTGACCCGGCCGGCCTAGGGCTGAGAGCGGCAGCTGGCCGGGAGGAGACAGTCGGAGCCTCAGGTCCTGCTTCTCGGCATCACGTGCATGGAATGATTCGGGCCGTGGGGGGGGGGGCGGAGCTTGACAGGGGCAGGGCTTGTTACATGTCTGTCAAAAAAGTGCAGTACAGGCATGGTGGGGGGTGGGGTGGGGGGGGGGGGCAGGGTTTGACAGACACCTGTCTGTCAAAAAAAGTGCCGTACAAATAGTTACATTGAAAATTTATCAACCAACATCGCGAAAACAGATTATCTGGTCGTTATCATATTGCTGTTTGTGGGACCTTGCTGTGTGCAAATTTACTGCCTCATTTCATACATTACAACTGTAATATATATAGCTCCACCTGTGGACTAATGTGGCACAGCAGCCAGTGCTGTGTACAAATAAAGAGAAAACAGGTCACCTGACTAGAGTTCCGGAGTGTTCTGCCATCTTAAGGCTTGTGTGTGTTTGTGAGTTGTACTGAAGATATAACTGTTATATCTCAAATAAAGCAATGTGACAGAGTACTGTAGACTTGAGTAAGTGTGACCTTAGTCTCTTTATTCTGACTCCAGAGTGCCGGCACAGCATGGGAGGCCTGCTTATATACAGTGCTACCAAGGGATGCTGGGATTGCTTGGGACGCCAAAAGATGTGCCCTCTGGTGTTGCATACATAACATCACTCCCCCTCAAAGTCAATAGTACACTTATTTACAGAGTGAGACGATCTGGGGCTTTCCGCTCCCTAGTCGATCATCTCGGTACAGACACAGGTGCAGGTGAGTTAGTTGGGCCTTCGCTGGGCTGCTGAGTTGCTGGGGATGATGAGTTCAGCTTCGTGGTCAACCGTGATGTCGGTTGCCACTTGTGTGTGTATCGGAGGGTCGAGGTTGGTGGTGTCCTCTTCAGGTTGCTCGTGGCTGTCTGTGAATCGCAGTTTGGTTTGCTCCAAAGGCTTTCTGCAAGTTAGTCCATTTGCAAGTTTGACCTCAAACACCCTACTCCCTTCTTTGGCTATGACAGTGTCAGCAAGCCATTTGGGACCATGTCCATAGTTGAGTACAAATACTTCAATATCGCGTGACAAATTTGCGCGATCATGGTACATGTTTTGTTGATGCCGCCTGCCCTTGACATGATCATGGAGATCAGGGTTGACTGGAGAGAGCCTTGTTTTGAGTGTCCTTTTCATGAGCAGTTCGGCAGGGGGAACCCCGGTGAGCAAGTGGGGTCTTGTGCGGTCGCTGAGCAGGACTCGGGACAGGCAGGTCTGCAGGGAGCCTTCCGACACGTGTTTCAAGCTTTGCTTGATGGTTTGGACTGCCCGTTCTGCCTGGCCATTAGATGCAGGCTTGAACGGGGCAGATGTGACGTGCTTGATCTCATTGCGGGTCATGAATTCCTTAAATTCAGCGCTGGTGAAGCACGGCCCATTGTCGCTGACAAGGACATCAGGCAGGCCGTGCGTGGCAAACATGGCTCGTAGGCTTTCGATGGTGGCAGTGGACATGCTTACATTATTACACACTCAATCCATTTTGAATAAGCATCCACAACAACCAAAAACATTTTGCCTAGAAACGGACCAGTGAAGTCAATGTGGATCCTAGACCAAGGTTTGGAGGGCCATGACCACAAACTTAGCGCTGCCTCCCTGGGTGTATTGCTCAGTTGAGAGCAAGTGTTGCATTGGCGCACGCAAGACTCCAAATTTGAGTCAATGATGGGCCACCACACATGGGATCTGGCTATAGCTTTCATCATTACTGTGTAGGTCGCGTATGAACATAGCAAAACCACGCAATTACCCCATAAAAGACAGTCCGCCGTATGGACATTTCATTTTTGCGCCGCTGGAACGGCTTGATCTCTTCATGCATCTCCGCTGGGACACTGGACCAGCTCCCATGGAGGAAACAGTTTTTTACAAGGGACAGTAAAGGATCCTGGCTGGTCCAGGTCCTGATCTGGCGGGCCGTAACGGGTGACTTTTCATTTTCAAACGCATCCATCACCAAGAGCAAGTCTGCAGGCTGTGCCATTTCCACCCCGGTGGTGGACAATGGTAGCCGATTGAGAGCATCAGCACAGTTGTCTGTGCCTGGCCTGTGGCGAATTACATAGTTATATGCAGACAGCGTGAGCGCCCATCTTTGGATGCGAGCAGAGGCATTGGTATTAATACCTTTGCTCTCTGAGAATAATGATATGAGCGGCTTATGGTCAGTTTCTAACTCGAACTTAAGCCCAAACAGATACTGGTGCATTTATTTCACCCCGTCAATGCATGCCAGAGCTTCTTTTTCAATCATGCTGTAGGCCCTTTTGGCCTTGGACAAACTCCTGGATGCATAAGCGACCGGTTGCAATGTTCCCAATTTGTTTGCTTGTTGTAACACACACCCGACCCCGTATGAAGACGTGTCGCAAGCTAGCACTAAACGTTTACATGGGTCATACAGAATAAGCAGTTTGTTGGAACATAACAGATTTCTGGCTTTCTCAAAAGCAGCCTCTTGTGATTTCTCCCATACTCAGTCATTTCCCTTGCGCAGCAACACATGTAGGGGTTCTAGCAAGGTGCTTAACCCATGTAGGAAATTACCAAAATAATTGAGGAGTCCCAGGAACGACCGCAGCTCCGTCTCGTTCTGTGGTCTCGGTGCGTTCTTGATGGCCTCCGTCTTGGCGTCGGTGGGTCTGATGCCGTCTGCCACGATTCTTCTCCCTAAGATCTCGACATCTGGCGCCAGGAAAACACACTTCGAGCGTTTCAACCTGAATCCCACACGATCTAGCCGACTTAGAACGTCTTCCAGGTTCTGCAAGTGTTTGATGGTGTCCCGACCTGTGATCAAAATGTCGTCCTGGAAAACCACGGTGCGCGGAACCGACTTTAGCAAGCTCTCCATGTTCCTTTGAAAAATAGTCACGTCCGATCGAATCCCAAATGGACATCTATTGTAGATGAACACAAGACCTTTGTGCATGTTGATGCAGGTGAGGCCTTTCAATGATACCCCAAGCTCCTGCGTCATGTAGACCGAGGTCAGGTCCAACTTGGTGAACGCATTCCCTCCTGCCAGCGTCGCAAATAGGTCGTCTTCTTGGGTAGCGGGTACTGGTCCTGCAGTGAAAAATGGTTAATCGTTACTTTATAGTCACCACAAATTCTGACCGTGCCATCGCCCTTGAGAACCGGAACAATCGGACTGGCCCACTCGTTGAACTTAACCGGCGCGATGCTGCTCTTTCGTTGCAGCCTATCCAGCTTGATCTCCACTTTCTCTGCACCATGTATGGCACCGCACGTGCCTTGTGGTGGATGGGTCGTGTACCGGCAACCAAGTTGATCTGCACCTTCGCCCCAGAGAAATTTCCGATGCCTGGCTCAAACAACGATGGGAACTTGCTCAAAACCTGGGCACATGAGGCGTCATCGATGGACGAAAGTGCTCGGATGTCATCCCAGTTCCAGCGGATTTTTCCCAGCCAGCTTCTGCCGAACAGTGTGAGGCCATCTCCTGGTAAATTCATAGTGGTAGTTCGTGCACCGCTCCATCATAGGAGACTTTTACTGCTGCACTGCCAATTACAGGGATCAGCTCTTTAGTGTAAGTTCTCAGCTTGGTATGAATAGGGCTCAGCTTGGGCCTTTGTGCCTTGTTGTACCACAGCCTCTCGAAGGCCTTTTTGCTCATAATAGACTGACTCGCACCCATGTCCAATTCCATGGATACTGAAATTCCGTTATTCCGTTCAGTTCAACTTTTAACATGATCGATGGACATTTCGTGGTGAAGGTGTGTACCCCGTACACTTCTGCCCCCATGGTTCGAGTCTCTAGTTCAGTTTGATCCGCCATGGACCGGTCTTCCTCTGCAACGTAGTGGTTTGCAGGATTTGCAGCTCGTCTGCACATTCGCTGGAGGTGTCCCATTGTTCCACAGCCTTTGCACGCATAGTGTTTGAAGCGGCTCGATGATCACCACCGCAGCGCCAACAAGTTGTTAATTGCTTCGCATTCACACTTGATGGCTGACTCTGTGTCATCTGAGGTCATGCAGCTGCAGACGTGTATGTTCTGCGATATGCATTCCTGCCTGAAAACGACATTACTTTGTGTACAGTACTTGCCGATGCATCTTTATGCTGCGAAATTTGATTAGTGTTATTGCTGGTGGACATAAATGCCAGGGCTATCGTTATGGCTTTGCTCAGGTTCGGTGTTTCAACAGTCAATAGTTTCCGAAGGATAACCTCATGGCCAATACCAAGCACAAAAAAGTCTCTTGGCATTTGCTCCAGGAATCCACCAAATTCGGAATGTCCTGCAAGGCAACTTAGCTTGCCACTTCCTGGCCTTCAGAATGTTGACATGTATGCAATCGATACCTTGCCATCAGAACACTTTCCTTCGGATTTAGGTGTTCCTGGACCAGCGTACACAGTTCTTCATACAATTTGGTTGTTGGTTTCACTGGAGCAAGAAGATTCTTCATGAGGCCATAGGTTATTGCCCCGCAGACGGTGAGGAGGATCGCCCTTCGTTTGGCAGTGTTCTCATTCCCTTCCAGCTCGTTGGCCACGAAGTATTGGTCGAGTCACTCCACTCCACGAAGGCTTCCCAATCATCAACATCTGAGAATTTCTCCAGCCTATCAACAATTCTCTGCATTTCCGCGTGATGGTTCGTTATCTATTACTTGTTGCCAGTTGTTATGTCTCAAATAAAGCAATGTGACTGAGTACTGTAGACTTGAGTAAGTGTGACCTTAGTCTTTTTATTCTGACTCTAGAATGCCGGCACAGCATGGGAGGCCTGCTTATATGCAGTGCTCCCAAGGGATGCTGGGATCCCTTGGGACTCCAACAGATGGTGGCGTTAGAATGCTGGTTACAAGGCGTTGCATACATAACAATAACAATGGCGGCAAGGATGGGATAATCGGAAAATAAAAGCTGCAATTTTTGTTGGTGGATGATTCAGCCAACTGACAGAGAGACTTTGAGAGCTTCTCTGTTTTGATTAACAGCTACAAGTCCAAGGTAAATTACAAGCACACTTGTTTGAACTACCAGAATCCAGATGGCCAAGCCTATGGGAATAATAGGGCATTTGGGGGAGTTTCAACGTAAACGTGAAAGTTTTGGAGCATATGTGGAGCAGCTAGAAATGTTTTTCATTGCAAATAATATCATCGAAGTCCCCAATGATGAAAACCACAACCGGTTGGTGTTGGAAAGACAACAGGCTATTTTCTTAACTGAAGCAGGGCCAGAGATGTATGAAACCTTGAAAAATTTGCTTGTGCCTGTCAAGCCAAAGGACACAACTCTTAAGCAGGTAATAGCACTACAGTCCTGAGCCCTTGGAAATTGCTAAAAGTTATCGTTTCGGAATACGAGATCAGTTAACCGAAGAAAATATCAGTGAGTACATTGTAGCATTAAAAAAGCTATCTATTCATTGTAATTTCACAAACTTTCAGAACCGAGCATTGTGTGACCGCTTTGTTTGTGGGATGAAAAATGATGCAATCAGAAGAAAGTTATTGACAACTCCTAACTTGACTTTAGCTTGTCAGACAGCTATGTCAATGAACATGGCCGACCAATATTCCCCAGAATTTCAAACTATTTCCAGTCGTCAGACAACTGAGGTGAATCGCCTGCAGGTTAAAAGCAAAAGGCAGTTGGGTCCCAAGGTCTCAAAAACTGGCCACGGTAACAGAGCACTGAAGTCCTGCTATTGGTGCCTGGGATAACATATATGTGAAGGCAGAGTGTTTCATCTGCAGGAAAACTGGGCATCTTGCGAAGGCATGCTGACTGAAGGGTAAACCAGTTTTCAAAGCTATAAGTAGATATCCCCAGAGACTACATAGCATGGAAGAAAAACAACAGAACAAGGAGGTTTTAGAGCTACACATCATCGGAGCACAAGGTTAACTAACAGTGATTCAAAAAGTATCATAATCCACATAGATGTTGCAGGAACCAAGATACCTATGGAAATCGACACTGGTGCATCCACGAGTGTAGTACCGGAGTCACTATACCGCGACAAATTGCGTGATTTCCCATTGGAGAAATCCAAGATAGAGCTGCGAGGCTACTCGGGAGAGAACATTCCTGTGGTAGGTCATATCACCATACCGGTGAAATACAAGGATCAATTTCAGAGCTTGCCTCTATTAGTAGTGGCAGGAGACAAGCCTGCCTTACTAGGAAGAAATTGGTTGGGATCACTGAAGCTGGATTGGAATGAGATTTTTCGTGTTGAAACGAGATTTGCATCAAAGGATGATGTCATCAAGAATTATCCGAAGGTGTTCTGCGAAACAGGCAGTAGGATCCAAGGCTTCAAAGCGAGTGTCAGGGTACAGAAGGACGCTAGATCGGTTTACTACAAGCCACGTTCCATACCATATGCACTCAAGGAGAAAGTTGAGCAAGAACTCAAAAGACTGGAGACTGAGAACATTATTTCTAAGATAGATCTATGTAATTGGGCTACACCCATTGTTGTTCTACCTAAGTCCAATGGTAAGGTAACATTGTGTGGTGATTATAAAGTAACGGTAAACCATGTTCTAGAGGGTAATGTCCCCAATGCATTGCCAAATGTAGAAGATTTGTTTACAACACCGACAGGTGGTCAGATTTTCTCAAAGTTGGATCTTACGAATGCTTACTTACAACTTGAACTAGATGAGGAGTCCAAGTCATGCTTGACTATAAATACTCATCTAGGCCTATATCAATTTAATAGGCTACCATTTGGAGTGTCTTCCACCCCTGCCATATTCCCAAGGGGCGATGAACCAGATTTTGCAAGGTATTGAAGGGGTAGTATGTTATTTAGATGACATACTAATTTCAGCACCAAATAGGCAAATTCACAATAACATATTGAATGAAGTCCTCAAATGGCTAGAGAAGTACAGAGTACGAGTGTCTCCTCGCAAGTGTGAGTTATTTTAAAACTCAGTTGAGTACTTAGGGTACAGAGTAGACAAAGATGGTTTACATCCAACCAAGGGAAAGCTGGATGCAATCAGAAATGCACCCACTTCCAAGAATATCATTGAACTTCAATCATCTTTGGGTCTTTTGAACTATTATGGAAAGTTCCTACCAAATTTGGCTGCAGTATTACATCCACTGAATGAACTATTGAACAAACAGGTCGATTGGAAGTGGTCAGAAGAATGCGATACAGCATTCAAGAAGTGTAAAAGCAAATTGGTAGAGAGCACCATGTTAGTTCACTATGACGTAGCTAAGGAGATCAAGCTAGCATGTGATGCCTCTCCGTATGGAGTTGGGGCAGTGATCACTCATGTACTACATAGTGGGGAGGAGAGACCAATTGCTTCACGCACTTTCAGTGAGCGTAATTATGCGCAAATAGAAAGTGAAGCTTTGGCATTCATTTTTGGGTTCAAGAAGTTCCACAAATACTTGCATTTTTACCATCGTTATGGACCATAAGCCCCTGACAGCAATCCTCCATCCAAAGTCCCCAGTTCCAACATTAGCTGCAGTCTGAATGCAGAGATGGGCTTTGATTTTGTCAGCATATACATATGATATTGAATACAGATGATCAGCGACTTACAGGACAATTTGAGTTTGATGGATACCTGGAGCAAATGCTCAGAGACTTCTTTTTACTGGGCATTGGCCACGAGACCATCCTATGAAAACTTTTGACTGTAGAGACACCGACCCTCAGTAAGGCCATTGCGATAGCACAGGCGTTTATGTCCACCAGTGATAACACCAAACAAATCTCTCAGCACACAAGTGCTAGCAATGTTCATAAATTAATTGGAACTATGTTCGCGAACAGAAATGTACAGGGCAGAAACCACGAGTCTGCAACTGCCAGCAGGCCTCAGGTGACCCAGTTGACTCAGAGTCCACAACAAAGATGAATGCAAGGCAATTCACACCTTGTTGGCATTGACAACCTGCAAGCTCTGCAAAACCTGCTAACCACCATGTGGTAGAGGAAGATAGGTCCATAGTGGATCAAAGCAATTTCGAGCCTCAGAGAGAGGAGGCAAATGCTGAAGTACATGGGGTGCACACATTTTCGATGAAATGTCCACCTATAATGCTAAATGTAAAATTGAATAGCTTACCCGTAGCCATGGAACTGACCACTGGTGCTAGCCAATCCATTATGAGTAAAAAGATGTTTGAGAGACTGTGGTGCAACAAGGCACTCAGACCAGCCATCCACACGAAACTGAGAACGTACACAAAAGAGCTCATCACTGTCCTGGGCAGCGCCATGGTCAAGGTCACCTACGAGGGCACGGTGCACGAACTGCCAATCTGGATTGTCCCGGGCGATGGCCCCACACTGCTTGGAAGGATCTGGCTGGGCAAAATCCGCTGGAACTGGAATGACATCCGGGCGCTATCGCATGTCGATGAGGCCTCATGTATCTAGGTTCTTAACAAATTTCCTTCCCTTTTTGAGCCAGGCATTGGAAACTTTTCCGGGGTGAAGTTACGGATCCACTTGGTCCCAGAGGCACGACCCATTCACCACATGGCGCGAGCGGTACCTCACATGATGAGGGAGAGTGTGGAAATTGAGCTGGACAGGCTGCAATGCGAGGGCATCACCTCCCCAGTGGAATTCAGCGAATGGGCCAGTCCGATTGTTATAGTACTCAAAAGTGATGGCACGGTCAGGATTTGCGGCGATTATAAAGTAACTATTAATCGTTTCTCGCTACAGGGCCAATACCCGCTCCCTAAGGCAGACGACCTATTTGCGACGATGGCAGGAGTCAAGACGTTCACCAAGCTCGACCTGACTTCAGCCTACATGACACAAGAGCTGGAGGAGTCTTCGAAGGGCCCCAACTGCATCAACACGCACAAGAGATTGTTCATCCACAACAGATGCCTGTTTGGAATTCGGACGGCTGCAACAATCTTCCAGAGAAACATGGAGAGCCTACTCAAGTCAGTACCATGCACGGTGGTTTTTCAGGACGACATATTGGTCACGGGTCGGGACACCGTCGAGAAACTACAAAACCTGGAGCAGGTCCTCCAGCGACTGGATCGCGTAGGGCTGCGGCTGAAGAAGTCGAAATGCGTCTTCATGGCAACAGAAGTGGAGTTTTTGGGGTGAACGATCGGGTGGACGGCATTCGGCCCACAGACGCCAAGACAGAGGCTATCACGAACGCGCCCAGGCCACAGAACGTCACGGAGCTGCGGTTGTTCCTGGGGCTTCTAAACTATTTTGGTAACTTCCTACCAGGGTTAAGCACCCTCTTCGAGCCCCTACATGTGTTATTGCGTAAAGGTGAGAACTGGAAAAAAAACAAGTAATTGCTTTTGAGAAAGCCAGAAACATTTTATGCTCCAACAGGGTCTAGTAAGGAGGAGGAACTGAGGGAAATCCTTATTAGCCGGGAAATTGTGTTGGGGAAATTGATGGGATTGAAGGCCGATAAATCCCCAGGGCCTGATGGACTGCATCCCAGAGTACTTAAGGAGGTGGCCTTGGAAATAGTGGATGCGTTGACAGTCATTTTCCAACATTCCATTGACTCTGGATCAGTTCCTATGGAGTGGAGGGTAGCCAATGTAACCCCACTTTTTAAAAAAGGAGGGAGAGAGAAAACAGGGAATTATAGACCGGTCAGCCTGACATCGGTAGTGGGTAAAATGATGGAATCAATTATTAAGGATGTCATAGCAGTGCATTTGGAAAGAGGTGACATGATAGGTCCAAGTCAGCATGGATTTGTGAAAGGGAAATCATGCTTGACAAATCTTCTGGAATTTTTTGAGGATGTTTCCAGTAGAGTGGATAAGGGAGAACCAGTTGATGTGGTATATTTGGACTTTCAGAAGGCGTTCGACAAGGTTCCACACAAGAGATTGATGTGCAAAGTTAGAGCACATGGGATTGGGGGTAGTGTACTGACATGGATTGAGAACTGGTTGTCAGACAGGAAGCAAAGAGTAGGAGTAAATGGGTACTTTTCAGAATGGCAGGCAGTGACTAGTGGGGTACCGCAAGGTTCTGTGCTGGGGCCCCAGCTGTTTACACTGTACATTAATGATTTAGATGAGGGGATTAAATGTAGTATCTCCAAATTTGCGGATGACACTAAGTTGGGTGGCAGTGTGAGCTGCGAGGAGGATGCTGTGAGGCTGCAGAGCGACTTGGATAGGTTAGGTGAGTGGGCAAATGCATGGCAGATGAAGTATAATGTGGATAAATGTGAGGTTATCCACTTTGGTGGTAAAAACAGAGAGACAGACTATTATCTGAATGGTGACAGATTAGGAAAAGGGGAGGTGCAAAGAGACCTGGGTGTCATGGTACATCAGTCATTGAAGGTTGGCATGCAGGTGCAGCAGGCGGTTAAGAAAGCAAATGGCATGTTGGCCTTCATAGCAAGGGGATTTGAGTACAGGGGCAGGGAGGTGTTGCTACAGTTGTACAGGGCATTGGTGAGGCCACACCTGGAGTATTGTGTACAGTTTTGGTCTCCTCACCTGAGGAAGGACATTCTTGCTATTGAGGGAGTGCAGCGAAGGTTCACCAGACTGATTCCCGGGATGGCGGGACTGACCTATCAAGAAAGACTGGATCAACTGGGCTTGTATTCACTGGAGTTCAGAAGAATGAGAGGGGACCTCATAGAAACATATAAAATTCTGACAGGGTTAGACAGGTTAGATGCAGGAAGAATGTTCCCAATGTTGGGGAAGTCCAGAACCAGGGGTCACAGTCTAAGGATAAGGGGTAAGCCATTTAGGACCGAGATGCGGAGGAACTTCTTCACCCAGAGAGTGGTGAACCTGTGGAATTCTCTACCACAGAAAGTTGTTGAGGCCAATTCACTAAATATATTCAAAAAGGAGTTAGATGAGGTCCTTACTGCTAGGGGGATCAAGGGGTATGGCGAGAAAGCAGGAATGGGGTACTGAAGTTGAATGTTCAGCCATGAACTCATTGAATGGCGGTGCAGGCTAGAAGGGCCGAATGGCCTACTCCTGCACCTATTTTCTATGTTTCTATGTTTCTATAACCCGTGTAAAAGACTTGTGCTAGCATGTGATGCATCGTCGTATGGAGTCGGGTGTGTATTACAACAAGCTAACATTGTGGGGAAGTTGCAACCTTTTGCCTATGCCTCCAGGAGCTTGTCTAAGGCCGAGAGGGCATACAGCATTGAGAAAGAGGCATTAGCGTGTGTATTCGGGGTAAAGAAAATGCATCAGTACCTGTTTGGCCTCAAATTTGAGCTGGAAACTGATCACAAGCCCCTCATATCGCTGTTCGCTGAAAACAAGGGAATACTAATGCCTCAGCCCGCATACAAAGGTGGGCACTCGCGCTATCAGCGTATAACTATACCATCCGCCACAGGCCAGGCACCGAGAACTGTGCGGATGCTCTCAGTCGGCTACCATTGGAAATGGCGCAGCCTGCAAACTTGTTGATGGTGGTGCAGCCCGCAGACTTGTTGATGGTCATGGAAGCGTTTGAAAATGATAAATCACCTGTCACGGCCCACCAGATTAGGACTTGGACCAGCCAAGATCCTCTGCTGTCCCTAGTAAAAAGCTGTGTACTGCATGGGAGCTGGGCCAGCATCCCTGTTGAAATGCAAGAGCTAATCAAGCCGTTCCAGCGGCGAAAGGACGAGCTGTCCATTTAGGCAGACTGCCTGTTGTGGGGTAACAGCATAGTGCTACCCAAAAAGGGCAGGGAGACGTTCATCTCGGATCTCCACAGCACACACCCGGGTATAGTAATGATGAAAGCGATAGCCAGATCCCACGTGTGGTGGCCCGGTATCGACTCTGACTTAGAGTCCTGTGTACGGCAATGCAGCGTGTGTGTTCAGTTGAGCAATGCACCCAGAGAGGCACCAGTAAGTTTGTGGTCCTGGCTCTCCAGACCATGGTCGAGTTTCTCGGTAAAATGTTCCTGGTGGTGGTGGATGCTTTTTCAAAATGGATTGAATGTGAAATAATGTCGGGAAGCACCGCCACTGCCACCATTGAAAGCCTGAGGGCCATGCTTGCCACCCACGGCCTGCCTGACATACTGGTCAGTGATAACGGGCCATGTTTCACCAGTGCCGAATTTAAAGAATTCATGACCTGCAATGGGATCAAACATGTCACCTCGGCCCCGTTTAAACCAGCCTCCAATGGGCAGGCAGAGTGGGCAGTACAAACAATCAAACAGAGCCTTAAATGAGTCACAGAAGGCTCACTCCAAACCTGCCTGTCCCGATTACTGCTCATCTACCGCATGAGACCCCACTCGCTCACAGGGATGCCCCCGGCTGAGCTGCTCAAGAAAGGGACACTTAAAACCAGACTCTCGCTGGTTCACCCCAACCTGCATGATCAGATAGAGAGCAGGCGGCAGCAACAAAATGTAAACGATGGTCACGGGAAATTGATCTGAATGACCCTGTGTATGTGCTAAACCATGGACATGTTCCCAAGTGGATCGTGGGCACGGTGATAGCTAAAGAACTGAGAAGGGTGTTTGTCGTCAAACTAGACAATGGACAAATTTGCAGAAAGCACCTGGACCAAACGAGGCTGCAGTTCACAGCCTGCCCTGAACAACCCACAGCAGACATCACCTTTTTCGAGCTCACAATACACACCCAAAGAATCAATGACACCACCCAGACCAGGAAATCAAACCCATCACACCCAACAGCCCAGCAAGGCCAGGCTTACCCAGCAACCCTGCAGGGCCAACAACACGCCAGCCCAGCGAGGGCACAGCCAACATACCAGAACAGACATTTGTACCGAGGCGGTCCACCAGGGAAAGAAAGGCTACCGACCCCCTCACCTTGTAAATAGTTTTCACTTTGACTTTGGGGGGGGAGTGATGTTGTGTATCTGTAAAACATGCACTCCCATGTTCCGCCATCAGGCAGAGCATCCCCTGAAGTGCCAAGGGATCCCAGCATCCCTTGGGACCACTATATATAAGCCAGCCCCTGTTCCTCACTCTGGAGTGTCTTAATAAAGACTAAGTTAACTGTTACTTTAATCTCCCTGTGTAGTCTCATCTGTGTTTGGAACACAATATATTCTATTTTTCAAACATTGATGAACTGCTGAACAGATTGGTAGAGCAACCATACGTGACCCAGTTATGTCAAAGGTGTATGACTATATTGTAAATGGCTGGCCAAACCAGGTAACAAAGATATTCATTCATTCTTCATTCGTAGGAATGAATTATCAGTTGATAAAGATTGTATCATGTGGGGTGCAAGAGCGGTTATACCAAATAAATTCAGGTCCAAATTATTAGGAGACCTCCATGATCAGCACCTGGGAATGCGCTTGACTAAAAGTTTTGCACGCAGTTACTTTGATAGAGGTAGAGTAAAAGAAAGAGAGTTCAAATGGAAATCAAGGGCATCCCTTGGAGGAAAACTTACCTCAGGATCAGCCTCGAATGAGTTTAAATTTGACACCATGTTTGGAAGATTCTGTTCGAGAGCAAAGGTATCCTCTTCGAAACAGAAAACAAGTGGTTCAGCTTGATTTGTAAGTATGGCAAAATAAGACCATATCTTTTGTTATGTATAACCATGCAAGTTATGTATGATGTATATTTTGTTACACTTCCTTAATGAAGTAATTATAACATATATAGCGCCACCTGTGGACTACTATGGTACTGCAGCCAATGCAGTGTACAAATAAAAAGGGAACAGGTCACCTGACTAGAGTTCCGGAGTGTTTTGCCATTTTAAGGCTTGTGTGTGTTTGTGAGTTGTACTGAAGATCATCATCATCATAGGCAGTCCCTCAGAAGTGAGGGACTTGCTTCCACTCTTAAAATGAGTCCTTAGGTGGCTGAACAATCCAATATGAGAACCACAGTCCCTGTCACAGGTGGGACAGATAGTCGTTGATGGAAAGGGTGGGTGGGACAGGTGTGCCGCATGCTCTTTCCGTTGCCTGCGCTTGATTTCTGCATGCTCTCGGCGATGAGACTCGAGGTGCTCAGCACCCTCCCGGATGTACTTCCTCCACTTAGGGTGGTCTTTGGTCAGGGACTCCCATGTGTCAGTGGGGATGTTGCACTTTATCAGGGAAGCTTTGAGGGTGTCCCTATAACGTTTCCTCTGCCCCACCTTTGGCTCGTTTGCTTGTTCCGAGTAGAGCGCTTGCTTTGGGAGTCTTGTGTCTGGCATGCGAACGATGTGGCCTGCCCAACGGAGCTGATCAAGTGTGGTCAGTACTTCAATGCTGGGGATGTTGGGCTGGTTAAGGGCTCTAATGTTAATGCGTCTGTCCTCCCAGGGGATTTGTAGGATCTTGCAGCGACATCGTTGGTGGTAATTCTCCAATGACTTGAGGTGTTTACTGTACATGCTCCATGTCTCTGAGCCATATGGGAAGGCAGGTATTACTATAGCCCTGTAGACCATGAGCTTGGTGACCGGTTTGAGGGCCTGGTCTTCAAACACTCTTTTCCTCAGACGGCCGAAGGCTGCACTGGCGCACTGGAGGCGGTGTTGAATCTCATCGTCAATGTCTACTCCTGTTGATAAGAGGCTCCCGAGGTAAGGGAAATGGTCCACATTATCCAGGGCCACGCCGTGGATCTTGATTACTGGGGAGCAGTGCTGTGCGGCGAGGACAGGCTGGTGGAGGGCATCCTTTGTCTTAAGGATGTTTAGCGTAAGGCCCATGCTTTCATACGCCTCAGTAAATGCATCGACTATGTCCTGGAGTTCAGCCACTGTATGTGCGCAGGTGTAGGCGTTGTCCGCGTACTGTAGCTCGATGACAGAGGTTGGGGTTGTCTTGGACCTGGCCTGGAGACGGCGAAGTTTGAACAGGTTCCCACTGGTTCTGTGGTTTAGTTCCACTCCAGCGGGGAGCTTGTACCCATCCATCCTTTCCCTCAACAACTATCTGTCCCACCTGTGACAGGGACTGTGGTTCTCGTCTTGGACAATTCAGCCACCTAAGGACTCATTTTAAGAGTGGAAGCAATCTTCCTCGATTCTGAGGGACTGAGACTGGATCAACTGGGCTTTTATACACTGGAGTTTAGAAGGATGAGAGGGGATCTCATAGAAACATATAAAACTCTGACGGGACTGGACAGGTTAGATGTGGGAAGAATGTTCCCGATGTTGGGGAAGTCCAGAACCAGGGGACACAGTCTTAGGATAAGGGGCAGGCCATTTAGGACTGAGATGAGGAGAAACTTCTTCACTCAGAGAGTTGTTAACGTGTGGAATTCCCTGCCGCGGAGAGTTGTTGATGCCAGTTCATTAGATATATTCAAGAGGGAGTTAGATATGGCCCTTACGGCTAAGGGAATCAAGGCGTATGGAGAGAAAGCAGGAAAGGGATACTGAAGGAATGATCAGCCATGATCTTATTGAATGGTGGTGCAGGCTCGAAGGGCCGAATGGCCTACTCCTGCACCTATTTTCTATGTTTCTATGCCTATGATGATGATGAATGCAAACACATATTTCCTGTAATGTGATGACCAGAACTGCACACAATACTCTAACTGTGGCCTAACTAGTGTTTTATACAGTTGAAGCATAACCTCCTTGCTCTTGTATTCTATGCCGTGGCTAATGAAGAAAAGTATCCCATATACCTTCTTTTACCACCTTATCTCCCTAGCCTGCTACCTTCAGGGATCTGTGGACATGCACTCCAAGGTCCTTCTGTCCCTCTACACATCTCAGTATCCTACCATTTAATGTGTATTCCCTTGTCTTGGTAGCCCTCCCCAAATGCATTATCTCACACTTCTCCGGATCGATATCCATTTGCCACTTTTCTGCCCACCTGACCAGTCCATCGATATCTTCCTGCAGTCTACAGCTTTCTTCCTCACTGTCGACCACACAGCCAATTGTTGTATCATCTGCAAACTGCAAACTGGCCCCTACATTGAAGTCTAAGGGCCCGAATTTGATCACATTACTGCGCATTGCTGCCCACTACCGCCGATATTCCTCCTGAAGATCTGTTCACTGCCACTTTCAAGGTGGTCTGGAGCGGGTGGGAGGGGAGAGCTGCCAGGAACCGCCCGCTGACGTCAGCGGATGGCCGAGGTGCCAGATTGGTGCAGGCGGGGGTCGGCGCCAGAACAGGTATGGACCTCTGGCTGGGGGCTGGTCTGTCCCCGACAGTAGGTAGGAAGATCCTGAAAAAAATGTTAGTGAACTTTAAAAAAAAACCTTAATGGTGTCCCCGAAGGTCTTCCGATGGAATTTTTTTTTTTCTGATGATTTTAATTTTCAGGTCTTCGACCCTCCGTGGGCCTGACTCCATCCTCGGCGGCACTTTGGCGGCAAACGTCTTTGCCACTGAAAATGAAAGATCCGATCAATTGCCATCCAGATTGGCAGTGTACGTCGCAGATTTGCCGTCCACCGACCTTCGAGGAACCTGGGTGATGAAAAGTACGTTCAGGGACCTCAGTGACCATCGGCAGTCCTTTGGGCAGCACTTGGCTGGGTGAAGGCCTTCTCCAAATTTGTGCCCGAAATCATTGATATATACCACAAAAAGCAAGGTACCTAGTACTGAGCCCTGCAGAACCCCTCTGGAAACAGCCACCCTGTCACAAAAACACCCGTCAACCATTACTCTTTGCTTCCTGCAACTGAGCTCATTTTGGATCCAACTTGCCACTTTCCCTTGGATTCCTTGGGCTTTTACTTTTCTGACCAGTCTGCCATGAGGGACCTTGACAAAAGCCTTGCTAAAATCCATGTAGACTATATCAAACACGCTACCCTCATTGACCCTCCTTGTTACCTCCTCAAAAGGTGCTAGATCTCTTTCTTCTTTATTTCCACATCTCACATATCACTTAGGCTGATTTCTTTCAACTCTGCAACATCATTCGACTCCCTCTCTACCACCCAAAATCTAAGCCAAGCTTTTATCAGCTCATGGTCAGACTTCTCTAAAGCTCTTCTTACCCATCGTCCTAGGCAATATTTTTCCCTCAATCAACATCACTAAAAAGCAGGTTATCTGGTCATTATCACATTGCTGTTTGTGGGAGCTAGCTGTGCGCAAATTGGATGCCGCGTTTCCTACATTACAAGACTTCAAAAAGTACTTCATTGGCTGTAAAACATCTTGGGATGTGTTTGTGAAAGGTGACATATAAACGCGAGTGATTAGGAAATGAAATGCACTGCCTGAAAGGGTGGTGGAGACAGATTCAATAGTGGTTTTCCAAAGGGAGTTGAATAAGTACCTGAAGTAAAATATTTGGAGGGCTATGGGGAAAGGGTGGGGAACTGGGACTAGCTGAAATGCTTTTGCAGAGAGCTGGCATGGGCTCAACAGGCTGAATGGCCTTCTTCTGTGCTGTAACCATTGTATGATGCTATGACTCTATCTCCCTTTTAACAAAGTGAATGCTAAAAATATGTAGACATGCTCTCCGGGCCAGCCTCCCACTTCACACCCTTCATAAACTTGAGCTCATCCAAAATTCTGCTGCCCATATCTCTGTACTTGCTGACCTACATTGGCTTCTGGTTTGGCACAGCTTCAATTTTAAAACTCTCACCCTTGTTTTCAAATCCCTCCACGGCCTCACCGCTCCCTATCTCTGTAATCTCCTCCAGCCCTACAACCAAAATTCCCTTTAGTTTTTTGGGGGTATGTGGCCTCTTTGAGGGGCTGCGTGGCCCATTCAAAATACCGTGCATACATGGTTTTTCCTATTTGTGAGCCAGCCGTGCAGGAGATCTAGAGGGAACATTGCCTGCAACCCTCTGAGGTCTCCGCACTCCTCCAATTCTGGCCCCTTGTGCATTGCCCATTTTCTTAGCTCTACCATTGGCAGCCATGCCTTCAGCTGTCTAGGCCTTAAGCTCTGGAATTCTCTCCCTAAACCTCTCCGCTTCTCTACCTCTCTCTGTCCTCCTTTAAGAAGCTGTTTAAAACCTACATGTTTGACCAAGCTTTTGGTCACCTCTCTTAATATCTTCTTACGTGGCTTAGTATCAAATTTTGTTATTGATAACATTCCTGTGAAGCGCCTTGGGATGTTTTATAAATGCAAGTTGTTGTTATTGTACTGTTGACTGCACTTTTATTTTGCTTTTTTTGTTACAGAACTTAGCTTCAAATAATCTGCTCAATTTTTTTCTTGGCCTGACAACAACTTATCATGCACACATGAAGGGGCTGTCTCTGTCTCAAAGCAACGCCTGCTTTAAATCACATATGTATTCTTAAGAATCTTTCTTGGCTGGAATCCAACTGCAAGTTTTCAACATTTTATTGGATTGTTGATTACACTCTAAAGTCAAAGCCTGAACATAGGGCTGTTTCCGTGACAATTATATTTATAAAAATTAGCAACAGTCATGAATTTAGACCAGATTTTTATGTCACAGGCTGCTCAACATCTGCGAGTCAGAATATCTGTTGTACCCATAAGTGTGCAGAATTTAAGTTCATTGAACAAGATCCACCTAAGTCCATGTAAATAAAAAGTGGGCACAGCTCTCATGACAGTTGTTCACAAATGGATTAAAGCCAGTTCCCAGGTGCATGTTCGTGACAGTTTTTTCAATCCGCACTTTTCAATGGTGTGTGTGTGTGGTGTGCTCGTTCACTGTTCCTAAGGTTTCTTGAACATTGTGAGGACCAAAATGTAATACTGTAGAAATTTATTTTGAACCTATCTAAATAGAATAGAGTTTGCAGACAAGGGAATAGAATGTTTGGGTGTGAAAATGAAAAGTTTGGCAGCATAGAGTTAAAAGTTAATGGTTAAATGTGTCAGCAGGAAGTACTCTGGGATTCAGCATTCTCATACAGCTTTTATGTCAATAATTTTCAGACTAGAAATGACACAAGAAGAGATATAGGAAACACCAACAAGATTGATTCTGTAGAGGAGGGACAGCAACAGAATTAACTACTCAAAGTATATAGCTCTATTCCAAAAAGATCTAAGTAACATGAGGGGTGTGCTGCAAATCCCCCAAACCAGCACAAGAAGGACAAAGAAATAAGAAGGATATGCAACAATAAAAAAGTTGTTTTAACTGGAAACTTTAGTCCATCTAATATGAACTGGGAAGACCTATGTGTTGTAGAATCTGAGGGTGGAACTCTGGCAGGAGTGCAACACAAGCGATATTAAATTAGCTAGCTGCCTATTACATATCCGGCTGATTTTTCCTTTCCGTTGTCTTTTATAGAAAGGAAAGTCAGGTGGGCTGTATAGTGGGTGGTCAATCTGACATAGCCCATGTGAAATTTAAGGTTTGAAAGCATTAACTGAAAAAATGTGAGATAGAGTAACTGTTTGCACACTGATGTTAAGCATTAACATTTCAGATTTAACAGATTCTGTAAATGCTAGTATCTTAAACCAAATTTGTATGAGTTTTCACCAGATGATATTTAAATGATGAGGGCTCAAGCCAGATTCTGTTATTGAATTTTCCCCAGTGACTTTAAGTTATTTCACAGGATAGCTTTGATGCTCCTGTCGACGTGAACATTATGGCGAGAGTTGGTAAATGTAATGCAAATGTAAATGTAATGTAAAGAGTTGGTAAATTTATGACCTAGTGAGTCAAGGAAGCAACAAGAGGCAGAGATCATCTGGTTTTGCAAAGAATCAATTGTAGAATTTTACAGCATAGAAGGAGGCCATTCAGCCCATTGTGCCTGTGCTGGCTCTTTAAAAGAGCTATCCAATTAGTCCCACTCCCCTGCTCGTTCCCCATAGCCCTGCAAATGTTTTCTTTTCTGGTATATATCCAATTCCCTTTTAAAAGTTACTATTGGATCCACTTCCAGCACCCTTTCAGTTAATGCATTCCACATCATAGCAATTCGCTGCATAAAAACAATTCACACCTTCTCCCCCTTCCTTCTTTTTTCAATTACTTTAAATCTGTGTCCTCTGCTTACCGACCCTGCTGTCAGTGGAAATAGATTATCCCTATTTACTCTTTCAAAACCCCTCATTCATTTAATAAAATGAAAGAACAATTAAAGCAAATTATTAGGATCAACTGTCAACCCCATTCCATCTATTGTTCACAATGACACGGTCCGAGTTAGCGTGATAGAGTATATTCAACAGACATTACAACAGTGACTATACTTCAAAAGTACTTAATTGGCTGTGAAGCGCTTTGGGACATCCTGAGGGCGTGAAAGGCGCTATAGAAATGCAACCTCTTTCTTAAAATACAGAATTCTGTGCTGCAGCTTTATCACTATGTGAAATTTAAGATTTGAAAACATTAACTGAAAAAATGTGAGTTCAAGTAAATGTTTGCACACTGTGCTGTTAAGCATTAACATTTCAGATTTAACAGATTCTATAAATGATAGTATCTTAAAGCAAATTTGTATGGGTTTTCACCAGATGATATTTAAATGCTGAGGGCTCAAGCCAGATTCTGTTACTGAATTTTCCCCAGTGGCTTTAAGTTACTTCACAGGATGGCTTTGACTTTTAAGCTAGGATGCCTACTGGTTTGCTTGCAGTGCTTTTGGAGCCCAGCTGAAAGCGGAAAGCTGTTGGTTATTCCTGCCGATGGGAGCCATTGGCTGAGCATACGAATTGTCCTGGAGGAACTTCATGAAAGGGGACATAATATTGTTGTTGTTTTTCCTGAAAACAGCTTGATAATTAAGGCGTCCCGCCACTACAGCAGTAAGACTTATTCCATTCCCTTCAACAAAGATGAAGTGGATCAGATATTCAAAAGTCTAATAGAGTTAGCTTTTTATGATGGAACTTCTTACGAAAAGCTTAGTAAAACCTTGGAACATGTGAGTAAGTTCAGACAGTTCTTCCTGACTACCTGCGAGAGTCTGCTGTACAACACAGAGCTGATGAAGGAGTTGGCTGAAGAAAAGTTTGACGCTTTACTGACTGACCCTTTCGTCCCTTGTGGTGCAATTATTGCTGAGTATCTCTCACTGCCCACTGTGAATCTGCTGCGAGGAATCCCTTGCAGTTTGGATTATTTAGCCACTCAGTGTCCCAGGCCACTCTCCTACGTGCCAAGGTTTTTCACAGGGAACACGGATCGAATGACCTTCCTCCAAAGGACAAAAAACGTGCTGGCCAGTTTATGGGAGCCATTGCTGTGCCATTTTATATATTCACCTTTTGAAGAGCTGGCCACCAAGTTCCTTCAGAGAGAGGTGACACTGGTCCAACTGCTGGGTCGTGCTTCCATTTGGTTGATGCGGTTTGACTTCATATTTGAGTATCCGAGACCTCTGATGCCAAATATGGTCTTAGTTGGAGGCATCAACTGCAAGGAGGGAAAAGCCTTATCTCAGGTAGGAGCAGCATCTTAGTGAATGGAATGGGAGAATATGCCTTTACATAACAAATGCAAGGATGGGGGGTGTTAAATGTCAAATACGTACATCATTGGAACTAGAAATGCATGTAATGCATGTAATCTGATATAATTATCTATTTATTTGAGTTTGTAGGTCATTTGAATAGCCATCTATTTAATTTGATAAATTTATCAGTGCTGTTTTAATATCCAAACTTGGCATGTAGTTTTGAAATTTATATACATGCTGAGGTACACTGATCCAATTCTCATTGTGCTCTAACAGTACTCATTCACACCAGGAACATTACCTTCTCCACTATCCTCATATATTTTTGAGACTTTGCTGATCAACTGCACTTCACTTGGATCTACTGGTTGGTTAAATATTCTACTTAATGAGACTCTGGGTGTTGACATAAGATATTACATTAAAGTAGATTGAGAGTAACCTGGGCCTTCTCTTTATTCATTCTGTGGATATGGGTGTCACTGGCAAGGCCAGCATTTATTGCCAATCATTAGTTGCCCTTGAGGCTATGCTGCTAGGCCTTCTTCTTGAACCGTTGCAGTCTGTGTGGTGAAGGACCCACCACAGTGCTGTAAGGTAGGGAGTTCCAGGATATCGACCCAGCGACAATGAAGTAACAGCGATATATTTCCAAGTCAGGATGCTGTGTGTGACTTGGAGCGAATCTTGGAGGTGTTGGTGTTCCTATGCACTTTCTACTCTTGTCCTTCTAGGTGGAGGAGGGCACGGGTTTGGGAGGTGCTGCTAAAGAAGCCTTGGCGAGTTGCTGTAGTGCATCTTGTAGATGGTTCACACTGCAGCCACAGTGTGCCAGTGGTGGAGGGAGTGAATGTTTAAGGTGGCTCTACCTTTGCTTACCATTATCATGGAGGAGGAGGATTGGGAGGGGGAGAACTAGAGATAGGGGGCCTGGAGAGTGAAGCATCAACAGCGGAGGCAGAGGTGGCGGCAATCGGAGAGGCGGAAGTTCGGGGCATTGGTGAGGCCTATAAAGGCCCAGCGGCAGAGGTGGCGGCAGTCGGAGAGGCAGGAGTTTGGGACGTTAGTGAGGTGTATAAAGGCCCAGCGGCAGAGGAGAGGTGGCGGCAGTCGGAGAGGCAGGAGTTTGGGACGTTGGTGAGGCCTATAAAGGCCCAGCGGCAGAGGTGGCGGCAGTCGGAGAGGCAGGAGTTTGGGACGTTGGTGAGGTGTATAAAGGCCCAGCGGCAGAGGAGAGGCGGCAGTCGGAGAGGCAGGAGTTTGGGACGTTGGTGAGGTCTATAAAGGCCCAGCGGCAGAGGAGAGGTGGCGGCAGTCGGAGAGGCAGGAGTTTGGGACGTTGGTGAGGTCTATAAAGGCCCAGCGGCAGAGGAGAGGCGGCAGTCGGAGAGGCAGGAGTTTGGGACGTTGGTGAGGTGTATAAAGGCCCAGCGGCAGAGGAGAGGTGGCGGCAGTCGGAGAGGCAGGAGTTTGGGACGTTGGTGAGGTCTATAAAGGCCCAGCTGGTGCAGCTGCAGTGGGGAGAGAAGGCAAAAAAGAAATAGAAAGAAATCGAAAGGTGACGTCACAGCCAAGGGGGTAAGTGATTGGCTGGTGATTGGTAAGTAGTTTTTCTTTTTTCTTTTCTTTATCAGTAAGTAACCTTAGCATTGTTAAGTTTATCTAAGGGTTAATTCATGGCAGAACAGCTTGGACACGTGTTATGCTCCTCCTGTCCTATGTGGAAAGTCAGGAACACTTCCGGTGTCCCTGATGACTAAATGTGCGGGAAGTGCATCCGCCTGCAGCTCCTGACAGACCGCATTGCGGTACTGGAGCTGTGGGTGGATGAACTCTGGAGCATCCATGATGCTGAGAATGACGTGAATAGCACATCGAGCGATTTGGTCTTACTGCAGGTAAAGGGTACGCAGTCAGATAGTAAATGGGTGACCAACAGGAAGAGCAGTGCAAGGAAAGTAGTGCAGGGGTCCCCTGCGGTCATCCCCCTGCAAAACAGATACACAGCTTTGGGTACTGTTGAGGGGGATGACTCGTCAGAGGAGGGCAGCAGCAGCCAAGTTCATGGCACCGTGGGTGGCTCTGCTGGACAGGAGGGCAGGAAAAAGAGTGGGAGAGCTATAGTGATAGGGGATTTGATTGTAAGGGGAATAGATAGGCGTTTCTGCGGCCACAACGAGACTCCAGGATGGTATGTTGCCTCCCTGGTGCAAGGGTCAAGGATGTCTCGGAGCGGGTGCAGGACATTCTGAAAAGGGAGGGTGAACAGCCAGTTGTCGTGGTGCATATAGGTACCAATGATATCGGTAAAAAATGGGATGAGGTCCTACAAGATGAATTTAGGGAGCTCGGAGATAAATTAAAAAGTAGGATCTCAAAAGTAGTAATCTCAGGATTGCTACCAGTGCCACGTGCTAGTCAGAGTAGGAATCGCAGGATAGCCCAGATGAATACGTGGTTTGAGAACTGGTGCAAAAGGGAGGGATTCAAATTCCTGGGACATTGGAAACGGTTCTGGGGGAGGTGGAACCAGTACAAACCGGATGGTCTGCACCTGGGCAGGACTGGAACCAATGTCCTCGGGGGAGTGTTTGCTAGTGCTGTTGGGGAGGAGTTAAACTAACATGGCAGGGGGATGGGAACCTATGCAGGGAGACAGAGGGAAACAAAATGGCGGCAGAAGCAAAAGATAGAAAGGAGAATAGTGAAACTGGAGGGCAGAGAAACCCAAGGCAAAAAACAAAAAGGGCCACATTGCAGCAAAATTCTAAAGGAGCAAAGTGTGTTAAAAAGACAAGCCTGAAGGCTCTGTGCCTCAATGCGAGGAGTATTCGGAATAAGGTGGACGAATTAACTGCGCAAAGAGCAGTTAACGGATATGATGTAATTGGCATCACGGAGACATGGCTCCAGGGTGACCAAGGCTGGGAACTCAACATCCAGGGGTATTCAACATTTAGCAAGGATAGGCAGAGAGGAAAATGAGGCGTGGTGGTGTTGCTGGTTAAAGAGTAAATTAATGCAATAGTAAGGAGGGACATTAGCCTGGATGATGTGGAATCGGTATGGGTGGAGCTGCGGAATACCAAAGGGCAGAAAACGCTAGTGGGAGTTGTGTACAGACCACCAAACAGTAGTAGTAAAGTTGGGGACAGCATCTAACAAGTAAAAAGGGATGTGTGCAATAAAGGTACAGCAGTTATCATGGGCGACTTTAATCTACATATTGATTGGGCTAACCAAACTGGTAGCAATGCGGTGCGGGAGGATTTCCTGGAGTGTATTAGGGATGGTTTTCCAGACCAATATGTCAAGGAACCAACTAGCGAGCTGGCCATCCTAGGCTGGATGTGTAATGAGAAGGGACTAATTAACAATCTTGTTGTGCGAGGCCCCTTGGAGAAGTGTGACCATAATATGGTAGAATTCTTTATTAAGAGAGTGACACAGTTAATTCGGAAACTAGGGTCCTAAACTTAAGGAAAGGTAACTTCGATGGTATGAGGGGTGAATTGGCTAGAATAGACTGGCAAAGGATACTTAAAGGGTTGACGGTGGATAAGCAATGGCAAACATTTAATGATCACATGGATGAACTTCAGCAATTATACATCCCTGTCTGGAGTAAAAATAAAACGGGGAAGGTGGCTCAACCGCGGCTAACAAGGGAAATTAAGGATAGTGTTAAAACCAAGGAAGAGGCATATAAATTGGTCAGAAAAAGTAACAACCTGAGGACTGGGAGAAATTTAGAATTCAACAGAGGAGGACTAAGGGTTTAATTAAAAGAGGGAAAATAGAGTACGAGAGGAAACATAGAAACATAGAAACATAGAAAATAGGTGCAGGAGTAGGCCATTCGGCTCTTCGAGCCTGCACCACCATTCAATATGATCATGGCTGATCATTCACCTCAGTACCCCTTTCCCACTTTCTCTCCATACCCCTTGATCCCTTTAGCCGTAAGGGCCACATCTAACTCCCTCTTGAATATATCCAATGAACTGGCATCAACGACTCTCTGCGGCAGGGAATTCCACAGGTTAACAACTCTCTGAGTGAAGAAGTTTCTCCTCATCTCAGTCCTAAATGGCCTACCCCTTATCCTAAGACTGTGTCCCCTGGTTCTGGACTTCCCCAACATCAGGAACATTCTTTCCGCATCTAACCTGTCCTGTCCTGTCAGAATCTTATACGGTTCTATGAGATCTATCCTTCTAAACGCCAGTGTATAAAGGCCCAGTTGATCCAGTCTCTCCTCATATGTCAGTCCAGCCATCCCTGGAATCAGTCTGGTGAGCTTGCAGTGAACATAAAAACTGACTGCAAAAGCTTCTATAAATATGTGAAGAGAAAAAGATTAGTGAAGACAAACGTAGGTCCCTTGCAGTCAGATTCAGGTGAATTTATAATGGGGAACAAAGAACTGGCAGACCAATTGAACAAATTCTTTGGTTCTGTCTTCACGAAGGAAGACACAAATAATCTTCCTAATGTATTAGGGGACAGTGGATCTAGTGAGAAGGAGGAACTGAAGGATATCCTTATTAGGCGGGAAATTGTGTCAGGGAAATTGATGGGATTGAAGGCTGATAAATCCCCAGGGCCTGGTAGTCTGCATCCCAGTGTACTTAAGGAAGTGGCCCTAGAAATAGTGGATGCATTGGTGATCATTTTCCAACAGCCTATCGACTCTGGATCAGTTCCTATGGACTGGAGGGTAGCTAATGTAACTTTTTAAAAAAGGAGGGAGAGAGAAAACGGGTAATTATAGACCGGTTAGCCTGACATCAATAGTGGGGAAAATGTTGGAATCAATCATTAAGGATGAAATAGCAGCGCATTTGGAAAGCAGTGACAGGATCGGTCCAAGTCAGCATGGATTTATGAAAGGGAAATCATGTTTGACAAATCTTCTGGAATTTTTTGAAGATGTAGCTAGCAGAGTGGACAAGGGAGAACCGGTAGATGTGGTGTATTTGGACTTTCAAAAGGCTTTTGACAAGGTCCTGCAGAAGAGATTGGTGTGCAAAATCAAAGTTCATGGTATTGGGAGTAATGTACTGACGTGGATAGAGAACTGGTTGGCAGACAGGAAGCAGAGAGTCGGGATATACGGGTCCTTTTCAGAATGGCAGGCAGTGACTAGTGGAGTGCCGCAGGGCTCACTGCTGGGGCCCCAGCTCTTTACAATACACATTAATGATTTAGATGAAGGAATTGAGTGTAATATCTCAAGGTTTGCAGACGACACTAAACTGGGTGGCGGTGTGAGCTGTGAGGAGGACGCTAAGAGTGACTTGGATAGGTTAGGTGAGTGGGCAAATGCATGGCAGATGCAGTATAATGTGGATAAACGTGAGGTTATCCATTTTGGAGGCAAAATCACGAAGGCAGAATATTATCTGAATGGTGGCAGATTAGGAAAAGGGAAGGTGCAACGAGACCTGGGTGTCATGGTTCATTAGTCATTGAAAATTGGCATGCAGGTACAGCAGGCGGTGAAGAAGGCAAATGGTATGTTGACCTTTATAGCTAGGGCATTTGAGTATCGGAACAGGGAAGTCTAACTGCAGTTGTACAGGGCCTTAGTGAGGCCTCACCTGGAATATTGTGTTCAGTTTTGGTCTCCGAATCTGAGGAAGGACGTTCTTGCTATTGAGGGAGTGCAGCGAAGGTTCACCAGACTGATTCCAGGGATGGCTGGACTGTCATATGAGGAGAGACTGGATCAATTGGGCCTTTATTCACTGGAGTTTAGAAGGATGAGAGGGGATCTCATAGAAACGTATAAGATTCTGACGGGACTGGACAGGTTAGATGCGGGAAGAATGTTCCTGATGTTGGGGAAGTCCAGAACCAGAGGACATAGTCTTAAGATAAGGGGTAGGCCATTTAGAACTGAGATGAGGAGAAACTTCTTCACTCAGAGAGTTGTTAACCTGTGGAATTCCCTACTGCAGAGAGTTGTTGATGCCAGTTCATTGGATATATTCAAGAGGGAGTTAGATATGGCACTTACGGCTAAGAGGATCAAGGGGAATGGAGAGAAAGCAGGAAAGGGGTACTGAGGGAATGATCAGCCATGATCTTATTGAATGGTGGTGCAGGCTCGAAGAGTCGAATGGCCTACTCCTATTTTCTATGTTTCTATGTTTTTATGTAAACAGCACCCTAAAATCAGGCTTGCCAACTATGGTTGGACTTATTCCAGGAGATTTCATCACTTGACCTCCCACCTCTTACCACTCTGCCCCCACGCTCTTGCTATTGGTCATGCAACACATCCATCCACGCGGTTCCCCACCTTTCCACACCAATTGAGAAACAAACCAACTCGTCCTTACCAAATCAGATGGTTTGTGACTGTCAGTCAAAACTGCTTTTTTCCCTTCTCCAACATTTTTATAACTAATAAACAAAAGCGTTCAAAAAAATGAAAATGGCACACTTATTTTTCAATGCCCTTATGATATTTTTCCCGCGGGTTGCTTGCAGCAACCCAACCCCACATGCAAGTACCTGGCTCGGAAAGCATCCAGGTCTCAACTGACAAGGAGCACTTTGGCTGACTCAACAGTCCGTGGCTGCCGGTCTCACCTACTCAGAGTCTCCATGCTCCCAAAAACCTCTTTCATACATCTGGAGAGCGCACCTGTTCTTCAGGCATTCACTTGTCATGGTAGAATGTGTTCATGCTTGAGGAGAGTTGGGTAATTCTGACTCTGCTTGGTGGTAGTCTGAAGGTGGATGCACTCCCAGGAAAGAAGGGAGGTGTGAGGCTTTGGCTTTCCATTACTTCCTCATCTGGCAGCTCAATGGGGGCAAGCTGCACGACAAAACCAGGGTCTGTGATCTCCAGCTCCTCCAGAAGCTGCTCCCCATCCCTCTCAACCAATTCCCCCCCACTTACCACCTTCTCCATCTCCTCTTCCTCCTCCTCCTCCTCATCCTTCTCTACCTCCACAGCGACTGCCTTGAATGATTTGTGGGAAATAATAAACACATGGTTAGAATAGTTGCCTTTGCCAGTGCTGAGATGCTGCATGGAGGGGGAGCAAAATAGGAGTAGGTGGGGCCCTTTCCTAGAGAATCAAAAGATAGCAAGTGGAAAGGTACTCACCTGGCTCTGGACACTCCCTGCCTCCCCACCACCGTGGCCAAAGCTCCAGTGCCTTCTCCTCATGGGCTCAGAGGGTGCAGGGTTATTAATAATGGAGAACAGGGAAATGGCAGAGATGTTGAACAAATATTTTGTAGCAGTCTTCACAGTAGAAGATACTAAAAACATCCTAATAGTGGATAATCAAGGGGCTATAGGGAGGGAGACACTTAATACAATCACGAGTACTAATGAAGCAGTACTCGGTAAAATAATAGGGCTAAAGGCGGACAAATCCCCTGAACTTGATGGCCTGCATCCTAGGGTCTTAAAAGAAGTGACTACAGAGATAGTGGATGCATTGGTTGTAATCTACCAAAATTCCCTGGATTCTGGGGCGGTCCTAGCAGATTGGAAAACTGCAAATGTAACACCCCTATTTAAAAAAGGAGGCAGACAAAAAGCAGGAAATTATAGACCGGTTAGCCTAACATCTGTCATTGGGAAAAAAACTAGAGTCCATTATTAAGGAAGCAGTAGCGGGACATTCGGAAAAACCAGAGTCAATCAACCAGAGTCGGCATTGGTTTTATGAAAGGGAAATCAAGTTTGACAAATTTGCTGGAGTTCTTTAAGGATGTAACAAGCAGGTTGGATAAGGGGGAACCAGTGGATGTGGTGTATTTGGATTTCCAGAAGGCATTCGATAAGGTGCCACATAAAAGGTTACTGCACAAGATAAATGTTCACAGGGTTGGGGGTGAAATATTATCATGGACAGAGGATTGGCTAACTCATCATCATCATAGGCGGCCCCTCGAACGAGGATGACATGCTTCCACGCCAAAAGGAATGAGTTCACAGATGTTTCAATGAAGGACCCTGTCATGTATCTCACACTACTGTACATAACTGTATCTTACCATGCTATACATGACTGTAACCAGAGATGACCTGTAACCACAAGCTTACCTTACCACCAGGGGTGCACTTGCAGGAGACACTGCATACCTGTTCCACACAGGTACATAAGGACAGGTCTCAGGCAAGTGTGGCATTCGAGAGCTGTGTAATAAAGGTGCAGGTCCTGAGTGACCTTGACTTCAGTATGTGAATCTGTACTGCAGGGTCAGGACTTTACAGTGACGACGAGTTACGGGATTACAAAATCTACAGAATGGCGAACAACGGCTCAGATGAAAAATAAAATGCTGGAGATAATTGGGAGGACTTTATAGAAAGGCTCCAGCAAAGCTTTGTAACCAAAGACTAGTTAGGCGAGGACAAGGCAGACAAGAGAAGAGCCCATCTCTTGACCAGCTGTGTCTCGAAAACATACGCTTTAATAAAGGACTTGCTAGCACCTGAGAAATCAGCAAGCAAGTCGTTTGAAGAGTTGAGCACACTGGTAAGAGACCACCTGAAGCCAGCGAGCAGCCTGCACATGGCCAGACACAGGTTCTACAACTACAGATGCTGTGTGGGCCAGAGCATACCCGACTTCGTGGCGGAACTTCGGAGGTTGGCTAGCTTATGTGAGTTCTCCGATGAACTAAGGGGAGAAGTACTGAGAGACTTTTTTATTGAAGGAATAGGCCACGCAGGCATATTACGAAAGCTCATAGAAACCAAGAACTTGACCCTAGAGGCAGCAGCACTGGTTGGACAGACATTCTTGGCAGGAGAAGAAGAAACGAGGTTGATCTACACTGCGGGTATGACAACTAACGAAAAATCGGAACAAGGGGTTCACAGCGTGAAACAAGCTGCTACCCCCACAAACAGACAAAGGCAGAAGAGCAGGCCCTCAACAGCAGGCCGTGGCACCAGAAGCCATCAAGGGCCACATGAACACCTCATCAACCCACAATGCGAGCAATCAACTACAAACTGAGAGAAGCTCAAGAGAGATCAGCCAGACGCAGCTCATTCTTTGGAAACAATGGAAGCGGTCTGTGCTGGAGATGTGGGGGAAGGCACTCATCAAGGGGGTGTCGATTTCAGCATGCTGTTTGCAGAAACTGCGACTAAACAGGACATCTGGCCCGCATGTGCAGAAAAATGGCAGCTCGGCTTGTATACGAATCGGAAGGGTTGGAAAGCGGACCAGAAGATGGTGGGGACAGTACCCGGGACACCGATGTACAGCGGGTCAACATGATTAATGGCTACTGCTCCTACAACAAGACGCCTCCAATAATGATGAGGGTCCTACTCAACGGGATATCCGTCAACATGGAGCTGGATATGGGAGCGAGTCAATCTCTCATGAGCGCTCAACAATTTGAACAGCTGTGGCCGCACAAAAGAGACGGACCAAAACTCACAAGGGTCGACACCAAACTAAGGACCTTTTCCAAAGAAATCATCCCAGTCCTCGGCAGCGCCATGCTCGCAGTCACACACAAAGGGACAGTGAACCGACTTTCCCTGTGGATTGTCCCCGGAGATCTCCTAGCACTGCTGGGGAGAAGCTGGCTGGCAAAACTAAACTGGAAATGGGATGATGTTCATGCCATGTCGTCAGAGGAACGGACCTCCTGCTCAACAGTTCTAAGTCGATTTGAACATCTCTTTCAGCCAGGTGTCGGAAGCTTCAAAGGGGCTAAAGTCAAAATCTACATCACACAGAATGTTAGACCGGTCCATCACAAGGCCAGAGCTGTGCCTTATGTGATGAGGGAAACGATTGAACATGAACTGGACAGGCTTCTGCGGGAAGGCATTATCTCACCCGTGGAATTTAGCGACTGGGCAAATCCCATCGTCCCAGTCATGAAGCCTGATGGATCCGTACGAATCTGTAGGGACTATAAATCTACCATAAACAGAGTCTCCATACAGGATCAATACCCGCTGCCCAGAGCGGAGGACTTATTTGCCACATTGGCTGGAGGAAAACTTTTCTCAAAACTAGATCTCACATCTGCGTATATGACGCAAGAATTGACTGATGAGTCCAAGCTACTCATCACCATCAACACACATCGAGGCCTTTTCATGTACAATCGATGCCCATTCGGCATCAGGTCGGCAGCTGCTATATTCCAGCGCAACATGGAGAGTATGCTTAAGTCCATCCCGGGGATGGTTGTATTTCAAGACGACACACTTATCATGGGCAGGGACACCGACTCCCATCTCCGTAATTTAGAGGAAGTACTAAAGCGGTTGGATCGAGTAGGCCTACAAGTCAGGAAATCCAAGTGCCTGTTTCTCGCACCCGAGGTTGAACTTTTGGGCAGGAGGAATGCCGCTGATGGAATCCGCCCAACAGAGTCCAAAACAGAAGCAATTCGCCTGGCACCCAGGCCCCGGAATGTCTCAGAACTGCGCGCCTTTCTTGGGCTACTCAATTACTTTGGAAACTTTATGCAGAACTTAAGCACGCTGCTGGAGCCTCTCCACGTGCTAATCAGAAAGGGGTGCGATTGGTTTTGGGGGGATGCCCAGGAACGCGCCTTCAATAAGGCACGCAACCTTCTGTGTTCCAACAGTGTTTTGGCTTTCTTTGATCCAGGTAAAAAGCTAGTTCTTACATGTGATGCGTCAGCGTATGGGGTCGGGTGCGTTTTACAACATGTCAATAGTGCGGGTAAATTACAACCCATAGCTTATGCCTCCAGGTCACTTTCGAGGACAGAGCGTGGGTATGGAATGGTGGAGAAGGAGGCGCTCGCGTGCGTGTACGGTGTCAAAAAGATGCACCAATATCTTTTCGGGGCCAAGTTCGCGTTAGAAACCGACCACAAGCCCCTCACATCCCTACTATCTGAAAGCAAGGCAATAAACGGCAACGCCTCGGCGCGCATTCAATGGTGGGCACTCATGCTAGCGTCTTACGATTACACCATAAGGCACAGACCAGGCACAAACAACTGTGCCGATGCGCTTAACAGGCTACCCCTGGTGACCACGGAAGGGTCTGACGAACAGGACTGTGAGATAGTCATGGCAATCAATGCCTTTGAGTCCACAGGTTCGCCCATGACGGCTCGCCATATCAGAGCCTGGACGACCAGCGACCCCACGTTATCCCTAGTAAAAAGATGTGTCTGAACCAGTGACTGGGCAGAGGCTCGCGATGCCTGCCTGAGGAGATCATACCTTTCCATAGGCGCATGCATGAGCTGTCACTTCAAGCAGACTGCCTGATGTGGGGCAGCTGAGTAGTTATGCCTCTGAGAGGCAGAGAGGCATTTGTCCGGGAGCTCCACCACGAGCACCCGGGGATCGTTCTCATGAAGGCCATTGCCAGATCCCACGTCTAGTGGTCTGGCATTGACGCGGACTTGGAGCTCTGCGTCCAATGGTGCACCATTTGTGCCCAACTCAGTAATGCCCCCAGGGAGGCCCCCCTGAGCCCCTGGCCCTGGCCCACCAAACCGTGGTCGCGGGTGCATGTAGACTATGTGGGCCCATTCATGGGCAAAATGTTCCTCGTAGTTGTAGATGCATTTTCAAAGTGGATCGAATGCACCATTTTAAATTCGAGCACCACCTTCACCACTGTGGAGAGCCTTGAAATCATGTTCGCAACGCACGGCATTCCTGACATATTGGTCAGCGATATTGGTCCGTGCTTCACCAGCGCAGAATTCCAAGATTTTATAAGTGACTAAGGCATAAATCACGTTAAGACGGCACCGTTCAAGCCGGCCTCCGACGGCCAGGTGGAGCGAGCAGTGCAGATCATTAAACAAGGCATGCTCAAAATCCAAGGTCCCACGCTGCAGGGCCGCCTGTCGTGACTGCTGCTGACATACAGATCTCGTCCACATTCATTGACTGGAGTTCCCCCCGCGCAACTATTTATGAAATGGACCTTAAAGACAAGGCTCTCATTAATCCTCCCAGACATGCATGAAATTCTTGAGGCAAAGCGCCGAAAGCTAACTGAGTACCATGACCGAAATTCGAGGGGGAGGTGGAATGAGATAGGGGACAAAGTGTTTGTGGTAAACTATGGCAGGGGTCCCAAATAGCTTGCAGGGACAGTAACAGGCAAGGAATCAAAACAGGCTACTGGTGGTACAAATGGACAATGGCCAAACCTGTCGGAAGCATGTAGACCAAGTCAAAAGTCGATTTACCAACAACACTGCTGAACCAGAGGTAGACTATAATGTGGAACTCACACCACACCTGGTGGACAGAGGGAACAACCTGAGGAAATGGCAATCCCAACAGGCAGCCCAGGCGAGACACCAACAATCATACTGAACGAAACAGACAGCCCAGGCGAGATACCAGCAATCACCCCGAAAGAACAACAGGCACCAAGGCAAACAACTGAACCACAACTAAGATGCTCCACGTGAGAGCATAGACCACCTGAGAGACTGAACCTATAAAGACAATAAGACCTTGGGGGAGGGCGATGTCATGTATCTCACACTATTGTACATAATTGTATCTTACCATGCTATACATGACTGTAACCAGAGATGACCTGTAACCACAAGCTTACCTTACCACCAGGGGTGCACTTGCAGGAGACACTGCATACCTGTTCCACACAGGTATATAAGGACAGGTCTCAGGCAAGTGTGGCGTTTGAGAGCTGTGTAATAAAGGTGCAGGTCCTGAATGACCTTGACTTCAGTATGTGCCTCATGTGAATCTGTACAGCAGGGACAGGACATTACAGACCCGATATTCAAGTCCTGAACTCGAGGGGTGGAAGATGCCTCTGCATGAATTTTTTTAACGTGTTGGCGAACTAACAGAAAACAGAGAGTCGGGATCAATGGGTCATTTTGTTGGCAAACAGCGACTAGTGGGGTGCCGCAGGGAACGGTGTTCGATGCTCAACTATTTACAATCTATTTAAATGACTTGGATGAAGGGACCGAGTGTTATGTAGCCATGTTTGCTGATGATACAAAGATGGGTGGGAAAGCAAATTGTGAGTTCGCAAAAATTTGGCAGATGGAGTATAATGTGCGACAATGTGAGGTTATCCACTTTGGCAGAAAAAATAGAAAAGCAAATTATAATTTAAATGGAGAAAAATTGCAAAGTGCTGCAGTGGAAATTAGAAGAATGAGAGGGGATCTCATACAAACATATAAAACTCTGACAGAATTGGAGAGGTTAGATGCAGGAAGAATGTTCCCGATGTTGGGGAAGTCCAGAACCAGGGGTCACAGTCTAAGAATGAGGAGAAACTTCTTCACTCAGAGAATTGTGAACCTGTGGAATTCTCTACCACATTAAGTTGTTGAGGCCAGTTCGTTAGATATATTCAAAAGGGAGATAGATGTGGCCCTTATGGTCAAATGGATCAAGGGGTATGGGGAGAAAGCAGGAATGGGGTACTGAAGTTGCATGATCAGCCATGATCATATTGAATGGTGGTGCAGGCTCGAAGGGCCGAATGGCCTAATCCTGCACCTATTTTCTATGTTTCTATGTTTCTAAGTACAGAGGGATTTGGGGTCCTTGTGCATGAAACACAAAACGTTAGTATGCAGGTTAAGCAAGTAATCAGGAAGGCAAATGGAATGTTGGCCTTTATTACAAGGGGGATAGAGTGTAAAAGCAGAAAAGTCCTGCTACAACTGTACAGGGTATTGGTGAGGACACACCTCGAGTACTGCATACAGTTTTGGTCTCCAAATTTAAGGAAGGCTATACTTGCATTGGAGGCTGTTCAGAGGAGGTTCACTAGGTTGATTCCGGAGATGAAGGCGTTGACTTATGAAGATAGAATGAGTAGTTTGGGCCTATACACTTAGAAGTTCAGAAGAATGAGAGGTGATCTTCTCGAAACATGCAAGATAATGAGAGGACTCAACAAGGTGGATGCAGAGAGGATATTTCCACTCATAGGAGAAACTAAAACTAGGGACATAGTCTCAGAATAAGGGACGCCCATTGAAAACTGAAATGAGGAGGAATTTTTTGTCTCAGAGAGTTGTAAATCTATGGAATTTTCTGCTGTGGAGGCTGGGTCTTTGAATATATTTAAGGCGGAGATAGACAGATTTTTGAGGGATAAGGGAATAAAGGGTTATGGGGAGTGGGCAGGGAAGTGGAGCTGAGTCCATGATCAGATCAGCCAGGTGGCCGACTCCTGCTCCTATCTCTTATGTTCTTATGTTCTTATGACCCTGCTCTTTGCCCTCTTGGAAATTGTGCACGATGTTGCCCTGCAAAGACAAAAAGTGAGAAATGTTAGGCTGAGAGTCGTTTGAGTGTGTGGACTGATCAAAACGGCAACTGGTCTGTACCATTCCAAGGAATTCCAAGATAATTTAGTTCCATCTCAGCCTTGAGTGTGGGACCCACTGTGAGCGAAGAAGAAAGGAAGAGCATGGTGAGTGTCTCACCTTCCCTGCTGTGGTCAGGTCATTCAATTTCATGCAGCACTGCATGGCATCCTGAGGACAATGGATGTGGCACTCAATGCCTCTGCCACCTCTGTCCATGCCTTCCTCCTGATCATACATAAGGGCTGGGATGTGATGGAGCTGAGGATCAAGTCCCCTCTTCCCTCTATTTCATTCAGGAGGGCTTGCAGGGCACCCTCTGTGAAGTTGAAGGCCCACTTCCTGGCAGGTTCTCCTGTCAATCGGCAGGCATTCGAGACAATGGAGACTCTCTACTGAGTGATTTAAATTAATTCTAATCTGAGGAAGGACATTCTTGCTATTGAGGGAGTGCAGCAAAGGTTCACCAGACTGATTCCTGGGATGGCAGGACTGACATATGAAGAAAGACTTGATCGACTAGGCTTATATTCACTGGAATTTAGAAAAATGAGAGGGGAATCTCATAGAAACATATAAAATTCTGATGGGATTGGATAGGTTAGATGCTGGAAGAATGTTCCCGATGTTGGGGAAGTCCAGAACCAGGGGTCACAGTCTAAAGATAAGGGGTAAGCCATTTAGGACCGAGATGGGGAGAAGCTTCTTCACTCAGAGAATTGTGAACCTGTGGAATTCTCTACCACAGAAAGTTGTTGAGACCAGTTCGTTAGATATATTCAAAAGGGAGTTAAATGTGGCCCTTACAGCTAAAGGGATCAAGGGGTATGGAGAGAAAGCAGGAATGGGGTACTAAAGTTACATGATCAGCCATGATCATATTGAATGGTAGTGCAGGCTCTAAGGCCTACTCCTGCACCTATTTTCTATGTTTCTATGTTTCTAATGAAAAACTTTATGATAGAAAGCTGTCTGACACTTACCTTGCACTTCCCAGCCTCGCTCTGAAGGAAAATCTTTTCACCCCACTAGTGCTTTGCTCTAACACCGTGAAGTCCCATTGGTTATGTTCCAATTATGTTCATACCACACTGGCCACTTATGCCGAATTGCACCCATTTTACAGTCCACTGTATGATCATAAGAACTTAAGAACATAAGAAATAGGAGCAAGAGTAGGCCATTTGGCTGATCTGATTTTGGCCTCAACTCCACTTCCCTGCCTGCTCTCCATAACCCTTGACTCCCTTGACTCCCTTATCATTCAAAAGTCTATCTAACTCCACCTTAAATTTATTCAATGACCCAGCCTCCACAGCTCTCTGGGATAGAGGATTCCAAAGATCCATGACTCTGAGAGAAGAAATTCCTCATCATTTCTGTTTTAAACGGGCGATCCTTTATTCTGAATCTATGCCCCTTATTTCTCGATTCCCCCACGAGGAGACACATCCTCTCAGCATCTACCCTGTCAAGCCCCCTCAGAATCTTATATGTTTCAACAAGATCCCCTCTCATTCTTCTAAACTCCAATGAGTATAGGATCAACTTGCTCAAGCTTTCCTCATAAGACAACCCCTTCATCTCAGGAATCAACCTCATGAACCTTCTCTGAACTGCCTCCAATGCAAGTATATCCCTTCTTAAATAAGGAGACTAAAACTATACGCAGTACTCCAGGTGTGGTCTCACCAATACCCTGTACAGTTGTAGCAGGATTTCCCTATTTTTGTACTCTATCCCCCTTGCAACAAAGGCCAACATTCCATTTGCCTTCCTAATTATTTACTGTACCTGTATGCTAACTTTTTGTGTTTCATGTACAAGGACCCCCTTATCCCTCTGTACCTCAGCATTTTGTAATCTCTCCCCATTTAAATAATAATTTGTTTTTTTATTTTTCCTACCAAAGTGGATAATCTCACATTTTCCCACATTATAATAATCCATCTGCCAAATTTTTGCCTACTCACTTAGTCTATCTATATCCCTTTGCAGATTCTTTGCATCTTCCTCACAACTTGCTTTCCCACCTATCTTTGTATCATCAGCAAATGTGAGTACATTGCACTCAGTCCCTTCATCCAAGTCATTAATATAGATTATAAATAGTAGAGGCCCCAGCACTGATCCCGGTGGCACCACACTAGTTACGTTTGCCAATTGGAAAATGACCCATTTTTCCCGACTCTCTGTTTTCTGTTAGTTAGCCAAATCCTCCATCCATGCTAATATATTACCCAACCCCGTGAACTCTTATCTTGTGCAGTAACCTTTTATGTGGCACCTTATCGAATACCTTCTGGAAATCCAAATACACAACTACTGGTTCCCTTTTATCCACCCTGCTCGTTACATCCTCAAAGAACTCCAGCAAATTTGTCAAATATGATTTCCCTTTCATAAAACCATGCTGACTCTGGTTGATTGAATTATGCTTTACCAAATGTCCCACTACTACTTCCTTAATAATGGACTCCAGCATTTTCCCAATGACAGATGTTAGGCAAACTGGTCTATAGTTTCCTTCTTTCTGTCTCCCTCCTTTCTTAAATAGGGACATTACATTTGTGGTTTTTCAATCCGCTGGGACCTCTCCAGAATCCAAAGAATTTTGGTAGATTACAACTAATGAATCCACTATCTCTGCAGCCACTTCTTTTTAGACCCTAGGATGCAGGCAATTAGGTCCAGGGGACATGTCCACCTTTAGTCCCATTAGTTTGCCTAGTACTTTTTTTTTAGTGATAGTGATTGTATTACGTTCCCCCCTTCCAATAGTCCCTTGATTATCAATTATTGGGATGCTTTTAATGTCTTCTACTGTGAAGGCCGATACAAAATACTGGTCAGAGTTTCTGCCATTTCCCTGTTTCCCATTATTAATTCCCCAGTCTCATCCTCTAAGGGACGAAAGTTTACTTTAGCTACTCTCTTCCTTTTTATATACCTATAAAAGCTCTTACTGTCTGTTTTTATATTTCTTGCTAGTTTACTCTCATAAACTATCTTCTCTCTCTTTATTATTTTTTTAGTCATCCTTTGTGGTTTCTAAAAATGTCCCAATCCTCTGCCTTCCACTATTCTTTGCAACATTGTATGCCTTTGTTTTCAATTTGATACCAGTCTTTACTTCCTTAGTTAGCCAGGGATGGCTCATCCTTCCCGTAGTCTTTCTTTCTCACTAGAATATAACTCTGCTGAGAGTTATGAAATATCCTCTTAAATGTTTGCACTGCTCATCTACCGTCTTACCCTTTAATCTATTTTCCCAGTCCATATTAGTCAACTCTGCCTTCATACCTTTGCAATTGCCCTTCAGGATCTTAGTTTGAGACCTCGCTTTCTCATCCTCAAACTGAATTTGAAATTCTACCATGCTATGATCACTCTTCCCAAGAGGATCCTTTACGATGCGATCATTAATTAATCATGTCTCATTACACATTACCAGATCTAAAATAGTTTGCTCTCTGGTTGGTTCTGCAACGTATTGTTCTAAGAAACCATCCTGAATACACTCTATGAACTCTTCCTCAAGGCTACCTTTGCCAATTTGTCCAATCAATATGAAGATTAAAATCGCCCATGATTATTGCTGTACCTTTCTTACAAGTCTCCATTATTTCTTGATGTATACTCTGTCCTGCAGTGTGGCTACTGTTAGAGGGCTGAAAGATTACTCCCATTAGTGACTTCTTTCCCTTATTATTTCTTATCTCCACCCAAATTGATTCTACATCTTGATCTTCAGAGCCAATATAATTTCTCACTACTGCACTGATCTCATCTTTTATTAACAGAGCTACCCCACATCCTTTTCCTTTCTGCCTATCCTTCCGAAATGGCAAATACCCCTAAATATTCAGTTACCAGCCTTGGTCCCACGTCTAGATGATGGTAATTAGATCATACCCATTTATTTCTATTTGTACCACCAACTCATCTATCTTGTTACGAATGCTGCGTGATTTAGATAAAGAGCTTTTAATTATGTTTTTTTACCATTTTTCCCTACTCTGACCCACTTTCTGATATAACCTTACGTTTGTACGTTCTGTCCCTTTGCTGTCACACTCTGGTTATCATTACCACTATTGTTACCCAGCACTCTTGCTTCTCCTTTCTTTTTGATTTTTTATAGAAACATAGAAACATAGAAAATAGGTGCAGGAGTAGGCTATTCGGTCCTTCGAGCCTGCACCACCATTCAATAAGATCATGGCTGATCATTCCCTCAGTACCCGTTTCCTGCTTTCTCTCCATACCCCTTGATCCCCTTAGCCGTAAGGGCCATATCCAACTCCCTCTTGAATATATCCAATGAACTGGCATCAACAACTCTCTGAGACAGGGAATTCCACAGGTTAACAACTCTCTGAGTGAAGAAGTTTCTCCTCATCTCAGTCCTAAATGGCCTGCCCCTTATCCTAAGACTGTGTCCCCTGGTTCTGGACTTCCCCAACATCGGGAACATTCTACCCGCATCTAACCTGTCCCGTCCTGTCAGAATTTTATATGTTCCCTCTCATCCTTCTAAACTCCAATGTATAAAGGCCCAGTTGATCCAGTCTCTCCTCATATGTCAGTCCGGCCATCCCGGGAATCAGTCTGGTGGACCTTCACTGCACTCCCTCAATAGCAAGAAAATCCTTCCTCAGATTAGGAGACCAAAACTGCACACAATATTCCAGGTGAGGCCTCACCAAGGCCCTGTAGAACTGCAGTAAGACCTCCCTGCTCCTATACTCAAATCTCCTAGCTATGAAGGCCAACATACCATTTGCCTTCTTCACCGCCTGCTGTACCTGTATGCCAACTTTCAATGACTGATGAACCATGACACCCAGGTCTCGTTGCACCTCGCCTTTTCCTAATCTGCCGCCATTCAGATTATTGTGCTGCTAACACAGATGTGACTGCGCACAGTGAGGTTAAAATAACAGTGACCTCAGTCTTTATTAAGACACTCCAGAGTGGGGAACAGGCCTTAGGGGCCGGCTTATATACAGTGCTCCCAAGGGATGCTGGGATCCCTTGGGACTTCAGGGGATGGCGGAACATGGGAGTGCATGCTTTACAGATGCACAACATCTTCACGTTTATGCCCCCAAAGTGGATAACCTCACATTTATCCACATTATACTGCATCTGCCATGCATTTGCCCACTCACCTAACCCTGTCCAAGTCACCCTGCAGCCTCCTAGCGTCCCCCTCACAGCTCACACCGCCACCCAGTTTAGTGTCATCTGCAAACTTGGAGATATTACACTCAATTCCCTCATCCACTCATTTCCACTCACCAGATCCCTCCCTCCCACTATTTAGTTGAATGAGATTGCTAATGAGATTGGCAGGAAATTTGAGCATAATTTGACATCAGCAGAATGGCGCAGGAATGCGTGTAATTTCAGAGGTAACTTCCGGGTTACGGGAAATTCCATGCCATTATATTATCACCTCCTCAAGGATATTGCCAATAACAGATCCTATGAATTACTGGCTCATCATTGGCCATCTTGGTTTCAACAAGGTTTCCTGAATCAACCGTAAATAATTAACATAATCAGACCTAATTAGCATGGAGCAGATGTTTCAGTCAGTCATATTTAAATATTGAAAATGACTTCTTGTTTTGGTTTTTATTCCGCAGGACTTAGAAGAATTTATGAACAGTTCTGGAGAACATGGAGCTGTGATCTTCTCCTTGGGGTCAATGGTTTCAGACATGCCAATCTCAACAGCAAATCGGATTGCAGAAGCTTTGGGTCAAATTCCTCAGAAGGTGATTACAGATAGAGGCAGTCTGTTGTGTGATTAACAATTAAACAGCAAATGTATGCTGCTAATTACAATTTAGTAGTGTTAGGTATCTATTTGTTGCAATTTCACATAAGCTTCACATGTTAAAACTCTTCCAGCTCATTCAGACTCACTGCTGCTTTGTAATATAGGGACGACAAGGATTGGGCAATATATCATGTGGTTAATGTGGGTTTCATAACTGTCAGGAGTTGGGAGAGGTCTGGAAGAAATGTTATAAGCTCAATTTTCCTTGTTCATTTGCACTGTTTTTTTGGCACGTGCTGTTTTTTCTGGCTTATTTATTTTTTTCCAAGTTTTCCCCTGTGATCTGCGCCGCCGTTACTGACTTAGTTACGATTTTTCTAGGCCAGTTTTTTTTACGTTCCTCATGTCTGAGCCAGTTTTTTCAATTGTGTGCAGTTTGGCCAACATTTTTTCTCTTAGGTCGGCGTATCTGGCCACTCCTGAAAACCCTTCTGGTGAGTTAAGAAAACCAGCACACATTCACAAATCTGCGTTGAAAGACGCCATTGTTTTTAAATCAAAGATTTTAGAGGGAGCCAAGAACACTGTCAAAATCAATAATAAAGGTCAACTTTTTTTTACCTGTCAATGTGGAAGTGTAAATTTGTTGGATTTCAGAAGTTCTCTCATTTTTTTACTCACTCACATGCCACCACCGAACGTCTTGAAGCAGGGCTGGAAGGTCGTAGGTTTGGTGATAGAATCAGCCCCATGCCCGGACACAGCGGCTCAGGGCTTGGCTACAAAACAAGATATGGGGGGGGGAGGGAGGAGAGAGAGAGTGAGGTGCCGAGCGGAAGGCTTGGAGCCCAGGGAGGGGGAACGAGAGAGAGGTCACAAGACTCCAATTAGTAAAGGGGGTGGAGAAAGGAGAAGTCACAAGACCTTTGGGTGCAGTCCATTCATACAGACTTGGAGAGAGAGAACTGCGAACCTGTGCTGCCTGCTTTCCTGCCATTTTCAGCTTCTTTCAATGGTTAAATTTAAGTATGGAGCAATACTGACAATGACATACCTTGCGCGAGCCTTCTGCGTCATGGTGCTACATAGGAGACAATTGACTTGACTTCATCGCATCAGGAACATTAGAGCCCTTAGGTGCTGGGCAGGAGGCCTTACCCACCTTGGGTGTATCGAGGCAGGCGTTCGTACCTCCAGCTGAGTGATGCAGACTGTGTCAGAAAGCTGTGTTTCCGCAAAGAAATTGTAAGTGAGATATGTGAGTTGGTCAAAGCAGACCTGCAACCTAGAAACATCAGGAGGGCTGCTTTGTCAGTTGAAGTGCAGGTTACAGCTGCACTTTCATTCTATGCTTCTGGATCGTTTCAAGCTACAACTGGGGATGTGTGTGCCATCTCTCAACATGCAACACATGTCTCCATTCGCCAGGTCACGCTGCACTGTACGCGCTGTGCTGCATAACTTAGCCATCATGAGGCAGCAGCACCTGGTAGTGGAAGACCCATCTGCGGTGAGAGTGGCTGATGATAATGATGTGGAAGATGCAGGTGACGAGCAGGAGGAGGAGGAGGACGCCGAGTATGAGGAAGCCATGCAAGTGCCTAAGGCTGGAGCACGACGGCGGAGGAAAGTGGGCAATCGTGCCCTTTTAACGATTGCTCGAGCCTTGCACCAGCAGCTCATCTGTGAACGCTTCACTGATGCCTGAGGGCTCAGCGACAACTATTCCACATGGACATGTTTACTGTTTGGGGCTGTTCCATAATGTTGTGTTGTGTTAGTGGAACATGATTCACTTAATGTAAAATATATTTTATTTAAAAGTTTACAAAGTACTTAAGTAAACTTTAATAAAATTATTCTTATATCAAACTTTACTTTAAGATCACATATAAACTTGTAAATTTACATACTTACAAAAAACTTTTAATTTGAGAACAGATACAACAGTAACAATAATAACAACAACAGCAGCAGCAGCAAAGAAAGGCTGCACCCGTCTCTCATTCCCCGTATTCTCAGACCGCCCACTACGCTTGGTCTTGGACACTCTACTACTCCTACCCACAGGTGGTGGCGCAGTGTTTCTGGGCTTGGTATCAAGCTTATTCCTTCTAACATCTTGGGTACTGTGCACCTCTTGACGGGGGTGGTAGGGGGGTCGTCGGTGTCGGACGGCAAGTTGGAGGGCCTGGCTTTGGGCTCTTCAGAGGCTGGGTGGGGATTGGAGTGACAGTTGATTCTGTCAATGGACGCGGGGTCTGTGCGTGTTCCCTTATTGCAGCAGCTAACTCCAACATACCGTCCCTCATGCGCCCTGACAGTGTCTCAACAACCTCCAACATTCCCTCCCTCGTGGTCAGTGGCATGGTTTGCACTACCTCTGACATTCACTCCCTCATTGCCACTATTCCCTCACTGACGGTCCCGGATATCGTTCCCATTTCTCGTGTCATTGCTGTTACTTCTCCCGACAGTCCTGCTACCTCATCACTTACCCCACTGATGTGTCCAGGAGTGATTGGGTAAGGTCAATGCTCTCCACACTCAATGACATCATCTGAACTACATCTGTTAGATCCTGCACCTCAGGAGAGCGCGGTCGAGCTTTCCTTCCCCTCCTCCCCACAGGTGTGGCTCGCACCCCAACACTGGGACCCGCAGCCTGGGTCGGTGAGGCTCTGGGTGTGCCTCACTGCACCCCATCACTGGGACCTGCAACCTCGGAAGGTGGGGCCCTGGGTGTGCCTCGCTGCACCACACCACTTTGGCGGGCAACCTCGGAAGGTGGGGCCCTGGGTGTGCCTCGCTGCACCCCACCACTGTGACCTGCAACCTTGGAAGGTGTGAAACCATGGAATGTCCCACCAACACTCAAACCACTGGATATATTCAAGAGGGAATTAGATATGGCCCTTACGGCTAACGGGATCAAGGGGTATGGAGAGAAAGCAGGAAAGGGGTATTGAAGGAATGATCAGCCATGATCTTATTGAATGATGGTGCAGGCTCGAAGGGCCGAATGGCCTACTCCTGCACCTATTTTCTTTGTTTCTATGTTTCTAGTCACGGAAGGGGATGTCACCTACATGAGCGGCACCTCCTCCAAAGTGAGCACTACAGTGGGAGCTTCATCCAGCTCCAATCCCTCCCCCTCCCCCTCCCCTTCACCCCAATTTTCTTGGTCTGGAGGATTGAATTGGAGGATGTTCTCTGTTATGTATGTAAACCTGTAATTACCATGTCTAACCACCAGAGGGCTCATCCCCTGGAGTCCCAAGGGATCCCACAATCCCTTGGGAGCACCTGTATATAAGGAGGCTTCACAGGCTGGAGAGGCACTTTAAGATCTGTAATAAAGGACTACAGTCACACCTTACTTTGAGCTTGCAGTATCTAGTCTGACCCTTTATCCAAGACATAACAACAGGCAACGAGATACAGATGATGAACCGCAACGCAACAATGCAGAGAACTGTGGGCATCCTGGAGAAATTTTCAGAGGGAGATAATTGGGAAACCTTCGTGGAGCGACTTGACCAATACTTTGTGGCCAACGAGCTGAAAAGAGAAGGGAACGCTGCCAAACAAAGGGCGATCCTCCTCATTGTTTGCGGGGCACCAACGTATGGCCTCATGAAAAACCTGCTTGCTCCAGCAAAATCCACAGACAAGTCATATGATGAATTGTGCACACTGGTCCGGGAGCATCTAAACCCGAAGGAAAGTGTTCTGATGGCGAGGCATTGGTTCTACGCGTACAAGAGGTCTGAAGGCCAGGAAGTGGTGAGCTATGTCGCCGAGCTAAGGCGCCTTGCAGGACATTGCGAATTTGAAGGACACTTGGAGCATATGCTCAGGGACTTCTTTGTACTTGGCATTGGCCATGAAGTGATACTTCGCAAACTTTTGACCGTAGAGACCCCAACCTTGAGTAAAACCATAGCGATAGCCCAGGCGTTTATCTCCACCAGTGACAATACCAAACAAATTTCACAGCACACCAGTGCTGCTGCAAATACTGTCAACAAAGTTGTTTTCGAATCGAAATGTACATGACAGGGCTTACATGCCTGTAGCTGCGTGTCCGCCATCAAGGGTGGTGAATACAAGGCAATTAACAACTTGTTAGCGCTGCAGGGGTGATCATCGATTCCATTCATGCCGTTTCAAAGGATACGTTTGCAAGGGCTGTGGAACAATGGGACACCTCTAACGTATGTGCAGGTGAGCTGCAAACCCTACTAATCCTGCAAACCACCATGTTGCAGAGGAGGACAGATCCACGGTGGATCATGACGAACCAGAGCCTCAGACCGAGGATGCAGGGGTATATGGGGTGCACACATTTACTACAATGTATCCCCCGATAATGCTGAAGTTTGAATTAAATGGACTCCCGGTGTTCATGGAGCTGGACATGGGCGCAAGCCAGTCCATAATGAGTTAAAAAGACTTTCGATAAGTTGTGGTGCAACAAGGCTTCAAGGCCAATCCTGATTCCCATTCGTACCAAACTTAGAACGTACACAAAGGAACTGATTCCCATAATTGGCAGTGCTACCGTAAAGGTCTCCTATGATGGAGCGGTGCACGATTTACCACTCTGGATGGTACTGGGCGATGGCCCCATGTTGTTTGGCAGGAGCTGGCTGGGAAAGATACTCTGGAACTGGGATGGCGTCCGAGCGCTTTTGTCCGTCGATGACACCTCATGTGCCCAGGTCCTAAGCAAGTTCCCCTCGCTGTTCGAACCAGGCATCGGGAGCAAAAGTGCAGATCCATTTGATTCCAGGCGCGCGACCCATCCATTACAAGGCGAGAGCGGTACCTTAGATGATGACAGAGGGTGGAGATCGAGCTGGACAGGCTGCAATGAGAGGACATCATTTCGCAGATCGAATTCAATGAGTGGGCCAGTCTGATTGTTCCAGTCCACAAGAGAGATAGCACCGTCAGAATCTGTGGTGATTACAAAGTAACTATCAATCGTTTCTCACTGAAGGCTCAATACCCGCTACCAAAGGCAGACGACCTATTTGCGAAGCTGGCGGGAGGGAAAACGTTCACGAAGCTGAACTTGCCCTCGGCCTACATGACGCAGGAACTGGAGGAATCATCGAAAAGTCTTTTCATTTAAACAAATGCCCATTTGGGATTCGATCAGCCGCGGCGATATTCCAGAGGAAAGTAAAGCTTGCTGAAGTCGGTCCCACGTACCTTGGTCTTCCAGGACAACATCTTGGTTACAGGTCGGGACACCGTAGAGCACCTGCAGAACCTGGAGGAGGTTCTTAGTTGGCTCAATTGTGTGGGGCTCAGGTTAAAACGCTCAAAGTGCGTTTTCTTGGCGCCTGGAGTGGAGTTCCTGGAGAGAAGAATCGCAGTGGACGGCATCAGGCCCACCAATTCAAAAATGCACCGAGGCCACAGAACGTGACGGAGCTGCAGTTGTTTGTAGGACTTCTGAACTACTTTGGTAACCTCTTACTGGGTCTTAACACATTGTTAGAACCCCTGCACTCTTCACTGCATAAAGGAGATGAATGGGTATGGAGTAAAAGCCAAGAAAATGCCTTTGTGAGAGCTAGGAAGCTGTTATGTTCAAACAAATTGCTTGTGTTGTACGATCCATGTCAACGTTTGGTACTAGCATGTGATGCGTCGTCGTACGGGATCAGGTGTGTGGTGTGTATTGCAACAAGCTAATGAATTTGGGAAATTGCAACCGGTTGCTTAAGCATCCAGAAGTCTGTCTAAGGCCGAGAGGGTCTACATTATGATCGAAAAAGAAACGTTAGCGTGTATTTACAGGGTAAAGAAAATGCATCAATATTGTTTGGGCTCAAATTTGAATTGGAAACCGATCATAAGCCGCTTATATTCCTCGTTTCTGAAAATAAGGGGATGAATACGAATGCATCAGCCCGCATCCAGAGATGGGCGCTCACGTTGTCCGCATACAACTACGCCATCCGCCACAGGCCAGGCACAAAAAACTGTGCCGATGCTCTCAGTAGGCTACCATTGCCCACCACCGGGGTGGAGATGGCACAGCTTGCAGATCTAGTTATGGTAATGAAAGCATTTGAGAGTGAGCAATCACCTGTTACCACCCGACAGATTAGAACCTGGACGAGCCAGGACCACTTACTGTCCTTAGTAAAAAAAACTGTGTGCTCTACGGGAGTTGGTCTAGTGTCCCATTAGAGATGCAGGAAGAAATAAAGCCGTACCAGCAGCGCAGAGATGAAATGTCTATACTGGCAGACTGCCTCCTATGGGGTAATCAGGTAGTGGTGCCAAAAAAGGGCAGGGACACTTTCGTTAGTGATCTCCATAGTACCCACCCAGGCATTGTAATGATGAAAGCGATAGCCAGATCCCACGTGTGGTGGCCCGGTATCGATGCAGACTTAGAATCCTGTGTGCACAAATGTAATACATGTTCCCAGTTAAGCAATGCACCCAGGGAGGCACCACTAAGTTTATGGTTTTGGCCCTCCAAACCGTGGTCTAGGGTTCATGTTGACTATGCAGGCCCATTCTTGTGAAAAATGTTTTTAGTGGTTGTAGATGCCTACTCTAAGTGGATTGAATGTGTGATAATGTCGGCAAGCATGTCTGCTGCCACCAATGAAAACCTACGGGCCATGTTTGCCACGCACGGCCTGCCTGATGTCCTTGTAAGTGCTTTACCAGTGCCGAATTCAAGGAATTCATGACCTGCAATGGGGTTAAAAATGTCACGTCTGCCCCGTTTAAGCCAGCGTCCAATGGTCAGGCAGAACAAGCAGTTCAAACAATCAAGCAGAGCTTGAAAAGGGTAACTGAAGGCTCACTGCAGACTCGCTTATCCCGAGTCCTGCTTAGTTACTGCACAAGACGCCATTCGCTCACCGGAGTCCCTCCAGTTGAACTGCTGAAGAAAAGGGCACTTAAGACAAGGCTCTCGTTAGTCCACCCTGATCTACACGAACAGGTAGAGGGCAGACGGCTTCAACAGAATACATATCATGATCGCGCAAATGTGTCACGCGAAATTGAAGTAAACGATCCTGTATTTGTGTTGAACAATGGACAAGGTCCCAAGTGGATTGCTGCCACTGTTTTGGCCAAAGAGGGGAGTAGGGTGTTTGTGGTCAAACTCACAAATGGACTCACCTGCAGAAAACACTGGGACCAAACCAAACTCAGATTTACGGACTATCCAGAACAACCTACAATAGACTCTACCTTTTCGACCCTCCAACACACTCTCAAGTGGCAACCAACCGAGCGGTTGACCACAAAGCAGAACCCATTACCCGCAGCAGCCCAGCAAGACTCACCACCCCCAGCAGTCCAGCAGGGCCAGCTGCACAGCAGCCGAGCGAAGGCCCAACAAACGACTCACCAACACCAGCATTTGCATAGAGGCGATCAACCAGGGAAAGGAAGGCCCCAGATCGACTCACATTGTAAATAGTTACACTATTGACTTTCGGGGGGTGAATGTTGTTATGTATGTAAACCTGTAATTACCATGACTAACCACCAGAGGGCTCATCCCCTGGAGTCTCAAGGGATCCCACAATCCCTTGGGAGCATCTGTATATAAGGAGGCCTCACAGGCTGGGGAGGCACTCTGAGATCTGTAATAAAGGACTACAGTCGCACTTACTTTGAGCTTGCAGTATCTAGTCTGACACTTTATCCAATTTATAACATTCTCTTCAGGCTCATCCTCGTATGAATTTTCTTCTGCATCGTCAGGGTTGGCTTCAAGTTCTACAAAACAGTCAAATGGTTATCAACAGAGGAGGGGGCAGGGTAGGTGGCATGAGTAGGCTCACACATCGCAGGCCAGGCAGCAGGCTAATTTGAAGTACCATGATGAATTTGCAGGACTTACCCTCTCCCTCGAGTGTGGGCCCAACTTGTGCAGTACTGATTGCTTTTTTCCAGGCAGGACCCATCAAAACAGTGACACTCTCTTCCAAGGGTGTCAGTGGGTGCAGACTTGCTGGGCCTCCTCCTGTTCGAGTTCTTTCCCATTTTAATATGTGCCTCCTTCGTCTGCAAAGATGAAAATGCAACTTTTTAGAGAGGGTGTCTTTCTGCTGGGTGGGACATATACAGCTGGTCACATTTACAATTGCAATTCCATTGAATAAATTAAAATATTACTTACATGAACTACTTGACTCAGTTCTTGCCACTTCTTTTTACACTGGCCTCCAGATCTCGTGGTGGTCACCATTGCACCGTAATCTTCTGCAACTTGGTTCCAGCGTTTCTTCATTTCTTTGGGCGGAGCTTTTATGTGACCTCTGCTGGTGTCCAGCTCCTGCCATCTGTTCTCTAGTCACAGTAACTAGTGTCTCCACTTCTTCCTGTAAGAAATTCTTGGTCCTTGCACCACGCTGCATCTTGTATTGCTCCAGCTGCGATTTTTCCAATGTTCTCACACAGCACTCAACGTAGTCACACACACAACTGGCTCTTTAAAAATGGCCGATTGCCAAATCTGAGCTGTACTGAGCATGCTCATCCATTGGAACGACGTCAAAAATGTAACTTTTTTCCCGCGTATGTGCAGAAGATGCAATTTCATTTTTTGGCACAGGCAGCAGGCTCCACCCCCCGAGTTGATTATACATCGGGAAAACCTTGGCAAAATATTTCTGCCGCATTTCTGGCCTAGAAAAACAGGCGTAACTCTGGCAATATGCCAGAAAACGGGCTTGGGGAAAACTGGGCCCAATAACTTGGACAGAGAGCAACCACCAAAGTAGGGAAAGATCATAGAATCATAGCTAAACTTTCACCTTCATTTTCGGTGGGTTTTCGGCAGTTTTCTCAGTGGTCCAGCTGTTTTTGCTAGAGAAACTGTCCTGTGAAAGTTTCCCCCTTCGTTTTTTAATCATACCGCCCAAATCTCAAAACGCCTACCAGGAGCAAACCGCCAACATCGAACATGCCGAGAAAATCGCCAGTGCGTAAGTTTGGCCTCGACAGAAACCCGTCCAGATTGACGAGGGAACTGCTCTGTGGAAGCTGCTTAAACAGGGCGGTAGGTGAATACTCTGCAAAGAAAGATAAGTTAAAGATTTGGGTTTTTTTAATTGTAAAACGGCGATTAGCTTTTAAAGTTTGGAATGTTTTTTTAACTTTTTTTAGTGAATTTAAAAAAAAAGTTTTCCCCCCTCCCTAGGCCCAATCGTAGCCTTGAACTAAATTTTTAAAAACATTGTTAATAATGCTGGAAATGCTCAGCAGGTCAGGTCAATGGAGAGAGAAACAAAGTTAACGTTTCAGATCAAAGACCTTTCATCAAAACTGGAAGATGTTCGAGATGAACAGCTTTTAAACACGTACAGATTCGGAGAAAAGGGGCAGGGAAAGAACAAAAGGATGATAGGGTGGAGGGCAGTAGTGATTAAATGACAAAGGGGATGATGGTGCAAGGCAAAAGGGGGTGAAAAAGATGGGTCCAGAGGAGATATAAATGGTTGCAGCAGAATAACAGAGAGGGAAGGAAGCATGCAAAATCTGGCAAAAGAGAATGTTGCGAGAAAGGCAGGCAGACTCCAGGGGTGCAGACTACCCCGCTGGCCATGTGACGAAGGGGAATTCCCACCCCAATCACCAGCCCACACCTCTTCCACTCTCAGTGGCTCTGGTGCAGCTGTCCTCCATTACCAGCACCTGCTGGCCAAGAAAATAGGAATGGTTAGATCTATGGTTAAGATCTAAAGTTGTTAAACTCAGTGTCAAGGCCGGAAGGCTGTAAAGTGCCGTGCAATCCTAACATTTCATCACTGCTTTTCACTCACCTTGTTTACTCCCATTCTACTTTTTTATTCCAATTGACACAGATGCAAGTATGGCCCTTGGTGACAGTATCTTTGTAATATTTCTAAACATTATATACATAAATTGCTTTGTACTGTATTGCAGCCTCAAGAAACCATCTAAAAAGATTAATTTGAGTATTGATAGAGACCTGTCAAAAGTCTGTTACCCAATGATATAGTTTTAAAGTTCACAACTAGGGCATAGTGTGGATTTAGCCAAAATAATGCATTGAATTGGGTAGAGAAGGACGAGGGGAAACTGGGTAAAATAACTTGCATTTATATATCGTCTTTCACGACCTCAGGATGTTCCAAAGCGCCTTACACCAAATGAAATATTTTTGAAGTGTAGTCTCAGTTGTAATGTAGGAAACCTGGCAGCCAATTTGCACACTGCAAGGTCCCACAAACACCAATGTGATAATGACCAGATAATCTGTTTTAGTGACGTTGTTTGATGGATAAATATTGACCAGAACACCGGGAGAACTCCCCTGTTCTTCTTTGAAATAGTGCTTTGGGATCTTTTATGTCCACAATTTAACGCCACATCTGAAAGACGACACCTCTGACAGTACAGCGCTCCCTCAGCATTGCACTAGAGTATCAACCTACATTTTGTATTCAAGTCATTGGAGTGAAACTTGAACCCACAACCTTCTGATTCGGCGCGAGAGTGCTACCACTGAGCCATGGCTGACACCTAACTGTATAATTATTCATAGAGCACACAGCACACGCAAGATGGCAACCGCTTCCGGAAGTCTCTGACCTTCTTGTCAGGTGACCTGGCTCTTTATTAAACAGCACTAGCTGTAGTAACACAGGAATCCACAGTGTGAAGCTACAGCTATTACAATTCTCCCACCTTAATGAAGAAGTTATTATAACAAACAATCATATACCTTGCACGGTTATACATAACAAAAGATATGGACTTATTTTGCCATATTTACAAATCAAGCTTAACCACTTGTTTTCTGTTTCAAAGAGGATACCTTTGCTCTTGAACAGAACCTTCCAAACATGGTGTCAAATTTAAACTCTTTTGAGGCTGATCCTGAGGAAAGTTTTCCTCCAAGGGATGCCCTTGATTTCCATTTGAACTCTCTCAAACTTCAGACTGTTTGTTTGCCTGACTCAGACTCAGACTTAAATTCTGACTTTCTCTTGGATTTGTTTCCAGAACATTGGATGTAGGATACGCGACTGGTGCATCAAAACTATCTGATGAGTCAGAAATAATTGAATCATTCTCATCTTCAACTACTTCCACATCTGTAGGTAAAACATGATCAATGTGAACAAACCTAACCTGTCCATGATCAAACATCTTGACCAAATATATGCGAGGATCACATATCTTCACCACTCTTCCTAGTAACCATTTTAACCATTTATGGTGATGATTCTTCACTCTCACCTTCTGATTTAATTTCACACTTCTCTCTTTTACTCTACCTCTATCATGATTTTCTTTCTGTCTTAATTGTGTCTTTTCTACAGACTGTGCCAAGTTTGGTTTTAACAACGAGAATCTGGTTCGTGACTGTCGTTTGACAAACAACTCTGCTGGTGCTCTACCAGTAGTTGTGTGAGGAGTATTATGATACATAATTAGAAAATTAGCCAATTTGTGGTCCAATGACAACTGTCATTTCTTTGGATTTGGATCCAACATCTGTTTGATGAGGGCATGTTTTACAATTTGTACTGTGCACTCTGCTGCACCATTTGAGGCAGGGTGGTATGGTGGAACCTTGGTATGTTTCACACCATTTTTGCTCATGAACTGTGCAAATTCTTCTGAACGAAATTGTGATCCATTATCAGAAACACTTTCTTCTGGGAGGCCAAATGAAGAAAATAATCTTCGTAAAATGTCTAATGTTTTACTTGTTGTTATTTTCCACATTGGAAACACCTCGACCCACTTCGAATGGCTATCAATCACAATGAACAATTGTTGTCCTTCTAGCTCAGCAAAATCAATATGTAGCTTTTGCTGTATGGCTGTAATGGTACTGATGGCATGTCGCACACTGGCTGATGATGCACTCTATATCTTTATGAAGGCATGGCCACCATAAGTAACTGCGTGCAAATCTCTTGGTCAAGCACATTCCCAGGTGCTGGTCATGGAGATCTCCTAATAATTTGGACCTGAATTTATTTGGTATAACCACTCTTGCACCCCACATGATACAATCTTTATCGACTGATAATTTATTCCTACGAATGAAGAATGGATGAATATCTTTGTCTATTACCCGGTTTGGCCATCCATTTGCAATATAATCATATACCTTTGACATAACTGGGTTACGTTTGATTGCTCTACCAATCTCTTCAGCTGTGACTGGCAGTTCATCAATGTATGAAAAATAGAACATTTCTTCGCTATCGGGTGTAACTTGTGATGGGGAAGGCAATCTAGACATAGCATCAACATTACTGTGATCAGCTGATCGTCAGAATTCAATATCATATATATATGCTGACAAAATCAAAGCCCATCTCTGCATTCGGGCTGCAGCTAATGTTGGAACTGGGGATTTTGAATGGAGGATTGTTGTCAGGGACTTATGGTCCGTAACGATGGTAAACTTACGACCATACAAGTATTTGTGGAACTTCCTGATCCCCAAAAATTAATGCCAAAGCTTCCTTTTCGATTTGCGCACAATTACAATCACTGGCACTGAGAGTATGTGAATCAAAAGCGATTGGTCTCTCCTCCCCACTATGTAATACATGAGAGATCATTGCCCCAACTCTATACGGAGAAGCATCACATGCTAGCTTGATCTCCTTAGTTACGTCATAGTGAACTAACATGGTACTCTCTACCAATTTGCTTTTACATTACTTTAATGCTGTATCGCATTCTTCTGACCACTTCCAATGGACCTGTTTGTTCAATAGTTCATTCAGTGGCTGTAATACTTCAGCCAAATTTGGTAGGAACTTCCCATAATAATTCAAAAGACCCAAAGATGATCGAAGTTCAGTGACATTCTTGGAAGTGGGTGCATTTCTGATTGCATCTAGCTTTCCCTTGGTTGGATGTAACCCATCTTTGTCTAGTCTTACCCTAAGTACTCCACTGAGTTTTGAAATAAGAACATAAGAACATAAGAATTAGGAACAGAAGTAGGCCATCTAGCCCCTCGAGCCTGCTCTGCCATTCAATAAGATCATGGCTGATCTGGCCATGGACTCAGCTCCATTTACCCGTCCTCTCCCCGTAACGCTTAATTCCCTTATTGGTTAAAAATCTATCTATCTGTGACTTGAATACATTCAATGAGCTAGCCTCAACTGCTTCCTTGGGCAGAGAATTCCACAGATTCACAACCCTCTGGGAGAAGAAATTCCTTCTCAACTCGGTTTTAAATTGGCTCCCCCGTATTTTGAGGTTGTGCCCCCTAGTTCTAGTCTCCCCTACCAGTGGAAACAACCTCTCTGCCTCTATCTTGTCTATCCCTTTCATGATTTTAAATGCTTCTATAAGATCACCCCTCATCCTTCTCAACTCCAACGAGTAAAGACCCAGTCTACTCAATCTATCATCATAAGGTAACCCCCTCATCTCTGGAATCAGCCTCGTGAATTGTCTCTGGACCCCCTCCAAAGCCAGTATATCCTTCCTTAAGTAAGGTGACCAAAATTGCATGCAGTACTCCAGGTGCGGCCTTATCAATACCCTATACAGTTGCAGCAGGACCTCCCTGCTTTTGTACTCCATCCCTTTCGCAATGAAGACCAACATTCCTTTCGCCTTCCTGATTACCTGCTGCACCTGCAAACTAACTCACACTTGCGAGCAGACACTTGTACTCTGTGCTTCTCTAGCCATTTGAGGACTTCATTCAATATGTTATTATGAATTTGCCTATTTGGTGCTGAAATTAGTATGTCATCTAAATAACATACTACTCCTTCAATACCGTGCAAAATCTGGTTCATCACCCCTTGGAATATGGCAAGGGCGGAAGCCACTCCAAATGATAGTCTATTAAATTGATATAGGCCGAGATAAGTATTTACAGTCAAGCATAACTTGGACTCCTCATCTAGTTCAAGCTGTAAGTGGGCATTCGTAAGATCCAACTTTGAGAAGATCTGACCACCTGTGAACAAATCTTCTATAATTTGGCAGTGTATTGGGGACATTACCCTCTAGAACCTGGTTTACGGTTATTTTATAATCACCACACAATCTTACCTTACCATCGGACTTAGGTAGAACAACAATGGGTGTAGCCCAATTACATAGGTCTATCTTAGAAATAATGTTCTCAGTCTCTAGTCTTTTGAGTTCATGCTCAACATTCTCCTTGAGTGCATATGGTACAGAACGTGGCTTGTAGTAAACTGATCTAGTGTCCTTCTGTACCCTGACACTTGCCTTGAAGCCTTAGATCGGACTGCCTGTTTTGCAGAACACCTTCGGATAATTCTTGATGACATCATCCTTTGATGCAAATCTTGTTTCAACATGAAAAATCTGACTCCAATACAGCTTCAGTGATCCCAATCAATTTCTTCCTAGTAAGGAAGGCTTGTCTCCTGCCACTAATAGAGGCAAGCTCTGAACTTGATCCTTGTATTTCATTGGTACGGTGATACGACCTACCACAGGAATGTTTTCTCCTGAGTAGCCTTGCAGGTCTATCTTGGATTTCTCCAATGGGAAATCACGCAATTTGTAGAGGTATAGTGACACCGGTACTACACTCACTAGATGCACCAGTGTCGATTTCCATGGGTATCTTGAATCCTGCAACCTCTATGTGGATTATGATACTTTTTGAATCGCCGTCCGTTAACCTCGTGCTCCTGATAACGTTTAGCTCTAACATCTCCTCGTCCTGTTGTTTTTCTTCCATGCTATGTAGTCTTTGGAGATTTCTACTCATAGCTTTGAAAACTGGTTTACCCTTCAGTCGGCATGCCTTCGCAAGATGCCCAGTTTTCCTGCAGAAGAAACATTCTGCCTTCACATATGGACAACTTTGAGCAATGTGTGAGGTGATGCACTTTGAGAGGGCTAATAAGGAAAGGGTATACACATTAAGCGGTGGGCCACTTAATAGTGTAGATGAACAAAGGAACCTTGGAGTGCTTGTCCACAGATCCCTGAAAGTAGCAAGCCAGGTGGATAAGGTGGTTAAGAAGGCATACGGAATGCTTGCCTTTGTTGGCCAAAGCATAGAATATAAGAGCAGGGAGCTTATGCTTAAATTGTATTTTGGTTAGGGCACAGTTGGAGTACTGCGTGCAGTTCTGGTCGCCGTATTATAGGAAGAATGTGATTGCACTAGAGAGGGTGCAGAGGAGATTTACTAGGATGCTGCCTGGAATGGAGAATCTTAGTTATGAGGATAGATTGGACAAGCTGGGTTTGTTCTCATTGGAACAGAGGAGGTTGAGAGGAGACCTCATTGAGGTATACAAAATATTGAGGGATCTGGACATAGTGGATAGTAAGGATCTATTTCCATTGCTGGAGGGGGCTATTACGAGGGGGCATAGTTTTAAGGTGGTTGGTGGAAGGTTTAGAGGGGATTTGAGGGGGGGCTTCTTTACGCAGAGAGTTGTAGGGATCTGGAACTCGCTGTCTGGAAGAGTGGTGGATGCAGAAACCCTCATCACTTTTAAGAGATAGTTGGATGGGCACTTAAAGTGCCGTAACCGGCAGGGTTACGGACCTAGAGCTGGTAATAGGGATTAGACTAGATGAGCTTTTGTTGGTCGGTGCAGATATAATGGTAAGTACTGCAGGGAATAGAATATGGCCAGGGTGATCTCCTGGATTAGTTTTGATCGCCTGGATGGACTGGAGAGGAATTTTCCCAGATTTTTTTCTCCCTAAATTGGCCTGGGTTTTTATCTGGTTTTTGCCTCTCCCAGGAGATCACATGGCTCTGGTTGGGGTGGAGTGTAGATGTTTTTAGTATAAGGGGTCTTGCAGTGGTGTAGGGCAGACTGGTTGGGCTGGGTACTATTTGCCTTTCCGTCATTGTTCATGGGTTTGTATGTAATTTTTAGGGCTGCTGATGAAAGGCCATGCGGCTCTTTGTGCAGACATGATGCGCCGAAATGGCCTTCTGCGCTGTAGATTTCTATGTTTCTATGTGTTGTCCCAGGCACCGACCGCAGGACTTCAATGCTCTGTTATCATTTCCAGTTTCTGAGACTTTGGGGCCCAACCGCCTTTTACTTTGAACCTGCAGGCGATTCACCTCAGTTGTCTGATGACTGCAAATGGTATGAAATTCTTGGAAATATTGGTCGGCCATGCTCATTAACATAGCTGTCTGATAAGCTAAATCAAAAGTCAAGTTAGGCATTGTCAATAACTTTCTTCTGATCGCATTATTTTTCATCCAACAAAGCGGTCACGCAATGCTCGGCCCTGAAAGTTTCTGAAATTACAGTGAATAGATAGCTTTTTTAATGCTACAATGTACTCACTGATATTTTCTTTGGCCTTCTGATCTCGTATTCCAAAACGATAACTTTCAGCAATTTCTAAGGGTACGGGGCTGTAGTGCTGCTCTAACTTAGTTAGAATCTGTTTCAGAGTTGTATTCTTTGGCTTGTCAGTCACAAGCAAATTTATTAGCATTTCATACAACTTGGGCCCTGCTTCAGTTAAGAAAATCACCCTTTTTCGTTCCAACACCGCCCGGTTCTGGTTTTCATTATCAGGGAATTCAATTCTATTATTTGCGGGGAAAAACATTTCTAGCCGATCTACATACGCTCTGAAACTTTCCCGGTCACATTGAAATTCCCCCAAATGCCCTATTACTCCCATAGGCTTGGCCATACTGTGTGCTTGCAATTTACCTCAGATTTGTAGCTGTTAATCAAAACAGAGAAGCTCTCAAAGTCTCTCTGTCGGCTGGATGAATCTTTCACCAACAAAATCTGCAGCTTTGTTTTATCCGATTAATCCCATCCTCGTCGCCATTGTAATATTTTTCATAGAGCACACAGCACACACAAGCCTTTAAGATGGCAGCCACTTCCTTCTTGTCAGGTGACCTGGTTCTTTATTAAACAACACTAGCTGCAGTAACACAGGAATCCATAGTGTGGAGCTACAGACATCACACTAAATATCTGAATATCTCAGTCAATATGCACAATGAGGTCAATCTGATAATTCACCATTGGAATGTTGCCTCTTTTGTGATAGGTCCTGTGGAGATACACGGGAGAAAGACCTTCTACACTGGCACCAAATACGAAACTGGTGAAATGGCTGCCACAGAATGAACTGCTAGGTAAGAGAGCAACATGTGCTACCTTTTGTGGCAGGGTGGGAGAACTGGTAGCAACCCCACCCAGTTAATTTGCTCACTTCACATTAGGAATGTACGCCTTTATGAAATCACCTGTTTATGTCAAATTGAAGGTTGCAGTAATGTTTTTAAACTAGACTGAGATCTCACTGTTTTCTTGTGTTCCCTTCAGTGGTAGCTGCCACATTCTACAATGTTCATTCAGCTTTTTTGAGGATGAATTTCCTCACTGATTTCAATGGTGCGTACTCGACGCAGGAGATTTCTTTAGCGAGGAAATTGAGGCGAAGTTCTTTCTGATGCGTGTGTTTTTTTAAAGGGCTTCCCCTCCCAGTTTCTTCCTCAGTGGCCTCATTTACATTTGTCAGAGTGACAGCCAATGGCGTGGCAGCTGTGAACCTCCTGATTTCACCTTGCTGATGTACTCTGGGTGAGATGGGCAGACATATATGAGGCTCACCACCTCATCAAAGGTGGAAATGAGAAATCTGTGAGCTTGAAGTGTCTGCATAGTTTATTTCTGCACCTCAAAACACTTCTTGCACCTTATCTTTCTCTATGAAGACCAGCATTAGCTTTTGACTGGGTCAAGCCCATCAGAGGACTATTGGACCGCCCCAGCTCCTGCCGTCGGGGCATCTCAGCAGCAGCTTTGGCTTTTCCTATGCTATTGTCATCGAGAGGAGGAGAACAGTGAGACTGATACATCCTCACCCACATCCCATTCCTCCGGCTCTCACATGTTCAGTCAATCACCCACTGCTACCGATACTATCTCATTGCCCCCAGGGTGAAAGTATCTACCCAGGTGCTAGCACAGATTGAAGAAACAAGTGACACATGGTGGGGGTGGGGATTGGCAGTGAGCTGAAGGGCATTGGAGGAGGCAGGCGGTGCTCTGCAGAGCTTATGGGTGAGCTTGAGTCCAACATTGTTTCCTTCTTCTTCATCATCCTGCTTGTTATCATAGTTCACTCGGAGGTTGTGAAGTGTCTGTTCTTCTTCATCCTCATGATCCTCCTCTTCCTCACCTTTTGCCCCTTCCCCCCATTGCTGTGGTGGATCTGCAGAAATAGAGGGTAAGAAGCTAAGAATGAGTGAGCATTTCCACTTGGAATTAAAAAGACAGAAAAGGGGCTGGAAGGTTGTGCCTTGTGTTCTGCTCCACTGTGATGCCAGAGCCTCACTGCTGAACATCATCCCCTTCAATAATGATCATCAATGCTTCACCCCCTTCCTCTCCCCCAGTGGCTGAGCCCTCTCCTTGAGCCCCTTGCTGGAGGTCCACGCTCTGTAGTTGACCCATCAGAATTCCTGCCCTGCCAAAATCACCGAGCTGCAAATCAGCGCACACAACGTGTTGGCGGCTGGAATTTAAATGAAGCCCGGCTATCAAAATGGTTTGGGTCTTCCGCTGATGACACTGCAATCACTCCGAGTCCCCTCTCCCAATCCCATATACGGTGAAGATGCAAATTGACCCCAATCTTTCAAAAGTCAGCACATAGGAGAAGAACACAATTCTGCATACTTGTTGGCCCAGAACTTTCAGATGTAATGATGGCGAAACTGTCAGCGCTCGCCGTGATTACTGTGTAAAACTCACAGCACATGCGCAGTTAAATGCAGAAATCCAGAAGTTGCTGTCAGTGATACCTCGCTCCTCCACAGGGTGTGCTGGTGTAATCTTCACAGATGCAATGAACACACAATCAGTGATTTGACATGAATTTCAACTTTTTACGCTCCATTTTCACGGTAAAAACTATTGAAAAATGTAATCCTTGTTGAAAGAGGTGTAATGGAGCTTGTAACAGCATACTAAGTTAGCGTACAAAAAAAATTGAGGCGCACGATAGCTGCAGCAGCGACTGCGAGAACGAAGATGACAACGCAAACAGTAAAGAGTATGTGACGCCATTGCTGCCTGTGCCAGAACTCGGCAGCACTTCAACGGGCAGGTGGGCACCTGGGGAAATGGCGCTCACCTCAGCCTGACAGCGCAAGTCCCGCCTCCCCGGCGCCACCATTGGCCAGTCCCTCCCGATTGGAAGGTGCGGTGGGCGTGCGCTGGGGCTATGGCAGGCGTTGGTTGGCTGGCCCTCGCGTCCATCACCGTGGCCAGCTTTCACTCTCAGGTTGGGCTGTTGATGGGAGCACAAGGACTGATCCCTGTTACAAGGCATTGGATTCAGGCTCGGGCTCCTTGTGCTGGGCCCTGCCTCCTTACAACAAAGGAGCCACTCAGGGCAATACATGTATGAGGATACTTTTATTTGGGACACTTTTATTTGGGACTGTCACTGTGCAGCAGAGCTGGTCTCCAGTCGTCTTGGTTAACCCTTGCCACGAGGCCAAGACCTAGCTCTGTCAAGCCCATGTGATGTCTGGTGTGCAAAGGCCACCCCACGTTAAAAAAATCTCCCACCCGTCAAGATATAGTTCTGGACCTGGAATATTAGGTCCTTCATTGAAACATCTGTGAACTCATCCCTTTTTGGTGTGGAAGCAAGTAATCCTTCATTCGAGGGGCTGCCTATGATGATGATGATGATGATTACGCCATAATTACTGATGAACAACCTCTGTGGCCCTGAAAAATTAATTTTGTGTATGGAGTGTCATTCCTTCCATACCATGATAAAAAATTCCATTGATTTTTAAAATAATAAAAATTAAATATTTTTTTAAGTTTGTTGATGAAATTTCAGTTTCTACCTTAATCCCATGTATTTATTTCACTTTCTGTAAGTTGATTTAAAAATGAATGAAAAAAACTGCTTTTAATTTCTGGTTTGCGGTCTGTGAGAATTATTCAATCTGATTGGCTGCTCAGCCTGCTTGATGACATCACTGTTTCTGGACTCTACAGATTCCCTATAGATGGCACTAGATGGAAAGTCATGCCAGAAAAAGGGAAATTGATGCCAAAGAGCCAGCTAAATATCTATGGGCAGCTTTCTTCGAGGTCAGCGACGAGTGCCATCACTTTGCTGCTGACCGCAAAATCCAGGCCAATAACTCCAGCAGCTAGTTCAGCTGAGTTGATGAATTTGAAATCAAAACAGAAAATGTTGGAAATACACATCAGTTCTGTTAGCATTAGGAAAAAATGATGTAAAGCTCCCTTCATAAAAAAGACCTTTCATCTGAAAGATGTGCTTTTTGAATATTCTTCCAATACTATACATTGCTGAAGGTAATTGATTCAAGTTTCATTGGATCGCAGTAGGTTTAACTTTATTGATTAATATTGTTCTGTGAACTAGGACATCCCAAAACACGAGCTTTCCTGACTCACGGAGGGATGCATGGAATCTATGAGGCTATCTGCAGTGCTGTCCCAATGGTCGTGTTACCATTGTTTGGAGACCAGATAGAAAATGCAGTATATATAAAGAATCATGGGGCCGGCATCACCTTGAATTTGAAAGAAATCAGTTCTTGGGATCTAGTGAATGCATTAAACATTGTTATAAATGATACCAGGTGAGTGATATTCACACAGCTTTGATCTACATGAAATTTTCAAAGTATTTGTGGCTACTTGAAACCCAAAGTAAAAAAGTAAAGTGGAGAAAAAGAACTGTCTAGTTGTTAGAAAGAAAGAAGAAAGAATGACTTGTATCTACATAGTGCCTTTCACAATCTCAGGACATCCCAAAGCGCTTTCCAACCAATTGAGTACTTTTGAAAGTGCAGTCACTCTTGTGATATAGGAAACACAACAGCCAATTTGTGCATAGCAATTTCACACAAACAGCAAAATGATAATGACCAGACTTTCTGTTTTTAATGATGTTGAGGAATAAATATTTGGTAGGACACTAGCGAAAACTGTCCCATTCTTCAAAAGAATGCGATGGGATCTTTTATGTCTACTTGCAAGGGTAGATGGCGCCTTGGTGTAATGTCCCATCTAAATGACAGAACCTCCGACAGTGTAGCACTCCATCAGTATTGCACTGGAGTGTCAGTCTAGATTTGTGCTCAAGTCCCTGGAGTGAGACTTGAACCCATGACCTTATGACTCAGAGGTAAGAGTGCTACCCACTGAGCCAAGGCTGACTCAAAGTGGTAGACTAATCAACAAAACTGTCGAATATATGGAGCTGTCTCAAAGGTAAGAGTGACACCACTGAGCCATGGCTGACTCCTTGTAGGTCAAGGGCTAATCTCCTTCATCATAAAATGCTATTATTTTGATTAAACAAGGGATAATTATTACTTTGGTATAGTACTGAGTATACTATAGATCTGGTGTATACTGTGCGCATTGTCGCTGTTGCTTATACAGGCTGACAGTTTGATGGTAGGTAGCTGATTCCTGGAAAATCGGAAGCTGGAGGTGTGAAGCCTGCAACGTTCCCAAGGCACAAAATGCATCCCAATACAGGTTGCTAGCATGAAGGCCATTCGCAGCCCAAAGCTCATCAGGCTGCTGAAAAATACTAGCCGTTTTTGAGGTGGTGTCACCAGCTGATTGCTGATTTTAAGGCAGTAAGTGCCGCTTCAAACTGCAAAATTCAGTTTTGCCGCCCAGAGTTGAGAGAGCAGCGCTAAACATAAGAAATAGGAACAGGAGTCGGCCATACGGCCCCTCGAGCCTGCTCTGCCATTCAATAAGATCATGGCTGATCTGATCATGGACTCAGCTCCATTTCCCTGCCCGCTCCCCATAATCCCTTATCCCCTTATCGTTTAAGAAACTGTCTATAAGTGGCATTGCACCCTCATCCAATGGCGCCAACGGAGCGGCAGCTCAGGAGGCCTCAGGAGACCGAATTTCCCACCGGTCGGCTGTCGGCATGCGAGGTAAAAAAAAAGAAAAAAAAAAGTGTCCCCCACTTTCCCTCACCCACACCCACTGGTCCCATTAATACCTAAATGCTAAAAAAAATAAACATAAACACGTTCATTCCTGGATGCTACACCCGGATCCCCGATGTCCCACCACCTTTCCCAGATGACATGTTTTGCCATCGCCCCCATCGCCCAACTAAATTTCCTGACAGATCAGGAACCTGGTTGCCGCTGATGGTAAGGACTTAGCCCCCATTAGCCACCCCTCTCCAACGGTAACGGGTAAGAAACCGAATTTCGACCCCTAAATTAGGTGTGGCGTTTCAAAATGACTGAAGTGCCTGAGCAACACAGTGCTTAAGGGGAGGCCACAATTACTGCTAAATTCCCACCCACTAGTTCCAGGTTTAGGCAATGCATCTGGAAGTAAAGGGCCTATGCAGGTGGAGAATTGGGCTATTTGCCCAACTTTTGCCCAGCGAATGTCCTTGAAATTCTTGCGACTGATAAAAGCAGGTGTAAGGCCTGCTTTTTAAGGACAGAAAAATACATTTTTTTCAATAATTTATACACTTAAAATCCTGTTAAATAAGGTAAGTTTATTTTTGGACCCTTTAAAATATGTAAATTTATTTTTCAAAAAATGTAATTTTTGTTTTAAATAATTAATTCCATTTTGATTAATTTTAAATGTGTGATGTTTTTAAATATATATATTTTAAGTGTTTGTGTGTTTTTAGGGGTATTCTCATTCATACTTATGGTGATTCCGGAATCACCATAAGTATGAATGGGTACCCCTACTTGGATTGGTTGTGCTGGCCCACGAGATCCCAGGCATGCGTACGAAATGCTTACGGACACATGCGCACCTCATACGTGATCGTAGGGGCCGCAAATTCAGGGCCAACTTTTCAGGTCGATGACCTTTCATCAGAACAAACTACAGCCTATCTACCCATCTGAGGGTTTCCAATATTGTCTGTGTTTATTCAGTTTGACTTGAAACATTAACTCTGTTTCTCTCTCCACAGATGCTGCCTGACCTGCTGAGTGTTTTCAGCATGTTCTGTGTTTATTTCATGACAGAAAGACGTTGGTCTAGCAATTCTTATGTACATTTACGCTACATTTACAACTGTAGTGATGGTGTGTTAGAATGAGACACATAACTTGTCTTGTAAATGCAGCCTCAGAACTATAAGCATGCCAATAATGCTGTACTAGGAGGATAGATTCAACAGTCTTCCTGCTTCAGGGTTTAGGCAAGCGGGTCTTGGGAAGCACGGCAGTGTGGACAGCAGTCTTAGCTATGCAACAACTTTGTGTTTCAGATATAAGGAAGCTATCATGACGTTGTCTTCACTCCACAAAGATCGTCCAGTAGAGCCGCTGGAGCTCTCTGTCTATTGGGTGGAGTTTGTGATGAGACACAGAGGGGCCAAACATTTGCGATCTGCAGCTCACGACCTCAACTGGATCCAATACCACTGCCTGGATGTCATCGGGGCCCTCCTTGGTGTAGCACTGCTGCTTTTCTGCCTGGTGATCAAGTGCAGCTCATTCTGCCTACGCAGAATGAAAGGCCAACAAAAGAGGAAACTTGATTAAGAACGTAAGAAGTAGGAGCAGGAGTAGGCCATCAAGCCCTTTGAGCTTGCTCCGCCATTCAGTAAGATCATGGCTGATCTTCTGTATCAACTCCACTTTCCTACCCTATTCCCGTATCCCTTGATTGAAGTACCTTCTCAAAAATGAGTCTTCCTCTGACCGCCTGATAGTCCGATGGATTAAACATTCTCTTCAGATGCATTTGGCTGTCGAGCCGAGCTGCAGTGCTGGCTGATGATTGGTTCCACCAGCGCTAAGGCAGGGGTTAAGTAATTCTCCCAGTTTAACAGCTGTATTGCTGGGTTATGCAGTTTCTTGGCAGTCAATGCTCCATTCATCTCTTCATCACAATGTAACACCGAATGGGATGGAAAAACTGACAAAACAGTTCCCAAAAAGTCCCTATTCAAACACACCAGGTCACTTCCCAAGATGCTCGGAGGAAGGGTGAAATGAATGGATTATATTTAATATATAACATATATACATACAAATATACACACATATATCATGGAATCATAGAATGGTTACAGCACAGAAGGAGGCCATTCGGCCCATCAAGCCAGTGACAGTTCTCTGTAAGAGCACAAAAGCTAGTCCCACTCCCCTGCCCTTTCCCCTCAGCTGTGCTTCAAATATTTTTCCAATTCCCTTTTGAATGCCGCAATTGAATCTGTCTCCACCACCCTTTCAGGCAGTGCATTCCAGATCTTAACCACTTGCGGTGTAAAAAAGATTTTCCTCCCGTTGCCTTTGGATTTTATGCCAATCACCTTAAATCTGTGTCCTCTGGTTCTCGACCCTTCCTTCAATGGGAACAGTTTCTCACCAATCACCTTAAAATGTGTGTGTGTGTGTGTTAGAGACGCATTTAAATGCAATTGGTCTAGCAAAGCCTTAATTTTGAAATTCTCATCCTGTGCTCAAATCCCTCCATGAACTCGCCCCTCCCAATCTCTGTATCTCCTCCAGTCCTACAACCCTTCGAGATCTCTGCACTTTTCCAATGCTGACATCTTGTGCATCCCACGATTTCCATCGCATCACCATTGGCAGCCGTGCCTTCAGCTGTCTTGGCCCCAAGCTCTCCAATTATCTCCTTAATTCTCTCCGCCTCTCAACCTGTCTCTCCTCCTTTAAGACCCTCCTTAAAACCTACCTCTTTGACCATCAGTCTTAATATCTCCCAATCTGGCTTGGTGTCAAATTTTGTCTGATAATTACTCCTGTAAAGCGCCTTCGGATATTTTACTACATTGAAGGCACTATATAAATGCAAGTTGTTGGTATTGTAGAAAAAACCCAAAGCAATGAAGTGTGTTCATATTGGAAATTCTCATTTAAAGTACCCAGTGTCAGCATTATGTACTCCCAATAAGAAGCCAGTGACACAGTGAATCACCTTCTACTCTGCCCCAGTGACCTGCCTTTCCCCAACCCGGACCCCGGAGGAGTAAGTCATATTTTCCACATCCCATTCCCAACATTGCAACCACTCCACTAGATTGTCAATCATTACCAAACAAGGGGAACATTGTGCTATGAGTCTAGGACTCACTAGGAGGTAGGTTAAGATCACTCGTTTCAGATATTATCAAGGCTGCAGATTTATAATTTTAAATAGCAAATATTTTTTCTCCAAAATCCCATGTAACATGAACTGTATTTTATTTTTTGGGACGCATTTCCAAGAACCTGCCCCTAGAAGGACAGAGGAACATTTAAGCCTGCTGTCTTAACCCTGCCAAGATTTCTTGTTGGGGGTCATTACGTATTCATGGTGGGCATCTGGCAGGATTCCTGCCAAGAAATTAGTGTCTGCTAATCGTTGCCAGGACGATACTTCAGCACTGCCAATGTACTACGGCTGCCAATGTAGCATCAGAAGAGGTCCACAGATAATCTCAAGAGTTCACAGGGTCCTCGGGCTTGTTCCAATTCATGCTGAGCTTGAGGTTTTCAGCAAGTTTGGAGGGAAGAGGAAGTCATTACAAGCTTGTCTCCCTTTATTTGGATCCACTTGGGGCTATTCACGCTGCTGACACAGGCCTACAGGTAATGGTCCATCTGATGGCCCTAGGGTCCAGTGGGAACTGGGCAGGGGGAAGGGGAAGGAGGCTGGGGCGGTGGAGGGGAGAGACATGGGGCGGGAGGTAAATGGAAAGCCAGCACTTCCATGAACTAATTAGAGAAGAAGCAGCCAGCAGCAGTCCAAACAGGGCGGCTGGAGGAAATTCAGGTCGGTGTGGTGACGGGATGGTAGGCCTCAAAGCTCAACTTTTTGCTCCATAATTTCTGCAGCTTCCTGCCCCCCCCTCCCCCACCCCACCACCCATTTCAGGTACGATAGCAGAAGAATATGCACCCCATTCAGTCACTGCAAATCATTGGACCTAATTGTAAATGGAAAAATCATGGAATGTGATTCCCAAGATACCAGTAAAAATTCCATGTAATTGGAAAAAGTATCTGACTTATTCAGTCTTAGGGCTGGAGTTCTGACTCAGTTGCGCCTCACTTAGTGCCCTGGTAGGGCGTTAAATGATGTTTTTGGGCATTATGCTGGGCATCCAGGATTTAGCGCCCAGCCGGAAGATTCAGTTATTGGTTTGCCCGGTGGAAAAACTTACCGACCCACCCTCCGTTTATAGCGTGATGATGACGTCAATCATCGTGCAAGGATGGAACTTTCGGAATTAACGCCTCATTTAACACCCGCTTCAGGAAATGCCTGAGAAAACAGGTGGTCATAGGGTGCAGCAAACGCTATTGGCGGCATATTTAAAGGGAGGCTGGAGGATCTTATATCGCAGTTGTCAGTGACTGCAGAATGCTGCGTGAGGCTCCAAGTTGCAAACGGCACTTTTATGTGCCCTGACACTTTGCTTGCAAGGTCAGTGAGAGATTTCAATGGGGGCCAATACAAATTCGCCAGCAAATCATGCTGGTTGCTATTGGCAGGTGGCTTCAAGCTAGAAGAAGGGTTCTCGGCCATGTTGGGCCACGGATTCGAAGAGGTCACAGACGTATGGGGAAGAGACCTTACCCCCTCCATGGGTTTACAGGGAACATCGCTCATATCTCCACATCTCTGAGCTGAGGTGCAGTGTGTTAGAAGGCTGCGCTTCTGAAAAGAATTGCTGACAGAGATATGCCAGCTCTTACAGGTAGACCTACAGCCTACCAGCGCCAACAGGAGTGCGCTACCCGTCGAAGTGAAGGTGACTGTGGCGATGGTCTTCTAAGCCTCTGGCTCCTTCCAGCCAGCAGCAGGGGACATATGCAGCATCTCTCAGCATGCTGCACATTGCTGCATTTTCCAGGTTACAAGTGCTCTGTAAGCACGCAGAATGGACTTCATAAGGTTTCCAATGAGCCGGGACAGCCAGAATGAGAGGGCTTTAGGGTTTGGAAGAATTGCAGGCTTCCCCAGGGTTCAAGGAGCCATTGACTGCACACACACCGCCTTGCGAACATCATTTCACAATGCAAAGGTCTTCAGAAACCGAAAGGGATACCACTCCCTAAACGTGCAGCTGATGTGCAACCACACTCAGCATATCTTCACAGTTAATGCGCGTTATCCAGGGAGCACACATGATGCTTTCATCTTGCGTGAGAGCAGTGTCTCATGAATGATTCAGTGACAAAGACAAGTGCAGGTCTGGCTGATTGGAGACAAAGGTTACAGCTTGGCCACCCGGCTCATGATCCCCCTCCGGAACCCCGCCACAGAAGCCGAACAAAGCAACAATGACAGCTGATATGTCCTTACTATACAGTATAAATACACACGAGGCCCATACTTGAAAGAAGGTCACTCTGTGACCAGTTATCTTTATTACCAAGACCTCAAGTGATGAAGGTGGGTGGAGCTTCCCCTTTTATACCTGAAAGTCCAGGTTAGGAGTGTCTCCCACAAGTTCACCCCCGTGTGATCAATGTTCTCAAGGTGTACAACTTAGGTCAGCTTATACATGGGTTACAATGATAGTTGAATACATGACAACGGCCATGCAGCCAACTGCAACGTCATTGAACAGACAATTGGAATGCTCAAGGAGCAGTTCTGATGCCTGGACCACTCTGAAGGCAGCATTCAATACTCCCCTCAACAGGACTCCAAATTCATTGTGGTGTGCTGCATGCTACACAACTTAGCCATCATGAGGAAGCAGGAATTGCCAGTGGGGATTGCAGGACCACCTCAGGAGAAGGACAAGAAAGAGCCTGGCAAGGAACCCATTGTGGAGTCACCACAATCACAGCGGAGGCAGTGTGGAGATGCGGCCGCAGCAGGAGCCTTACATCACCAGCTCATTATTGACCAGTTTGCTTGAATGGGGAAGGTGGGATTGCAGCATTGACTTGCTACTCTGTACCACCATGACAGCTCATCTGCACTGAATTCAGCAATGAGACACAAGACACCAATGGCAAAGGCCAAAGAAACATTTTTATAAATATCAATAATGAACAGATCCCCCCCGCAACAACCCAAAATGATACAATGATTAAACCAAAGCCAGCTAAACACAAAACTGCTTCCTGCAGCAAGTCAATGCCATTTCTTAACACACAACTATTTACAATGTGAACAATTCTACATTAATGCATGAGCTCAACCTTGTGCCAGCCATTAATGGCTCTTAGCCTCACTTTGCCCCCCTTCCCATCAGCCCCCTCCCACACCTACTACTCCTCCTCAATGAGGCATGAGTGCCAACAGCAAGATTGCTGTATTGGGGGGGCAGACAATGCAGACAGCGACTGAGGATGTCCTGGACTAGCTATTGGCCTGGAAGGCCCAGCAACGGACTGCTGAACCGTGTATGGTGCATGGTTGGCGAGTCAGTGGTGGGAGCCGGAATGCTGTCATCCTGAGGAAGGACAGCACCTTCCATTTCCTGGGAGCCACTGACTCTCCGATGGGGCTGGGCCTTAGCATCCGGAACACGATGTGTCTCCACTACTTGCTGGTCTGCTTTATAAGAATATAAGAACATAAGAAATAGGAGCAGGAATAGGCCATTTGGCCTCTCGAGCCTGTTCCGACATATAATAAGATCATGGCTGATCTGATCATGGACTCAGTTCCACTTCCCTGCCTACTCCCCATAACACTTTATTCCCTTATCGCTCAAAAATCTGTCTATCTCCGCCTTAAACATATTCAATGACCCAGCCTCCACAGTTCTCTGGGGCAGAGAATTCCACAGATTTACAACCCTCTGAGAGAAGAAATTCCTCCTTATCTTAGTTTTAAATGGCGGCCCCCTATTCTGAGACAATGTCCCTTAATTTTAGTTTCCCTCATGAGTGGAAATATCCTCTCTGCGTCCACCTTGTCGAGCCCTCTCATTATCTTATATGTTTCAATAAGATCACCTCTCATTCTTCTGAACTTCAATGTATATAGGCCCAACCTACTCAACCTATCCTCATAAGTCAACCCCCTCATCTCCGGAATCAACCTAGTAAACCTTCTCTGAACTGCCTCCAATGCAAGTATATCCTTCCTTAAATATGGAGACCAAAATTGTACGCAGTACTCCAGGTATGGCCTCACCAATACCCTGTTGTAGCAGGACGTATTTGCTTTTATACTTCATTCTTTATACTCCATCCCCCTTGCAATAAAGGACAACATTCCATTTGCTTTCCTGATTACTTGCTGTACCTGCATACTAACTTTTTGTGTTTCATGCACAAGGACCTCCAGGATGCAGCACTTTGCAATTTTTCTCCATTTAAATTATAATTTGCTTTTCGATTTTTTCTGCACACTTGGATAACCTCATATTTTCCCACATTATACTCCACCTGCAAAATTTTTGCCCACACACTTAGCCTGTCTTTATCCCTTTGCAGATTTTTATGTCCTCCTCACAATTTGCTTTCCCACCCATCTTTGTATCATCAATAAACTTGGTTACATTACACTCGGTCCCTTCATCCCTTCCCCATTGGACAGTGAGGAACACAGAGAGGATGGCAGCAGTCATCGACCGCTTCACATCACGAAGCTAAAGGGTAGCTTGTGCCTGTGATGCACTCGAGGCTGCAACGTGATCAAGGGTACGCGCCCACACTCTGAAACTCCACTGTTGCTGCTTGAGGCCATCAGCCTCTGTGAGTGGGCAATGATGGCCTCGCTGGACTCCTGAGTTGCATAGACAATCCGTGACACCAACTCCGCAACAGGTGAATTTATAATGGGGAACAAAGAAATGGCAGACCAGTTGAACAAATACTTTGGTTCTGTCTTCACAAAGGAAGACACAAATAACTTTCCAGAAATACTAGGAGACAGAGGGTCGAGTGAGAAGGAGGAACTGAAGGAAATCCTTATTAGGCGGGAAATTGCGTTAGGGAAATTGATGGGATTGAAGCCCGATAAATCCCCAGGGCCTAATAGTCTGCATCCCAGAGTAATTAAGGAAGTGGCCCTCGAAATAGTAGATGCATTGGTGATCATTTTCCAACTGTCTATCGACTCTGGATCAGTTCCTATGGACTGGAGAGTAACTAATGTAATACCACTTTTTAAGAAAGGAAGGAAAGAGAAAATGGGTAATTATAGCCTGGTTAGCCTGACATCAGTAGTGGGAAAAATGTTGGAATCAATTATTAAAGATGAAATAGCAGCACATTTGGAAAGCAGTGAAAGGATTAGTCCAAGTCAGCATGGATTTATGAAAGGGAAATCAGGCTTGACAAATCTTATAGAATTTTTTGAGGATGTAACTGGTAGAGTGGACAAGGGCGAACCAGTGGATGTGGTGTATTTGGACTTTCAAAAGGCTTTTGACCAGGTCCCACACAAGAGATTAGTGTGCAAAATTAAAGCACATGGTATTGGGGGTAATGCATTGACGTGGATAGAGAACTGGTTGACAGACAGGAAGCAGAGAGTTGGGATAAACAGGTCCTTTTCAGAATGGCAGGCAGTGACACTGGGCTCAGTGCTGGGACCCCAGCTATTTACAATATACAATAATGATTTAGATGAAGGAATTGAGTGTAACATCTCCAAGTTTGCAGATGAAACTAAGCTGGCTGGCAGTGTGAGCTGTGAGGAGGATGCTAAGAGGCTGCAGGGGGACTTGAACAGATTAGGTGAATGGGCAAATGAGTGGTAAATGCAGTATAATGTGGATAAATGTGAGGTTATCCGCTTTGGTGGCAAAAACATGAAGGCAGAATATTATCTGAATGGCGGCAGATTAGGAAAAGGGGAGGTGCAACGAGACCTGGGTGCCATGGTACATCAGTCATTGAAAGTTAGCATGCAGGTACAGCAGTCGGTGAAGAAGGCAAATGGCATGTTGTCCTTCATAGCTAGGGAATTTGAGTATAGGAGCAGGGAGGTCTTACTGCAGTTCTGCAGGGCCTTGGTGAGGCCTCACCTGGAATATTGTGTTCAGTTTTGGTCTCCTAATCTGAGGAAGGACGTTTTTGCTATTGAGGGAGTGCAGCGAAGGTTCACCAAACTGATTCCCGGGATGGCAAGACTGACATATGAGGAGAGACTGGATCGACTGGGTCTGTATTCACTGGAGTTTAGAAGGATGAGAGGGGATCTCATAAAACATAAAATTCTGATGGGACGGGACAGATTAGATGCAGGAAGAATGTTCCCGATGTTGTGGAAGTCCAGAACCAGGGGACATAGTCTAAGGAAAAGGGGTAAGCCATTTAGGACTGAGATGAGGAGAAACTTCTTCACCCAGAGAGTTGTTAACCTGTGGAATTCCCTACTGCAGGGAGTTGTTGATGCCAGTTCATTGGATATATTCAAGAGAGAGTTAGATATGGCCCTTATGGCTAAAGGGATCAAGGGGTATGGAGAGAAAGCAGGAAAGGGGTACTGAGGTGAACGATCAGCCATGATCTTATTGAATGGTGGTGCAGGCTCGAAGGGCCGAATGGCCTACTCCTGCACCTATTTTCTATGTTTCTATGTTTCTATGTTCCCAGCAAGCTTGTCGATGCTCTGTGGGATCCGTCCCAATGCATCCATAAGCTCACGGTGCATTCTTGTGTTTTTCTTGGACATTTCTACCAAGTCCAATTCTGCTTGAATGTTGCATGAGCTTCATAAGTTATTGTGAGGAGGTTAGAGGAATGTAACATAGGGGCTGTAGGTGATCTTTCTGAAAGCGATAGCAGCAGTGGGAGTGTATTGCGAGGAAGGATGTAAATTAGTGAGTTTATGTGCATCGATCATCTTTCCTATGCATTGTGAAACCCACCCACAGACAGCAAGACTTTTGAGAGGGACCATATGCATGAAAGACTTCACATAGTGTGTGAGATTCATGTTAAAAGGAAAGGAGGCATACATAAATGTGAATGGTACCTGATGAAACTGGTAAGCTCGTTGAACTTTTTCGACATTGTGTCCCAGTTCTGGGCACAATGTCTGCAGCAGAGACCTCCTGGGCTATCTCCCTCCACAGTCTCTTAAATACAGGTGGGAGTGGTCTGGCTCCACCAGCAAGATGGATTGAGGACAACCTCCTCTTCACTGTGTAGACTAAGGCCTCACTCACTCGCCTCATTAGAGAAACGCCTGGCATGCTGCCTTCCTTCCTGTATCTCTGCAGAAGTGGCTGAAGTGAGGCGGTTTATATGTGCATGCGGCAGGAAGCTGCCGCGCCCTGCATTAGTGCTTAAGACCGGGGGAAAAAAAATTCACGGCACATGTGCAAAATGGCCACCTCCTTTTACGCTGCAAGTTTCGGCTCGGGCACACAAAGTCTGTTGTGCAACGCCTGTCTTAACGCCAATGCTCCTCCAACTTACATTTTCAGTTGCAGTTGAAGGCACAAACTTATTTTCAGGCGCTAACTTTAATGCCCCGCAGCGATTAACGTCCCAAAATCCAAGAAGCTCAAAATCCAGCCGATAGAATCTTACAGCAAAACATTCCTGTTGGTCCTGGTTATAACTCTTCAACCAGCGAGAGACTTCACTGGTTTCAAACCCTTTGACGAGGAAAACAGTTTCTAATATTTTTTTAAAACTGAGAATGAAAAGAACAATTTTTCATCCAACCAGAGAAAAGTCACACTGATTTATTTTTAAATCATTAAGTGGCAGTTAATATGAAGCATGAACCCATTTCCCTTGTACCATGCATCTCCAAGGTTTCACAGTTATATCCCTACAACTCCTCCCCCGCTGAACTATTCATTCGTCCGACTCAGACCTCTTATGCATCCTCCCTCCGCTTCCTTTGTTCCAGCTTTGGCGGCCATGCCTTCAGCCACCTAGGCCCCATGTTTGGGGTTCTCTCCTTAAACCCCTCCACCTCCCTGTCTTTCTTTAAACCCCAACTTTTGACCTGGCCTTTGGTCCCCTATTAATATCCCTTTCTAACGCTCGGCAGCTATTTTATTCTGATAATGCTCCTGCAATGTGCCTTGGGATGTTTTAGCTATGCTATAGGTGCTATATAAATGCAAGTTGTTGTTGAAAAAAACCTATACGGCAGTTGATATGGAATAAAGTAGCTTAACAACTAGATGGGAAGAATGAATTAATTGCTGTCCTCAAATAAATTCAAAATAAGCTTAGTGTGATGCTTTATGAAGTGATTGAAATGCCTTGATTAGACTTTGTAAGCAACCCTACTTTTTAGCTGTTAAGCTTTTGGGGGGGGCAAAGCGTATTCTCACAAGTTTTTAAAAAGGCACCTCGGCAAAATAAAAGTTGTTTTCACCAGAAACCAAACTATAAATCATTTGTTACCTTGTCTGTGTTATTGAAAAACATCTCGCATCCATTGTGTCCAATTTTCACTTCCTTTGGGGATTGCAGTCGCCTCTTCGCCGCCACTCGCTCACTCAAAAGTCAAAATACACCCTATTGTCTTAGAAAGTCCTTTAATCCCTGTCTGTCTGTGGGAAGTGGATAAAAAACAAAGATGTAGTGACACAGACACATTCTCATTTAAAGAGTGAGCAGCACAAGCTTTAGGCAGGCTCAGAAATGCTGGAAGATGATAGAAGCTATCTGGGTCAGTCAACTAACAGTGTACTCATGTGGGTGAACGTAGCATATTCTTTATTTTTTTATTATTACACATAGCTAAATGATAGAAATTGAATTGCGCCCAGGCATCATTGCTGTTCTACAGTTCACCTTCCTGACCGATGAAGCCGTTTCGTAATTCATAATAAAAACAGAAAACAGAAGCGAGAAACAAGATTAACGTTTCAGGTCGATGACCTTACAGCAGAACCTTCAGGTCGCTCACCACAGATGCCACCTGAACCTGCTGAGTATTTCCAGCATTTTCTGTTTTTATTTCCCATTTCCAGCATTCGCAGTATCATGCTTTTGCTTGAAGGATTCCTATCCTGGTCTTGTCTCACCAAGGGTTGCTCAGTCTGACTTCAGAGACATTGAATAAAGTTATGTGCCTGGGTTGCATTATCGTACAAGTAGGTATAACGCAGTGCCAACCAATTACCATAACATTAAAACGCTCAGACGCCAGTGACTAACATCACTGAGCCAGGGAAGCTATCAATGACAGACCTGAATCCATACGAGTATGATTTTTGTTTATTATATTTACCGTATTCGGTCGAGGATTCTCGTGATGGCTCATTGCGTTGCTGTTCTGCAGGTTTTCGGATTGTCAATGTCTCAGGCTGTGCTTGGTCACCTGTACTGTTTTGTTGTGTTGGTGCCCTCTTCAGACTGGTTATCTGTTTGCTGAAACTTTGCACACGGAGCACCTGTTCAATTTTTCAACAACAATAATAGCTCTCTTTAGCTGGTAAAATAAATGTACTTCCTTTCAGCTCCTGCTCCGTGTAACATGCACACGTAAAGGTGCATCTCTGAGGAACATGGCTGCTCTGCATGGTCCTGAACATCATTGATCTGTCTTTCAGTGATGTCGGCCTAATTCCCTTTATTTACATTGGTCAAAATGGCTCATTGACAGCCACACCACCGTCCAAAATACATTTACATCAAACAGTCGAAAGATAGGTTCCAAATATGCTTGAAATAGTTTTCATGAATTTTTGCACAAACACACCAAATAGCGAAGTCCCCACATTTCAGAAGCAAAAGCTTTACTTATTTTTCTAGAACTTGTGGAAGATATTGAAGTCACTACAATTCAATCCTCTTTAGTTCCCGACAGTTCGGCGATACCAGATGTTCACCTTAGTTACTCAGATAGGCTTAAGGAGCTGGGTCTATTTACTTTAGCGACAACCTGATATAAAATCTTTCTCTCTCTTAGGCAGTCCCTCATATCGAGGATGACTTACTTCCACACCAAAAAGGGATGCGTTCATAGATGTTTCAATGAAGGACCTAATATTCCAGATCCCGAACCACATATTGAAGTGTGGCAGATGCCTGTGCATGGATTTTTTTAACGTGTGGTGGCCGTTGCACACCAGCCACCACAGGGCTTGACAGAGCAAGGTTTATAAAATAATGAAAGGATAGCATCCCTATTGAGCGAGCGATTAATCCAGTTTGGGAGATTGTGGAGGACCAGGGAACACGAGTTTAAATTGTGTAAGAGTAGGAATAGACTGGATGTTGGGAGATTCTTTTTTTCCTGGAGTAGTGCATCTCTGGAATGTGTTGGCGGCTGGTGTGATCGGTACTGACTTTCTGCCTTGAAGAGTGAACTGTAGCGATTCCTGACTGGGGCAGAGATTTCAGCATATAGAAGGTAAGTGTCTGTATAGATAACACTTGGTCCATGTGATCTCCTGGGCTGGTTTTGATCACTTGAGGGGGTTGGAGAGGAATTTTCCAGAGTATTTTTTTCCTTATTGGCCTTCTTCTCTGTGTTTTTTTAACCTTTCCCAGGAGGCTACATTGCTGGGGAGGGGAGGGGATGGGGCAGAGAGGGGAAGAGTCTAGCAAGGGTGCACTAACCATGAGTGTGGGGCAGGCTTAATGGTCCAGCTGGTCTTTTGCTGCCCGTCCATTTTGAATTTTCGTGTATACGGCGATGCCTAATGATAACACAACTCAGTGCTGACACTTACTGGATGGTAATTCCCAGCACTGACCCTTCCTGGAGAGTAATTCTCAGTACTGACCCTTCCTGGAGAGTAATTCTCAGCACTGACCCTTCCTGGAGAGTAATTCTCAGTACTGACCTTTCCTGGAGAGTAATTCTGAGTACTGACCCCTCCTGGAGGGTAATTCTCAGTACTGACCTTTCCTGGAGAGTAATTCTCAGTACTGACCTTTCCGCGAGGGTAATTCTCAGTACTGACCCTTCCTGGAGAGTAATTCTCAGGACTGACCTTTCCTGGAGAGTAATTCTCAGTACTGACCTTTCCTGGAGAGTAATTCTCAGTACTGACCTGTCCTGGAGAGTAATTCTAAATACTGACCCTTCCTGGAGAGTAATTCTCAATACTGAAACTTCCTGGAGGATAATTCTCAGTACTGACCCTTCCTGGAGAGTAATTCTCAGTACTGACCTACCCTGGAGAGTAATTCTCAGTACTGACTCTTCCTGGAGAGTAGCTATCGGAACTGACCATTCCTGGAGAGTATTTCTCAGTACTGACCCTTCCTGGAGAGTAATTCTCAGTACTGACCTTTCCTGGAGGGTAATTCTCAGTTCTGACCTTTCCTGAAGAGTAATTCTCAGTACTGACCCTTCTTCGAGAGTAATTCTCAGTACTGACCCTTCCTGGAGAGTAATTCTTAGTACTGACCTTTCCTGGAGAGTAATTCTCAGTACTGACCTCCCCTGGAGAGTAATTCTCACTATTGACTCTTCCTGGAGAGTAGCTATCAGTACTGACCCTTCCTGGAGAGTAATTCTCAGTACTGACCCTTCCTGGAGAGTAATTCTCAGTACTGACCCTTCCTGGAGAGTAATTCTCAGCACTGACCTTTCCTGGAGGGTAATTCTCAGTTCTGACATTTCCTGAAGAGTAAATCACAGTACTGACACTTCCTGGAGAGTAATTCTCAGTACTGACTCTTCCTGGAGAGTAGCTATCGGAACTGACCCTTCCTGGAGAGTATTTCTCAGTACTGACCCTTCCTGGAGAGTAATTCTCAGTACTGACCTTTCCTGGAGGGTAATTCTCAGTTCTGACCTTTCCTGAAGAGTAGTTCTCAGTACTGACCCTTCTTCGAGAGTAATTCTCAGTACTGACCCTTCCTGGAGAGTAATTCTTAGTACTGACCTTTCCTGGAGAGTAATTCTCAGTACTGACCTCCCCTGGAGAGTAATTCTCACTATTGACTCTTCCTGGAGAGTAGCTATCAGTACTGACCCTTCCTGGAGAGTAATTCTCAGTACTGACCCTTCCTGGAGAGTAATTCTCAGTACTGACCCTTCCTGGAGAGTAATTCTCAGCACTGACCTTTCCTGGAGGGTAATTCTCAGTTCTGACATTTCCTGAAGAGTAAATCACAGTACTGACACTTCCTGGAGAGTAATTCTCAGTACTGACCCTTCCTGGAGAGTAATTCTCAGTACTGACTCTTCCTGGAGAGTAGCTATCAGAACTGACCCTTCCTGGAGAGTAATTCTCAGTACTGACCCTTCCTGGAGAGTAATTCTCAGTACTGACCCTTCCTGGAGAGTAATTCTCAGTACTGACCCTTCCTGGAGAGTAATTCTCAGTACTGACCCTTCCTGGAGAGTAATTCTCAGTACTGACCTTTCCTGAAGAGTACTTCACAGTACTGACACTTCCTGGAGAGTAATTCTCAGTACTGACCCTTCCTGGAGAGTAATTCTCAGTACTGACCCTTCCTGGAGAGTAATTCTCAGTACTGACCTTTCCTGGAGGGTAATTCTCAGTATTGACCCTTCCTGGAGAGTAATTCGTAGTACTGAATCTTTTTGGAGAGCAATTCTCAATACTGAACTTCCCTGGAGAGTAATTCTCAGTACTGACTCTTCCTGGAGAGTAGCTATCAGAACTGACCCTTCCTGGAGAGTAATTCTCTGTACTGACACTTCCTGGAGAGTAATTCTCAGTACTGACCCTTCCTGGAGATTAATACTCAGTACTGACCTTTCCTGGAGGGTCATTCTCAGTTCTTACCTTTCCTGAAGAGTAATTCTCAGTACTGACCTTCACTGGAGGGTAATTCTCAGTACTGAACCATCCTGGAGAGTAATTCTTCGCACTGAACTTTCCTGGAGAGTAATTCTCAGTACTGACCTTCCCTGGAGAGTAATTCTCAGTACTGACTCTTCCTGGAAAGTAGCTATCAGAACTGACCCTTCCTGGAGAGTAATTCTCAGTACTGACCCTTCCTGGAGAGTAATTCTCAGTACTGACCTTTCGTGGAGAGTAATTCTCAGTACTGACCTGTCCTGGAGAGTAATTCTAAATACTGACCCTTCCTGGAGAGTAATTCTCAATACTGAAACTTCCTGGAGGATAATTCTCAGTACTGACCCTTCCTGGAGGGTAATTCTCAGTTCTGACCTCCCCTGGAGAGTAATTATCAGTACTGACTCTTCCTGGAGAGTAGCTATCAGTACTGACCCTTCCTGGAGAGTAATTCTCAGTACTGACCCTTCCTGGAGAGTAATTCTCAGTACTGACCCTTCCTGGAGAGTAATTCTCAGTACTGACCTTTCCTGGAGGGTAATTCTCAGTTCTGACATTTCCTGAAGAGTAAATCACAGTACTGACACTTCCTGGAGAGTAATTCTCAGTACTGACCCTTCCTGGAGAGTAATTCTCAGTACTGACTCTTCCTGGAGAGTAGCTATCAGAACTGACCCTTCCTGGAGAGTAATTCTCAGTACTGACCCTTCCTGGAGAGTAATTCTCAGTACTGACCCTTCCTGGAGAGTAATTCTCAGTACTGACCCTTCCTGGAGAGTAATTCTCAGTACTGACCCTTCCTGGAGAGGAATTCTCAGTACTGACCTTTCCTGAAGAGTACTTCACAGTACTGACACTTCCTGGAGAGTAATTCTCAGTACTGACCCTTCCTGGAGAGTAATTCTCAGTACTGACCCTTCCTGGAGAGTAATTCTCAGTACTGACCATTCCTGGAGGGTAATTCTCAGTATTGACCCTTCCTGGAGAGTAATTCTTAGTACTGAATCTTTTTGGAGAGCAATTCTCAGTACTGAGCTTCCCTGGAGAGTAATTCTCAGTACTGACTCTTCCTGGAGAGTAGCTATCAGAACTGACCCTTCCTGGAGAGTAATTCTCAGTACTGACACTTCCTGGAGAGTAATTCTCAGTACTGACCCTTCCTGGAGATTAATACTCAGTACTGACCTTTCCTGGAGGGTCATTCTCAGTTCTTACCTTTCCTGAAGAGTAATTCTCAGTACTGACCTTCACTGGAGGGTAATTCTCAGTACTGAACCATCCTGGAGAGTAATTCTTCGTACTGAACTTTCCTGGAGAGTAATTCTCAGTACTGACCTTCCCTGGAGAGTAATTCTCAGTACTGACCTTTCCTGGAGAGTAATTTTCAGTACTGACCGTTCCTGGAGAGTAATTCTCAGTACTGACCCTTCCTGGAGAGTAATTCTCAGTACTGACCCTTCCTGGAGAGTAATTCTCAGTACTGACACTTCCTGGAGAGTAATTCTCAGTACTGACCCTTCCTGGAGAGTAATTCTCAGTACTGACCTTTCCTGAAGTTACTTCACAGTACTGAACCATCCTGGAGAGTAATTCTTAGTACTGAATCTTTTTGGAGAGCAATTCTCAGTACTGAACTTCCCTGGAGAGTAATTCTCAGTACTGACTCTTCCTGGAGAGTAGCTATCAGAACTGACCCTTCCTGGAGAGTAATTCTCAGTACTGACACTTCCTGGAGAGTAATTCTCAGTACTGACCCTTCCTGGAGATTAATACTCAGTACTGACCTTTCCTGGAGGGTCATTCTCAGTTCTTACCTTTCCTGAAGAGTAATTCTCAGTACTGACCTTCACTGGAGAGTAATTCTCAGTACTGAACCATCCTGGAGAGTAATTCTTCGTACTGAACTTTCCTGGAGAGTAATTCTCAGTACTGACCTTCCCTGGAGAGTAATTCTCAGTACTGACTCTTCCTGGAAAGTAGCTATCAGAACTGACCCTTCCTGGAGAGTAATTCTCAGTACTGACCCTTCCTGGAGAGTAATTCTCAGTACTGACCTTTCCTGGAGGGTAATTCTCAGTACTGACCCTTCCAAAAGAGAGCAATTCTCAGTACTGACCTTTCCTGCAGAGTAATTCTCAGTACTGACCCTTCCTATAGAGTAATTCTCAGTACTGACCCTTCCTGGAGAGCAATTATCAGTACTGACCATTCCTGGAGAGTAATTTTCAGTACTGACCATTCCTGGAGAGTAATTCTCAATACTGACCCTTCCTGGAGAGTAATTCTCAGTACTGACCCTTCCTGGAGAGTAATTCACAGTACTGACCCTTCCTGGAGAGTAATTCTCAGTACTGACCTTTCCTGGAGAGTAATTCTCAGTATTGACCCTTCCTGGAGAGTAATTCTCAGTACTGAAACTTCTTGGAGAGCAAGTCTCAGTACTGAACTTCCCTGGAGAGTAATTCTCAGTACTGACTCTTCCTGGAGAGTATCTATCAGAACTGACACTTCCTGGAGAGTAATTCTCAGTACTGACCCTTCCTATAGAGTAATTCTCAGTACTGACCCTTCCTGGCGAGTAATTCTTAGTACTCAACTTTCCTGGAGAGTAATTCTCAGCACTGACCCTTCCTGGAGAGTAATTCTCAGTACTGACCCTTCCTGGAGAGTAATTCTCAGTACTGACCTTTCCTGGAGAGTAATTCTCAGTACTGACCATTCCTGGTGAGCAATTCTCAGTAGTGACCTTTCCTGCAGAGTAATTCTCAGTACTGACCTTTCCTGGAGAGTAATTCTCAGTACTGACCTGTCCTGGAGAGTAATTCTAAATACTGACCCTTCCTGGAGAGTAATTCTCAACACTGAAACTTCCTGGAGGGTAATTCTCAGTACTGACCCTTCCTGGAGAGTAATTCTCAGTACTGACCTACCCTGGAGAGTAATTCTCAGTACTGACCCTTCCTGGAGAGTAGCTATCAGAACTGACCCTTCCTGGAGAGTATTTCTCAGTACTGACCCTTCCTGGAGAGTAATTCTCAGTACTGACCTTTCCTGGAGGGTAATTCTCAGTTCTGACCTTTCCAGAAGAGTAATTCTCAGTATTGACCCTTCTTCGAGAGTAATTCTCAGTACTGACCCTTCCTGGAGAGTAATTCTTAGTACTGACCTTTCCTGGAGAGTAATTCTCAGTACTGACCTTCCCTGGAGAGTAATTCTCAGTACTGACCCTTCCTGGAGAGCAATTATCAGTACTGACCTTTCCTGGAGAGTAATTTTCAGTACTGACCATTCCTGGAGAGTAATTCTCAATACTGACCCTTCCTGGAGAGTAATTCTCAGTACTGACCCTTCCTGGAGAGTAATTCACAGTACTGACCCTTCCTGGAGAGTAATTCTCAGTACTGACCTTTCCTGGAGAGTAATTCTCAGTATTGACCCTTCCTGGAGAGTAATTCTCAGTACTGAAACTTCTTGGAGAGCAAGTCTCAGTACTGAACTTCCCTGGAGAGTAATTCTCAGTACTGACTCTTCCTGGAGAGTATCTATCAGAACTGACACTTCCTGGAGAGTAATTCTCAGTACTGACCCTTCCTATAGAGTAATTCTCAGTACTGACCCTTCCTGGCGAGTAATTCTTAGTACTCAACTTTCCTGGAGAGTAATTCTCAGCACTGACCCTTCCTGGAGAGTAATTCTCAGTACTGACCCTTCCTGGAGAGTAATTCTCAGTACTGACCTTTCCTGGAGAGTAATTCTCAGTACTGACCATTCCTGGTGAGCAATTCTCAGTAGTGACCTTTCCTGCAGAGTAATTCTCAGTACTGACCTTTCCTGGAGAGTAATTCTCAGTACTGACCTGTCCTGGAGAGTAATTCTAAATACTGACCCTTCCTGGAGAGTAATTCTCAACACTGAAACTTCCTGGAGGGTAATTCTCAGTACTGACCCTTCCTGGAGAGTAATTCTCAGTACTGACCTACCCTGGAGAGTAATTCTCAGTACTGACCCTTCCTGGAGAGTAGCTATCAGAACTGACCCTTCCTGGAGAGTATTTCTCAGTACTGACCCTTCCTGGAGAGTAATTCTCAGTACTGACCTTTCCTGGAGGGTAATTCTCAGTTCTGACCTTTCCAGAAGAGTAATTCTCAGTATTGACCCTTCTTCGAGAGTAATTCTCAGTACTGACCCTTCCTGGAGAGTAATTCTTAGTACTGACCTTTCCTGGAGAGTAATTCTCAGTACTGACCTTCCCTGGAGAGTAATTCTCAGTACTGACTCTTCCTGGAGAGTAGATTTCAGAACTGACCTTTCCTGGAGAGTAATTCTCAGTACTGACCCTTCCTGGAGAGTAATTCTCAGTACTGACCTTTCCTGGAGGGTAATTCTCAGTACTGACCCTTCCTAAAGAGTAATTCTCAGTACTGACCCTTCCTAAAGAGAGCAATTCTCAGTACTGACCTTTCCTGGAGAGTAATTCTCAGTACTGACCCTTCATGGAGAGTAATTCTCAGTACTGACCCTTCGTGGAGAGCAATTCTCGGTACTGACCTTTCCCGGAGAGTAATTATCAGTACTGACCCTTCCTGGAGAGTAATTCTCAGTACTGACCCTTCCTGGAGAGTAATTCTCAGCACTGACTCTTCCTGGAGAGTAGCTATCAGAACTGACCCTTCTGGGAGAGTAATTCTCAGTACTGACCCTTCCTGGAGAGTAATTCTCAGTACTGACCCTTCCTGGAGAGTAATTCTCAGTACTGACCCTTCCTGGAGAGTAATTCTCAGTACTGACCTTTCCTGGAGGGTAATTCTCAGTTCTGACCTTTCCTGAAGAGTAATTCCCAGTTCTGACCCTTCCTGGAGAGCAATTCTCAGTACTGACCTTTCCTGGAGAGTAATTCTAAATACTGACCCTTCCTGGAGAGTAATTCTCAATACTGAAACTTCCTGGAGGGTAATTCTCAGTACTGACCCTTCCTGGAGAGTAATTCTCAGTACTGACCTACTCTGGAGAGTAATTCTCAGTACTGACCCTTCCTGGAGAGTAATTCTCAGTACTGACACTTCCTGGAGAGTAATTCTCAGTACTGACCCTTCCTGGAGAGTAATTCTCAGTACTGACCTTTCCTGAAGAGTACTTCACAGTACTGAACCATCCTGGAGAGTAATTCTTAGTACTGAATCTTTTTGGAGAGCAATTCTCAGTACTGAACTTCCCTGGAGAGTAATTCTCAGTACTGACTCTTCCTGGAGAGTAGCTATCAGAACTGACCCTTCCTGGAGAGTAATTCTCAGTACTGACCCTTCCTGGAGATTAATACTCAGTACTGACCTTTCCTGGAGGGTCATTCTCAGTTCTTACCTTTCCTGAAGAGTAATTCTCAGTACTGACCTTCACTGGAGAGTAATTCTCAGTACTGAACCATCCTGGAGAGTAATTCTTCGTACTGAACTTTCCTGGAGAGTAATTCTCAGTACTGACCTTCCCTGGAGAGTAATTCTCAGTACTGACTCTTCCTGGAAAGTAGCTATCAGAACTGACCCTTCCTGGAGAGTAATTCTCAGTACTGACCCTTCCTGGAGAGTAATTCTCAGTACTGACCTTTCCTGGAGAGTAATTCTCAGTACTGACTCTTCCTGGAGAGTAGCTATCAGAACTGACCCTTCCTGGAGAGCAATTCTGAGTACTGACCTTTCCTGGAGAGTAATTCTCAGTACTGACCCTTCCTATAGAGTAATTCTCAGTACTGACCCTTCCTGGAGAGCAATTATCAGTACTGACCTTTCCTGGAGAGTAATTTTCAGTACTGGCCATTCCTGGAGAGTAATTCTCAGTACTGACCCTTCCTGGAGAGTAATTCTCAGTACTGACCCTTCCTGGAGAGTAATTCACAGTACTGACCCTTCCTGGAGAGTAATTCTCAGTACTGACCTTTCCTGGAGAGTAATTCTCAGTATTGACCCTTCCTGGAGAGTAATTCTCAGTACTGAAACTTCTTGGAGAGCAATTCTCAGTACTGAACTTCCCTGGAGAGTAATTCTCAGTACTGACTCTTCCTGGAGAGTATCTATCAGAACTGACACTTCCTGGATAGTAATTCTCAGTACTGACCTTTCCTGGAGTGTAATTCTCAGTACTGACCCTTCCGAAAGAGAGCAATTCTCAGTACTGACCTTTCCTGGAGAGTAATTCTCAGTACTGACCCTTCCTATAGAGTAATTCTCAGTACTGACCCTTCCTGGCGAGTAATTCTTAGTACTCAACTTTCCTGGAGAGTAATTCTCAGCACTGACCCTTCCTGGAGAGTAATTCTCAGTACTGACCCTTCCTGGAGAGTAATTCTCAGTACTGACCTTTCCTGGAGAGTAATTCTCAGTACTGACCATTCCTGGTGAGCAATTCTCAGTAGTGACCTTTCCTGGAGAGTAATTCTCAGTACTGACCTTTCCTGGAGAGTAATTCTCAGTACTGACCTGTCCTGGAGAGTAATTCTAAATACTGACCCTTCCTGGAGAGTAATTCTCAATACTGAAACTTCCTGGAGGGTAATTCTCAGTACTGACCCTTCCTGGAGAGTATTTCTCAGTACTGACCTTTCCTGGAGAGTAATTCTCAGTACTGACCTTTCCTGGAGGGTAATTCTCAGTTCTGACCTTTCCAGAAGAGTAATTCTCAGTACTGACCCTTCTTCGAGCGTAATTCTCAGTACTGACCCTTCCTGGAGAGTAATTCTTAGTACTGACCTTTCCTGGAGAGTAATTCTCAGTACTGACCTTCCCTGGAGAGTAATTCTCAGTACTGACTCTTCCTGGAGAATAGCTTTCAGAACTGACCTTTCCTGGAGAGTAATTCTCAGTACTGACCCTTCCTGGAGAGTAATTCTCAGTACTGACCTTTCCTGGAGGGTAATTCTCAGAACTGACCGTTCCTAAAGAGTAATTCTCAGTACTGACCCTTCCTAAAGAGAGCAATTCTCAGTACTGACCTTTCCTGGAGAGTAATTCTCAGTTCTGACCCTTCCTGGAGAGCAATTCTCAGTACTGACCTTTCCTGGAGAGTAATTCTAAATACTGACCCCTCCTGGAGAGTAATACTCAATACTGAAACTTCCTGGAGGGTAATTCTCAGTACTGACCCTTCCTGGAGAGTAATTCTCAGTACTGACCCTTCCTGGAGAGTATTTCTCAGTACTGACTCTTCCTGGAGAGTAATTCTCAGTACTGACCTTTCCTGGAGGGTAATTCTCAGTTCTGACCTTTCCTGAAGAGTAATTCTCAGTATTGACCCTTCTTCGAGAGTAATTCTCAGTACTGACCCTTCCTGGAGAGTAATTCTTAGTACTGACCTTTCCTGGAGAGTAATTCTCAGTACTGACCTTCCCTGGAGAGTAATTCTCAGTACTTACCCTTCCTGGAGAGTAATTCTCAGTACTGACCTTTCCTGGAGGGTAATTCTCAGTACTGACCCTTCCTAAAGAGTAATTCTCAGTACTGACCCTTCCTAAAGAGAGCAATTTTCAGTACTGACCTTTCCTGGAGAGTAATTCTCAGTACTGACCCTTCATGGAGAGTAATTGTCAGTACTGACCCTTCGTGGAGAGCAATTCTCAGTACTGACCTTTCCTGGAGAGTAATTATCAGTACTGACCCTTCCTGGAGAGTAATTCTCAGTACTGACCCTTCCTGGAGAGTAATTCTCAGTACTGACTCTTCCTGGAGAGTAGCTATCAGAACTGACCCTTTCTGGAGAGTAATTCTCAGTACTGACCCTTCCTGGAGAGTAATTCTCAGTACTGACCCTTCCTGGAGAGTAATTCTCAGTACTGACCTTTCCTGAAGAGTAATTCCCAGTTCTGACCCTTCCTGGAGAGCAATTCTCAGTACTGACCTTTCCTGGAGAGTAATTCTCAGTACTGACCCTTCCTATAGAGTAATTCTCAGTACTGACCCTTCCTGGAGAGCAATTATCAGTACTGACCATTCCTGGAGAGTAATTTTCAGTACTGACCATTCCTGGAGAGTAATTCTCAATACTGACCCTTCCTGGAGAGTAATTCTCAGTACTGACCCTTCCTGGAGAGTAATTCACAGTACTGACCCTTCCTGGAGAGTAATTCTCAGTACTGACCTTTCCTGGAGAGTAATTCTCAGTATTGACCCTTCCTGGAGAGTAATTCTCAGTACTGAAACTTCTTGGAGAGCAAGTCTCAGTACTGAACTTCCCTGGAGAGTAATTCTCAGTACTGACTCTTCCTGGAGAGTATCTATCAGAACTGACACTTCCTGGAGAGTAATTCTCAGTACTGACCCTTCCTATAGAGTAATTCTCAGTACTGACCCTTCCTGGCGAGTAATTCTTAGTACTCAACTTTCCTGGAGAGTAATTCTCAGCACTGACCCTTCCTGGAGAGTAATTCTCAGTACTGACCCTTCCTGGAGAGTAATTCTCAGTACTGACCTTTCCTGGAGAGTAATTCTCAGTACTGACCATTCCTGGTGAGCAATTCTCAGTAGTGACCTTTCCTGCAGAGTAATTCTCAGTACTGACCTTTCCTGGAGAGTAATTCTCAGTACTGACCTGTCCTGGAGAGTAATTCTAAATACTGACCCTTCCTGGAGAGTAATTCTCAACACTGAAACTTCCTGGAGGGTAATTCTCAGTACTGACCCTTCCTGGAGAGTAATTCTCAGTACTGACCTACCCTGGAGAGTAATTCTCAGTACTGACCCTTCCTGGAGAGTAGCTATCAGAACTGACCCTTCCTGGAGAGTATTTCTCAGTACTGACCCTTCCTGGAGAGTAATTCTCAGTACTGACCTTTCCTGGAGGGTAATTCTCAGTTCTGACCTTTCCAGAAGAGTAATTCTCAGTATTGACCCTTCTTCGAGAGTAATTCTCAGTACTGACCCTTCCTGGAGAGTAATTCTTAGTACTGACCTTTCCTGGAGAGTAATTCTCAGTACTGACCTTCCCTGGAGAGTAATTCTCAGTACTGACCCTTCCTGGAGAGCAATTATCAGTACTGACCTTTCCTGGAGAGTAATTTTCAGTACTGACCATTCCTGGAGAGTAATTCTCAATACTGACCCTTCCTGGAGAGTAATTCTCAGTACTGACCCTTCCTGGAGAGTAATTCACAGTACTGACCCTTCCTGGAGAGTAATTCTCAGTACTGACCTTTCCTGGAGAGTAATTCTCAGTATTGACCCTTCCTGGAGAGTAATTCTCAGTACTGAAACTTCTTGGAGAGCAAGTCTCAGTACTGAACTTCCCTGGAGAGTAATTCTCAGTACTGACTCTTCCTGGAGAGTATCTATCAGAACTGACACTTCCTGGAGAGTAATTCTCAGTACTGACCCTTCCTATAGAGTAATTCTCAGTACTGACCCTTCCTGGCGAGTAATTCTTAGTACTCAACTTTCCTGGAGAGTAATTCTCAGCACTGACCCTTCCTGGAGAGTAATTCTCAGTACTGACCCTTCCTGGAGAGTAATTCTCAGTACTGACCTTTCCTGGAGAGTAATTCTCAGTACTGACCATTCCTGGTGAGCAATTCTCAGTAGTGACCTTTCCTGGAGAGTAATTCTCAGTACTGACCTTTCCTGGAGAGTAATTCTCAGTACTGACCTGTCCTGGAGAGTAATTCTAAATACTGACCCTTCCTGGAGAGTAATTCTCAACACTGAAACTTCCTGGAGGGTAATTCTCAGTACTGACCCTTCCTGGAGAGTAATTCTCAGTACTGACCTACCCTGGAGAGTAATTCTCAGTACTGACCCTTCCTGGAGAGTAGCTATCAGAACTGACCCTTCCTGGAGAGTATTTCTCAGTACTGACCCTTCCTGGAGAGTAATTCTCAGTACTGACCTTTCCTGGAGGGTAATTCTCAGTTCTGACCTTTCCAGAAGAGTAATTCTCAGTATTGACCCTTCTTCGAGAGTAATTCTCAGTACTGACCCTTCCTGGAGAGTAATTCTTAGTACTGACCTTTCCTGGAGAGTAATTCTCAGTACTGACCTTCCCTGGAGAGTAATTCTCAGTACTGACTCTTCCTGGAGAGTAGATTTCAGAACTGACCTTTCCTGGAGAGTAATTCTCAGTACTGACCCTTCCTGGAGAGTAATTCTCAGTACTGACCTTTCCTGGAGGGTAATTCTCAGTACTGACCCTTCCTAAAGAGTAATTCTCAGTACTGACCCTTCCTAAAGAGAGCAATTCTCAGTACTGACCTTTCCTGGAGAGTAATTCTCAGTACTGACCCTTCATGGAGAGTAATTCTCAGTACTGACCCTTCGTGGAGAGCAATTCTCGGTACTGACCTTTCCCGGAGAGTAATTATCAGTACTGACCCTTCCTGGAGAGTAATTCTCAGTACTGACCCTTCCTGGAGAGTAATTCTCAGCACTGACTCTTCCTGGAGAGTAGCTATCAGAACTGACCCTTCTGGGAGAGTAATTCTCAGTACTGACCCTTCCTGGAGAGTAATTCTCAGTACTGACCCTTCCTGGAGAGTAATTCTCAGTACTGACCCTTCCTGGAGAGTAATTCTCAGTACTGACCTTTCCTGGAGGGTAATTCTCAGTTCTGACCTTTCCTGAAGAGTAATTCCCAGTTCTGACCCTTCCTGGAGAGCAATTCTCAGTACTGACCTTTCCTGGAGAGTAATTCTAAATACTGACCCTTCCTGGAGAGTAATTCTCAATACTGAAACTTCCTGGAGGGTAATTCTCAGTACTGACCCTTCCTGGAGAGTAATTCTCAGTACTGACCTACTCTGGAGAGTAATTCTCAGTACTGACCCTTCCTGGAGAGTAATTCTCAGTACTGACACTTCCTGGAGAGTAATTCTCAGTACTGACCCTTCCTGGAGAGTAATTCTCAGTACTGACCTTTCCTGAAGAGTACTTCACAGTACTGAACCATCCTGGAGAGTAATTCTTAGTACTGAATCTTTTTGGAGAGCAATTCTCAGTACTGAACTTCCCTGGAGAGTAATTCTCAGTACTGACTCTTCCTGGAGAGTAGCTATCAGAACTGACCCTTCCTGGAGAGTAATTCTCAGTACTGACCCTTCCTGGAGATTAATACTCAGTACTGACCTTTCCTGGAGGGTCATTCTCAGTTCTTACCTTTCCTGAAGAGTAATTCTCAGTACTGACCTTCACTGGAGAGTAATTCTCAGTACTGAACCATCCTGGAGAGTAATTCTTCGTACTGAACTTTCCTGGAGAGTAATTCTCAGTACTGACCTTCCCTGGAGAGTAATTCTCAGTACTGACTCTTCCTGGAAAGTAGCTATCAGAACTGACCCTTCCTGGAGAGTAATTCTCAGTACTGACCCTTCCTGGAGAGTAATTCTCAGTACTGACCTTTCCTGGAGAGTAATTCTCAGTACTGACTCTTCCTGGAGAGTAGCTATCAGAACTGACCCTTCCTGGAGAGCAATTCTGAGTACTGACCTTTCCTGGAGAGTAATTCTCAGTACTGACCCTTCCTATAGAGTAATTCTCAGTACTGACCCTTCCTGGAGAGCAATTATCAGTACTGACCTTTCCTGGAGAGTAATTTTCAGTACTGGCCATTCCTGGAGAGTAATTCTCAGTACTGACCCTTCCTGGAGAGTAATTCTCAGTACTGACCCTTCCTGGAGAGTAATTCACAGTACTGACCCTTCCTGGAGAGTAATTCTCAGTACTGACCTTTCCTGGAGAGTAATTCTCAGTATTGACCCTTCCTGGAGAGTAATTCTCAGTACTGAAACTTCTTGGAGAGCAATTCTCAGTACTGAACTTCCCTGGAGAGTAATTCTCAGTACTGACTCTTCCTGGAGAGTATCTATCAGAACTGACACTTCCTGGATAGTAATTCTCAGTACTGACCTTTCCTGGAGTGTAATTCTCAGTACTGACCCTTCCGAAAGAGAGCAATTCTCAGTACTGACCTTTCCTGGAGAGTAATTCTCAGTACTGACCCTTCCTATAGAGTAATTCTCAGTACTGACCCTTCCTGGCGAGTAATTCTTAGTACTCAACTTTCCTGGAGAGTAATTCTCAGCACTGACCCTTCCTGGAGAGTAATTCTCAGTACTGACCCTTCCTGGAGAGTAATTCTCAGTACTGACCTTTCCTGGAGAGTAATTCTCAGTACTGACCATTCCTGGTGAGCAATTCTCAGTAGTGACCTTTCCTGGAGAGTAATTCTCAGTACTGACCTTTCCTGGAGAGTAATTCTCAGTACTGACCTGTCCTGGAGAGTAATTCTAAATACTGACCCTTCCTGGAGAGTAATTCTCAATACTGAAACTTCCTGGAGGGTAATTCTCAGTACTGACCCTTCCTGGAGAGTATTTCTCAGTACTGACCTTTCCTGGAGAGTAATTCTCAGTACTGACCTTTCCTGGAGGGTAATTCTCAGTTCTGACCTTTCCAGAAGAGTAATTCTCAGTACTGACCCTTCTTCGAGCGTAATTCTCAGTACTGACCCTTCCTGGAGAGTAATTCTTAGTACTGACCTTTCCTGGAGAGTAATTCTCAGTACTGACCTTCCCTGGAGAGTAATTCTCAGTACTGACTCTTCCTGGAGAATAGCTTTCAGAACTGACCTTTCCTGGAGAGTAATTCTCAGTACTGACCCTTCCTGGAGAGTAATTCTCAGTACTGACCTTTCCTGGAGGGTAATTCTCAGAACTGACCGTTCCTAAAGAGTAATTCTCAGTACTGACCCTTCCTAAAGAGAGCAATTCTCAGTACTGACCTTTCCTGGAGAGTAATTCTCAGTTCTGACCCTTCCTGGAGAGCAATTCTCAGTACTGACCTTTCCTGGAGAGTAATTCTAAATACTGACCCCTCCTGGAGAGTAATACTCAATACTGAAACTTCCTGGAGGGTAATTCTCAGTACTGACCCTTCCTGGAGAGTAATTCTCAGTACTGACCCTTCCTGGAGAGTATTTCTCAGTACTGACTCTTCCTGGAGAGTAATTCTCAGTACTGACCTTTCCTGGAGGGTAATTCTCAGTTCTGACCTTTCCTGAAGAGTAATTCTCAGTATTGACCCTTCTTCGAGAGTAATTCTCAGTACTGACCCTTCCTGGAGAGTAATTCTTAGTACTGACCTTTCCTGGAGAGTAATTCTCAGTACTGACCTTCCCTGGAGAGTAATTCTCAGTACTTACCCTTCCTGGAGAGTAATTCTCAGTACTGACCTTTCCTGGAGGGTAATTCTCAGTACTGACCCTTCCTAAAGAGTAATTCTCAGTACTGACCCTTCCTAAAGAGAGCAATTTTCAGTACTGACCTTTCCTGGAGAGTAATTCTCAGTACTGACCCTTCATGGAGAGTAATTGTCAGTACTGACCCTTCGTGGAGAGCAATTCTCAGTACTGACCTTTCCTGGAGAGTAATTATCAGTACTGACCCTTCCTGGAGAGTAATTCTCAGTACTGACCCTTCCTGGAGAGTAATTCTCAGTACTGACTCTTCCTGGAGAGTAGCTATCAGAACTGACCCTTTCTGGAGAGTAATTCTCAGTACTGACCCTTCCTGGAGAGTAATTCTCAGTACTGACCCTTCCTGGAGAGTAATTCTCAGTACTGACCTTTCCTGAAGAGTAATTCCCAGTTCTGACCCTTCCTGGAGAGCAATTCTCAGTACTGACCTTTCCTGGAGAGCAATTCGCAGTTCTGACCCTTCCTGGAGAGCAATTCTCAGTACTGACCTTTCCTGGAGAGCAATTCTAAATACTGACCCTTCCTGGAGAGTAATTCTCAATACTGAAACTTCCTGGAGGGCAATTCTCAGTACTGACCCTTCCTGGAGAGTAATTCTCAGTACTGACGTACCCTGGAGAGTAATTCTCAGTACTGACTCTTCCTGGAGAGTAGCTATCGGAACTGACCCTTCCTGGAGAGTATTTCTCAGTACTGACCCTTCCTGGAGAGTAATTCTCAGTACTGACCTTTCCTGGAGGGTAATTCTCAGTTCTGACCTTTCCTGAAGAGTAATTCTCAGTACTGACCCTTCTTTGAGAGTAATTCTCAGTAGTGACCCTTCCTGGAGAGTAATTCTTAGTACTGACCTTTCATGGAGAGTAATCCTTAGTACTGACCTTTCCTGGAGAGTAATTCTCAGTACTGACCTTCCCTGGAGAGTAATTCTCAGTACTGACTCTTCCTGGAGAGTAGCTATCAGAACTGACCTTTCCTGGAGAGTAATTCTCAGAACTGACCCTTCCTGGAGAGTAATTCTCAGTACTGACCTTTCCTGGAGGGTAATTCTCAGTACTGACCCTTCCTAAAGAGTAATTCTCAGTACTGACCCTTCCTAAAGAGAGCAATTCTCAGTAGTGACCTTTCCTGGAGTGTAATTCTCAGTACTGACCCTTCATGGAGAGTAATTCTCAGTACTGACCCTTCGTGGAGAGCAATTCTCGGTACTGACCTTCCTGGAGAGTAATTATCAGTACTGACCCTTCCTGGAGAGTAATTCTCAGTACTGACCCTTCCTGGAGAGTAATTCTCAGTACTGACTCTTCCTGGAGAGTAGCTATCAGAACTGACCCTTCCTGGAGAGTAATTCTCAGTACTGTCCCTTCCTGGAGAGTAATTCTCAGTACTGACCATTCCTGGAGAGTAATTCTCAGTACTGACCCTTCCTGGAGAGTAATTCTCAGTACTGACCTTTCCTGGAGGGTGATTCTCAGTTCTGACCTTTCCTGAAGAGTAATTCTCAGTTCTGACCCTTCCTGGAGAGCAATTCTAAATACTGACCCTTCCTGGAGAGTAATTCTCGATACTGAAACTTCCTGGAGGGCAATTCTCAGAACTGACCCTTCCTGGGGAGTAATTCTCAGTACTGACCTACCCTGGAGAGTAATTCTCAGTACTGACTCTTCCTGGAGAGTAGCTATCGGAACTGACCCTTCCTGGAGAGTATTTCTCAGTACTGACCCTTCCTGGAGAGTAATTCTCAGTACTGACCTTTCCTGGAGGGTAATTCTCAGGTCTGACCTTTCCTGAAGAGTAATTCTCAGTACTGACCCTTCTTCGAGAGTAATTCTCAGTAGTGACCCTTCTTGGAGAGTAATTCTTAGTACTGACCTTTCATGGAAAGTAATTCTCAGTACTGACCTTCCCTGGAGAGTAATTCTCAGTACTGACTCTTCCTGGAGAGTAGCTATCAGAACTGACCTTTCCTGGAGAGTAATTCTCAGTACTGACCCTTCCTGGAGAGTAATTCTCAGTACTGACCTTTCGTGGAGGGTAATTCTCAGTACTGACCCTTCCTAACGAGTAATTCTCAGTACTGACCCTTCCTAAAGAGAGCAATTCTCAGTACTGACCTTTCCTGGAGAGTAATTCTCAGTACTGACCCTTCATGGAGAGTAATTCTCAGTACTGACCCTTCGTGGAGAGCAATTCTCGGTACTGACCTTTCCTGGAGAGTAATTATCAGTACTGACCCTTCCTGGAGAGTAATTCTCAGTACTGACCCTTCCTGGAGAGTAATTCTCAGTACTGACTCTTCCTGGAGAGTAGCTATCAGAACTGACCCTTTCTGGAGAGTAATTCTCAGTACTGACCCTTCCTGGAGAGTAATTCTCAGTACTGACCCTTCCTGGAGAGTAATTCTCAGTACTGACCTTTCCTGAAGAGTAATTCCCAGTTCTGACCCTTCCTGGAGAGCAATTCTCAGTACTGACCTTTCCTGGAGAGCAATTCGCAGTTCTGACCCTTCCTGGAGAGCAATTCTCAGTACTGACCTTTCCTGGAGAGCAATTCTAAATACTGACCCTTCCTGGAGAGTAATTCTCAATACTGAAACTTCCTGGAGGGCAATTCTCAGTACTGACCCTTCCTGGAGAGTAATTCTCAGTACTGACGTACCCTGGAGAGTAATTCTCAGTACTGACTCTTCCTGGAGAGTAGCTATCGGAACTGACCCTTCCTGGAGAGTATTTCTCAGTACTGACCCTTCCTGGAGAGTAATTCTCAGTACTGACCTTTCCTGGAGGGTAATTCTCAGTTCTGACCTTTCCTGAAGAGTAATTCTCAGTACTGACCCTTCTTTGAGAGTAATTCTCAGTAGTGACCCTTCCTGGAGAGTAATTCTTAGTACTGACCTTTCATGGAGAGTAATCCTTAGTACTGACCTTTCCTGGAGAGTAATTCTCAGTACTGACCTTCCCTGGAGAGTAATTCTCAGTACTGACTCTTCCTGGAGAGTAGCTATCAGAACTGACCTTTCCTGGAGAGTAATTCTCAGAACTGACCCTTCCTGGAGAGTAATTCTCAGTACTGACCTTTCCTGGAGGGTAATTCTCAGTACTGACCCTTCCTAAAGAGTAATTCTCAGTACTGACCCTTCCTAAAGAGAGCAATTCTCAGTAGTGACCTTTCCTGGAGTGTAATTCTCAGTACTGACCCTTCATGGAGAGTAATTCTCAGTACTGACCCTTCGTGGAGAGCAATTCTCGGTACTGACCTTCCTGGAGAGTAATTATCAGTACTGACCCTTCCTGGAGAGTAATTCTCAGTACTGACCCTTCCTGGAGAGTAATTCTCAGTACTGACTCTTCCTGGAGAGTAGCTATCAGAACTGACCCTTCCTGGAGAGTAATTCTCAGTACTGTCCCTTCCTGGAGAGTAATTCTCAGTACTGACCATTCCTGGAGAGTAATTCTCAGTACTGACCCTTCCTGGAGAGTAATTCTCAGTACTGACCTTTCCTGGAGGGTGATTCTCAGTTCTGACCTTTCCTGAAGAGTAATTCTCAGTTCTGACCCTTCCTGGAGAGCAATTCTAAATACTGACCCTTCCTGGAGAGTAATTCTCGATACTGAAACTTCCTGGAGGGCAATTCTCAGAACTGACCCTTCCTGGGGAGTAATTCTCAGTACTGACCTACCCTGGAGAGTAATTCTCAGTACTGACTCTTCCTGGAGAGTAGCTATCGGAACTGACCCTTCCTGGAGAGTATTTCTCAGTACTGACCCTTCCTGGAGAGTAATTCTCAGTACTGACCTTTCCTGGAGGGTAATTCTCAGGTCTGACCTTTCCTGAAGAGTAATTCTCAGTACTGACCCTTCTTCGAGAGTAATTCTCAGTAGTGACCCTTCTTGGAGAGTAATTCTTAGTACTGACCTTTCATGGAAAGTAATTCTCAGTACTGACCTTCCCTGGAGAGTAATTCTCAGTACTGACTCTTCCTGGAGAGTAGCTATCAGAACTGACCTTTCCTGGAGAGTAATTCTCAGTACTGACCCTTCCTGGAGAGTAATTCTCAGTACTGACCTTTCGTGGAGGGTAATTCTCAGTACTGACCCTTCCTAACGAGTAATTCTCAGTACTGACCCTTCCTAAAGAGAGCAATTCTCAGTACTGACCTTTCCTGGAGAGTAATTCTCAGTACTGACCCTTCATGGAGAGTAATTCTCAGTACTGACCCTTCGTGGAGAGCAATTCTCGGTACTGACCTTTCCTGGAGAGTAATTATCAGTACTGACCCTTCCTGGAGAGTAATTCTCAGTACTGACCCTTCCTGGAGAGTAATTCTCAGTACTGACTCTTCCTGGAGAGTAGCTATCAGAACTGACCCTTCCTGGAGAGTAATTCTCAGTACTGACCCTTCCTGGAGAGTAATTCTCAGTACTGACCCTTCCTGGAGAGTAATTCCCAGTACTGACCCTTCCTGGAGAGTAATTCTCAGTACTGACTTTTCCTGGAGGGTAATTCTCAGTTCTGACCTTTCCTGAAGAGCAATTCGCAGTACTGACTCTTCCTGGAGAGTAGCTATCAGAACTGACTCTTCCTGGAGAGTAATTCTCAGTACTGACCCTTCCTGGAGAGTAATTCTCAGTACTGACCCATCCTGGAGAGTAATTCTCAGTACTGACCCTTCCTGGAGAATAATTCTCAGTACTAACCTTTCCTGGAGAGTAATTTTCAGTACTGACCTTTCCTGAAGAGTAATTCCCAGTTTTGACGCTTCCTGGAGAGCAATTCCCAGTACTGACCTTTCCTGGAGAGTAATTCTAAATACTAACCCTTCCTGGAGAGTAATTCTCAATACTGAAACTTCCTGGAGTGAAATTCTCAGTACTGACCCTTCCTGGAGAGTAATTCTCAGTACTGACCTGTCCTGGAGAGCCATTCTCAGTACTGACCCTTCTTGGAGAGTAATTCTCACTTCTCAGCTTTCCTGGAGAGTAATTCTCAGCACTGACACTTCCTGGAGAGTAACTATCAGAACTGACCTTTCCTGAAGAGTAATTCTCAGTTCTGACCCTTCCTGGAGAGCAATTCTCAGTACTGACCTTTCCTGGAGAGTAATTCTCAGTACTGACCTTTCCTGAAGAGTAATTCTCAGTTCTGACCCTTCCTGGAGAGCAATTATCAGTACTGACCTTTCCTGGAGAGCAATTCTCAGTTCTGACCCTTCCTGGAGAGCAATTCTCAGTACTGACCTTTCCTGGAGAGCAATTCTAAATACTGACCCTTCCTGGAGAGTAATTCTCAATACTGAAACTTCCTGGAGGGCAATTCTCAGTACTGACCCTTCCTGGAGAGTAATTCTCAGTACTGACCTACCCTGGAGAGTAATTCTCAGTACTGACTCTTCCTGGAGAGTAGCTATCGGAACTGACCTTTCCTGGAGAGTAATTCTCAGTACTGACCCTTCCTGGAGAGTAATTCTCAGTACTGACCTTTCCTGGAGGGTAATTCTCAGTACTGACCTTTCCTGAAGAGTAATTCTCAGTACTGACCCTTCTTTGAGAGTAATTCTCAGTAGTGACCTTTCCTGGAGAGTAGTTCTCAGTACTGACCCTTCATGGAGAGTAATTCTCAGTACTGACCCTTCGTGGAGAGCAATTCTCGGTACTGACCTTCCTGGAGAGTAATTATCAGTACTGACCCTTCCTGGAGAGTAATTCTCAGTACTGACCCTTCCTGGAGAGTAATTCTCAGTACTGACTCTTCCTGGAGAGTAGCTATCAGAACTGACCCTTCCTGGAGAGTAATTCTCAGTACTGTCCCTTCCTGGAGAGTAATTCTCAGTACTGACCATTCCTGGAGAGTAATTCTCAGTACTGACCCTTCCTGGAGAGTAATTCTCAGTACTGACCTTTCCTGGAGGGTAATTCTCAGTTCTGACCTTTCCTGAAGAGTAATTCTCAGTTCTGACCCTTCCTGGAGAGCAATTCTAAATACTGACCCTTCCTGGAGAGTAATTCTCAATACTGAAACTTCCTGGAGGGCAATTCTCAGAAATGACCCTTCCTGGGGAGTAATTCTCAGTACTGACCTACCCTGGAGAGTAATTCTCAGTACTGACTCTTCCTGGAGAGTAGCTATCGGAACTGACCCTTCCTGGAGAGTATTTCTCAGTACTGACCCTTCCTGGAGAGTAATTCTCAGTACTGACACTTCCTGGAGGGTAATTCTCAGTTCTGACCTTTCCTGAAGAGTAATTCTCAGTACTGACCCTTCTTCGAGAGTAATTCTCAGTAGTGACCCTTCCTGGAGAGTAATTCTTAGTACTGACCTTTCATGGAGAGTAATTCTTAGTACTGACCTTCCCTGGAGAGTAATTCTCAGTACTGACTCTTCCTGGAGAGTAGCTATCAGAACTGACCTTTCCTGGAGAGTAATTCTCAGTACTGACCCTTCCTGGAGAGTAATTCTCAGTACTGACCTTTCGTGGAGGGTAATTCTCAGTACTGACCCTTCCTAACGAGTAATTCTCAGTACTGACCCTTCCTAAAGAGAGCAATTCTCAGTACTGACCTTTCCTGGAGAGTAATTCTCAGTACTGACCCTTCATGGAGAGTAATTCTCAGTACTGACCCTTCGTGGAGAGCAATTCTCGGTACTGACCTTTCCTGGAGAGTAATTATCAGTACTGACCCTTCCTGGAGAGTAGTTCTCAGTACTGACCCTTCCTGGAGAGTAATTCTCAGTACTGACTCTTCCTGGAGAGTAGCTATCAGAACTGACCCTTCCTGGAGAGTAATTCTCAGTACTGACCCTTCCTGGAGAGTGATTCTCAGTACTGACCCTTCCTGGAGAGTAATTCCCAGTACTGACCCTTCCTGGAGAGTAATTCTCAGTACTGACTTTTCCTGGAGGGTAATTCTCAGTTCTGACCTTTCCTGAAGAGCAATTCGCAGTACTGACTCTTCCTGGAGAGTAGCTATCAGAACTGACTCTTCCTGGAGAGTAATTCTCAGTACTGACCCTTCCTGGAGAGTAATTCTCAGTACTGACCCATCCTGGAGAGTAATTCTCAGTACTGACCCTTCCTGGAGAATAATTCTCAGTACTAACCTTTCCTGGAGAGTAATTTTCAGTACTGACCTTTCCTGAAGAGTAATTCCAGTTTTGACGCTTCCTGGAGAGCAATTCCCAGTACTGACCTTTCCTGGAGAGTAATTCTAAATACTAACCCTTCCTGGAGAGTAATTCTCAATACTGAAACTTCCTGGAGTGAAATGCTCAGTACTGACCCTTCCTGGAGAGTAATTCTCAGTACTGACCTTTCCTGGAGAGTAATTCTGAGTACTGACCCTTCCTGGAGGGTAATTCTCAGTACTGACCTTTCCTGGAGAGTAATTCTCAGTACTGACCTTTCCGCGAGGGTAATTCTCAGTACTGACCCTTCCTGGAGAGTAATTCTCAGGACTGACCTTTCCTGGGGAGTAATTCTCAGTACTGACCTTTCCTGGAGAGTAATTCTCAGCACTGACCTTTCCTCGATGGTAATTCTCAGTACTGACCGTTCCTGGTGATTAATTCTCAGTACTGACCTTTCCTGGGGAGTAATTCTCAGTATTGACCTTTCCTGGAGAGTAATTCTCAGTACTGACCTGTCCTGGAGAGCCATTCTCAGTACTGACCCTTCTTGGAGAGTAATTCTCACTACTCAGCTTTCCTGGAGAGTAATTCTCAGCACTGACACTTCCTGGAGAGTAACTATCAGAACTGACCTTTCCTGAAGAGTAATTCTCAGTTCTGACCCTTCCTGGAGAGCAATTCTCAGTACTGACCTTTCCTGGAGAGTAATTCTAAATACTGAAACTTCCTGGAGGGTAATTCTCAGTACTGACCCTTCCTGGAGAGTAATTCTCAGTACTGACCTACCCTGGAGAGTAATTCTCAGTACTGACCCTTCCTGGAGAGTAATTCTCAGTACTGATCTTTCCTGGAGGGTAATTCTCAGTTCTGACCTTTCCTGAAGAGTAATTCTCAGTTCTGACCCATCCTGGAGAGCAATTCTCAGTACTGACCTTTCCTGGAGAGCAATTATAAATACTGACCCTTCCTGGAGAGTAATTCTCAATACTGAATCTTCCTGGAGGGTAATTCTCAGTACTGACCCTTCCTGGAGAGTAATTCTCAGTACTGACCTACCCTGGAGAGTAATTCTCAGTACTGACTCTTCCTGGAGAGCAGCTATCGGAACTGACCCTTCCTGGAGAGTATTTCTCAGTACTGACCCATCCTGGAGTGTAATTCTCAGTACTGACCTTTCCTGGAGGGTAATTCTCAGTTCTGACCTTTCCTGAAGAGTAATTCTCAGTACTGACCCTTCTTCGAGAGTAATTCTCAGTAGTGACCCTTCCTGGAGAGTAATTCTTAGTACTGAACTTTCATGGAGAGTAATTCTCAGTACTGACCTTTCCTGGAGAGTAATTCTCAGTACTGACTCTTCCTGGAGAGTAGCTATCAGAACTGACCTTTCCTGGAGAGTAATTCTCAGTACTGACCCTTCCTGGAGAGTAATTCTCAGTACTGACCTTTCCTGGAGGGTAATTCTCAGTACTGACCCTTCCTAACGAGTAATTCTCAGTACTGACCCTTCCTAAAGAGAGCAATTCTCAGTACTGACCTTTCCTGGAGAGTAATTCTCAGTACTGACACTTCATGGAGAGTAATTCTCAGTACTGACCCTTCGTGGAGAGCAATTCTCGGTACTGACCTTTCCTGGAGAGTAATTATCAGTACTGACCCTTCCTGGAGAGTAATTCTCAGTACTGACCCTTCCTGGAGAGTAATTCTCAGTACTGACTCTTCCTGGAGAGTAGCTATCAGAACTGACCCTTCCTGGAGAGTAATTCTCAGTACTGACCCTTCCTGGAGAGTAATTCTCAGTACTGACACTTCCTGGAGAGTAATTCTCAGTACTGACCCTTCCTGGAGAGTAATTCTCAGTACTGACCCTTCCTGGAGAGTAATTCTCAGTACTGACCTTTCCTGGAGGGTAATTCTCAGTACTGACCCTTCCTAAAGAGTAATTCTCAGTACTGACCCTTCCTAAAGAGAGCAATTCTCAGTACTGACCTTTCCTGGAGAGTAATTCTCAGTACTGACCCTTCATGGAGAGTAATTCTCAGTACTGACCCTTCGTGGAGAGCAATTCTCGGTACTGACCTTTCCTGGAGAGTAATTATCAGTACTGACCCTTCCTGGAGAGTAATTCTCAGTACTGACCCTTCCTGGAGAGTAATTCTCAGTACTGACTCTTCCTGGAGAGTAGCTATCAGAACTGACCCTTCCTGGAGAGTAATTCTCAGTACTGACCCTTCCTGGAGAGTAATTCTCAGTACTGACCCATCCTGGAGAGTAATTCTCAGTACTGACCCTTCCTGGAGAGTAATTCTCAGTACTAACCTTTCCTGGAGAGTAATTTTCAGTACTGACCTTTCCTGAAGAGTAATTCTCAGTTCTGACGCTTCCTGGAGAGCAATTCTCAGTACTGACATTTCCTGGAGAGTAATTCTAAATACTAACCCTTCCTGGAGAGTAATTCTCAATACTGAAACTTCCTGGAGGGAAATTTTCTGTACTGAACCTTCTTGGAGAGCAATTCTCAGTACTGACCTTTCCTGGAGAGTAATTCTCAGTAATGACCCTTCCTGGAGAGTAATTCTCAGTACTGACCCTTCCTGGAGAGTAATTCTCAGTACTGACCCTTCCTATAGAGTAATTCTCAGTACTGACCCTTCCTGGAGAGCAATTCTCAGTACTGACCTTTCCTGGAGAGTAATTCTCAGTACTAACGCTTCGTGGAGAGTAATTCTCAGTAATGACCTTTCCTGGAGGGTAATTCTCAGTTCTGACCTTTCGTGGAGGGTAATTCTCAGTACTGACCCTTCCTAACGAGTAATTCTCAGTACTGACCCTTCCTAAAGAGAGCAATTCTCAGTACTGACCTTTCCTGGAGAGTAATTCTCAGTACTGACCCTTCATGGAGAGTAATTCTCAGTACTGACCCTTCGTGGAGAGCAATTCTCGGTACTGACCTTTCCTGGAGAGTAATTATCAGTACTGACCCTTCCTGGAGAGTAATTCTCAGTACTGACCCTTCCTGGAGAGTAATTCTCAGTACTGACTCTTCCTGGAGAGTAGCTATCAGAACTGACCCTTCCTGGAGAGTAATTCTCAGTACTGACCCTTCCTGGAGAGTGATTCTCAGTACTGACCCTTCCTGGAGAGTAATTCCCAGTACTGACCCTTCCTGGAGAGTAATTCTCAGTACTGACTTTTCCTGGAGGGTAATTCTCAGTTCTGACCTTTCCTGAAGAGTAATTCGCAGTACTGACTCTTCCTGGAGAGTAGCTATCAGAACTGACTCTTCCTGGAGAGTAATTCTCAGTACTGACCCTTCCTGGAGAGTAATTCTCAGTACTGACCCATCCTGGAGAGTAATTCTCAGTACTGACCCTTCCTGGAGAATAATTCTCAGTACTAACCTTTCCTGGAGAGTAATTTTCAGTACTGACCTTTCCTGAAGAGTAATTCCCAGTTTTGACGCTTCCTGGAGTGAAATTCTCAGTACTGACCCTTCCTGGAGAGTAATTCTCAGTACTGACCTTTCCTGGAGAGTAATTCTGAGTACTGACCCTTCCTGGAGGGTAATTCTCAGTACTGACCTTTCCTGGAGAGTAATTCTCAGTACTGACCTTTCCGCGAGGGTAATTCTCAGTACTGACCCTTCCTGGAGAGTAATTCTCAGGACTGACCTTTCCTGGGGAGTAATTCACAGTACTGACCTTTCCTGGAGAGTAATTCTCAGCACTGACCTTTCCTCGATGGTAATTCTCAGTACTGACCGTTCCTGGTGAGTAATTCTCAGTACTGACCTTTCCTGGAGAGTAATTCTCAGTATTGACCTTTCCTGGAGAGTAATTCTCAGTACTGACCTGTCCTGGAGAGCCATTCTCAGTACTGACCCTTCTTGGAGAGTAATTCTCACTACTCAGCTTTCCTGGAGAGTAATTCTCAGCACTGACACTTCCTGGAGAGTAACTATCAGAACTGACCTTTCCTGAAGAGTAATTCTCAGTTCTGACCCTTCCTGGAGAGCAATTCTCAGTACTGACCTTTCCTGGAGAGTAATTCTAAATACTGAAACTTCCTGGAGGGTAATTCTCAGTACTGACCCTTCCTGGAGAGTAATTCTCAGTACTGACCTACCCTGGAGAGTAATTCTCAGTACTGACCCTTCCTGGAGAGTAATTCTCAGTACTGATCTTTCCTGGAGGGTAATTCTCAGTTCTGACCTTTCCTGAAGAGTAATTCTCAGTTCTGACCCTTCCTGGAGAGCAATTCTCAGTACTGACCTTTCCTGGAGAGCAATTCTAAATACTGACCCTTCCTGGAGAGTAATTCTCAATACTGAATCTTCCTGGAGGGTAATTCTCAGTACTGACCCTTCCTGGAGAGTAATTCTCAGTACTGACCTACCCTGGAGAGTAATTCTCAGTACTGACTCTTCCTGGAGAGCAGCTATCGGAACTGACCCTTCCTGGAGAGTATTGCTCAGTACTGACCCATCCTGGAGTGTAATTCTCAGTACTGACCTTTCCTGGAGGGTAATTCTCAGTTCTGACCTTTCCTGAAGAGTAATTCTCAGTACTGACCCTTCTTCGAGAGTAATTCTCAGTAGTGACCCTTCCTGGAGAGTAATTCTTAGTACTGAACTTTCATGGAGAGTAATTCTCAGTACTGACCTTCCCTGGAGAGTAATTCTCAGTACTGACTCTTCCTGGAGAGTAGCTATCAGAACTGACCTTTCCTGGAGAGTAATTCTCAGTACTGACCCTTCCTGGAGAGTAATTCTCAGTACTGACCTTTCCTGGAGGGTAATTCTCAGTACTGACCCTTCCTAACGAGTAATTCTCAGTACTGACCCTTCCTAAAGAGAGCAATTCTCAGTACTGACCCTTCATGGAGAGTAATTCTCAGTACTGACCCTTCGTGGAGAGCAATTCTCGGTACTGACCTTTCCTGGAGAGTAATTATCAGTACTGACCCTTCCTGGAGAGTAATTCTCAGTACTGACCCTTCCTGGAGAGTAATTCTCAGTACTGACTCTTCCTGGAGAGTAGCTATCAGAACTGACCCTTCCTGGAGAGTAATTCTCAGTACTGACCCTTCCTGGAGAGTAATTCTCAGTACTGACACTTCCTGGAGAGTAATTCTCAGTACTGACCCTTCCTGGAGAGTAATTCTCAGTACTGACCCTTCCTGGAGAGTAATTCTCAGTACTGACCTTTCCTGGAGGGTAATTCTCAGTACTGACCCTTCCTAAAGAGTAATTCTCAGTACTGACCCTTCCTAAAGAGAGCAATTATCAGTACTGACCTTTCCTGGAGAGTAATTCTCAGTACTGACCCTTCATGGAGAGTAATTCTCAGTACTGACCCTTCGTGGAGAGCAATTCTCGGTACTGACCTTTCCTGGAGAGTAATTATCAGTACTGACCCTTCCTGGAGAGTAATTCTCAGTACTGACCCTTCCTGGAGAGTAATTCTCAGTACTGACTCTTCCTGGAGAGTAGCTATCAGAACTGACCCTTCCTGGAGAGTAATTTTCAGTACTGACCCTTCCTGGAGAGTAATTCTCAGTACTGACCCATCCTGGAGAGTAATTCTCAGTACTGACCCTTCCTGGAGAGTAATTCTCAGTACTAACCTTTCCTGGAGAGTAATTTTCAGTACTGACCTTTCCTGAAGAGTAATTCTCAGTTCTGACGCTTCCTGGAGAGCAATTCTCAGTACTGACATTTCCTGGAGAGTAATTCTAAATACTAACCCTTCCTGGAGAGTAATTCTCAATACTGAAACTTCCTGGAGGGAAATTTTCTGTACTGAACCTTCTTGGAGAGCAATTCTCAGTACTGACCTTTCCTGGAGAGTAATTCTCAGTAATGACCCTTCCTGGAGAGTAATTCTCAGTACTGACCCTTCCTGGAGAGTAATTCTCAGTACTGACCCTTCCTATAGAGTAATTCTCAGTACTGACCCTTCCTGGAGAGCAATTCTCAGTACTGACCTTTCCTGGAGAGTAATTCTCAGTATTAACGCTTCCTGGAGAGTAATTCTCAGTAATGACCTTTCCTGGAGGGTAATTCTCAGTTCTGACCTTTCCTGAAGAGTAATTCGCAGTACTGACACTTCCTGGAGAGTAATTCTCAGTACTGACCCTTCCTGGAGAGTAATTCTCAGAACTGACTTTTCCTGGAGTGTAATTCTCAGTATTGACCCTTCCTGGAGAGTAATTCTCAGTACTGACCCTTCTTCGAGAGTTATTCTCAGTACTGACCCTTCCTGGAGAGTAATTCTTAGTACTGACCTTTCCTGGAGAGTAATTCTCAGTACTGACCTTCCCTGGAGAGTAATTCTCAGTACTGACTCTTCCTGGAGAGTAGCTATCAGAACTGACCTTTCCTGGAGTGTAATTCTCAGTACTGACCCTTCCTGGAGAGTAATTCTCAGAACTGACTTTTCCTGGAGTGTAATTCTCAGTATTGACCCTTCCTGGAGAGTAATTCTCAGTACTGGCCCTTCTTCGAGAGTAATTCTCAGTACTGACCCTTCCTGGAGAGTAATTCTTAGTACTGACCTTTCCTGGAGAGTAATTCTCAGCACTGACACTTCCTAAAGAGTAATTCTCAGTACTGACCCTTCCTAAAGAGAGCGATTCTCAGTACTGACCTTTCCTGGAGAGTAATTGTCAGTACTGACCCTTCATGGAGAGTAATTCTCAGTACTGACCCTTCGTGGAGAGTAGCTATCAGAATTGACCCTTCCTGGAGAGTAATTCTCAGTACTGACCCTTCCTGGAGAGTAATTCTCAGTTCTGACCTTTCCTGGAGGGTAATTCTCAGTACTGACCCTTCCTAAAGAGAGCAATTCTCAGTACTGACCTTTCCTGGAGAGTAATTCTCAGTACTGACCCTTCCTATAGAGTAATTCTCAGTACTGACCCTTCCTGGAGAGCATTTTTCAGTACTGACCTTTCCTGGAGAGTAATTCTCAGTACTGACCCTTCCTGGAGAGTAATTCTCAGTACTGACCCTTCCTGGCGAGTAATTCTAAGTACTGACATTTCCTGGAGAGTAATTCTCAGTACTGACTCTTCCTGGAGAGTAGCTATCAGAACTGCACTTCCTGGAGAGTAATTCGCAGTACTGACCCTTCCTGGAGAGTAATTCTAAGTACTGACACTTTCTGGAGAGTAATCCTCAGTACTGACCCTTCCTGGAGAGTAATTCTCAGTACTGACCTTTACTGGAGGGTAATTCTCAGTACTGACATTTTCTGGAGAGTAATTCTCAGTACTGACACTTCGTGAGGAGTAGCCGTCAGAACTGACCCTTCCTGGATAGTAATTCTCAGTACTGACCCTTCCTGGAGAGTAGTTTTCAGTACTGACCCTTCCTAGAGTGTAATTCTCAGTACTGACCCTTTCTCGAGAGTAATTCTCAGTACTGACCCTTCCTGGAGAGTAATTCTCAGTACTGACCTTTTCTGGGTGGTAATTCTCAGTACTGTCCTTTCCTGGAGAGTAATTCTCAGTGCAGACCCTTCCTCGATAGTAATTCTCAGTTCTGACCCTTCCTGGAGAGTAATTCCCAGTACTGACCTTTCCTGAGGAGTAATTCTCAGTACTGACCCTTCCTGGCGAGTAATTCTCTGTACTGACTCTTCCTGGAGAGTAGCTATCAGAACTGACCCTTCCTGGAGAGTAATTGTCAGTACTGACCATTCCTGGAGAGTAATTCTCAGTACTGACCCTTCCTGGAGAGTAATTCTCAGAACTGACCCTTCCTGGAGAGTAATTCTCAGTACTGACCTTTCCTGGAGAGTAATTCTCAGTACTGACCTTTCCTGGAGGGTAATTCTCAGTATTGACCCTTCCTGGAGAGTAATTCTCAGTACTGAACCTTCTTGGAGAGCAATTCGCAGTTCTGAACTTCCCTGGAGAGTAATTATCAGTACTGACTCTTCCTGGAGAGTAGCTATCAGAACTGACCCTTCCTGGAGAGTAATTCTCAGTACTGACACTTCCTGGAGAGTAATTCTCAGTACTGACCCTTCCTGGAGAGTAATTCTCAGTACTGACCTTTCCTGGAGGGTAATTCTCAGTATTGACCCTTCCTGGAGAGTAATTCTCAGTACTGAACCTTGTTGGAGAGCAATTCTCTGTACTGAACTTCCCTGGAGAGTAATCCTCAGTACTCACTCTTCCTGGAGAGTAGCTATCAGAACTGACCCTTCCGAGAGAGTAATTCTCAGTACTGACACTTCCTGGAGAGTAATTCTCAGTACTGACCCTTCCTGGAGATTAATTCTCAGTACTGACATTTCCTGGAGATTAATTCTCAGTACTGACATTTCCTGGAGAGTAATTCTCAGTACTGACACTTCCTGAAGAGTAGCCATCAGAACTGGCCCTTCTTGGATAGTAATTCTCAGTACTGACCCTTCCTGGAGAGTAATTTTCAGTACTGAACCTTCCTGGAGAGTAATTCTCAGTACTGACCCTTTCTGGAGAGTAATTCTCAGTACTGACCCTTCCTGGAGAGTAATTCTCAGTACTGGCCTTTCCTGGGTGGTAATTCTCAGTACTGTCCTTTCCTGGAGAGTAATTCTCAGTGCTGACTCTTCCTGGAGAGTAATTCTCAGTACTGACCATTCCTGGAGAGTAATTCTCAGTACCGACCCTTCCTGGAGAGTAATTCTCAGTACTGATCCTTCCTGGAGAGTAATTCTCAGTACTGACCCTTCCTGGATTGTAATTCTCAGTACTGACCCTTCCTGGAGAGTAATTCTCAGTACTGACCTTTCCTGGAGGGTAATTCTCAGTTCTGACCTTTTCTGACCACCATGACAGCTCATCTGCACTGAATTCAGCAATGAGACACAAGACACCAATGGCAAAGGCCAAAGAAACATTTTTATAAATATCAATAATGAACAGATCCCCCCCGCAACAACCCAAAATGATACAATGATTAAACCAAAGCCAGCTAAACACAAAACTGCTTCCTGCAGCAAGTCAATGCCATTTCTTAACACACAACTATTTACAATGTGAACAATTCTACATTAATGCATGAGCTCAACCTTGTGCCAGCCATTAATGGCTCTTAGCCTCACTTTGCCCCCCTTCCCATCAGCCCCCTCCCACACCTACTACTCCTCCTCAATGAGGCATGAGTGCCAACAGCAAGATTGCTGTATTGGGGGGGCAGACAATGCAGACAGCGACTGAGGATGTCCTGGACTAGCTATTGGCCTGGAAGGCCCAGCAACGGACTGCTGAACCGTGTATGGTGCATGGTTGGCGAGTCAGTGGTGGGAGCCGGAATGCTGTCATCCTGAGGAAGGACAGCACCTTCCATTTCCTGGGAGCCACTGACTCTCCGATGGGGCTGGGCCTTAGCATCCGGAACACGATGTGTCTCCACTACTTGCTGGTCTGCTTTATAAGAATATAAGAACATAAGAAATAGGAGCAGGAATAGGCCATTTGGCCTCTCGAGCCTGTTCCGACATATAATAAGATCATGGCTGATCTGATCATGGACTCAGTTCCACTTCCCTGCCTACTCCCCATAACACTTTATTCCCTTATCGCTCAAAAATCTGTCTATCTCCGCCTTAAACATATTCAATGACCCAGCCTCCACAGTTCTCTGGGGCAGAGAATTCCACAGATTTACAACCCTCTGAGAGAAGAAATTCCTCCTTATCTTAGTTTTAAATGGCGGCCCCCTATTCTGAGACAATGTCCCTTAATTTTAGTTTCCCTCATGAGTGGAAATATCCTCTCTGCGTCCACCTTGTCGAGCCCTCTCATTATAGAAACATAGAAACATAGAAAATAGGTGCAGGAGCAGGCCATTCAGCCCTTCTAGCCTGCACCGCCATTCAATGAGTTCATGGCTGAACATGAAACTTCAGTACCCCCTTCCTGCTTTCTCGCCATAACCCTTGATCCCCCGAGTAGTAAGGACTTCATCTAACTCCCTTTTGAATATATTTAGTGAATTGGCCTCAACTACTTTCTGTGGTAGAGAATTCCACAGGTTCACCACTCTCTGGGTGAAGAAGTTTCTCCTCATCTCGGTCCTAAATGGCTTACCCCTTATCCTCAGACTGTGACCCCTGGTTCTGGACTTCCCCAACATTGGGAACATTCTTTCTGCATCTAACCTGTCTAAACCCGTCAGAATTTTAAACGTTTCTATGAGGTCCCCTCTCATTCTTCTGAACTCCAGTGAATACAATCCCAATTGATCCAATCTTTCTTGATAGGTCAGTCCCGCCATCCCGGGAAGCAGTCTGGTGAACCTTCGCTGCACTCCCTCAATAGCAAGAATGTCCTTCCTCAAGTTAGGAGACCAAAACTGTACACAATACTCCAGGTGTGGCCTCACCAAGGCCCTGTACAACTGTAGCAACACCTCCCTGCCCCTGTATTCAAATCCCCTCGCTATGAAGGCCAACATGCCATTTGCTTTCTTAACCGCCTGCTGTACCTGCATGCCAACCTTCAATGACTGATGTACCATGACACCCAGGTCTCGTTGCACCTTATATGTTTCAATAAGATCACCTCTCATTCTTCTGAACTTCAATGTATATAGGCCCAACCTACTCAACCTATCTTCATAAGTCAACCCCCTCATCTCCGGAATCAACCTAGTAAACCTTCTCTGAACTGCCTCCAATGCAAGTATATCCTTCCTTAAATATGGAGACCAAAATTGTACGCAGTACTCCAGGTATGGCCTCACCAATACCCTGTACAGTTGTAGCAGGACGTATTTGCTTTTATACTTCATTCTTTATACTCCATCCCCCTTGCAATAAAGGACAACATTCCATTTGCTTTCCTGATTACTTGCTGTACCTGCATACTAACTTTTTGTGTTTCATGCACAAGGACCTCCAGGATGCAGCACTTTGCAATTTTTCTCCATTTAAATTATAATTTGCTTTTCGATTTTTTCTGCACACTTGGATAACCTCATATTTTCCCACATTATACTCCACCTGCAAAATTTTTGCCCACACACTTAGCCTGTCTTTATCCCTTTGCAGATTTTTATGTCCTCCTCACAATTTGCTTTCCCACCCATCTTTGTATCATCAATAAACTTGGTTACATTACACTCGGTCCCTTCATCCCTTCCCCATTGGACAGTGAGGAACACAGAGAGGATGGCAGCAGTCATCGACCGCTTCACATCACGAAGCTGAAGGGTAGCTTGTGCCTGTGATGCACTCGAGGCTGCAACGTGATCAAGGGTACGCGCCCACACTCTGAAACTCCACTGTTGCTGCTTGAGGCCATCAGCCTCTGTGAGTGGGCAATGATGGCCTCGCTGGACTCCTGAGTTGCATAGACAATCCGTGACACCAACTCCGCAACAGGTGAATTTATAATGGGGAACAAAGAAATGGCAGACCAGTTGAACAAATACTTTGGTTCTGTCTTCACAAAGGAAGACACAAATAACTTTCCAGAAATACTAGGAGACAGAGGGTCGAGTGAGAAGGAGGAACTGAAGGAAATCCTTATTAGGCGGGAAATTGCGTTAGGGAAATTGATGGGATTGAAGCCCGATAAATCCCCAGGGCCTAATAGTCTGCATCCCAGAGTAATTAAGGAAGTGGCCCTCGAAATAGTAGATGCATTGGTGATCATTTTCCAACTGTCTATCGACTCTGGATCAGTTCCTATGGACTGGAGAGTAACAAATGTAATACCACTTTTTAAGAAAGGAAGGAAAGAGAAAATGGGTAATTATAGCCTGGTTAGCCTGACATCAGTAGTGGGAAAAATGTTGGAATCAATTATTAAAGATGAAATAGCAGCACATTTGGAAAGCAGTGAAAGGATTAGTCCAAGTCAGCATGGATTTATGAAAGGGAAATCAGGCTTGACAAATCTTATAGAATTTTTTGAGGATGTAACTGGTAGAGTGGACAGGGCGAACCAGTGGATGTGGTGTATTTGGACTTTCAAAAGGCTTTTGACCAGGTCCCACACAAGAGATTAGTGTGCAAAATTAAAGCACATGGTATTGGGGGTAATGCATTGACGTGGATAGAGAACTGGTTGACAGACAGGAAGCAGAGAGTTGGGATAAACAGGTCCTTTTCAGAATGGCAGGCAGTGACACTGGGCTCAGTGCTGGGACCCCAGCTATTTACAATATACAATAATGATTTAGATGAAGGAATTGAGTGTAACATCTCCAAGTTTGCAGATGAAACTAAGCTGGCTGGCAGTGTGAGCTGTGAGGAGGATGCTAAGAGGCTGCAGGGGGACTTGAACAGATTAGGTGAATGGGCAAATGAGTGGTAAATGCAGTATAATGTGGATAAATGTGAGGTTATCCACTTTGGTGGCAAAAACATGAAGGCAGAATATTATCTGAATGGCGGCAGATTAGGAAAAGGGGAGGTGCAACGAGACCTGGGTGCCATGGTACATCAGTCATTGAAAGTTAGCATGCAGGTACAGCAGTCGGTGAAGAAGGCAAATGGCATGTTGTCCTTCATAGCTAGGGGATTTGAGTATAGGAGCAGGAGGTCTTACTGCAGTTCTGCAGGGCCTTGGTGAGGCCTCACCTGGAATATTGTGTTCAGTTTTGGTCTCCTAATCTGAGGAAGGACGTTTTTGCTATTGAGGGAGTGCAGCGAAGGTTCACCAAACTGATTCCCGGGATGGCAAGACTGACATATGAGGAGAGACTGGATCGACTGGGTCTGTATTCACTGGAGTTCAGAAGGATGAGAGGGGATCTCATAAAACATAAAATTCTGATGGGACGGGACAGATTAGATGCAGGAAGAATGTTCCCGATGTTGGGGAAGTCCAGAACCAGGGGACATAGTCTAAGGAAAAGGGGTAAGCCATTTAGGACTGAGATGAGGAGAAACTTCTTCACCCAGAGAGTTGTTAACCTGTGGAATTCCCTACTGCAGGGAGTTGTTGATGCCAGTTCATTGGATATATTCAAGAGAGAGTTAGATATGGCCCTTATGGCTAAAGGGATCAAGGGGTATGGAGAGAAAGCAGGAAAGGGGTACTGAGGTGAACGATCAGCCATGATCTTATTGAATGGTGGTGCAGGCTCGAAGGGCCGAATGGCCTACTCCTGCACGTATTTTCTATGTTTCTATGTTTCTATGTTCCCAGCAAGCTTGTCGATGCTCTGTGGGATCCGTCCCAATGCATCCATAAGCTCACGGTGCATTCTTGTGTTTTTCTTGGACATTTCTACCAAGTCCAATTCTGCTTGAATGTTGCATGAGCTTCATAAGTTATTGTGAGGAGGTTAGAGGAATGTAACATAGGGGCTGTAGGTGATCTTTCTGAAAGCGATAGCAGCAGTGGGAGTGTATTGCGAGGAAGGATGTAAATTAGTGAGTTTATGTGCATCGATCATCTTTCCTATGCATTGTGAAACCCACCCACAGACAGCAAGACTTTTGAGAGGGACCATATGCATGAAAGACTTCACATAGTGTGTGAGATTCATGTTAAAAGGAAAGGAGGCATACATAAATGTGAATGGTACCTGATGAAACTGGTAAGCTCGTTGAACTTTTTCGACATTGTGTCCCAGTTCTGGGCACAATGTCTGCAGCAGAGACCTCCTGGGCTATCTCCCTCCACAGTCTCTTAAATACAGGTGGGAGTGGTCTGGCTCCACCAGCAAGATGGATTGAGGACAACCTCCTCTTCACTGTGTAGACTAAGGCCTCACTCACTCGCCTCATTAGAGAAACGCCTGGCATGCTGCCTTCCTTCCTGTATCTCTGCAGAAGTGGCTGAAGTGAGGCGGTTTATATGTGCATGCGGCAGGAAGCTGCCGCGCCCTGCATTAGTGCTTAAGACCGGGGGAAAAAAAATTCACGGCACATGTGCAAAATGGCCACCTCCTTTTACGCTGCAAGTTTCGGCTCGGGCACACAAAGTCTGTTGTGCAACGCCTGTCTTAACGCCAATGCTCCTCCAACTTACATTTTCAGTTGCAGTTGAAGGCACAAACTTATTTTCAGGCGCTAACTTTAATGCCCCGCAGCGATTAACGTCCCAAAATCCAAGAAGCTCAAAATCCAGCCGATAGAATCTTACAGCAAAACATTCCTGTTGGTCCTGGTTATAACTCTTCAACCAGCGAGAGACTTCACTGGTTTCAAACCCTTTGACGAGGAAAACAGTTTCTAATATTTTTTTAAAACTGAGAATGAAAAGAACAATTTTTCATCCAACCAGAGAAAAGTCACACTGATTTATTTTTAAATCATTAAGTGGCAGTTAATATGAAGCATGAACCCATTTCCCTTGTACCATGCATCTCCAAGGTTTCACAGTTATATCCCTACAACTCCTCCCCCGCTGAACTATTCATTCGTCCGACTCAGACCTCTTATGCATCCTCCCTCCGCTTCCTTTGTTCCAGCTTTGGCGGCCATGCCTTCAGCCACCTAGGCCCCATGTTTGGGGTTCTCTCCTTAAACCCCTCCACCTCCCTGTCTTTCTTTAAACCCCAACTTTTGACCTGGCCTTTGGTCCCCTATTAATATCCCTTTCTAACGCTCGGCAGCTATTTTATTCTGATAATGCTCCTGCAATGTGCCTTGGGATGTTTTAGCTATGCTATAGGTGCTATATAAATGCAAGTTGTTGTTGAAAAAAACCTATACGGCAGTTGATATGGAATAAAGTAGCTTAACAACTAGATGGGAAGAATGAATTAATTGCTGTCCTCAAATAAATTCAAAATAAGCTTAGTGTGATGCTTTATGAAGTGATTGAAATGCCTTGATTAGACTTTGTAAGCAACCCTACTTTTTAGCTGTTAAGCTTTTGGGGGGGGCAAAGCGTATTCTCACAAGTTTTTAAAAAGGCACCTCGGCAAAATAAAAGTTGTTTTCACCAGAAACCAAACTATAAATCATTTGTTACCTTGTCTGTGTTATTGAAAAACATCTCGCATCCATTGTGTCCAATTTTCACTTCCTTTGGGGATTGCAGTCGCCTCTTCGCCGCCACTCGCTCACTCAAAAGTCAAAATACACCCTATTGTCTTAGAAAGTCCTTTAATCCCTGTCTGTCTGTGGGAAGTGGATAAAAAACAAAGATGTAGTGACACAGACACATTCTCATTTAAAGAGTGAGCAGCACAAGCTTTAGGCAGGCTCAGAAATGCTGGAAGATGATAGAAGCTATCTGGGTCAGTCAACTAACAGTGTACTCATGTGGGTGAACGTAGCATATTCTTTATTTTTTTATTATTACACATAGCTAAATGATAGAAATTGAATTGCGCCCAGGCATCATTGCTGTTCTACAGTTCACCTTCCTGACCGATGAAGCCGTTTCGTAATTCATAATAAAAACAGAAAACAGAAGCGAGAAACAAGATTAACGTTTCAGGTCGATGACCTTACAGCAGAACCTTCAGGTCGCTCACCACAGATGCCACCTGAACCTGCTGAGTATTTCCAGCATTTTCTGTTTTTATTTCCCATTTCCAGCATTCGCAGTATCATGCTTTTGCTTGAAGGATTCCTATCCTGGTCTTGTCTCACCAAGGGTTGCTCAGTCTGACTTCAGAGACATTGAATAAAGTTATGTGCCTGGGTTGCATTATCGTACAAGTAGGTATAACGCAGTGCCAACCAATTACCATAACATTAAAACGCTCAGACGCCAGTGACTAACATCACTGAGCCAGGGAAGCTATCAATGACAGACCTGAATCCATACGAGTATGATTTTTGTTTATTATATTTACCGTATTCGGTCGAGGATTCTCGTGATGGCTCATTGCGTTGCTGTTCTGCAGGTTTTCGGATTGTCAATGTCTCAGGCTGTGCTTGGTCACCTGTACTGTTTTGTTGTGTTGGTGCCCTCTTCAGACTGGTTATCTGTTTGCTGAAACTTTGCACACGGAGCACCTGTTCAATTTTTCAACAACAATAATAGCTCTCTTTAGCTGGTAAAATAAATGTACTTCCTTTCAGCTCCTGCTCCGTGTAACATGCACACATAAAGGTGCATCTCTGAGGAACATGGCTGCTCTGCATGGTCCTGAACATCATTGATCTGTCTTTCAGTGATGTCGGCCTAATTCCCTTTATTTACATTGGTCAAAATGGCTCATTGACAGCCACACCACCGTCCAAAATACATTTACATCAAACAGTCGAAAGATAGGTTCCAAATATGCTTGAAATAGTTTTCATGAATTTTTGCACAAACACACCAAATAGCGAAGTCCCCACATTTCAGAAGCAAAAGCTTTACTTATTTTTCTAGAACTTGTGGAAGATATTGAAGTCACTACAATTCAATCCTCTTTAGTTCCCGACAGTTCGGCGATACCAGATGTTCACCTTAGTTACTCAGATAGGCTTAAGGAGCTGGGTCTATTTACTTTAGCGACAACCTGATATAAAATCTTTCTCTCTCTTAGGCAGTCCCTCATATCGAGGATGACTTACTTCCACACCAAAAAGGGATGCGTTCATAGATGTTGCAATGAAGGACCTAATATTCCAGATCCCGAACCACATATTGAAGTGTGGCAGATGCCTGTGCATGGATTTTTTTAACGTGTGGTGGCCGTTGCACACCAGCCACCACAGGGCTTGACAGAGCAAGGTTTATAAAATAATGAAAGGATAGCATCCCTATTGAGCGAGCGATTAATCCAGTTTGGGAGATTGTGGAGGACCAGGGAACACGAGTTTAAATTGTGTAAGAATAGGAATAGACTGGATGTTGGGAGATTCTTTTTTTCCTGGAGTAGTGCATCTCTGGAATGTGTTGGCGGCTGGTGTGATCCATACTGACTTTCTGCCTTGAAGAGTGAACTGTAGCGATTCCTGACTGGGGCAGAGATTTCAGCATGTAGAAGGTAAGTGTCTGTATAGATAACACTTGGTCTATGTGATCTCCTGGGCTGGTTTTGATCACTTGAGGGGGTTGGAGAGGAATTTTCCAGAGTATTTTTTTCCTTATTGGCCTTCTTCTCTGTGTTTTTTTAACCTTTCCCAGGAGGCTACATTGCTGGGGAGGGGAGGGGATGGGGCAGAGAGGGGAACAGTCTAGCAAGGGTGCACTAACCATGAGTGTGGGGCAGGCTTAATGGTCCAGCTGGTCTTTTGCTGCCCGTCAATTTTGAATGTTCGTGTATACGGCGATGCCTAATGATAACACAACTCAGTGCTGACTCTTACTGGATGGTAATTCCCAGTACTGACCCTTCCTGGAGAGTAATTCTCAGTACTGACCCTTCCTGGAGAGTAATTCTCAGTACTGACCCTTCCTGGAGAGTAATTCCCAGCACTGACCCTTCCTGGAGAGTAATTCTCAGTACTGACCCTTCCTGGAGAGTAATTCTCAGCACTGACCCTTCCTGGAGAGTAATTCTCAGTACTGACCTTTCCTGGAGAGTAATTCTGAGTACTGACCCCTCCTGGAGGGTAATTCTCAGTACTGACCTTTCCTGGAGAGTAATTCTCAGTACTGACCTTTCCGCGAGGGTAATTCTCAGTACTGACCCTTCCTGGAGAGCAATTCTCAGGACTGACCTTTCCTGGAGAGTAATTCTCAGTACTGACCTTTCCTGGAGAGTAATTCTCAGTACTGACCCTTCCTGGAGAGTAATTCTCAGTACTGACCTTTCCTCGATGGTAATTCTCAGTACTGACCATTCCTGGTGAGTAATTCTCAGTACTGACCTTTCCTGGAGAGTAATTCTCAGTACTGACCTGTCCTGGAGAGTAATTCTAAATACTGACCCTTCCTGGAGAGTAATTCTCAATACTGAAACTTCCTGGAGGGTAATTCTCAGTACTGACCCTTCCTGGAGAGTAATTCTCAGTACTGACCTACCCTGGAGAGTAATTCTCAGTACTGACTCTTCCTGGAGAGTAGCTATCGGAACTGACCCTTCCTGGAGAGTATTTCTCAGTACTGACCCTTCCTGGAGAGTAATTCTCAGTACTGACCTTTCCTGGAGGGTAATTCTCAGTTCTAACCTTTCCTGAAGAGTAATTCTCAGTACTGACCCTTCTTCAAGAGTAATTCTCAGTACTGACCATTCCTGGTGAGTAATTCTCAGTACTGACCTTTCCTGGAGAGTAATTCTCAGTACTGACCTTTCCTGGAGAGTAATTCTCAGTACTGACCTGTCCTGAAGAGTAATTCTAAATACTGACCCGTCCTGGAGAGTAATTCTCAATACTGAAACTTCCTGGAGGGTAATTCTCAGTACTGACCCTTCCTGGAGAGTAATTCTCAGTACTGACCTACCCTGGAGAGTAATTCTCAGTACTGACCGTTCCTGGAGAGTAATTCTCAGTACTGACCCTTCCTGGAGAGTAATTCTCAGTACTGACCCTTCCTGGAGAGTAATTCTCAGTACTGACCCTTCCTGGAGAGTAATTCTCAGTACTGACCCTTCCAGGAGAGTAATTCTCAGTACTGACCTTTCCTGGAGGGTAATTCTCAGTACTGACCTGTCCTGGAGAGTAATTCTAAATACTGACCCTTCCTGGAGAGTAATTCTCAATACTGAAACTTCCTGGAGGGTAATTCTCAGTACTGACCCTTCCTGGAGAGTAATTCTCAGTACTGACCTACCCTGGAGAGTAATTCTCAGTACTGACTCTTCCTGGAGAGTAGCTATCGGAACTGACCCTTCCTGGAGAGTATTTCTCAGTACTGACCCTTCCTGGAGAGTAATTCTCAGTACTGACCTTTCCTGGAGGGTAATTCTCAGTTCTAACCTTTTCTGAAGAGTAATTCTCAGTACTGACCCTTCTTCAAGAGTAATTCTCAGTACTGACCATTCCTGGTGAGTAATTCTCAGTACTGACCTTTCCTGGAGAGTAATTCTCAGTACTGACCTTTCCTGGAGAGTAATTCTCAGTACTGACCTGTCCTGAAGAGTAATTCTAAATACTGACCCGTCCTGGAGAGTAATTCTCAATACTGAAACTTCCTGGAGGGTAATTCTCAGTACTGACCCTTCCTGGAGAGTAATTCTCAGTACTGACCTACCCTGGAGAGTAATTCTCAGTACTGACCGTTCCTGGAGAGTAATTCTCAGTACTGACCCTTCCTGGAGAGTAATTCTCAGTACTGACCCTTCCTGGAGAGTAATTCTCAGTACTGACCCTTCCTGGAGAGTAATTCTCAGTACTGACCCTTCCAGGAGAGTAATTCTCAGTACTGACTTTTCCTGGAGGGTAATTCTCAGTACTGACCTGTCCTGGAGAGTAATTCTAAATACTGACCCTTCCTGGAGAGTAATTCTCAATACTGAAACTTCCTGGAGGGTAATTCTCAGTACTGACCCTTCCTGGAGAGTAATTCTCAGTACTGACCTACCCTGGAGAGTAATTCTCAGTACTGACTCTTCCTGGAGAGTAGCTATCGGAACTGACCCTTCCTGGAGAGTATTTCTCAGTACTGACCCTTCCTGGAGAGTAATTCTCAGTACTGACCTTTCCTGGAGGGTAATTCTCAGTTCTAACCTTTCCTGAAGAGTAATTCTCAGTACTGACCCTTCTTCAAGAGTAATTCTCAGTACTGACCCTTCCTGGTGAGTAATTCTCAGTACTGACCTTTCCTGGAGAGTAATTCTCAGTACTGACCCTTCCTGGAGAGTAATTCTCAGTACTGACCTGTCCTGAAGAGTAATTCTAAATACTGACCCGTCCTGGAGAGTAATTCTCAATACTGAAACTTCCTGGAGGGTAATTCTCAGTACTGACCCTTCCTGGAGAGTAATTCTCAGTACTGACCTACCCTGGAGAGTAATTCTCAGTACTGACCGTTCCTGGAGAGTAATTCTCAGTACTGACCCTTCCTGGAGAGTAATTCTCAGTACTGACCCTTCCTGGAGAGTAATTCTCAGTACTGACCCTTCCTGGAGAGTAATTCTCAGTACTGACCCTTCCAGGAGAGTAATTCTCAGTACTGACCTTTCCTGGAGGGTAATTCTCGGTTCTGACCTTTCCTGAAGAGTACTTCACAGTACTGACACTTCCTGGAGAGTAATTCTCAGTACTGACCCTTCCTGGAGAGTAATTCTCAGTACTGACCCTTCCTGGAGAGTAATTCTCAGTACTGACCTTCCCTGGAGAGTAATTATCAGTACTGACTCTTCCTGGAGAGTAGCTATCAGAACTGACCTTTCCTGGAGAGTAATTCTCAGTACTGACCCTTCCTAAAGAGTAATTCTCAGTACTGACCCTTCCTAAAGAGAGCAAGTCTCAGTACTGACCTTTCCTGGAGAGTAATTCTCAGTACTGACCCTTCATGGAGAGTAATTCTCAGTACTGACCCTTCGTGGAGAGCAATTCTCGGTACTGACCTTTCCTGGAGAGTAATTATCAGTACTGACCCTTCCTGGAGAGTAATTCTCAGTACTGACCCTTCCTGGAGAGTAATTCTCAGTACTGACTCTTCCTGGAGAGTAGCTATCAGAACTGACCCTTCCTGGAGAGTAATTCTCAGTACTGACCCTTCCTGGAGAGTAATTCTCAGTACTGACCCTTCCTGGAGAGTAATTCTCAGTACTGACCCTTCCTGGAGAGTAATTCTCAGTACTGACCCTTCCTGGAGAGTAATTCTCAGTACTGACCTTTCCTGGAGGGTAATTCTCTGTTCTGACCTTTCCTGAAGAGTAATTCTCAGTTCTGACCCTTCCTGGAGAGCAATTCTCAGTACTGACCTTTCCTGGAGAGTAATTCTAAATACTGACCCTTCCTGGAGATTAATTCTCAATACTGAAACTTCCTGGAGGGTAATTCTCAGTACTGACCCTTCCTGGAGAGTAATTCTCAGTACTGACCTACCCTGGAGAGTAATTCTCAGTACTGACTCTTCCTGGAGAGTAGCTATCGGAACTGACCCTTCCTGGAGAGTATTTCTCAGTACTGACCCTTCCTGGAGAGTAATTCTCAGTACTGACCTTTCCTGGAGGGTAATTCTCAGTTCTGACCTTTCCTGAAGAGTAATTCTCAGTACTGACCCTTCTTCGAGAGTAATTCTCAGTACTGACCCTTCCTGGAGAGTAATTCTTAGTACTGACCTTTCCTGGAGAGTAATTCTCAGTACTGACCTTCCCTGGAGAGTAATTCTCAGTACTGACTCTTCCTGGAGAGTAGCTATCAGAACTGACCTTTCCTGGAGAGTAATTCTCAGTACTGACCCTTCCTGGAGAGTAATTCTCAGTACTGACCTTTCCTGGAGGGTAATTCTCAGTACTGACCCTTCCTAAAGAGTAATTCTCAGTACTGACCCTTCCTAAAGAGAGCAATTCTCAGTACTGACCTTTCCTGGAGAGTAATTCTCAGTACTGACCCTTCATGGAGAGTAATTCTCAGTACTGACCCTTCCTGGAGAGCAATTCACGGTACTAACCTTTCCTGGAGAGTAATTATCAGTACTGACCCTTCCTGGAGAGTAATTCTCAGTACTGACCCTTCCTGGAGAGTAAATCTCAGTACTGACTCTTCCTGGAGAGTAGCTATCAGAACTGACCCTTCCTGGAGAGTAATTCTCAGTACTGACCCTTCCTGGAGAGTAATTCTCAGTACTGACCCTTCCTGGAGAGTAATTCTCAGTACTGACCTTTCCTGGTGGGTAATTCTCAGTTTTGACATTTCCTGAAGAGTAAATCGCAGTACTGACACTTCCTGGAGAGTAATTCTCAGTACTGACCTTTCCTGGAGGGTAATTCTCAGTACTGACCCTTCCTAAAGAGTAATTCTCAGTACTGACCCTTCCTAAAGAGAGCAATTCTCAGTACTGACCTTTCCTGGAGAGTAATTCTCAGTACTGACCCTTCATGGAGAGTAATTCTCAGTACTGACCCTTCCTGGAGAGCAATTCACGGTACTAACCTTTCCTGGAGAGTAATTATCAGTACTGACCCTTCCTGGAGAGTAATTCTCAGTACTGACACTTCCTGGAGAGTAGCTATCAGAACTGACCCTTCCTGGAGAGTAATTCTCAGCACTGACCCTTCCTGGAGAGTAATTCTCAGTACTGACCCTTCCTGGAGAGTAATTCTCAGTACTGACCCTTCCTGGAGAGTAATTCTCAGTACTGACCCTTCCTGGAGAGTAATTCTCAGTACTGACCTTTCCTGGAGGGTAATTCACAGTTCTGACCTTTCCTGAAGAGTACTTCACAGTACTGACACTTCCTGGAGAGTAATTCTCAGTACTGACCCTTCCTGGAGAGTAATTCTCAGTACTGACCCTTCCTGGAGAGTAATTCTCAGTACTGACCTTTCCTGGAGGGTAATTCTCAGTATTGACCCTTCCTGGAGAGTAATTCTTAGTACTGAATCTTTTTGGAGAGCAATTCTCAGTACTGAACTTCCCTGGAGAGTAATTCTCAGTACTGACTCTTCCTGGAGAGTAGCTATCAGAACTGACCCTTCCTGGAGAGTAATTCTCAGTACTGACACTTCCTGGAGAGTAATTCTCAGTACTGACCCTTCCTGGAGATTAATACTCAGTACTGACCTTTCCTGGAGGGTCATTCTCAGTTCTTACCTTTCCTGAAGAGTAATTCTCAGTACTGACGTTCACTGGAGAGTAATTCTCAGTACTGAACCATCCTGGAGAGTAATTCTTCGTACTGAACTTTCCTGGAGAGTAATTCTCAGTACTGACCTTCCCTGGAGAGTAATTCTCAGTACTGACTCTTCCTGGAAAGTAGCTATCAGAACTGAACCTTCCTGGAGAGTAATTCTCAGTACTGACCCTTCCTGGAGAGTAATTCTCAGTACTGACCCTTCCTATAGAGTAATTCTCAGTACTGACCCTTCCTGGAGAGCAATTATCAGTACTGACCCTTCCTGGAGAGTAATTCTCAGTACTGACCTTTCCTGGAGGGTAATTCTCAGTTCTGACCTTTCCTGAAGAGTAATTCTCAGTACTGACCCTTCTTCGAGTGTAATTCTCAGTACTGACCCTTCCTGGAGAGTAATTCTTAGTACTGACCTTTCCTGGAGAGTAACTCTCAGTACTGATCCTTCATGGAGAGTAATTCTCAGTACTGACCCTTCCTGGAGAGCAATTCACGGTACTAACCTTTCCTGGAGAGTAATTATCAGTACTGACCCTTCCTGGAGAGTAATTCTCAGTACTGACCCTTCCTGGAGAGTAATTCTCAGTACTGACTCTTCCTGGAGAGTAGCTATCAGAAATGACCCTTCCTGGAGAGTAATTCTCAGTACTGACCCTTCCTGGAGAGTAATTCTCAGTACTGACCCTTCCTGGAGAGTAATTCTCAGTACTGACCCTTCCTGGAGAGTAATTCTCAGTACTGACCCTTCCTGGAGAGTAATTCTCAGTACTGACCTTTCCTGGAGGGTACTTCTCAGTTCTGACATTTCCTGAAGAGTAAATCGCAGTACTGACACTTCCTGGAGAGTAATTCTCAGTACTGACTCTTCCTGGAAAGTAGCTATCAGAACTGAACCTTCCTGGAGAGTAACTCTCAGTACTGACCCTTCCTGGAGAGTAATTCTCAGTACTGACATTTCCTGGAGGGTAATTCTCAGTACTGACCCTTCCAAAAGAGAGCAATTCTCAGTACTGACCTTTCCTGGAGAGTAATTCTCAGTACTGACCCTTCCTATAGAGTAATTCTCAGTACTGACCCTTCCTGGAGAGCAATTATCAGTACTGACTCTTCCTGGAGAGTAATTCTCAGTACTGACCTTTCCTGGAGGGTAATTCTGAGTTCTGACCTTTCCTGAAGAGTAATTCTCAGTACTGACACTTCTTCGAGTGTAATTCTCAGTACTGACCCTTCCTGGAGAGTAATTCTTAGTACTGACCTTTCCTGGAGAGTAACTCTCAGTACTGACCCTTCATGGAGAGTAATTCTCAGTACTGACCCTTCCTGGAGAGCAATTCACGGTACTAACCTTTCCTGGAGAGTAATTCTCAGTACTGACTCTTCCTGGAGAGTAGCTATCAGAACTGACCTTTCCTGGAGAGTAATTCTCAGTACTGACCCTTCCTGGAGAGTAATTCTCAGTACTGACCTTTCCTGGAGGGTAATTCTCAGTACTGACCCTTCCTAAAGAGTAATTCTCAGTACTGACCCTTCCTAAAGAGAGAAATTCTCAGTACTGACCTTTCCTGGAGAGTAATTCTCAGTACTGACCCTTCATGGAGAGTAATTCTCAGTACAGACCCTTCCTGGAGAGCAATTCACGGTACTAACCTTTCCTGGAGAGTAATTATCAGTACTGACCCTTCCTGGAGAGTAATTCTCAGTACTGACCCTTCCTGGAGAGTAAATCTCAGTACTGACTCTTCCTGGAGAGTAGCTATCAGAACTGACCCTTCCTGGAGAGTAATTCTCAGTACTGACCCTTCCTGGAGAGTAATTCTCAGTACTGACCCTTCCCGGAGAGTAATTCTCAGTACTGACCCTTCCTGGAGAGTAATTCTCAGTACTGACCTTTCCTGGTGGGTAATTCTCAGTTTTGACACTTCCTGGAGAGTAATTCTCAGTACTGACCCTTCCTGGAGAGTAATTCTCAGTACTGACTCTTCCTGGAGAGTAGCTATCAGAACTGACCCTTCCTGGAGAGTAATTCTCAGCACTGACCCTTCCTGGAGAGTAATTCTCAGTACTGACCCTTCCTGGAGAGTAATTCTCAGTACTGACCCTTCCTGGAGAGTAATTCTCAGTACTGACCCTTCCTGGAGAGTAATTCTCAGTACTGACCTTTCCTGGAGGGTAATTCACAGTTCTGACCTTTCCTGAAGAGTACTTCACAGTACTGACACTTCCTGGAGAGTAATTCTCAGTACTGACCCTTCCTGGAGAGTAATTCTCAGTACTGACCCTTCCTGGAGAGTAATTCTCAGTACTGACCTTTCCTGGAGGGTAATTCTCAGTATTGACCCTTCCTGGAGAGTAATTCTTCGTACTGAATCTTTTTGGAGAGCAATTCTCAGTACTGAACTTCCCTGGAGAGTAATTCTCAGTACTGACTCTTCCTGGAGAGTAGCTATCAGAACTGACCCTTCCTGGAGAGTAATTCTCAGTACTGAACTTCCCTGGAGAGTAATTCTCAGTACTGACTCTTCCTGGAGAGTAGCTATCAGAACTGACCCTTCCTGGAGAGTAATTCTCAGTACTGACACGTCCTGGAGAGTAATTCTCAGTACTGACCCTTCCTGGAGATTAATACTCAGTACTGACCTTTCCTGGAGGGTCATTCTCAGTTCTTACCTATCCTGAAGAGTAATTCTCAGTACTGACGTTCACTGGAGAGTAATTCTCAGTACTGAACCATCCTGGAGAGTAATTCTTCGTACTGAACTTTCCTGTAGAGTAATTCTCAGTACTGACCTTCCCTGGAGAGTAATTCTCAGTACTGACTCTTCCTGGAAAGTAGCTATCAGAACTGAACCTTCCTGGAGAGTAATTCTCAGTACTGACCCTTCCTGGAGAGTAATTCTCAGTACTGACCTTTCCTGGAGGGTAATTCTCAATACTGACCCTTCCAAAAGAGAGCAATTCTCAGTACTGACCTTTCCTGGAGGGTAATTCTCAGTACTGACCCTTCCTATAGAGTAATTCTCAGTACTGACCCTTCCTGGAGAGCAATTATCAGTACTGACCCTTCCTGGAGAGTAATTCTCAGTACTGACCTTTCCTGGAGGGTAATTCTCAGTTCTGACCTTTCCTGAAGAGTAATTCTCAGTACTGACACTTCTTCGAGTGTAATTCTCAGTACTGACCCTTCCTGGAGAGTAATTCTTCGTACTGACCTTTCCTGGAGAGTAACTCTCAGTACTGACCCTTCATGGAGAGTAATTCTCAGTACTGACCCTTCCTGGAGAGCAATTCACGGTACTAACCTTTCCTGGAGAGTAATTATCAGTACTGACCCTTCCTGGAGAGTAATTCTCAGTACTGACCCTTCCTGGAGAGTAATTCTCAGTACTGACTCTTCCTGGAGAGTAGCTATCAGAAATGACCCTTCCTGGAGAGTAATTCTCAGTACTGACCCTTCCTGGAGAGTAATTCTCAGTACTGACCCTTCCTGGAGAGTAATTCTCAGTACTGACCCTTCCTGGAGAGTAATTCTCAGTACTGACCCTTCCTGGAGAGTAATTCTCAGTACTGACCTTTCCTGGAGGGTACTTCTCAGTTCTGACATTTCCTGAAGAGTAAATCGCAATCCTGACACTTCCTGGAGAGTAATTCTCAGTACTGACTCTTCCTGGAAAGTAGCTATCAGAACTGAACCTTCCTGGAGAGTAATTCTCAGTACTGACCCTTCCTGGAGAGTAATTCTCAGTACTGACATTTCCTGGAGGGTAATTCTCAGTACTGACCCTTCCAAAAGAGAGCAATTCTCAGTACTGACCTTTCCTGGAGAGTAATTCTCAGTACTGACCCTTCCTATGGAGTAATTCTCAGTACTGACCCTTCCTGCAGAGCAATTATCAGTACTGACTCTTCCTGGAGAGTAATTCTCAGTACTGACCTTTCCTGGAGGGTAATTCTGAGTTCTGACCTTTCCTGAAGAGTAATTCTCAGTACTGACACTTCTTCGAGTGTAATTTTCAGTACTGACCCTTCCTGGAGAGTAATTCTCAGTACTGACTCTTCCTGGAGAGTAGCTATCAGAACTGACCCTTCCTGGAGAGTAATTCTCAGTACTGACCCTTCCTGGAGAGTAATTCTCAGTACTGACCCTTCCTGGAGAGTAATTCTCAGTACTGACCCTTCCTGGAGAGTAATTCTCAGATCTGACCTTTCCTGAAGAGTAATTCTCAGTACTGACACTTCCTGGAGAGTAATTCTCAGTACTGACCCTTCCTGGAGAGTAATTCACAGTAGTGACCCTTCCTGGAGAGTAATTCTCAGCACTGACCTTTCTTGGAGAGTAATTCTCAGTATTGACCCTTCCTGGAGAGTAATTCTCAGTACTGAACCTTCTTGGAGAGCAATTCTCAGTACTGAACTTCCCTGGAGAGTAATTCTCAGTACTGACTCTTCCTGGAGAGTATCTATCAGAACTGACACTTCCTGGAGAGTAATTCTCAGTACTGACCTTTCCTGGAGTGTAATTCTCAGTACTGACCCTTCCGAAAGAGAGCAATTCTCAGTACTGACCTTTCCTGGAGAGTAATTCTCAGGACTGACCCTTCCTATAGAGTAATTCTCAGTACTGACCCTTCCTGGCGAGTAATTCTTAGTACTCAACTTTCCTGGAGAGTAATTCTCAGCACTGACCCTTCCTGGAGAGTAATTCTCAGTACTGATCCTTCCTGGAGAGTAATTCTCAGTACTGACCTTTCCTGGAGAGTAATTCTCAGTACTGACCTTTCCTGGAGAGTAATTCTCAGTGCTGACCTTTCCTCGATGGTAATTCTCAGTACTGACCATTCCTGGTGAGCAATTCTCAGTAGTGACCTTTCCTGGAGAGTAATTCTCAGTACTGACCTTTCCTGGAGAGTAATTCTCAGTACTGACCTGTCCTGGAGAGTAATTCTAAATACTGACCCTTCCTGGAGAGTAATTCTCAATACTGAAACTTCCTGGAGGGTAATTCTCAGTACTGACCCTTCCTGGAGAGTAATTCTCAGTACTGACCTACCCTGGAAAGTAATTCTCAGTACTGACTCTTCCGGGAGAGTAGCTATTGGAACTGATCCTTCCTGGAGAGTATTTCTCAGTACTGACCCTTCCTGGAGAGTAATTCTCAGTACTGACCTTTCCTGGAGGGTAATTCTCAGTTCTGACCTTTCCTGAAGAGTAATTCTCAGTACTGACCCTTCTTCGAGAGTAATTCTCAGTACTGACCCTTCCTGGAGAGTAATTCTTAGTACTGACCTTTCCTGGAGAGTAATTCTCAGTACTGACCTTCCCTGGAGAGTAATTCTCAGTACTGACTCTTCCTGGAGAGTAGCTATCAGAACTGACCTTTCCTGGAGAGTAATTCTCAGTACTGACCCTTCCTGGAGAGCAATTCTCAGTACTGACCTTTCCTGGAGAGTAGTTCTAAATACTGACCCATCCTGGAGAGTAATTCTCAATACTGAAACTTCCTGGAGGGTAATTCTCAGTACTGACCCTTCCTGGAGAGTAATTCTCAGTACTGACCTACTCTGGAGAGTAATTCTCAGTACTGACTCTTCCTGGAGAGTAGCTATCGGAACTGACCCTTCCTGGAGAGTATTTCTCAGTACTGACCCTTCCTGGAGAGTAATTCTCAGTACTGACCTTTCCTGCAGGGTAATTCTCAGTTCTGACCTTTCCTGAAGAGTAATTCTCAGTACTGACCCTTCTTCGAGAGTAATTCTCAGTACTGACCCTTCCTGGAGAGTAATTCTTAGTACTGAACTTTCATGGAGAGTAATTCTCAGTACTGACCTTCCCTGGAGAGTAATTCTCAGTACTGACTCTTCCTGGAGAGTAGCTATCAGAACTGACCTTTCCTGGAGAGTAATTCTCAGTACTGACCCTTCCTGGAGAGTAATTCTCAGTACTGACCTTTCCTGGAGGGTAATTCTCAGTACTGACCCTTCCTAAAGAGTAATTCTCAGTACTGACCCTTCCTAAAGAAAGCAATTCTCAGTACTGACCTTTCCTGGAGAGTAATTCTCAGTACTGACCCTTCATGGAGAGTAATTCTCAGTACTGACCCTTCCTGGAGAGTAATTCTCAGTAATGACCTTTCCTGGAGAGTAATTCTGAGTACTGACCCTTCCTGGAGGGTAATTCTCAGTACTGACCTTTCCTGGAGAGTAATTCTCAGTACTGACCTTTCCGCGATGGTAATTCTCAGTACTGACCCTTCCTGGAGAGTAATTCTCAGGACTGACCTTTCCTGGGGAGTAATTCTCAGTACTGACCTTTCCTGGAGAGTAATTCTCAGCACTGACCTTTCCTCGATGGTAATTCTCAGTACTGACCGTTCCTGGTGAGTAATTCTCAGTACTGACCTTTCCTGGAGAGTAATTCTCAGTACTGACCTTTCCTGGAGAGTAATTCTCAGTACTGACCTGTCCTGGAGAGCCATTCTCAGTACTGGATCTTCTTGGAGAGTAATTCTCACTACTCAGCTTTCCTGGAGAGTAATTCTCAGCACTGACACTTCCTGGAGAGTAACTATCAGAACTGACCTTTCCTGAAGAGTAATTCTCAGTTCTGACCCTTCCTGGAGAGCAATTCTCAGTACTGACCGTTCCTGGAGAGTAATTCTAAATACTGACCCCTCCTGGAGAGTAATTCTCAATACTGAAACTTCCTGGAGGGTAATTCTCAGTACTGACCATTCCTGGAGAGTAATTCTCAGTACTGACCAACCCTGGAGAGTAATTCTCAGTACTGACCCTTCCTGGAGAGTAATTCTCAGTACTGATCTTTCCTGGAGGGTAATTCTCAGTTCTGACCTTTCCTGAAGAGTAATTCTCAGTTCTGACCCTTCCTGGAGAGCAATTCTCAGTACTGACCTTTCCTGGAGAGCAATTCGAAATACTGACCCTTCCTGGAGAGTAATTCTCAATACTGAATCTTCCTGGAGGTTAATTCTCAGTACTGACCCTTCCTGGAGAGTAATTCTCAGTACTGACCTACCCTGGAGAGTAATTCTCAGTACTGACTCTTCCTGGAGAGCAGCTATCGGAACTGACCCTTCCTGGAGAGTATTTCTCAGTACTGACCCTTCCTGGAGAGTAATTCTCAGTACTGACCTTTCCTGGAGGGTAATTCTCAGTTCTGACCCTTCTTCGAGAGTAATTCTCAGTACTGACCCTTCTTCGAGAGTAATTCTCAGTAGTGACCCTTGCTGGAGAGTAATTCTTCATACTGACCTTTCATGGAGAGTAATTCTCAGTACTGACCTTCCCTGGAGAGTAATTCTCAGTACTGACTCTTCCTGGAGAGTACTTATCAGAACTGACCTTTCCTGGAGAGTAATTCTCAGTACTGACCCTTCCTGGAGAGTAATTCTCAGTACTGACCTTTCCTGGAGGGTAATTCTCAGTTCTGACCTTTCCTGAAGAGTAATTCTCAGTACTGACCCTTCCTAACGAGTAATTCTCAGTACTGACCCTTCCTAAAGAGAGCAATTCTCAGTACTGACCTTTCCTGGAGAGTAATTCTCAGTACTGACCCTTCATGGAGAGTAATTCTCAGTACTGACCCTTCGTGGAGAGCAATTCTCGGTACTGACCTTTCCTGGAGAGTAATTATCAGTACTGACCCTTCCTGGAGAGTAATTCTCAGTACTGACCCTTCCTGGAGAGTAATTCTCAGTACTGACTCTTCCTGGAGAGTAGCTATCAGAACTGACCCTTCCTGGAGAGTAATTCTCAGTACTGACCCTTCCTGGAGAGTAATTCTCAGTACTGACCCTTCCTGGAGAGTAATTCTCAGTACTGACCCTTCCTGGAGAGTAATTCTCAGTACTGACCTTTCCTGGAGGGTAATTCTCAGTTCTGACCTTTCCTGAAGAGTAATTCGCAGTACTGACACTTCCTGGTGAGTAATTCTCAGTACTGACCCTTCCTGGAGAGTAATTCTCAGTACTGATTATTCCTGGAGAGTAGCGATCAGAACTGACCCTTCCTGGAGAGTAATTCTCAGTACTGACCCTTCCTGGAGAGTAATTCTCAGTACTGACCCATCCTGGAGAGTAATTCTCAGTACTGACCCTTCCTGGAGAGTAATTCTCAGTATTAACCTTTCCTGGAGAGTAATTGTCAGTACTGACCTTTCCTGAAGAGTAATTCTCAGTTTTGACGCTTCCTGGAGAGCAATTCTCAGTACTGACATTTCCTGGAGAGTAATTCTAAATACTAACCCTTCCTGGAGAGTAATTCTCAATACTGAAACTTCCTGGAGGGAAATTCTCTGTACTGAACCTTCTTGGAGAGCAATTCTCAGTACTGACCTTTCCTGGAGAGTAATTCTCAGTAATGACCCTTCCTGGAGAGTAATTCTCAGTACTGACCCTTCCTATAGAGTAATTCTCAGTACTGACCCTTCCTGGAGAGCAATTCCCAGTACTGACCTTTCCTGGAGAGTAAGTCTCAGTACTAATGCTTCCTGGAGAGTAATTCTCAGTAATGACTTTTCCTGGAGGGTAATTCTCAGTTCTGACCTTTCCTGAAGAGTAATTCGCAGTACTGACACTTCCTGAAGAGTAATTCTCAGTACTGACCCTTCCTGGAGAGTAATTCTCAGAACTGACTTTTCCTGGAGTGTAATTCTCAGTATTGACCCTTCCTGGAGAGTAATTCTCAGTACTGATCCTTCTTCGAGAGTAATTCTCAGTACTGACCCTTCCTGGAGAGTAATTCTTAGTACTGACCTTTCCTGGAGAGTAATTCTCAGTACTGACCTTCCCTGGAGAGTAATTCTCAGTACTGACTCTTCCTGGAGAGTAGCTATCAGAACTGACCTTTCCTGGAGAGTAATTCTCAGTACTGACCCTTCCTGGAGAGTAATTCTCAGAACTGACTTTTCCTGGAGTGTAATTCTCAGTATTGACCCTTCCTGGAGAGTAATTCTCAGTACAGACCCTTCTTCGAGAGTAATTCTCAGTACTGACCCTTCCTGGAGAGTAATTCTTAGTACTGACCTTTCCTGGAGAGTAATTCTCAGTACTGACACTTCCTAAAGAGTAATTCTCAGTACTGACCCTTCCTAAAGAGAGCAATTCTCAGTACTGACCTTTCCTGGAGAGTAATTCTCAGTACTGACCCTTCATGGAGAGTAATTCTCAGTACTGACCCTTCGTGGAGAGTAGCTATCAGAATTGACCCTTCCTGGAGAGTAATTTTCAGTACTGACCCTTCCTGGAGAGTAATTCTCAGTGCTGAACCTTTCTTGAGAGTAATTCTCAGTACTGACCCTTCCTGGAGAGTAATTCCCAGTACTGACCTTTCCTGAAGAGTAATTCTCAGTACTGACCCTTCCTGGAGAGTAATTCTCAGTGCTGACCCTTTCTCGAGAGTAATTCTCAGTACTGACCCTTCCTGGAGAGTAATTCCCAGTACTGACCTTTCGTGAAGAGTAATTCTCAGTACTGACCCTTCCTGGCGAGTAATTCTCAGTACTGACACTTCCTGGAGAGTAGCTATCATAACTGACCATTCCTGGAGAGTAATTCTCAGTACTGACCCTTCCTGGAGAGTAATTCTCAGAACTGACCCTTCCTGGAGATTAATTCTCTGTACTGACCCTTCCTGGAGAGTAATTCTCAGTACTGACCTTTCCTGGAGGGTAATTCTCAGTATTGACCCTTCCTGGAGAGTAATTCTCAGTACTGAACCTTCTTGGAGAGCAATTCTCAGTACTGAACTTCCCTGGAGAGTAATTCTCAGTACTGACACTTCCTGGAGAGTAATTCTCAGTACTGACCCTTCCTGGAGATTAATTCTCAGTACTGACATTTCCTGGAGATTAATTCTCAGTACTGACATTTCCTGGAAAGTAATTCTCAGTACTGACACTTCCTGAAGAGTAGCCATCAGAACTGACCCTTCCTGGATAGTAATTCTCAGTACTGACCCTTCCTGGAGAGTAATTTTCAGTACTGAACCTTCCTGGAGAGTAATTCTCAGTACTGACCCTTTCTGGAGAGTAATTCTCAGTACTGACCCTTCCTGGAGAGTAATTCTCAGTACTGGCCTTTCCTGGGTGGTAATTCTCAGTACCGTCCTTTCCTGGAGAGTAATTCTCAGTGCTGACTCTTCCTCGATAGTAATTCTCAGTACTGACCCTTCCTGGAGAGTAATTCTCAGTACTGACCTTTCCTGGAGGGTAATTCTCAGTACTGACCCTTCCTAAAGAGAGCAATTCTCAGTACTGACCTTTCATGGAGAGTAATTCTCAGTACTGTCTCTTCCTGGAGAGTAGCTCTCAGAACTGACACTTCCTGGAGAGTAATTCGCAGTACTGACCCTTCCTGGAGAGTAATTCTCAGTACTGACACTTCCTGGAGAGTAATTCTCAGTACTGACCCTTCCTGGAGAGTAATTCTTAGTACTGAACATTCTGGAGGGTAATTCTCAGCACTGACCCTTCCTGGAGACTATTTCTCAGTACTGACCCTTCCTGGAGAGTAATTCTCAGTACTGACCTTTCCTGGAGGGTAATTCTCAGTACTGACCCTTCCAAAAGAGAGCAATTCTCAGTACTGACCTTTCCTGGAGAGTAATTCTCAGTACTGACCCTTCCTATAGAGTAATTCTCAGTACTGACCCTTCCTGGAGAGCATTTCTCAGTACTGACCCTTCCTGGAGAGTAATTCTCAGTACTGACCCTTCCTGGCGAGTAATTCTAAGTACTGACATTTCCTGGAGAGTAATTCTCAGTACTGACTCTTCCTGGAGAGTAGCTATCAGAACTGCACTTCCTGGAGAGTAATTCGCAGTACTGACCCTTCCTGGAGAGTAATTCTCAGTACTGACACTTTCTGGAGAGTAATCCTCAGTACTGACCCTTCCTGGAGAGTAATTCTCAGTACTGACCTTTCCTGGATGGTAATTCTCAGTACTGACATTTTCTGGAGAGTAATTCTCAGTACTGACACTTCGTGAGGAGTAGCCGTCAGAACTGACCCTTCCTGGATAGTAATTCTCAGTACCGACCCTTCCAAAAGAGAGCAATTCTCAGTACTGACCTTTCCTGGAGAGTAATTCTCAGTACTGACCCTTCCTATAGAGTAATTCTCAGTACTGACCCTTCCTGGAGAGCATTTCTCAGTACTGACCCTTCCTGGAGAGTAATTCTCAGTACTGACCCTTCCTGGCGAGTAATTCTAAGTACTGACATTTCCTGGAGAGTAATTCTCAGTACTGACTCTTCCTGGAGAGTAATTCTCAGTACTGGCCTTTCCTGGGTGGTAATTCTCAGTACTGTCCTTTCCTGGAGAGTAATTCTCAGTGCTGACTCTTCCTCGATAGTAATTCTCAGTACTGACCCTTCCTGGAGAGTAATTCTCAGTACTGACCTTTCCTGGAGGGTAATTCTCAGTACTGACCCTTCCTAAAGAGAGCAATTCTCAGTACTGACCTTTCATGGAGAGTAATTCTCCGTACTGTCTCTTCCTGGAGAGTAGCTCTCAGAACTGACACTTCCTGGAGAGTAATTCGCAGTACTGACCCTTCCTGGAGAGTAATTCTCAGTACTGACACTTCCTGGAGAGTAATTCTCAGTACTGACCCTTCCTGGAGAGTAATTCTTAGTACTGAACATTCTGGAGGGTAATTCTCAGCACTGACCCTTCCTGGAGACTAATTCTCAGTACTGACCCTTCCTGGAGAGTAATTCTCAGTACTGACCTTTCCTGGAGGGTAATTCTCAGTACTGACCCTTCCAAAAGAGAGCAATTCTCAGTACTGACCTTTCCTGGAGAGTAATTCTCAGTACTGACCCTTCCTATAGAGTAATTCTCAGTACTGACCCTTCCTGGAGAGCATTTCTCAGTACTGACCCTTCCTGGAGAGTAATTCTCAGTACTGACCCTTCCTGGCGAGTAATTCTCAGTACTGACCCTTCCTGGCGAGTAATTCTCAGTACTGACTCTTCCTGGAGAGTAGCTATCAGAACTGACCCTTCCTGGAGAGTAATTCTCAGTACTGACCTTTCCTGAAGAGTAATTCTCAGTACTGACCCTTCCTGGAGCGTTATTCTCAGTACTGACCTTTCCTGGTGGGTAATTCTCAGTACTGACCCTTCCTGGAGAATAATTCTCAGTACTGACCTTTGCTGGAGAGTAATTCTCAATACTGACCTTTTCTGAAGAGTAATTCTCAGCACTGACCCTTCCTGGAGAGTAATTTTCAGTACTGACCCTTCCTAAAGAGTAATTCTCAGTACTGACCCTTTCTCGAGAGTAATTCTCGGTACTGACCCTACCTGGAGAGTAATTCTCAGTGCGGACCCTTCCTCGATACTAATTCTCAGTTCTGACCCTTCCTGGAGAGTAATTCCCAGTTCTGAACTTTCCTGAAGAGTAATTCTCAGTACTGACCCTTCCTGGCGAGTAATTCTCAGTACTGACTCTTCCTGGAGAGTAGCTATCAGAACTGACCCTTCCTGGAGAGTAATTCTCAGTACTGACCATTCCTGGAGAGTAAATCTCGGTACTGACCCTTCCTGGAGAGTAATTCTCAGTAATGACCTTTCCTGAAGAGTAATTCTCAGTACTGACCCTTCCTGGAGCGTTATTCTCAGTACTGACCTTTCCTGGTGGGTAATTCTCTGTACTGACCCTTCCTGGAGAATAATTCTCAGTACTGACCTTTCCTGGAGAGTAATTCTCAATACTGACCTTTTCTGAAGAGTAATTCTCAGTACTGTCCCTTCCTGGAGAGTAATTCTCAGTACTGACCATTACTGGAGAGTAATTCTCAGTACTGTCTCTTCCTGGAGAGTAGCTCTCAGAACTGACACTTCCTGGAGAGTAATTCGCAGTACTGACCCTTCCTGGAGAGTAATTCTCAGTACTGACACTTCCTGGAGAGTAATTCTCAGTACTGACCCTTCCTGGAGAGTAATTCTTAGTACTGAACATTCTGGAGGGTAATTCTCAGCACTGACCCTTCCTGGAGACTAATTCTCAGTACTGACCCTTCCTGGAGAGTAATTCTCAGTACTGACCTTTCCTGGAGGGTAATTCTCAGTACTGACCCTTCCAAAAGAGAGCAATTCTCAGTACTGACCTTTCCTGGAGAGTAATTCTCAGTACTGACCCTTCCTATAGAGTAATTCTCAGTACTGACCCTTCCTGGAGAGCATTTCTCAGTACTGACCCTTCCTGGAGAGTAATTCTCAGTACTGACCCTTCCTGGCGAGTAATTCTCAGTACTGACCCTTCCTGGCGAGTAATTCTCAGTACTGACTCTTCCTGGAGAGTAGCTATCAGAACTGACCCTTCCTGGAGAGTAATTCCCAGTACTGACCATTCCTGGAGAGTAAATCTCGGTACTGACCCTTCCTGGAGAGTAATTCTCAGTAATGACCTTTCCTGAAGAGTAATTCTCAGTACTGACCCTTCCTGGAGCGTTATTCTCAGTACTGACCTTTCCTGGTGGGTAATTCTCAGTACTGACCCTTCCTGGAGAATAATTCTCAGTACTGACCTTTGCTGGAGAGTAATTCTCAATACTGACCTTTTCTGAAGAGTAATTCTCAGCACTGACCCTTCCTGGAGAGTAATTTTCAGTACTGACCCTTCCTAAAGAGTAATTCTCAGTACTGACCCTTTCTCGAGAGTAATTCTCGGTACTGACCCTACCTGGAGAGTAATTCTCAGTGCGGACCCTTCCTCGATACTAATTCTCAGTTCTGACCCTTCCTGGAGAGTAATTCCCAGTTCTGAACTTTCCTGAAGAGTAATTCTCAGTACTGACCCTTCCTGGCGAGTAATTCTCAGTACTGACTCTTCCTGGAGAGTAGCTATCAGAACTGACCCTTCCTGGAGAGTAATTCTCAGTACTGACCATTCCTGGAGAGTAAATCTCGGTACTGACCCTTCCTGGAGAGTAATTCTCAGTAATGACCTTTCCTGAAGAGTAATTCTCAGTACTGACCCTTCCTGGAGCGTTATTCTCAGTACTGACCTTTCCTGGTGGGTAATTCTCTGTACTGACCCTTCCTGGAGAATAATTCTCAGTACTGACCTTTCCTGGAGAATAATTCTCAATACTGACCTTTTCTGAAGAGTAATTCTCAGTACTGACCCTTCCAGGAGTGTAATTCTCAGTACTGACCCTTCCTGGAGAGTAATTCTCAGTATTTACCTTTCCTGGAGAGTAATTCTCAGTACTGACCCATCCTGGAGAGTAATTCTCAGTACTGACCTTTCCTGGAGTGTAATTCTCAGTTCTGACCTTTCCTTAAGAGTAATTCTCAGTACTGACCCTACCTGGATATTAGCTATCAGAACTGATCCTTCCTGGAGAGTAATTCTCAGTACTGACACTTCCTGGAGAGTAATTCTCAGTACTGACCTATCCTGGCGAGTAATTCTCAGTAGTGACCCGTCCTGGTGGGTAATTCTCAGTACTGACCCTACCTGGAGATTAATTCTCAGTACTGACCCTTCCTGGGAGCAATTCTCAGTACTGACCTTTCCTGGAGAGTAATTCTCAGTACTGACCCTTCCTGGAGAGTAATTCTCAGTACTGACCTTTCCTGGCGAGTAATTCTCAGTACTGACCCTTCCTGGAGAGTAATTCTCAGTACTGACCTTTCCTGGAGAATAATTCTCAGTGCTGACCCTTCCTGAAGAGTAATTCTCAGTACATACACTTCCTGGAGAGTAATTCTCGGTACTGACTCTTCATGGAGAGTAATTCTCAGTACTGACCCTTCCTGGAGAGTAATTCTCAGTACTGACCCTACCTGGATATTAGCTATCAGAACTGATCCTTCCTGGAGAGTAATTCTCAGTACTGACACTTCCTGGAGAGTAATTCTCAGTACTGACCTATCCTGGCGAGTAATTCTCAGTAGTGACCCGTCCTGGTGGGTAATTCTCAGTACTGACCCTACCTGGAGATTAATTCTCAGTACTGACCCTTCCTGGGAGCAATTCTCAGTACTGACCTTTCCTGGAGAGTAATTCTCAGTACTGACCCTTCCTGGAGAGTAATTCTCAGTACTGACCTTTCCTGGCGAGTAATTCTCAGTACTGACCCTTCCTGGAGAGTAATTCTCAGTACTGACCTTTCCTGGAGAATAATTCTCAGTGCTGACCCTTCCTGAAGAGTAATTCTCAGTACATACACTTCCTGGAGAGTAATTCTCGGTACTGACTCTTCATGGAGAGTAATTCTCAGTACTGACCCTTCCTGGAGAGTAATTCTCAGTACTGACCTTTCCTGGAATGTAATTCTCAGTACTGACCCTTCCTGGAGGGTAATTCTCAGTACTGACATTTCCTGGAGAGAAATTCTCAGTACTGACCCTTCCAGGAATGTAATTCTCAGTACTGACCCTTCCTGGAAAGTAATTCTTAGTACTGACCCTTCCTGGAATGTAATTCTCAATACTGACCCTTCCTGGAGAGTAATTCTCAGTACTGACCCTTCCTGAAATGTAATTCTCAGTACTGACCTTTCCTGAAGAGTAATTCTCAGTACTGACCCTTCCTGGAGAGCAATTCTCAGTACTGACCTTTCCTGAAGAATAATTCTCAGAACTGACATTTCCTGGAGAGTAATTCTCAGTACTGACATTTCCTGAAGAGTAATTCTCAGTACTGACCCTTCCTGGAGAGTAATTCTCAGTACCGACCTTTCCCGAAGAGTAATTCTCAGTACTAACCCTTCCTGGAGAGTAATTCTCAGTACTGACCTTTCCTGAAGAGTAATTCTCAGTACTAACCCTTCCTGGGGAGTAATTCTCAGTACTGACCTTTCCTGAAGAGTAATTCTCAGTACTGACCCTTCCTGGAGAATAATTCTCAGTACTGTCCCTTCCTGGAGAGTAAATCTCAGTACTGACCATTACTGGAGAGTAATTCTCCGTACTGATCCTTCCTGAAGAGTAATTCTCAGTACTTACCTTTCCTGAAGAGTAATTCTCAGTACTAACCCTTCCTGGGGAGTAATTCTCAGTACTGACCTTTCCTGAAGAGTAATTCTCAGTACTGACCCTTCCTGGAGTGTAATTCTCAGTACTGACCCTTCCTGGAGAGTAATTCTCAGTACTTACCTTTCCTGGAGAGTAATTCTCAGTACTGACCATTCCTGGAGAGTAATTCTCAGTATTGACCCTTCCTGGAGAGTAATTCTCAGTACTGACCCTTCTTCGAGAGTAATTCTCAGTACTGACCCTTCCTGGAGAGTAATTCTTAGTACTGACCTTTCCTGGAGAGTAATTCTCAGTACTGACACTTCCTAAAGAGTAATTCTCAGTACTGACCCTTCCTAAAGAGAGCAATTCTCAGTACTGACCTTTCCTGGAGAGTAATTCTCAGTACTGACCCTTCATGGAGAGTAATTCTCAGTACTGACCATTCGTGGAGAGTAGCTATCAGAATTGACCCTTCCTGGAGAGTAATTTTCAGTACTGACCCTTCCTGGAGAGTAATTCTCAGTGCTGACCCTTTCTCGAGAGTAATTCTCAGTACTGACCCTTCCTGGAGAGTAATTCTCAGTGCTGACCCTTTCTCGAGAGTAATTCTCAGTACTGACCCTTCCTGGAGAGTAATTCCCAGTACTGACCTTTCCTGAAGAGTAATTCTCAGTACTGACCCTTCCTGGCGAGTAATTCTCAGTACTGACACTTCCTGGAGAGTAGCTATCATAACTGACCCTTCCTGGAGAGTAATTCTCAGTACTGACCATTCCTGGAGAGTAATTCTCAGTACTGACCCTTCCTGGAGAGTAATTCTCAGAACTGACCCTTCCTGGAGATTAATTCTCTGTACTGACCCTTCCTGGAGAGTAATTCTCAGTACTGACCTTTCCTGGAGGGTAATTCTCAGTATTGACCCTTCCTGGAGAGTAATTCTCAGTACTGAACCTTCTTGGAGAGCAATTCTCAGTACTGAACTTCCCTGGAGAGTAATTCTCAGTACTGACACTTCCTGGAGAGTAATTCTCAGTACTGACCCTTCCTGGAGATTAATTCTCAGTACTGACATTTCCTGGAGATTAATTCTCAGTACTGACATTTCCTGGAAAGTAATTCTCAGTACTGACACTTCCTGAAGAGTAGCCATCAGAACTGACCCTTCCTGGATAGTAATTCTCAGTACTGACCCTTCCTGGAGAGTAATTTTCAGTACTGAACCTTCCTGGAGAGTAATTCTCAGTACTGACCCTTTCTGGAGAGTAATTCTCAGTACTGACCCTTCCTGGAGAGTAATTCTCAGTACTGGCCTTTCCTGGGTGGTAATTCTCAGTACCGTCCTTTCCTGGAGAGTAATTCTCAGTGCTGACTCTTCCTCGATAGTAATTCTCAGTACTGACCCTTCCTGGAGAGTAATTCTCAGTACTGACCTTTCCTGGAGGGTAATTCTCAGTACTGACCCTTCCTAAAGAGAGCAATTCTCAGTACTGACCTTTCATGGAGAGTAATTCTCAGTACTGTCTCTTCCTGGAGAGTAGCTCTCAGAACTGACACTTCCTGGAGAGTAATTCGCAGTACTGACCCTTCCTGGAGAGTAATTCTCAGTACTGACACTTCCTGGAGAGTAATTCTCAGTACTGACCCTTCCTGGAGAGTAATTCTTAGTACTGAACATTCTGGAGGGTAATTCTCAGCACTGACCCTTCCTGGAGACTAATTCTCAGTACTGACCCTTCCTGGAGAGTAATTCTCAGTACTGACCTTTCCTGGAGGGTAATTCTCAGTACTGACCCTTCCAAAAGAGAGCAATTCTCAGTACTGACCTTTCCTGGAGAGTAATTCTCAGTACTGACCCTTCCTATAGAGTAATTCTCAGTACTGACCCTTCCTGGAGAGCATTTCTCAGTACTGACCCTTCCTGGAGAGTAATTCTCAGTACTGACCCTTCCTGGCGAGTAATTCTAAGTACTGACATTTCCTGGAGAGTAATTCTCAGTACTGACTCTTCCTGGAGAGTAATTCTCAGTACTGGCCTTTCCTGGGTGGTAATTCTCAGTACTGTCCTTTCCTGGAGAGTAATTCTCAGTGCTGACTCTTCCTCGATAGTAATTCTCAGTACTGACCCTTCCTGGAGAGTAATTCTCAGTACTGACCTTTCCTGGAGGGTAATTCTCAGTACTGACCCTTCCTAAAGAGAGCAATTCTCAGTACTGACCTTTCATGGAGAGTAATTCTCAGTACTGTCTCTTCCTGGAGAGTAGCTCTCAGAACTGACACTTCCTGGAGAGTAATTCGCAGTACTGACCCTTCCTGGAGAGTAATTCTCAGTACTGACACTTCCTGGAGAGTAATTCTCAGTACTGACCCTTCCTGGAGAGTAATTCTTAGTACTGAACATTCTGGAGGGTAATTCTCAGCACTGACCCTTCCTGGAGACTAATTCTCAGTACTGACCCTTCCTGGAGAGTAATTCTCAGTACTGACCTTTCCTGGAGGGTAATTCTCAGTACTGACCCTTCCAAAAGAGAGCAATTCTCAGTACTGACCTTTCCTGGAGAGTAATTCTCAGTACTGACCCTTCCTATAGAGTAATTCTCAGTACTGACCCTTCCTGGAGAGCATTTCTCAGTACTGACCCTTCCTGGAGAGTAATTCTCAGTACTGACCCTTCCTGGCGAGTAATTCTAAGTACTGACATTTCCTGGAGAGTAATTCTCAGTACTGACTCTTCCTGGAGAGTAGCTATCAGAACTGCACTTCCTGGAGAGTAATTCGCAGTACTGACCCTTCCTGGAGAGTAATTCTCAGTACTGACACTTTCTGGAGAGTAATCCTCAGTACTGACCCTTCCTGGAGAGTAATTCTCAGTACTGACCTTTCCTGGATGGTAATTCTCAGTACTGACATTTTCTGGAGAGTAATTCTCAGTACTGATACTTCGTGAGGAGTAGCCGTCAGAACTGACCCTTCCTGGATAGTAATTCTCAGTACTGACCCTTCCTGGAGAGTAATTTTCAGTACTGACCCTTCCTGGAGAGTAATTCTCAGTACTGACCCTTTCTCGAGAGTAATTCTCAGTACTGACCCTTCCTGGAGAGTAATTCTCAGTGCGGACCCTTCCTCGATAGTAATTCTCAGTTCTGACCCTTCCTGGAGAGTAATTCCCAGTACTGAACTTTCCTGAAGAGTAATTCTCAGTACTGACCCTTCCTGGCGAGTAATTCTCAGTACTGACTCTTCCTGGAGAGTAGCTATCAGAACTGACCCTTCCTGGAGAGTAATTCTCAGTACTGACCATTCCTGGAGAGTAAATCTCGGTACTGACCCTTCCTGGAGAGTAATTCTCAGTAATGACCTTTCCTGAAGAGTAATTCTCAGTACTGACCCTTCCTGGAGCGTTATTCTCAGTACTGACCTTTCCTGGTGGGTAATTCTCAGTACTGACCCTTCCTGGAGAATAATTCTCAGTACTGACCTTTGCTGGAGAGTAATTCTCAATACTGACCTTTTCTGAAGAGTAATTCTCAGTACTGACCCTTCCTGGAGAGTAATTTTCAGTACTGACCCTTCCTAAAGAGTAATTCTCAGTACTGACCCTTTCTCGAGAGTAATTCTCAGTACTGACCCTACCTGGAGAGTAATTCTCAGTGCGGACCCTTCCTCGATACTAATTCTCAGTTCTGACCCTTCCTGGAGAGTAATTCCCAGTACTGAACTTTCCTGAAGAGTAATTCTCAGTACTGACCCTTCCTGGCGAGTAATTCTCAGTACTGACTCTTCCTGGAGAGTAGCTATCAGAACTGACCCTTCCTGGAGAGTAATTCTCAGTACTGACCATTCCTGGAGAGTAAATCTCGGTACTGACCCTTCCTGGAGAGTAATTCTCAGTAATGACCTTTCCTGAAGAGTAATTCTCAGTACTGACCCTTCCTGGAGCGTTATTCTCAGTACTGACCTTTCCTGGTGGATAATTCTCTGTACTGACCCTTCCTGGAGAATAATTCTCAGTACTGACCTTTCCTGGAGAGTAATTCTCAGTACTGACCTTTTCTGAAGAGTAATTCTCAGTACTGACCCTTCCAGGAGTGTAATTCTCAGTACTGACCCTTCCTGGAGAGTAATTCTCAGTATTTACCTTCCCTGGAGAGTAATTCTCAGTACTGACCCTTCCTGGAGAGTAATTCTCAGTACTGACCTTTCCTGGAGTGTAATTCTCAGTTCTGACCTTTCCTTAAGAGTAATTCTCAGTACTGACCCTACCTGGATATTAGCTATCAGAACTGATCCTTCCTGGAGAGTAATTCTCAGTACTGACCCTTCCTGGAGAGTAATTCTCAGTACTGACCTATCCTGGCGAGTAATTCTCAGTAGTGACCCGTCCTGGTGGGTAATTCTCAGTACTGACCCTACCTGGAGATTAATTCTCAGTACTGACCCTACCTGGGAGCAATTCTCAGTACTGACCTTTCCTGGAGAGTAATTCTCAGTACTGACCCTTCCTGGAGAGTAATTCTCAGTACTGACCTTTCCTGGAGTGTAATTCTCAGTACTGACCCTTCCTGGAGAGTAATTCTCAGTACTGACCTATCCTGGCGAGTAATTCTCAGTCGTGACCCGTCCTGATGGGTAATTCTCAGTACTGACCCTACCTGGAGAGTAATTCTCAGGACTGACTCTTCCTGGGAGCAATTCTCAGTGCTGACCTTTCGTGGAGAGTAATTCTCAGTACTGACCCTTCCTGGAGAGTAATTCTCAATACTGACCTTTCCTGGCGAGTAATTCTCAGTGCTGACCCTTCCTGGAGAGTAATTCTCAGTACTGACCTTTCCTGGAGAATAATTCTCAGTGCTGACCCTTCCTGAAGAGTAATTCTCAGTACATACACTTCCTGGAGAGTAATTCTCGGTACTGACCCTTCATGGAGAGTAATTCTCAGTACTGACCCTTCCTGGAAAGTAATTCTTAGTACTGACCCTTCCTGGAATGTAATTCTCAATACTGACCCTTCCTGGAGAGTAATTCTCAGTACTGACCCTTCCTGAAATGTAATTCTCAGTACTGACCTTTCCTGAAGAGTAATTCTCAGTACTGACCCTTCCTGGAGAGCAATTCTCAGTACTGACCTTTCCTGAAGAATAATTCTCAGAACTGACATTTCCTGGAGAGTAATTCTCAGTACTGACATTTCCTGAAGAGTAATTCTCAGTACTGACCCTTCCTGGAGAGTAATTCTCAGTACCGACCTTTCCCGAAGAGTATTTCTCAGTACTAACCCTTCCTGGAGAGTAATTATCAGTACTGACTCTTCCTGGAGAGTAGCTATCAGAACTGACGTTTCCTGGAGAGTAATTCTCAGCACTGACCCTTCCTGGAGAGTAATTCTCAGTACTGACCCTTCCTGGAGAATAATTCTCAGTACTGTCCCTTCCTGGAGAGTAATTCTCAGTACTGATCATTACTGGAGAGTAATTCTCCATACTGATCCTTCCTGAAGAGTAATTCTCAGTACTTACCTTTCCTGAAGAGTAATTCTCAGTACTGACCCTTCCTGGGGAGTAATTCTCAGTACTGACCTTTCCTGAAGAGTAATTCTCAGTACTGACCCTTCCTGGAGAGTTATTCTCAGTACTGACCTTTCCTGGTGGGTAATTCTCAGTACTGACCCTTCCTGGAGAATAATGCTCAGTACTGACCTTTCCTGGAGAGTAATTCTCAATACTGACCTTTTCTGAAGAGTAATTCTCAGTACTGACCCTTCCTGGAGTGTAATTCTCAGTACTGACCCTTCCTGGAGAGTAATTCTCAGTACTTACCTTTCCTGGAGAGTAATTCTCAGTACTGACCATTCCTGGAGAGTAATTCTCAGTACTGAACTTTCCTGGAGTGTAATTCTCAGTTCTGACCTTTCCTTAAGAGTAATTCTCAGTACTGACCCTTCCTGGAGATTAGCTATCAGAACTGACCCTTCCTGGAGTGTAATTCTCAGTACTGACCCTTCCTGGAGAGTAATTCTCAGTACTGACCTATCCTGGCGAGTAATTCTCAGTACTGACCCTTCCTGGTGGGTAATTCTCAGTACTGACCCTACCTGGAGAGTAATTCTCAGTACTGACCCTTCCTGGGAGCAATTCCCAGTACTGACCTTTCGTGGAGAGTAATTCTCAGTACTGACCCTTCCTGGAGAGTAATTCTCAATACTAACCTTTCCTGGTGAGTAATTCTCAGTACTGACCCTTCCTCGAGAGTAATTCTCAGTACTGACCTTTCCTGGAGATTAGTTCTTAGTACTGACCCTTCCTGAAGAGTAATTCTCAGTACAGACACTTCCTGGAGAGTAATTCTCGGTACTGACCCTTCCTGAAGAGTAATTCTCAGTACTGACCCTTCCTGGAGAGTAATTCTCAGTACTGACACTTCCTGGAGTCTAGGTATCAGAACTGACCCTTCCTGGAGAGTAATTCTCAGTACTGACCCTTCCTGGAGAGTAATTCTCAGTACTGACTCTGCCTGGAGAGTAGCTATCAGAACTGACCCTTCCTGGAGAGTAATTCTCAGACTGACCCTTCCTGGAGAGTAATTCTCAGTACTGACCCTTCCTGGAGAGTAATTCTCAGTACTGACCTTTCCTGGAGAATAATTCTCAGTGCTGACCCTTCCTGAAGAGTAATTCTCAGTACATACACTTCCTGGAGAGTAATTCTCAGTACTGACCCTTCATGGAGAGTAATTCTCAGTACTGACCCTTCCTGGAGAGTAATTCTCAGTACTGACCTTTCCTGGAATGTAATTCTCAGTACTGACCCTTCCTGGGAGCAATTCTCAGTACTGACCTTTCGTGGAGAGTAATTCTCAGTACTGACCCTTCCTGGAGAGTAATTCTCAATACTAACCTTTCCTGGCGAGTAATTCTCAGTACTGACCCTTCCTGGAGAGTAATTCTCAGTACCGACCTTTCCCGAAGAGTATTTCTCAGTACTAACCCTTCCTGGAGAGTAATTATCAGTACTGACTCTTCCTGGAGAGTAGCTATCAGAACTGACGTTTCCTGGAGAGTAATTCTCAGCACTGACCCTTCCTGGAGAGTAATTCTCAGTACTGACCCTTCCTGGAGAATAATTCTCAGTACTGTCCCTTCCTGGAGAGTAATTCTCAGTACTGACCATTACTGGAGAGTAATTCTCCGTACTGATCCTTCCTGAAGAGTAATTCTCAGTACTTACCTTTCCTGAAGAGTAATTCTCAGTACTGACCCTTCCTGGGGAGTAATTCTCAGTACTGACCTTTCCTGAAGAGTAATTCTCAGTACTGACCCTTCCTGGAGAGTTATTCTCAGTACTGACCTTTCCTGGTGGGTAATTCTCAGTACTGACCCTTCCTGGAGAATAATGCTCAGTACTGACCTTTCCTGGAGAGTAATTCTCAATACTGACCTTTTCTGAAGAGTAATTCTCAGTACTGACCCTTCCTGGAGTGTAATTCTCAGTACTGACCCTTCCTGGAGAGTAATTCTCAGTACTTACCTTTCCTGGAGAGTAATTCTCAGTACTGACCATTCCTGGAGAGTAATTCTCAGTACTGAACTTTCCTGGAGTGTAATTCTCAGTTCTGACCTTTCCTTAAGAGTAATTCTCAGTACTGACCCTTCCTGGAGATTAGCTATCAGAACTGACCCTTCCTGGAGTGTAATTCTCAGTACTGACCCTTCGTGGAGAGTAATTCTCAGTACTGACCTATCCTGGCGAGTAATTCTCAGTACTGACCCTTCCTGGTGGGTAATTCTCAGTACTGACCCTACCTGGAGAGTAATTCTCAGTACTGACCCTTCCTGGGAGCAATTCCCAGTACTGACCTTTCGTGGAGAGTAATTCTCAGTACTGACCCTTCCTGGAGAGTAATTCTCAATACTAACCTTTCCTGGTGAGTAATTCTCAGTACTGACCCTTCCTCGAGAGTAATTCTCAGTACTGACCTTTCCTGGAGATTAGTTCTTAGTACTGACCCTTCCTGAAGAGTAATTCTCAGTACAGACACTTCCTGGAGAGTAATTCTCGGTACTGACCCTTCCTGAAGAGTAATTCTCAGTACTGACCCTTCCTGGAGAGTAATTCTCAGTACTGACACTTCCTGGAGTCTAGGTATCAGAACTGACCCTTCCTGGAGAGTAATTCTCAGTACTGACCCTTCCTGGAGAGTAATTCTCAGTACTGACTCTGCCTGGAGAGTAGCTATCAGAACTGACCCTTCCTGGAGAGTAATTCTCAGAACTGACCCTTCCTGGAGAGTAATTCTCAGTACTGACCCTTCCTGGAGAGTAATTCTCAGTACTGACCTTTCCTGGAGAATAATTCTCAGTGCTGACCCTTCCTGAAGAGTAATTCTCAGTACATACACTTCCTGGAGAGTAATTCTCAGTACTGACCCTTCATGGAGAGTAATTCTCAGTACTGACCCTTCCTGGAGAGTAATTCTCAGTACTGACCTTTCCTGGAATGTAATTCTCAGTACTGACCCTTCCTGGAGGGTAATTCTCAGTACTGACATTTCCTGGAGAGAAATTCTCAGTACTGACCCTTCCAGGAATGTAATTCTCAGTACTGACCCTTCCTGGAAAGTAATTCTTAGTACTGACCCTTCCTGGAATGTAATTCTCAATATTGACCCTTCCTGGAGAGTAATTCTCAGTACTGACCTTTCCTGGTGGGTAATTCTCAGTACTGACCCTTCCTGGAGAGTAATTCTCAATACTGACCTTTCCTGGAGAATAATTCTCAATACTGACCCTACCTGGAGAGTAATTCTCAGTACTGACCTTTCCTGAAGAGTAATTCTCAGTACTGACCCTTCCTGGAGAGTAATTCTCAGAACTGACTCTTCCTGGAGAGTAGCAATCAGAACTGACCCTTCCTGGAGAGTAATTCTCAGTACTGACCCTTCCTGGAGAGTAATTCTCAGCACTGACCTTTCCTGGAGAGTAATTCTCAGTACTGACCTTTCCTGGAGAGTAATTCTCTGTACTGACTCTGCCTGGAGAGTAATTCTCAGTACTGACCCTTCATGGAGAGTAATTCTCAGTACTGACCCTTCCTGGAGAATAATTCTCAGTACTGACCTTTCCTGGAGAGTAATTCTCAGTACTAACCCTTCCTGGAGATTAGCTATCAGAACTGACCCTTCCTGGAGAGTAATTCTCAGTACTGACCCTTCCTGGAGAGTAATTCTCAGTACTGACCTATCCTGGCGAGTAATTCTCAGTACTGACCCTTCCTGGTGGGTAATTCTCAGTACTGACCCTACCTGGAGAGTAATTCTCAGTACTGACCCTTCCAGGGAGCAATTCTCAGTACTGACCTTTCGTGGAGAGTAATTCTCAGTACTGACCCTTCCTGGAGAGTAATTCTCAGTACTAACCCTTCCTGGAGATTAGCTATCAGAACTGACCCTTCCTGGAGAGTAATTCTCAGTACTGACCCTTCCTGGAGAGTAATTCTCAGTACTGACCTATCCTGGCGAGTAATTCTCAGTACAGACACTTCCTGGAGAGTAATTCTCGGTACTGACCCTTCCTGAAGAGTAATTCTCAGTAATGACCCTTCCTGGAGAATAATTCTCAGTACTGACACTTCCTGGAGTGTAGGTATCAGAACTGACCCTTCCTGGAGAGTAATTCTCAGTACTGACCCTTCCTGGAGAATAATTCTCAGTGCTGACCCTTCCTGAAGAGTAATTCTCAGTACATACACTTCCTGGAGAGTAATTCTCGGTACTGACCCTTCATGGAGAGTAATTCTCAGTACTGACCCTTCCTGGAAAGTAATTCTTAGTACTGACCCTTCCTGGAATGTAATTCTCAATACTGACCCTTCCTGGAGAGTAATTCTCAGTACTGACCCTTCCTGAAATGTAATTCTCAGTACTGACCTTTCCTGAAGAGTAATTCTCAGTACTGACCCTTCCTGGAGAGCAATTCTCAGTACTGACCTTTCCTGAAGAATAATTCTCAGAACTGACATTTCCTGGAGAGTAATTCTCAGTACTGACATTTCCTGAAGAGTAATTCTCAGTACTGACCCTTCCTGGAGAGTAATTCTCAGTACCGACCTTTCCCGAAGAGTATTTCTCAGTACTAACCCTTCCTGGAGAGTAATTATCAGTACTGACTCTTCCTGGAGAGTAGCTATCAGAACTGACGTTTCCTGGAGAGTAATTCTCAGCACTGACCCTTCCTGGAGAGTAATTCTCAGTACTGACCCTTCCTGGAGAATAATTCTCAGTACTGTCCCTTCCTGGAGAGTAATTCTCAGTACTGACCATTACTGGAGAGTAATTCTCCGTACTGATCCTTCCTGAAGAGTAATTCTCAGTACTTACCTTTCCTGAAGAGTAATTCTCAGTACTGACCCTTCCTGGGGAGTAATTCTCAGTACTGACCTTTCCTGAAGAGTAATTCTCAGTACTGACCCTTCCTGGAGAGTTATTCTCAGTACTGACCTTTCCTGGTGGGTAATTCTCAGTACTGACCCTTCCTGGAGAATAATGCTCAGTACTGACCTTTCCTGGAGAGTAATTCTCAATACTGACCTTTTCTGAAGAGTAATTCTCAGTACTGACCCTTCCTGGAGTGTAATTCTCAGTACTGACCCTTCCTGGAGAGTAATTCTCAGTACTTACCTTTCCTGGAGAGTAATTCTCAGTACTGACCATTCCTGGAGAGTAATTCTCAGTACTGAACTTTCCTGGAGTGTAATTCTCAGTTCTGACCTTTCCTTAAGAGTAATTCTCAGTACTGACCCTTCCTGGAGATTAGCTATCAGAACTGACCCTTCCTGGAGTGTAATTCTCAGTACTGACCCTTCCTGGAGAGTAATTCTCAGTACTGACCTATCCTGGCGAGTAATTCTCAGTACTGACCCTTCCTGGTGGGTAATTCTCAGTACTGACCCTACCTGGAGAGTAATTCTCAGTACTGACCCTTCCTGGGAGCAATTCCCAGTACTGACCTTTCGTGGAGAGTAATTCTCAGTACTGACCCTTCCTGGAGAGTAATTCTCAATACTAACCTTTCCTGGTGAGTAATTCTCAGTACTGACCCTTCCTCGAGAGTAATTCTCAGTACTGACCTTTCCTGGAGATTAGTTCTTAGTACTGACCCTTCCTGAAGAGTAATTCTCAGTACAGACACTTCCTGGAGAGTAATTCTCGGTACTGACCCTTCCTGAAGAGTAATTCTCAGTACTGACCCTTCCTGGAGAGTAATTCTCAGTACTGACACTTCCTGGAGTCTAGGTATCAGAACTGACCCTTCCTGGAGAGGAATTCTCAGTACTGACCCTTCCTGGAGAGTAATTCTCAGTACTGACTCTGCCTGGAGAGTAGCTATCAGAACTGACCCTTCCTGGAGAGTAATTCTCAGAACTGACCCTTCCTGGAGAGTAATTCTCAGTACTGACCCTTCCTGGAGAGTAATTCTCAGTACTGACCTTTCCTGGAGAATAATTCTCAGTGCTGACCCTTCCTGAAGAGTAATTCTCAGTACATACACTTCCTGGAGAGTAATTCTCAGTACTGACCCTTCATGGAGAGTAATTCTCAGTACTGACCCTTCCTGGAGAGTAATTCTCAGTACTGACCTTTCCTGGAATGTAATTCTCAGTACTGACCCTTCCTGGAGGGTAATTCTCAGTACTGACATTTCCTGGAGAGAAATTCTCAGTACTGACCCTTCCAGGAATGTAATTCTCAGTACTGACCCTTCCTAGAAAGTAATTCTTAGTACTGACCCTTCCTGGAATGTAATTCTCAATACTGACCCTTCCTGGAGAGTAATTCTCAGTACTGACCTTTCCTGGTGGGTAATTCTCAGTACTGACCCTTCCTGGAGAGTAATTCTCAATACTGACCTTTCCTGGAGAATAATTCTCAATACTGACCCTACCTGGAGAGTAATTCTCAGTACTGACCTTTCCTGAAGAGTAATTCTCAGTACTGACCCTTCCTGGAGAGTAATTCTCAGAACTGACTCTTCCTGGAGAGTAGCAATCAGAACTGACCCTTCCTGGAGAGTAATTCTCAGTACTGACCCTTCCTGGAGAGTAATTCTCAGCACTGACCTTTCCTGGAGAGTAATTCTCAGTACTGACCTTTCCTGGAGAGTAATTCTCTGTACTTACTCTGCCTGGAGAGTAATTCTCAGTACTGACCCTTCATGGAGAGTAATTCTCAGTACTGACCCTTCCTGGAGAATAATTCTCAGTACTGACCTTTCCTGGAGAGTAATTCTCAGTACTAACCCTTCCTGGAGATTAGCTATCAGAACTGACCCTTCCTGGAGAGTAATTCTCAGTACTGACCCTTCCTGGAGAGTAATTCTCAGTACTGACCTATCCTGGCGAGTAATTCTCAGTACTGACCCTTCCTGGTGGGTAATTCTCAGTACTGACCCTACCTGGAGAGTAATTCTCAGTACTGACCCTTCCAGGGAGCAATTCTCAGTACTGACCTTTCGTGGAGAGTAATTCTCAGTACTGACCCTTCCTGGAGAGTAATTCTCAATACTAACCTTTCCTGGTGAGTAATTCTCAGTACTGACCCTTCCTCGAGAGTAATTCTCAGTACTGACCTTTCCTGGAGATTAGTTCTTAGTACTGACCCTTCCTGAAGAGTAATTCTCAGTACAGACACTTCCTGGAGAGTAATTCTCGGTACTGACCCTTCCTGAAGAGTAATTCTCAGTAATGACCCTTCCTGGAGAATAATTCTCAGTACTGACACTTCCTGGAGTGTAGGTATCAGAACTGACCCTTCCTGGAGAGTAATTCTCAGTACTGACCCTTCCTGGAGAGTAATTCTCAGTACTGACCCTTCCTGGAGAATAATTCTCAGTACTGACTCTGCCTGGAGAGTAGCAATCAGAACTGACCCTTCCTGGAGAGTAATTCTCAGAACTGACCCTTCCTGGAGAGTAATTCTCAGTACTGACCCTTCCTGGAGAGTAATTCTCAGTACTGACCTTTCCTGGAGAATAATTCTCAGTGCTGACCCTTCCTGAAGAGTAATTCTCAGTACATACACTTCCTGGAGAGTAATTCTCGGTACTGACCCTTCATGGAGAGTAATTCTCAGTACTGACCCTTCCTGGAGAGTAATTCTCAGTACTGACCTTTCCTGGAATGTAATTCTCAGTACTGACACTTCCTGGAGGGTAATTCTCAGTACTGACATTTCCTGGAGAGAAATCCTCAGTACTGACCCTTCCAGGAATGTAATTCTCAGTACTGACCCTTCCTGGAAAGTAATTCTTAGTACTGACCCTTCCTGGAATGTAATTCTCAATACTGACCCTTCCTGGAGAGTAATTCTCAGTACTGACCTTTCCTGGTGGGTAATTCTCAGTACTGACCCTTCCTGCAGAGTAATTCTCAATACTGACACTTCCTGGAGAATAATTCTCAATACTGACCCTTCCTGGAGAGTAATTCTCAGTACTGACCTTTCCTGAAGAGTAATTCTCAGTACTGACCCTTCCTGGAGAGTAATTCTCAGTACTGACTCTTCCTGGAGAGTAGCAATCAGAACTGACCCTTCCTGGAGAGTAATTCTCAGTACTGACCCTTCCTGGAGAGTAATTCTCAGTACTGACTCTTCCTGGAGAGTAGCAATCAGAACTGACCCTTCCTGGAGAGTAATTCTCAGTACTGACCCTTCCTGGAGAATAATTCTCAGTTCTGACCCTTCCTGAAGAGTAATTCTCAGTACATACACTTCCTGGAGAGTAATTCTCGGTACTGACCCTTCATGGAGAGTAATTCTCAGTACTGACCCTTCCTGGAGAGTAATTCTCAGTACTGACCTTTCCTGGAATGTAATTCTCAGTACTGACACTTCCTGGAGGGTAATTCTCAGTACTGACATTTCCTGGAGAGAAATTCTCAGTACTGACCCTTCCAGGAATGTAATTCTCAGTACTGACCCTTCCTGGAAAGTAATTCTTAGTACTGACCCTTCCTGGAATGTAATTCTCAATACTGACACTTCCTGGAGAGTAATTCTCAGTACTGACCTTTCCTGGTGGGTAATTCTCAGTACTGACCCTTCCTGGAGAGTAATTCTCAATACTGACCTTTCCTGGAGAATAATTCTCAATACTGACCCTTCCTGGAGAGTAATTCTCAGTACTGACCTTTCCTGAAGAGTAATTCTCAGTACTGACCCTTCCTGGAGAGTAATTCTCAGTACTGACTCTTCCTGGAGAGTAGCAATCAGAACTGACCCTTCCTGGAGAGTAATTCTCAGTACTGACCCTTCCTGGAGAGTAATTCTCAGTACTGACCCATCCTGGCGAGTAATTCTCAGTACTGACCCTTCCTGGTGGGTAATTCTCAGTACTGACCCTACCTGGAGAGTAATTCGCAGTACTGACCCTTCCTGGGAGCAATTCTCAGTACTGACCTTTCGTGGAGAGTAATTCTCAGTACTGACCCTTCCTGGAGAGTAATTCTCAGTACTGACCTTTCCTGGTGGGTAATTCTCAGTACTGACCCTTCCTGGAGAGTAATTCTCAATACTGACCTTTCCTGGAGAATAATTCTCAATACTGACCCTTCCTGGAGAGTAATTCTCAGTACTGACCTTTCCTGAAGAGTAATTCTCAGTACTGACCCTTCCTGGAGAGTAATTCTCAGTACTGACTCTTCCTGGAGAGTAGCAATCAGAACTGACCCTTCCTGGAGAGTAATTCTCAGTACTGACCCTTCCTGGAGAGTAATTCTCAGCACTGACCTTTCCTGGAGAGTAATTCTCAGTACTGACCTTTCCTGGAGAGTAATTCTCAGTACTGACTCTGCCTGGAGAGTAATTCTCAGTACTGACCCTTCATGGAGAGTAATTCTCAGTACTGACCCTTCATGGAGAATAATTCTCAGTACTGACCTTTCCTGGAGAGTAATTCTCAGTACTGACCCTTCCTGGAGATTAGCTATCAGAACTGACCCTTCCTGGAGAGTAATTCTCAGTACTGACCCTTCCTGGAGAGTAATTCTCAGTACTGACCCATCCTGGCGAGTAATTCTCAGTACTGACCCTTCCTGGTGGGTAATTCTCAGTACTGACCCTACCTGGAGAGTAATTCGCAGTACTGACCCTTCCTGGGAGCAATTCTCAGTACTGACCTTTCGTGGAGAGTAATTCTCAGTACTGACCCTTCCTGGAGAGTAATTCTCAATACTAACCTTTCCTGGCGAGTAATTCTCAGAACTGACCCTTCCTGGAGAGTAATTCTCAGTACTGACCCTTCCTGGAGAGTAATTCTCAGCACTGACCTTTCCTGGAGAGTAATTCTCAGTACTGACCTTTCCTGGAGAGTAATTCTCAGTACTGACTCTGCCTGGAGAGTAATTCTCAGTACTGACCCTTCATGGAGAGTAATTCTCAGTACAGACACTTCCTGGAGAGTAATTCTCGGTACTGACCCTTCCTGAAGAGTAATTCTCAGTACTGACCCTTCCTGGAGATTAGCTATCAGAACTGACCCTTCCTGGAGAGTAATTCTCAGTACTGACCCTTCCTGGAGAGTAATTCTCAGTACTGACCCATCCTGGCGAGTAATTCTCAGTACTGACCCTTCCTGGTGGGTAATTCTCAGTACTGACCCTACCTGGAGAGTAATTCGCAGTACTGACCCTTCCTGGGAGCAATTCTCAGTACTGACCTTTCCTGGAGAATAATTCTCAGTACTGACACTTCCTGGAGTGTAGGTATCAGAACTGACCCTTCCTGGAGAGTAATTCTCAGTACTGACCCTTCCTGGAGAGTAATTCTCAGTACTGATCCTTCCTGGAGAGTAATTCTCAGTACTGACTCTGCCTGGAGAGTAGCTATCAGAACTGACCCTTCCTGGAGAGTAATTCTCAGAACTGACCCTTCCTGGAGAGTAATTCTCAGTACTGACCCTTCCTGGAGAGTAATTCTCAGTACTGACCTTTCCTGGAGAATAATTCTCAGTGCTGACCCTTCCTGAAGAGTAATTCTCAGTACATACACTTCCTGGAGAGTAATTCTCGGTACTGACCCTTCATGGAGAGTAATTCTCAGTACTGACCCTTCCTGGAGAGTAATTCTCAGTACTGACCTTTCCTGGAATGTAATTCTCAGTACTGACACTTCCTGGAGGGTAATTCTCAGTACTGACATTTCCTGGAGAGAAATTCTCAGTACTGACCCTTCCAGGAATGTAATTCTCAGTACTGACCCTTCCTGGAAAGTAATTCTTAGTACTGACCCTTCCTGGAATGTAATTCTCAATACTGACCCTTCCTGGAGAGTAATTCTCAGTACTGACCTTTCCTGGTGGGTAATTCTCAGTACTGACCCTTCCTGGAGAGTAATTCTCAATACTGACCTTTCTTGGAGAATAATTCTCAATACTGACCCTTCCTGGAGAGTAATTCTCAGTACTGACCTTTCCTGAAGAGTAATTCTCAGTACTGACCCTTCCTGGAGAGTAATTCTCAGTACTGACTCTTCCTGGAGAGTAGCAATCAGAACTGACCCTTCCTGGAGAGTAATTCTCAGTACTGACCCTTCCTGGAGAGTAATTCTCAGTACTGACCCTTCCTCGAGAGTAATTCTCAGTACTGACCTTTCCTGGAGATTAGTTCTTAGTACTGACCCTTCCTGAAGAGTAATTCTCAGTACTGACCCTTCCTGGAGAGTAATTCTCAGTACTGACCCTTCCTGGAGAGTAATTCTCAGTACTGACTCTGCCTGGAGAGTAGCTATCAGAACTTACCCTTTCTGGAGAGTAATTCTCAGAACTGACCCTTCCTGGAGAGTAATTCTCAGTACTGACCTTTCCTGGAGAATAATTCTCAGTGCTGACCCTTCCTGAAGAGTAATTCTCAGTACATACACTTGCTGGAGAGTAATTCTCGGTACTGACCCTTCATGGAGAGTAATTCTCAGTACTGACCCTTCCTGGAGAGTAATTCTCAGTACTGACCTTTCCTGGAATGTAATTCTCAGTACTGACCCTTCCTGGAGGGTAATTCTCAGTACTGACATTTCCTGGAGAGAAATTCTCAGTACTGAGCCTTCCAGGAATGTAATTCTCAGTACTGACCCTTCCTGGAAAGTAATTCTTAGTACAAACCCTTCCTGGAATGTAATTCTCAATACTGACCCTTCCTGGAGAGTAATTCTCAGTACTGACCTTTCCTGGTGGGTAATTCTCAGTACTGACCCTTCCTGGAGAGTAATTCTCAGTACTGACCTTTCCTGGTGGGTAATTCTCAGTACTGACCCTTCCTGGAGAGTAATTCTCAATACTGACCTTTCCTGGAGAATAATTCTCAATACTGACCCTTCCTGGAGAGTAATTATCAGTACTGACCTTTCCTGAAGAGTAATTCTCAGTACTGACCCTTCCTGGAGAGTAATTCTCAGTACTGACTCTTCCTGGAGAGTAATTCTCAGTACAGACACTTCCTGGAGAGTAATTCTCGGTACTGACCCTTCCTGAAGAGTAATTCTCAGTACTGACCCTTACTGGAGAGTAATTCTCAGTACTGACACTTCCTGGAGTCTAGGTATCAGAACTGACCCTTCCTGGAGAGTAATTCTCAGTACTGACCCTTCCTGGAGAGTAATTCTCAGTACTGACCCTTCCTGGAGAGTAATTCTCAGTACTGACTCTGCCTGGAGAGTAGCTATCAGAACTGACCCTTCCTGGAGAGTAATTCTCAGAACTGACCCTTCCTGGAGAGTAATTCTCAGAACTGACCCTTCCTGGAGAGTAATTCTCAGTACTGACCCTTCCTGGAGAGTAATTCTCAGTACTGACCTTTCCTGGAGAATAATTCTCAGTGCTGACCCTTCCTGAAGAGTAATTCTCAGTACATACACTTCCTGGAGAGTAATTCTTGGTACTGACCCTTCATGGAGAGTAATTCTCAGTACTGACCCTTCCTGGAGTGTAATTCTCAGTACTGACCTTTCCTGGAATGTAATTCTCAGTACTGACCCTTCCTGGAGGGTAATTCTCAGTACTGACATTTCCTGGAGAGAAATTCTCAGTACTGACCCTTCCAGGAATGTAATTCTCAGTACTGACCCTTCCTGGAAAGTAATTCTTAGTACTGACCCTTCCTGGAATGTAATTCTCAATACTGACCCTTCCTGGAGAGTAATTCTCAGTACTGACCTTTCCTGGTGGGTAATTCTCAGTACTGACCCTTCCTGGAGAGTAATTCTCAATACTGACCTTTCCTGGAGAATAATTCTCAATACTGACCCATCCTGGAGAGTAATTCTCAGTACTGACCTTTCCTGAAGAGTAATTCTCAGTACTGACCCTTCCTGGAGAGTAATTCTCAGTACTGACTCTTCCTGGAGAGTAGCAATCAGAACTGACCCTTCCTGGAGAGTAATTCTCATTACTGACCCTTCCTGGAGAGTAATTCTCAGCACTGACCTTTCCTGGAGAGTAATTCTCAGTACTGACCTTTCCTGGAGAGTAATTCTCAGTACTGACTCTGCCTGGAGAGTAATTCTCAGTACTGACCCTTCATGGAGAGTAATTCTCAGTACTGACCCTTCCTGGAGAATAATTCTCAGTACTGACCTTTCCTGGAGAGTAATTCTCAGTACTGACCCTTCCTGGAGATTAGCTATCAGAACTGACCCTTCCTGGAGAGTAATTCTCAGTACTGACCCTTCCTGGTGGGTAATTCTCAGTACTGACCCTACCTGGAGAGTAATTCTCAGTACTGACCCTTCCTGGGAGCAATTCTCAGTACTGACCCTACCTGGAGAGTAATTCTCAGTACTGACCCTTCCTGGAGAGTAATTCTCAATACTAACCTTTCCTGGCGAGTAATTCTCAGTACTGACCCTTCCTCGAGAGTAATTCTCAGTACTGACCTTTCCTGGAGATTAGTTCTTAGTACTGACCCTTCCTGAAGAGTAATTCTCAGTACAGACACTTCCTGGAGAGTAATTCTCGGTACTGACCCTTCCTGAAGAGTAATTCTCAGTACTGACCCTTCCTGGAGAATAATTCTCAGTACTGACACTTCCTGGAGTGTAGGTATCAGAACTGACCCTTCCTGGAGAGTAATTCTCAGTACTGACCCTTCCTGGAGAGTAATTCTCAGTACTGACCCTTCCTGGAGAGTAATTCTCAGTACTGACTCTGCCTGGAGAGTAGCTATCAGAACTGACCCTTCCTGGAGAGTAATTCTCAGAACTGACCCTTCCTGGAGAGTAATTCTCAGTACTGACCCCTCCTGGAGAGTAATTCTCAGTACTGACCTTTCCTGGAGAATAATTCTCAGTGCTGACCCTTCCTGAAGAGTAATTCTCAGTACATACACTTCCTGGAGAGTAATTCTCGGTACTGACCCTTCATGGAGAGTAATTCTCAGTACTGACCCTTCCTGGAGAGTAATTCTCACTACTGACCTTTCCTGGAATGTAATTCTCAGTACTGACACTTCCTGGAGGGTAATTCTCAGTACTGACATTTCCTGGAGAGAAATTCTCAGTACTGACCCTTCCAGGAATGTAATTCTCAGTACTGACCCTTCCTGGAAAGTAATTCTTTGTACTGACCCTTCCTGGAATGTAATTCTCAATACTGACCCTTCCTGGAGAGTAATTCTCAGTACTGACCTTTCCTGGTGGGTAATTCTCAGTACTGACCCTTCCTGGAGAGTAATTCTCAATACTGACCTTTCCTGGAGAATAATTCTCAATACTGACCCTTCCTGGAGAGTAATTCTCAGTACTGACCTTTCCTGAAGAGTAATTCTCAGTACTGACCCTTCCTGGAGAGTAATTCTCAGTACTGACTCTTCCTGAAGAGTAGCAATCAGAACTGACCCTTCCTGGAGAGTAATTCTCAGTACTGACCCTTCCTGGAGAGTAATTCTCAGTACTGACTCTTCCTGGAGAGTAGCAATCAGAACTGACCCTTCCTGGAGAGTAATTCTCAGTACTAACCCTTCCTGGAGAGTAATTCTCAGTACTGACCCTTCCTGGAGAGTAATTCTCAGTACTGACCCTTCCTGGAGAGTAATTCTCAGTACTGACTCTGCCTGGAGAGTAGCTATCAGAACTGACCCTTCCTGGAGAGTAATTATCAGAACTGACCCTTCCTGGAGAGTAATTCTCAGTACTGACCCTTCCTGGAGAGTAATTCTCAGTACTGACCTTTCCTGGAGAATAATTCTCAGTGCTGACCCTTCCTGAAGAGTAATTCTCAGTACATACACTTCCTGGAGAGTAATTCTCGGTACTGACCCTTCCTGGAGAGTAATTCTCAGTACTGACCCTTCCTGGAGAGTAATTCTCAGTACTGACTCTGCCTGGAGAGTAGCAATCAGAACTGACCCTTCCTGGAGAGTAATTCTCAGAACTGACCCTTCCTGGAGAGTAATTCTCAGTACTGACCCTTCCTGGAGAGTAATTCTCAGTACTGACCTTTCCTGGAGAATAATTCTCAGTGCTGACCCTTCCTGAAGAGTAATTCTCAGTACATACACTTCCTGGAGAGTAATTCTCGGTACTGACCCTTCATGGAGAGTAATTCTCAGTACTGACCCTTCCTGGAGAGTAATTCTCAGTACTGACCTTTCCTGGAATGTAATTCTCAGTACTGACACTTCCTGGAGGGTAATTCTCAGTACTGACATTTCCTGGAGAGAAATCCTCAGTACTGACCCTTCCAGGAATGTAATTCTCAGTACTGACCCTTCCTGGAAAGTAATTCTTAGTACTGACCCTTCCTGGAATGTAATTCTCAATACTGACCCTTCCTGGAGAGTAATTCTCAGTACTGACCTTTCCTGGTGGGTAATTCTCAGTACTGACCCTTCCTGCAGAGTAATTCTCAATACTGACACTTCCTGGAGAATAATTCTCAATACTGACCCTTCCTGGAGAGTAATTCTCAGTACTGACCTTTCCTGAAGAGTAATTCTCAGTACTGACCCTTCCTGGAGAGTAATTCTCAGTACTGACTCTTCCTGGAGAGTAGCAATCAGAACTGACCCTTCCTGGAGAGTAATTCTCAGTACTGACCCTTCCTGGAGAGTAATTCTCAGTACTGACTCTTCCTGGAGAGTAGCAATCAGAACTGACCCTTCCTGGAGAGTAATTCTCAGTACTGACCCTTCCTGGAGAATAATTCTCAGTTCTGACCCTTCCTGAAGAGCAATTCTCAGTACATACACTTCCTGGAGAGTAATTCTCGGTACTGACCCTTCATGGAGAGTAATTCTCAGTACTGACCCTTCCTGGAGAGTAATTCTCAGTACTGACCTTTCCTGGAATGTAATTCTCAGTACTGACACTTCCTGGAGGGTAATTCTCAGTACTGACATTTCCTGGAGAGAAATTCTCAGTACTGACCCTTCCAGGAATGTAATTCTCAGTACTGACCCTTCCTGGAAAGTAATTCTTAGTACTGACCCTTCCTGGAATGTAATTCTCAATACTGACACTTCCTGGAGAGTAATTCTCAGTACTGACCTTTCCTGGTGGGTAATTCTCAGTACTGACCCTTCCTGGAGAGTAATTCTCAATACTGACCTTTCCTGGAGAATAATTCTCAATACTGACCCTTCCTGGAGAGTAATTCTCAGTACTGACCTTTCCTGAAGAGTAATTCTCAGTACTGACCCTTCCTGGAGAGTAATTCTCAGTACTGACTCTTCCTGGAGAGTAGCAATCAGAACTGACCCTTCCTGGAGAGTAATTCTCAGTACTGACCCTTCCTGGAGAGTAATTCTCAGTACTGACCCATCCTGGCGAGTAATTCTCAGTACTGACCCTTCCTGGTGGGTAATTCTCAGTACTGACCCTACCTGGAGAGTAATTCGCAGTACTGACCCTTCCTGGGAGCAATTCTCAGTACTGACCTTTCGTGGAGAGTAATTCTCAGTACTGACCCTTCCTGGAGAGTAATTCTCAGTACTGACCTTTCCTGGTGGGTAATTCTCAGTACTGACCCTTCCTGGAGAGTAATTCTCAATGCTGACCTTTCCTGGAGAATAATTCTCAATACTGACCCTTCCTGGAGAGTAATTCTCAGTACTGACCTTTCCTGAAGAGTAATTCTCAGTACTGACCCTTCCTGGAGAGTAATTCTCAGTACTGACTCTTCCTGGAGAGTAGCAATCAGAACTGACCCTTCCTGGAGAGTAATTCTCAGTACTGACCCTTCCTGGAGAGTAATTCTCAGCACTGACCTTTCCTGGAGAGTAATTCTCAGTACTGACCTTTCCTGGAGAGTAATTCTCAGTACTGACTCTGCCTGGAGAGTAATTCTCAGTACTGACCCTTCATGGAGAGTAATTCTCAGTACTGACCCTTCATGGAGAATAATTCTCAGTACTGACCTTTCCTGGAGAGTAATTCTCAGTACTGACCCTTCCTGGAGATTAGCTATCAGAACTGACCCTTCCTGGAGAGTAATTCTCAGTACTGACCCTTCCTGGAGAGTAATTCTCAGTACTGACCCATCCTGGCGAGTAATTCTCAGTACTGACCCTTCCTGGTGGGTAATTCTCAGTACTGACCCTACCTGGAGAGTAATTCGCAGTACTGACCCTTCCTGGGAGCAATTCTCAGTACTGACCTTTCGTGGAGAGTAATTCTCAGTACTGACCCTTCCTGGAGAGTAATTCTCAATACTAACCTTTCCTGGCGAGTAATTCTCAGAACTGACCCTTCCTGGAGAGTAATTCTCAGTACTGACCCTTCCTGGAGAGTAATTCTCAGCACTGACCTTTCCTGGAGAGTAATTCTCAGTACTGACCTTTCCTGGAGAGTAATTCTCAGTACTGACTCTGCCTGGAGAGTAATTCTCAGTACTGACCCTTCATGGAGAGTAATTCTCAGTACAGACACTTCCTGGAGAGTAATTCTCGGTACTGACCCTTCCTGAAGAGTAATTCTCAGTACTGACCCTTCCTGGAGATTAGCTATCAGAACTGACCCTTCCTGGAGAGTAATTCTCAGTACTGACCCTTCCTGGAGAGTAATTCTCAGTACTGACCCATCCTGGCGAGTAATTCTCAGTACTGACCCTTCCTGGTGGGTAATTCTCAGTACTGACCCTACCTGGAGAGTAATTCGCAGTACTGACCCTTCCTGGGAGCAATTCTCAGTACTGACCTTTCCTGGAGAATAATTCTCAGTACTGACACTTCCTGGAGTGTAGGTATCAGAACTGACCCTTCCTGGAGAGTAATTCTCAGTACTGACCCTTCCTGGAGAGTAATTCTCAGTACTGATCCTTCCTGGAGAGTAATTCTCAGTACTGACTCTGCCTGGAGAGTAGCTATCAGAACTGACCCTTCCTGGAGAGTAATTCTCAGAACTGACCCTTCCTGGAGAGTAATTCTCAGTACTGACCCTTCCTGGAGAGTAATTCTCAGTACTGACCTTTCCTGGAGAATAATTCTCAGTGCTGACCCTTCCTGAAGAGTAATTCTCAGTACATACACTTCCTGGAGAGTAATTCTCGGTACTGACCCTTCATGGAGAGTAATTCTCAGTACTGACCCTTCCTGGAGAGTAATTCTCAGTACTGACCTTTCCTGGAATGTAATTCTCAGTACTGACACTTCCTGGAGGGTAATTCTCAGTACTGACATTTCCTGGAGAGAAATTCTCAGTACTGACCCTTCCAGGAATGTAATTCTCAGTACTGACCCTTCCTGGAAAGTAATTCTTAGTACTGACCCTTCCTGGAATGTAATTCTCAATACTGACCCTTCCTGGAGAGTAATTCTCAGTACTGACCTTTCCTGGTGGGTAATTCTCAGTACTGACCCTTCCTGGAGAGTAATTCTCAATACTGACCTTTCTTGGAGAATAATTCTCAATACTGACCCTTCCTGGAGAGTAATTCTCAGTACTGACCTTTCCTGAAGAGTAATTCTCAGTACTGACCCTTCCTGGAGAGTAATTCTCAGTACTGACTCTTCCTGGAGAGTAGCAATCAGAACTGACCCTTCCTGGAGAGTAATTCTCAGTACTGACCCTTCCTGGAGAGTAATTCTCAGTACTGACCCTTCCTCGAGAGTAATTCTCAGTACTGACCTTTCCTGGAGATTAGTTCTTAGTACTGACCCTTCCTGAAGAGTAATTCTCAGTACTGACCCTTCCTGGAGAGTAATTCTCAGTACTGACCCTTCCTGGAGAGTAATTCTCAGTACTGACTCTGCCTGGAGAGTAGCTATCAGAACTTACCCTTTCTGGAGAGTAATTCTCAGAACTGACCCTTCCTGGAGAGTAATTCTCAGTACTGACCTTTCCTGGAGAATAATTCTCAGTGCTGACCCTTCCTGAAGAGTAATTCTCAGTACATACACTTGCTGGAGAGTAATTCTCGGTACTGACCCTTCATGGAGAGTAATTCTCAGTACTGACCCTTCCTGGAGAGTTATTCTCAGTACTGACATTTCCTGGTGGGTAATTCTCAGTACTGACCCTTCCTGGAGAATAATTCTCAGTACTGACCTTTCCTGGAGAGTAATTCTCAGTACTGACCCTTCCTGGAAAGTAATTCTTAGTACAAACCCTTCCTGGAATGTAATTCTCAATACTGACCCTTCCTGGAGAGTAATTCTCAGTACTGACCTTTCCTGGTGGGTAATTCTCAGTACTGACCCTTCCTGGAGAGTAATTCTCAGTACTGACCCTTCCTGGAGAGTAATTCTCAGTACTGACCCTTCCTGGAGAGTAATTCTCAGTACTGACCTTTCCTGGAGAATAATTCTCAGTGCTGACCCTTCCTGAAGAGTAATTCTCAGTACATACACTTCCTGGAGAGTAATTCTTGGTACTGACCCTTCATGGAGAGTAATTCTCAGTACTGACCCTTCCTGGAGTGTAATTCTCAGTACTGACCTTTCCTGGAATGTAATTCTCAGTACTGACCCTTCCTGGAGGGTAATTCTCAGTACTGACATTTCCTGGAGAGAAATTCTCAGTACTGACCCTTCCAGGAATGTAATTCTCAGTACTGACCCTTCCTGGAAAGTAATTCTTAGTACTGACCCTTCCTGGAATGTAATTCTCAATACTGACCCTTCCTGGAGAGTAATTCTCAGTACTGACCTTTCCTGGTGGGTAATTCTCAGTACTGACCCTTCCTGGAGAGTAATTCTCAATACTGACCTTTCCTGGAGAATAATTCTCAATACTGACCCTTCCTGGAGAGTAATTCTCAGTACTGACCTTTCCTGAAGAGTAATTCTCAGTACTGACCCTTCCTGGAGAGTAATTCTCAGTACTGACTCTTCCTGGAGAGTAGCAATCAGAACTGACCCTTCCTGGAGAGTAATTCTCATTACTGACCCTTCCTGGAGAGTAATTCTCAGCACTGACCTTTCCTGGAGAGTAATTCTCAGTACTGACCTTTCCTGGAGAGTAATTCTCAGTACTGACTCTGCCTGGAGAGTAATTCTCAGTACTGACCCTTCATGGAGAGTAATTCTCAGTACTGACCCTTCCTGGAGAATAATTCTCAGTACTGACCTTTCCTGGAGAGTAATTCTCAGTACTGACCCTTCCTGGAGATTAGCTATCAGAACTGACCCTTCCTGGAGAGTAATTCTCAGTACTGACCCTTCCTGGTGGGTAATTCTCAGTACTGACCCTACCTGGAGAGTAATTCTCAGTACTGACCCTTCCTGGGAGCAATTCTCAGTACTGACCCTACCTGGAGAGTAATTCTCAGTACTGACCCTTCCTGGAGAGTAATTCTCAATACTAACCTTTCCTGGCGAGTAATTCTCAGTACTGACCCTTCCTCGAGAGTAATTCTCAGTACTGACCTTTCCTGGAGATTAGTTCTTAGTACTGACCCTTCCTGAAGAGTAATTCTCAGTACAGACACTTCCTGGAGAGTAATTCTCGGTACTGACCCTTCCTGAAGAGTAATTCTCAGTACTGACCCTTCCTGGAGAATAATTCTCAGTACTGACACTTCCTGGAGTGTAGGTATCAGAACTGACCCTTCCTGGAGAGTAATTCTCAGTACTGACCCTTCCTGGAGAGTAATTCTCAGTACTGACCCTTCCTGGAGAGTAATTCTCAGTACTGACTCTGCCTGGAGAGTAGCTATCAGAACTGACCCTTCCTGGAGAGTAATTCTCAGAACTGACCCTTCCTGGAGAGTAATTCTCAGTACTGACCCCTCCTGGAGAGTAATTCTCAGTACTGACCTTTCCTGGAGAATAATTCTCAGTGCTGACCCTTCCTGAAGAGTAATTCTCAGTACATACACTTCCTGGAGAGTAATTCTCGGTACTGACCCTTCATGGAGAGTAATTCTCAGTACTGACCCTTCCTGGAGAGTAATTCTCACTACTGACCTTTCCTGGAATGTAATTCTCAGTACTGACACTTCCTGGAGGGTAATTCTCAGTACTGACATTTCCTGGAGAGAAATTCTCAGTACTGACCCTTCCAGGAATGTAATTCTCAGTACTGACCCTTCCTGGAAAGTAATTCTTTGTACTGACCCTTCCTGGAATGTAATTCTCAATACTGACCCTTCCTGGAGAGTAATTCTCAGTACTGACCTTTCCTGGTGGGTAATTCTCAGTACTGACCCTTCCTGGAGAGTAATTCTCAATACTGACCTTTCCTGGAGAATAATTCTCAATACTGACCCTTCCTGGAGAGTAATTCTCAGTACTGACCTTTCCTGAAGAGTAATTCTCAGTACTGACCCTTCCTGGAGAGTAATTCTCAGTACTGACTCTTCCTGAAGAGTAGCAATCAGAACTGACCCTTCCTGGAGAGTAATTCTCAGTACTGACCCTTCCTGGAGAGTAATTCTCAGTACTGACTCTTCCTGGAGAGTAGCAATCAGAACTGACCCTTCCTGGAGAGTAATTCTCAGTACTAACCCTTCCTGGAGAGTAATTCTCAGTACTGACCCTTCCTGGAGAGTAATTCTCAGTACTGACCCTTCCTGGAGAGTAATTCTCAGTACTGACTCTGCCTGGAGAGTAGCTATCAGAACTGACCCTTCCTGGAGAGTAATTATCAGAACTGACCCTTCCTGGAGAGTAATTCTCAGTACTGACCCTTCCTGGAGAGTAATTCTCAGTACTGACCTTTCCTGGAGAATAATTCTCAGTGCTGACCCTTCCTGAAGAGTAATTCTCAGTACATACACTTCCTGGAGAGTAATTCTCGGTACTGACCCTTCCTGGAGAGTAATTCTCAGTACTGACCCTTCCTGGAGAGTAATTCTCAGTACTGACTCTGCCTGGAGAGTAGCAATCAGAACTGACCCTTCCTGGAGAGTAATTCTCAGAACTGACCCTTCCTGGAGAGTAATTCTCAGTACTGACCCTTCCTGGAGAGTAATTCTCAGTACTGACCTTTCCTGGAGAATAATTCTCAGTGCTGACCCTTCCTGAAGAGTAATTCTCAGTACATACACTTCCTGGAGAGTAATTCTCGGTACTGACCCTTCATGGAGAGTAATTCTCAGTACTGACCCTTCCTGGAGAGTAATTCTCAGTACTGACCTTTCCTGGAATGTAATTCTCAGTACTGACACTTCCTGGAGGGTAATTCTCAGTACTGACATTTCCTGGAGAGAAATCCTCAGTACTGACCCTTCCAGGAATGTAATTCTCAGTACTGACCCTTCCTGGAAAGTAATTCTTAGTACTGACCCTTCCTGGAATGTAATTCTCAATACTGACCCTTCCTGGAGAGTAATTCTCAGTACTGACCTTTCCTGGTGGGTAATTCTCAGTACTGACCCTTCCTGCAGAGTAATTCTCAATACTGACACTTCCTGGAGAATAATTCTCAATACTGACCCTTCCTGGAGAGTAATTCTCAGTACTGACCTTTCCTGAAGAGTAATTCTCAGTACTGACCCTTCCTGGAGAGTAATTCTCAGTACTGACTCTTCCTGGAGAGTAGCAATCAGAACTGACCCTTCCTGGAGAGTAATTCTCAGTACTGACCCTTCCTGGAGAGTAATTCTCAGTACTGACTCTTCCTGGAGAGTAGCAATCAGAACTGACCCTTCCTGGAGAGTAATTCTCAGTACTGACCCTTCCTGGAGAATAATTCTCAGTTCTGACCCTTCCTGAAGAGTAATTCTCAGTACATACACTTCCTGGAGAGTAATTCTCGGTACTGACCCTTCATGGAGAGTAATTCTCAGTACTGACCCTTCCTGGAGAGTAATTCTCAGTACTGACCTTTCCTGGAATGTAATTCTCAGTACTGACACTTCCTGGAGGGTAATTCTCAGTACTGACATTTCCTGGAGAGAAATTCTCAGTACTGACCCTTCCAGGAATGTAATTCTCAGTACTGACCCTTCCTGGAAAGTAATTCTTAGTACTGACCCTTCCTGGAATGTAATTCTCAATACTGACACTTCCTGGAGAGTAATTCTCAGTACTGACCTTTCCTGGTGGGTAATTCTCAGTACTGACCCTTCCTGGAGAGTAATTCTCAATACTGACCTTTCCTGGAGAATAATTCTCAATACTGACCCTTCCTGGAGAGTAATTCTCAGTACTGACCTTTCCTGAAGAGTAATTCTCAGTACTGACCCTTCCTGGAGAGTAATTCTCAGTACTGACTCTTCCTGGAGAGTAGCAATCAGAACTGACCCTTCCTGGAGAGTAATTCTCAGTACTGACCCTTCCTGGAGAGTAATTCTCAGTACTGACCCATCCTGGCGAGTAATTCTCAGTACTGACCCTTCCTGGTGGGTAATTCTCAGTACTGACCCTACCTGGAGAGTAATTCGCAGTACTGACCCTTCCTGGGAGCAATTCTCAGTACTGACCTTTCGTGGAGAGTAATTCTCAGTACTGACCCTTCCTGGAGAGTAATTCTCAGTACTGACCTTTCCTGGTGGGTAATTCTCAGTACTGACCCTTCCTGGAGAGTAATTCTCAATGCTGACCTTTCCTGGAGAATAATTCTCAATACTGACCCTTCCTGGAGAGTAATTCTCAGTACTGACCTTTCCTGAAGAGTAATTCTCAGTACTGACCCTTCCTGGAGAGTAATTCTCAGTACTGACTCTTCCTGGAGAGTAGCAATCAGAACTGACCCTTCCTGGAGAGTAATTCTCAGTACTGACCCTTCCTGGAGAGTAATTCTCAGCACTGACCTTTCCTGGAGAGTAATTCTCAGTACTGACCTTTCCTGGAGAGTAATTCTCAGTACTGACTCTGCCTGGAGAGTAATTCTCAGTACTGACCCTTCATGGAGAGTAATTCTCAGTACTGACCCTTCATGGAGAATAATTCTCAGTACTGACCTTTCCTGGAGAGTAATTCTCAGTACTGACCCTTCCTGGAGATTAGCTATCAGAACTGACCCTTCCTGGAGAGTAATTCTCAGTACTGACCCTTCCTGGAGAGTAATTCTCAGTACTGACCCATCCTGGCGAGTAATTCTCAGTACTGACCCTTCCTGGTGGGTAATTCTCAGTACTGACCCTACCTGGAGAGTAATTCGCAGTACTGACCCTTCCTGGGAGCAATTCTCAGTACTGACCTTTCGTGGAGAGTAATTCTCAGTACTGACCCTTCCTGGAGAGTAATTCTCAATACTAACCTTTCCTGGCGAGTAATTCTCAGAACTGACCCTTCCTGGAGAGTAATTCTCAGTACTGACCCTTCCTGGAGAGTAATTCTCAGCACTGACCTTTCCTGGAGAGTAATTCTCAGTACTGACCTTTCCTGGAGAGTAATTCTCAGTACTGACTCTGCCTGGAGAGTAATTCTCAGTACTGACCCTTCATGGAGAGTAATTCTCAGTACAGACACTTCCTGGAGAGTAATTCTCGGTACTGACCCTTCCTGAAGAGTAATTCTCAGTACTGACCCTTCCTGGAGATTAGCTATCAGAACTGACCCTTCCTGGAGAGTAATTCTCAGTACTGACCCTTCCTGGAGAGTAATTCTCAGTACTGACCCATCCTGGCGAGTAATTCTCAGTACTGACCCTTCCTGGTGGGTAATTCTCAGTACTGACCCTACCTGGAGAGTAATTCGCAGTACTGACCCTTCCTGGGAGCAATTCTCAGTACTGACCTTTCCTGGAGAATAATTCTCAGTACTGACACTTCCTGGAGTGTAGGTATCAGAACTGACCCTTCCTGGAGAGTAATTCTCAGTACTGACCCTTCCTGGAGAGTAATTCTCAGTACTGATCCTTCCTGGAGAGTAATTCTCAGTACTGACTCTGCCTGGAGAGTAGCTATCAGAACTGACCCTTCCTGGAGAGTAATTCTCAGAACTGACCCTTCCTGGAGAGTAATTCTCAGTACTGACCCTTCCTGGAGAGTAATTCTCAGTACTGACCTTTCCTGGAGAATAATTCTCAGTGCTGACCCTTCCTGAAGAGTAATTCTCAGTACATACACTTCCTGGAGAGTAATTCTCGGTACTGACCCTTCATGGAGAGTAATTCTCAGTACTGACCCTTCCTGGAGAGTAATTCTCAGTACTGACCTTTCCTGGAATGTAATTCTCAGTACTGACACTTCCTGGAGGGTAATTCTCAGTACTGACATTTCCTGGAGAGAAATTCTCAGTACTGACCCTTCCAGGAATGTAATTCTCAGTACTGACCCTTCCTGGAAAGTAATTCTTAGTACTGACCCTTCCTGGAATGTAATTCTCAATACTGACCCTTCCTGGAGAGTAATTCTCAGTACTGACCTTTCCTGGTGGGTAATTCTCAGTACTGACCCTTCCTGGAGAGTAATTCTCAATACTGACCTTTCTTGGAGAATAATTCTCAATACTGACCCTTCCTGGAGAGTAATTCTCAGTACTGACCTTTCCTGAAGAGTAATTCTCAGTACTGACCCTTCCTGGAGAGTAATTCTCAGTACTGACTCTTCCTGGAGAGTAGCAATCAGAACTGACCCTTCCTGGAGAGTAATTCTCAGTACTGACCCTTCCTGGAGAGTAATTCTCAGTACTGACCCTTCCTCGAGAGTAATTCTCAGTACTGACCTTTCCTGGAGATTAGTTCTTAGTACTGACCCTTCCTGAAGAGTAATTCTCAGTACTGACCCTTCCTGGAGAGTAATTCTCAGTACTGACCCTTCCTGGAGAGTAATTCTCAGTACTGACTCTGCCTGGAGAGTAGCTATCAGAACTTACCCTTTCTGGAGAGTAATTCTCAGAACTGACCCTTCCTGGAGAGTAATTCTCAGTACTGACCTTTCCTGGAGAATAATTCTCAGTGCTGACCCTTCCTGAAGAGTAATTCTCAGTACATACACTTGCTGGAGAGTAATTCTCGGTACTGACCCTTCATGGAGAGTAATTCTCAGTACTGACCCTTCCTGGAGAGTTATTCTCAGTACTGACATTTCCTGGTGGGTAATTCTCAGTACTGACCCTTCCTGGAGAATAATTCTCAGTACTGACCTTTCCTGGAGAGTAATTCTCAGTACTGACCCTTCCTGGAAAGTAATTCTTAGTACAAACCCTTCCTGGAATGTAATTCTCAATACTGACCCTTCCTGGAGAGTAATTCTCAGTACTGACCTTTCCTGGTGGGTAATTCTCAGTACTGACCCTTCCTGGAGAGTAATTCTCAGTACTGACCTTTCCTGGTGGGTAATTCTCAGTACTGACCCTTCCTGGAGAGTAATTCTCAATACTGACCTTTCCTGGAGAATAATTCTCAATACTGACCCTTCCTGGAGAGTAATTATCAGTACTGACCTTTCCTGAAGAGTAATTCTCAGTACTGACCCTTCCTGGAGAGTAATTCTCAGTACTGACTCTTCCTGGAGAGTAATTCTCAGTACAGACACTTCCTGGAGAGTAATTCTCGGTACTGACCCTTCCTGAAGAGTAATTCTCAGTACTGACCCTTACTGGAGAGTAATTCTCAGTACTGACACTTCCTGGAGTCTAGGTATCAGAACTGACCCTTCCTGGAGAGTAATTCTCAGTACTGACCCTTCCTGGAGAGTAATTCTCAGTACTGACCCTTCCTGGAGAGTAATTCTCAGTACTGACTCTGCCTGGAGAGTAGCTATCAGAACTGACCCTTCCTGGAGAGTAATTCTCAGAACTGACCCTTCCTGGAGAGTAATTCTCAGAACTGACCCTTCCTGGAGAGTAATTCTCAGTACTGACCCTTCCTGGAGAGTAATTCTCAGTACTGACCTTTCCTGGAGAATAATTCTCAGTGCTGACCCTTCCTGAAGAGTAATTCTCAGTACATACACTTCCTGGAGAGTAATTCTTGGTACTGACCCTTCATGGAGAGTAATTCTCAGTACTGACCCTTCCTGGAGTGTAATTCTCAGTACTGACCTTTCCTGGAATGTAATTCTCAGTACTGACCCTTCCTGGAGGGTAATTCTCAGTACTGACATTTCCTGGAGAGAAATTCTCAGTACTGACCCTTCCAGGAATGTAATTCTCAGTACTGACCCTTCCTGGAAAGTAATTCTTAGTACTGACCCTTCCTGGAATGTAATTCTCAATACTGACCCTTCCTGGAGAGTAATTCTCAGTACTGACCTTTCCTGGTGGGTAATTCTCAGTACTGACCCTTCCTGGAGAGTAATTCTCAATACTGACCTTTCCTGGAGAATAATTCTCAATACTGACCCTTCCTGGAGAGTAATTCTCAGTACTGACCTTTCCTGAAGAGTAATTCTCAGTACTGACCCTTCCTGGAGAGTAATTCTCAGTACTGACTCTTCCTGGAGAGTAGCAATCAGAACTGACCCTTCCTGGAGAGTAATTCTCATTACTGACCCTTCCTGGAGAGTAATTCTCAGCACTGACCTTTCCTGGAGAGTAATTCTCAGTACTGACCTTTCCTGGAGAGTAATTCTCAGTACTGACTCTGCCTGGAGAGTAATTCTCAGTACTGACCCTTCATGGAGATTAATTCTCAGTACTGACCCTTCCTGGAGAATAATTCTCAGTACTGACCTTTCCTGGAGAGTAATTCTCAGTACTGACCCTTCCTGGAGATTAGCTATCAGAACTGACCCTTCCTGGAGAGTAATTCTCAGTACTGACCCTTCCTGGTGGGTAATTCTCAGTACTGACCCTACCTGGAGAGTAATTCTCAGTACTGACCCTTCCTGGGAGCAATTCTCAGTACTGACCCTACCTGGAGAGTAATTCTCAGTACTGACCCTTCCTGGAGAGTAATTCTCAATACTAACCTTTCCTGGCGAGTAATTCTCAGTACTGACCCTTCCTCGAGAGTAATTCTCAGTACTGACCTTTCCTGGAGATTAGTTCTTAGTACTGACCCTTCCTGAAGAGTAATTCTCAGTACAGACACTTCCTGGAGAGTAATTCTCGGTACTGACCCTTCCTGAAGAGTAATTCTCAGTACTGACCCTTCCTGGAGAATAATTCTCAGTACTGACACTTCCTGGAGTGTAGGTATCAGAACTGACCCTTCCTGGAGAGTAATTCTCAGTACTGACCCTTCCTGGAGAGTAATTCTCAGTACTGACCCTTCCTGGAGAGTAATTCTCAGTACTGACTCTGCCTGGAGAGTAGCTATCAGAACTGACCCTTCCTGGAGAGTAATTCTCAGAACTGACCCTTCCTGGAGAGTAATTCTCAGTACTGACCCCTCCTGGAGAGTAATTCTCAGTACTGACCTTTCCTGGAGAATAATTCTCAGTGCTGACCCTTCCTGAAGAGTAATTCTCAGTACATACACTTCCTGGAGAGTAATTCTCGGTACTGACCCTTCATGGAGAGTAATTCTCAGTACTGACCCTTCCTGGAGAGTAATTCTCACTACTGACCTTTCCTGGAATGTAATTCTCAGTACTGACACTTCCTGGAGGGTAATTCTCAGTACTGACATTTCCTGGAGAGAAATTCTCAGTACTGACCCTTCCAGGAATGTAATTCTCAGTACTGACCCTTCCTGGAAAGTAATTCTTTGTACTGACCCTTCCTGGAATGTAATTCTCAATACTGACCCTTCCTGGAGAGTAATTCTCAGTACTGACCTTTCCTGGTGGGTAATTCTCAGTACTGACCCTTCCTGGAGAGTAATTCTCAATACTGACCTTTCCTGGAGAATAATTCTCAATACTGACCCTTCCTGGAGAGTAATTCTCAGTACTGACCTTTCCTGAAGAGTAATTCTCAGTACTGACCCTTCCTGGAGAGTAATTCTCAGTACTGACTCTTCCTGAAGAGTAGCAATCAGAACTGACCCTTCCTGGAGAGTAATTCTCAGTACTGACCCTTCCTGGAGAGTAATTCTCAGTACTGACTCTTCCTGGAGAGTAGCAATCAGAACTGACCCTTCCTGGAGAGTAATTCTCAGTACTAACCCTTCCTGGAGAGTAATTCTCAGTACTGACCCTTCCTGGAGAGTAATTCTCAGTACTGACCCTTCCTGGAGAGTAATTCTCAGTACTGACTCTGCCTGGAGAGTAGCTATCAGAACTGACCCTTCCTGGAGAGTAATTATCAGAACTGACCCTTCCTGGAGAGTAATTCTCAGTACTGACCCTTCCTGGAGAGTAATTCTCAGTACTGACCTTTCCTGGAGAATAATTCTCAGTGCTGACCCTTCCTGAAGAGTAATTCTCAGTACATACACTTCCTGGAGAGTAATTCTCGGTACTGACCCTTCATGGAGAGTAATTCTCAGTACTGACCCTTCCTGGAGAGTAATTCTCAGTACTGACCATTCCTGGAATGTAATTCTCAGTACTGACCCTTCCTGGAGGGTAATTCTCAGTACTGACATTTCCTGGAATGTAATTCTCAATACTGACCCTTCCTGGAGAGTAATTCTCAATACTGACCTTTCCTGGAGAATAATTCTCAATACTGACCCTTCCTGGAGAGTAATTCTCAGTACTGACCTTTCCTGAAGAGTAATTCTCAGTACTGACCCTTCCTGGAGAGTAATTCTCAGTACTGACTCTTCCTGGAGAGTAGCAATCAGTACTGACCCTTCCTGGAGAGTAATTCTCAGTACTGACCTTTCCTGGAATGTAATTCTCAGTACTGACCCTTCCTGGAGGGTAATTCTCAGTACTGACATTTCCTGGAGAGAAATTCTCAGTACTGACCCTTCCAGGAATGTAATTCTCAGTACTGACCCTTCCTGGAAAGTAATTCTTAGTACTGACCCTTCCTGGAGAGTAATTCTCAATACTGACCTTTCCTGGAGAATAATTCTCAATACTGACCCTTCCTGGAGAGTAATTCTCAGTACTGACCTTTCCTGAAGAGTAATTCTCAGTACTGACCCTTCCTGGAGAGTAATTCTCAGTACTGACTCTTCCTGGAGAGTAGCAATCAGAACTGACCCTTCCTGGAGAGTAATTCTCAGTACTGACCCTTCCTGGAGAGTAATTCTCAGCACTGACCTTTCCTGGAGAGTAATTCTCAGTACTGACCTTTCCTGGAGAGTAATTCTCAGTACTGACTCTGCCTGGAGAGTAATTCTCAGTACTGACCCTTCATGGAGAGTAATTCTCAGTACTGACCCTTCCTGGAGAATAATTCTCAGTACTGACCTTTCCTGGAGAGTAATTCTCAGTACTGACCCTTCCTGGAGATTAGCTATCAGAACTGACCATTCCTGGAGAGTAATTCTCAGTACTGACCCTTCCTGGTGGGTAATTCTCAGTACTGACCCTACCTGGAGAGTAATTCTCAGTACTGACCCTTCCTGGGAGCAATTCTCAGTACTGACCCTACCTGGAGAGTAATTCTCAGTACTGACCCTTCCTGGAGAGTAATTCTCAATACTAACCTTTCCTGGCGAGTAATTCTCAGTACTGACCCTTCCTCGAGAGTAATTCTCAGTACTGACCTTTCCTGGAGATTAGTTCTTAGTACTGACCCTTCCTGAAGAGTAATTCTCAGTACAGACACTTCCTGGAGAGTAATTCTCGGTACTGACCCTTCCTGAAGAGTAATTCTCAGTACTGACCCTTCCTGGAGAATAATTCTCAGTACTGACACTTCCTGGAGTGTAGGTATCAGAACTGACCCTTCCTGGAGAGTAATTCTCAGTACTGACCCTTCCTGGAGAGTAATTCTCAGGACTGACCCTTCCTGGAGAGTAATTCTCAGTACTGACTCTGCCTGGAGAGTAGCTATCAGAACTGACCCTTCCTGGAGAGTAATTCTCAGAACTGACCCTTCCTGGAGAGTAATTCTCAGTACTGACCCCTCCTGGAGAGTAATTCTCAGTACTGACCTTTCCTGGAGAATAATTCTCAGTGCTGACCCTTCCTGAAGAGTAATTCTCAGTACATACACTTCCTGGAGAGTAATTCTCGGTACTGACCCTTCATGGAGAGTAATTCTCAGTACTGACCCTTCCTGGAGAGTAATTCTCAGTACTGACCTTTCCTGGAATGTAATTCTCAGTACTGACACTTCCTGGAGGGTAATTCTCAGTACAGACATTTCCTGGAGAGAAATTCTCAGTACTGACCCTTCCAGGAATGTAATTCTCAGTACTGACCCTTCCTGGAAAGTAATTCTTAGTACTGACCCTTCCTGGAATGTAATTCTCAATACTGACCCTTCCTGGGGAGTAATTCTCAGTACTGACCTTTCCTGGTGGGTAATTCTCAGTACTGACCCTTCCTGGAGAGTAATTCTCAATACTGACCTTTCCTGGAGAATAATTCTCAATACTGACCCTTCCTGGAGAGTAATTCTCAGTACTGACCTTTCCTGAAGAGTAATTCTCAGTACTGACCCTTCCTGGAGAGTAATTCTCAGTACTGACTCTTCCTGAAGAGTAGCAATCAGAACTGACCCTTCCTGGAGAGTAATTCTCAGTACTGACCCTTCCTGGAGAGTAATTCTCAGTACTGACTCTTCCTGGAGAGTAGCAATCAGAACTGACCCTTCCTGGAGAGTAATTCTCAGTACTAACCCTTCCTGGAGAGTAATTCTCAGTACTGACCCTTCCTGGAGAGTAATTCTCAGTACTGACTCTGCCTGGAGAGTAGCTATCAGAACTGACCCTTCCTGGAGAGTAATTATCAGAACTGACCCTTCCTGGAGAGTAATTCTCAGTACTGACCCTTCCTGGAGAGTAATTCTCAGTACTGACCTTTCCTGGAGAATAATTCTCAGTGCTGACCCTTCCTGAAGAGTAATTCTCAGTACATACACTTCCTGGAGAGTAATTCTCGGTACTGACCCTTCATGGAGAGTAATTCTCAGTACTGACTCTTCCTGGAGAGTAATTCTCAGTACTGACCTTTCCTGGAATGTAATTCTCAGTACTGACCCTTCCTGGAGGGTAATTCTCAGTACTGACGTTTCCTGGAGAGAAATTCTCAGTACTGACCCTTCCAGGAATGTAATTCTCAGTACTGACCCTTCCTGGAAAGGAATTCTTAGTACTGACCCTTCCTGGAATGTAATTCTCAATACTGACCCTTCCTGGAGAGTAATTCTCAATACTAACCTTTCCTGGCGAGTAATTCTCAGTACTGACCCTTCCTCGAGAGTAATTCTCAGTACTGACCTTTCCTGGAGATTAGTTCTTAGTACTGACCCTTCCTGAAGAGTAATTCTCAGTACAGACACTTCCTGGAGAGTAATTCTCGGTACTGACCCTTCCTGAAGAGTAATTCTCAGTACTGACCCTTCCTGGAGAATAATTCTCAGTACTGACACTTCCTGGAGTGTAGGTATCAGAACTGACCCTTCCTGGAGAGTAATTCTCAGTACTGACCCTTCCTGGAGAGTAATTCTCAGGACTGACCCTTCCTGGAGAGTAATTCTCAGTACTGACTCTGCCTGGAGAGTAGCTATCAGAACTGACCCTTCCTGGAGAGTGATTCTCAGAACTGACCCTTCCTGGAGAGTAATTCTCAGTACTGACCCCTCCTGGAGAGTAATTCTCAGTACTGACCTTTCCTGGAGAATAATTCTCAGTGCTGACCCTTCCTGAAGAGTAATTCTCAGTACATACACTTCCTGGAGAGTAATTCTCGGTACTGACCCTTCATGGAGAGTAATTCTCAGTACTGACCCTTCCTGGAGAGTAATTCTCAGTACTGACCTTTCCTGGAATGTAATTCTCAGTACTGACACTTCCTGGAGGGTAATTCTCAGTACTGACATTTCCTGGAGAGAAATTCTCAGTACTGACCCTTCCAGGAATGTAATTCTCAGTACTGACCCTTCCTGGAAAGTAATTCTTAGTACTGACCCTTCCTGGAATGTAATTCTCAATACTGACCCTTCCTGGGGAGTAATTCTCAGTACTGACCTTTCCTGGTGGGTAATTCTCAGTACTGACCCTTCCTGGAGAGTAATTCTCAATACTGACCTTTCCTGGAGAATAATTCTCAATACTGACCCTTCCTGGAGAGTAATTCTCAGTACTGACCTTTCCTGAAGAGTAATTCTCAGTACTGACCCTTCCTGGAGAGTAATTCTCAGTACTGACTCTTCCTGAAGAGTAGCAATCAGAACTGACCCTTCCTGGAGAGTAATTCTCAGTACTGACCCTTCCTGGAGAGTAATTCTCAGTACTGACTCTTCCTGGAGAGTAGCAATCAGAACTGACCCTTCCTGGAGAGTAATTCTCAGTACTAACCCTTCCTGGAGAGTAATTCTCAGTACTGACCCTTCCTGGAGAGTAATTCTCAGTACTGACTCTGCCTGGAGAGTAGCTATCAGAACTGACCCTTCCTGGAGAGTAATTATCAGAACTGACCCTTCCTGGAGAGTAATTCTCAGTACTGACCCTTCCTGGAGAGTAATTCTCAGTACTGACCTTTCCTGGAGAATAATTCTCAGTGCTGACCCTTCCTGAAGAGTAATTCTCAGTACATACACTTCCTGGAGAGTAATTCTCGGTACTGACCCTTCATGGAGAGTAATTCTCAGTACTGACCCTTCCTGGAGAGTAATTCTCAGTACTGACCTTTCCTGGAATGTAATTCTCAGTACTGACCCTTCCTGGAGGGTAATTCTCAGTACTGACATTTCCTGGAGAGAAATTCTCAGTACTGACCCTTCCAGGAATGTAATTCTCAGTACTGACCCTTCCTGGAAAGGAATTCTTAGTACTGACCCTTCCTGGAATGTAATTCTCAATACTGACCCTTCCTGGAGAGTAATTCTCAATACTGACCTTTCCTGGAGAATAATTCTCAATACTGACCCTTCCTGGAGAGTAATTCTCAGTACTGACCTTTCCTGAAGAGTAATTCTCAGTACTGACCCTTCCTGGAGAGTAATTCTCAGTACTGACTCTTCCTGGAGAGTCGCAATCAGAACTGACCCTTCCTGGAGAGTAATTCTCAGCACTGACCCTTCCTGGAGAGTAATTCTCAGCACTGACCTTTCCTGGAGAGTAATTCTCAGCACTGACCTTTCCTGGAGAGTAATTCTCAGTACTGACTCTGCCTGGAGAGTAATTCTCAGTACTGACCCTTCATGGAGAGTAATTCTCAGTACTGACCCTTCCTGGAGAATAATTCTCAGTACTGACCTTTCCTGGAGAGTAATTCTCAGTACTGACCCTTCCTGGAGAGTAATTCTCAGAACTGACCCTTCCTGGAGAGTAATTCTCAGTACTGACCCTTCCTGGAGAGTAATTCTCAGTACTGACCTATCCTGGCGAGTAATTCTCAGTACTGACCCTTCCTGGTGGGTAATTCTCAGTACTGACCCTACCTGGAGAGTAATTCTCAGTACTGACCCTTCCTGGGAGCAATTCTCAGTACTGACCTTTCGTGGAGAGTAATTCTCAGTACTGACCCTTCCTGGAGAGTAATTCTCAATACTAACCTTTCCTGGCGAGTAATTCTCAGTACTGACCCTTCCTCGAGAGTAATTCTCAGTACTGACCTTTCCTGGAGATTAGTTCTTAGTACTGACCCTTCCTGAAGAGTAATTCTCAGTACAGACACTTCCTGGAGAGTAATTCTCGGTACTGACCCTTCCTGAAGAGTAATTCTCAGTACTGACCCTTCCTGGAGAATAATTCTCAGTACTGACACTTCCTGGAGTGTAGGTATCAGAACTGACCCTTCCTGGAGAGTAATTCTCAGTACTGACCCTTCCTGGAGAGTAATTCTCAGTACTGACCCTTCCTGGAGAGTAATTCTCAGTACTGACTCTGCCTGGAGAGTAGCTATCAGAACTGACCCTTCCTGGAGAGTAATTCTCAGAACTGACCCTTCCTGGAGAGTAATTCTCAGTACTGACCCTTCCTGGAGAGTAATTCTCAGTACTGACCTTTCCTGGAGAATAATTCTCAGTTCTGACCCTTCCTGAAGAGTAATTCTCAGTACTGACCTTTCCTGGAATGTAATTCTCAGTACTGACACTTCCTGGAGAGTAATTCTCGGTACTGACCCTTCATGGAGAGTAATTCTCAGTACTGACCCTTCCTGGAGAGTAATTCTCAGTACTGACCTTTCCTGGAATGTAATTCTCAGTACTGACACTTCCTGGAGGGTAATTCTCAGTACTGACATTTCCTGGAGAGAAATTCTCAGTACTGACCCTTCCAGGAATGTAATTCTCAGTACTGATCCTTCCTGGAAAGTAATTCTTAGTACTGACCCTTCCTGGAATGTAATTCTCAATACTGACCCTTCCTGGAGAGTAATTCTCAGTACTGACCTTTCCTGGTGGGTAATTCTCAGTACTGACCCTTCCTGGAGAGTAATTCTCAATACTGACCTTTCCTGGAGAATAATTCTCAATACTGACCCTTCCTGGAGAGTAATTCTCAGTACTGACCTTTCCTGAAGAGTAATTCTCAGTACTGACCCTTCCTGGAGAGTAATTCTCAGTACTGACTCTTCCTGGAGAGTAGCAATCAGAACTGACCCTTCCTGGAGAGTAATTCTCAGTACTGACCCTTCCTGGAGAGTAATTCTCAGGACTGACCTTTCCTGGAGAGTAATTCTCAGTACTGACCTTTCCTGGAGAGTAATTCTCAGTACTGACTCTGCCTGGAGAGTAATTCTCAGTACTGACCCTTCATGGAGAGTAATTCTCAGTACTGAACCTTTCTGGAGAGTAATTCTCAGTACTGACCTTTCCTGGAGAGTAATTCTCAGTAGTGACCCCTCCTGGAGAGTAATTCTCAGTACAGACACTTCCTGGAATGTAATTCTCAGTACTGACCTTTGCGGGAGAGTAATTCTCAATATTGACCCTTCCTGTAGGGTAATTCTCAGTACTGACATTTCCTGGAGAGTAATTCTCAGTACTGACCTTTCCTGGATAGTAATTCTCAGTACTGACCCTTCCTGGAGAGTAATTTTCAGCACTGAACCTTCCTGGAGAGTAATTCTCAGTACTGACCCTTTCTGGAGAGTAATTCTCAGTACTGACCCTTCCTGGAGAGTAATTCTCAGTACTGGCCTTTCCTGGGTGGTAATTCTCAGTACTGTCCTTTCCTGGAGAGTAATTCTCAGTGCTGACTCTTCCTCGATAGTAATTCTCAGTACTGACGCTTCCTGGAGAGTAATTCTCAGTACTGACCTTTCCTGGAGGGTAATTCTCAGTACTGACCCTTCCTAAAGAGAGCAATTCTCAGTACTGACCTTTCATGGAGAGTAATTCTCAGTACTGTCTCTTCCTGGAGAGTAGCGATCAGAACTGACACTTCCTGGAGAGTAATTCGCAGTACTGACCCTTCCTGGAGAGTAATTCTCAGTACTGACACTTCCTGGAGAGTAATTCTCAGTACTGACCCTTCCTGGAGAGTGATTCTCTGTACTGACCTTTCCTGGAGGGTAATTCACAGTACTGACCTTTCCTGGAGAGTAATTCTCAGTACTGACACTTCCTGGAGAGTAATTCTTAGTACTGAACATTCTGGAGGGTAATTCTCAGCACTGACCCTTCCTGGAGACTAATTCTCAGTACTGACCCTTCCTGGAGAGTAATTCTTAGTACTGACCTTTCCTGGAGGGTAATTCTCAGTTCTGACCCTTCCTAAAGAGAGCAATTCTCAGTACTGACCTTTCCTGGAGAGTAATTCTCAGTACTGACCTTTCCTATAGAGTAATTTTCAGTACTGACCCTTCCTGGAGAGCATTTCTCAGCACTGACCCTTCCTGGAGAGTAATTCTCAGTACTGACCCTTCCTGGAGAGTAATTCTCAATACTAACCTTTCCTGGCGAGTAATTCTCAGTACTGACCCTTCCTCGAGAGTAATTCTCAGTACTGACCTTTCCTGGAGATTAGTTCTTAGTACTGACCCTTCCTGAAGAGTAATTCTCAGTACAGACACTTCTTGGAGAGTAATTCTCGGTACTGACCCTTCCTGAAGAGTAATTCTCAGTACTGACCCTTCCTGGAGAATAATTCTCAGTACTGACACTTCCTGGAGTGTAGGTATCAGAACTGACCCTTCCAGGAGAGTAATTCACAGTACTGACCCTTCCTGGAGAGTAATTCTCAGTACTGACACTTTCGTGGAGAGTAATTCTCAGTACTGACCCTTCCTGGAGAGTAATTCTCAATACTAACCTTTCCTGGCGAGTAATTCTCAGTACTGACCCTTCCTCGAGAGTAATTCTCAGTACTGACCTTTCCTGGAGATTAGTTCTTAGTACTGACCCTTCCTGAAGAGTAATTCTCAGTACAGACACTTCCTGGAGAGTAATTCTCGGTACTGACCCTTCCTGAAGAGTAATTCTCAGTACTGACCCTTCCTGGAGAATAATTCTCAGTACTGACACTTCCTGGAGTGTAGGTATCAGAACTGACCCTTCCTGGAGAGTAATTCTCAGTACTGACCCTTCCTGGAGAGTAATTCTCAGTACTGACCCTTCCTGGAGAGTAATTCTCAGTACTGACTCTGCCTGGAGAGTAGCTATCAGAACTGACCCTTCCTGGAGAGTAATTCTCAGAACTGACCCTTCCTGGAGAGTAATTCTCAGTACTGACCCTTCCTGGAGAGTAATTCTCAGTACTGACCTTTCCTGGAGAATAATTCTCAGTGCTGACCCTTCCTGAAGAGTAATTCTCAGTACATACACTTCCTGGAGAGTAATTCTCGGTACTGACCCTTCATGGAGAGTAATTCTCAGTACTGACCCTTCCTGGAGAGTAATTCTCAGTACTGACCTTTCCTGGAATGTAATTCTCAGTACTGACACTTCCTGGAGGGTAATTCTCAGTACTGACATTTCCTGGAGAGAAATTCTCAGTACTGACCCTTCCACGAATGTAATTCTCAGTGCTGACCCTTCCTGGAAAGTAATTCTTAGTACTGACCCTTCCTGGAATGTAATTCTCAATACTGACCCTTCCTGGAGAGTAATTCTCAGTACTGACCTTTCCTGGTGGGTAATTCTCAGTACTGACCCTTCCTGGAGAGTAATTCTCAATACTGACCTTTCCTGGAGAATAATTCTCAATACTGACCCTTCCTGGAGAGTAATTCTCAGTACTGACCTTTCCTGAAGAGTAATTCTCAGTACTGACCCTTCCTGGAGAGTAATTCTCAGTACTGACTCTTCCTGGAGAGTAGCAATCAGAACTGACCCTTCCTGGAGAGTAATTCTCAGTACTGACCCTTCCTGGAGAGTAATTCTCAGTACTGACTCTTCCTGGAGAGTAGCAATCAGAACTGACCCTTCCTGGAGAGTAATTCTCAGTACTGACCCTTCCTGGAGAGTAATTCTCAGTACTGACTCTGCCTGGAGAGTAGCTATCAGAACTGACCCTTCCTGGAGAGTAATTCTCAGAACTGACCCTTCCTGGAGAGTAATTCTCAGTACTGACCCTTCCTGGAGAGTAATTCTCAGTACTGACCTTTCCTGGAGAATAATTCTCAGTGCTGACCCTTCCTGAAGAGTAATTCTCAGTACATACACTTCCTGGAGAGTAATTCTCGGTACTGACCCTTCATGGAGAGTAATTCTCAGTACTGACCCTTCCTGGAGAGTAATTCTCAGTACTGACCTTTCCTGGAATGTAATTCTCAGTACTGACCCTTCCTGGAGGGTAATTCTCAGTACTGACATTTCCTGGAGAGAAATTCTCAGTACTGACCCTTCCAGGAATGTAATTCTCAGTACTGACCCTTCCTGGAAAGTAATTCTTAGTACTGACCCTTCCTGGAATGTAATTCTCAATACTGACCCTTCCTGGAGAGTAATTCTCAGTACTGACCTTTCCTGGTGGGTAATTCTCAGTACTGACCCTTCCTGGAGAGTAATTCTCAATACTGACCTTTCCTGGAGAATAATTCTCAATACTGACCCTTCCTGGAGAGTAATTCTCAGTACTGACCTTTCCTGAAGAGTAATTCTCAGTACTGACCCTTCCTGGAGAGTAATTCTCAGTACTGACTCTTCCTGGAGAGTAGCAATCAGAACTGACCCTTCCTGGAGAGTAATTCTCAGTACTGACCCTTCCTGGAGAGTAATTCTCAGCACTGACCTTTCCTGGAGAGTAATTCTCAGTACTGACCTTTCCTGGAGAGTAATTCTCAGTACTGACTCTGCCTGGAGAGTAATTCTCAGTACTGACCCTTCATGGAGAGTAATTCTCAGTACTGACCCTTCCTGGAGAATAATTCTCAGTACTGACCTTTCCTGGAGAGTAATTCTCAGTACTGACCCTTCCTGGAGATTAGCTATCAGAACTGACCCTTCCTGGAGAGTAATTCTCAGTACTGACCCTTCCTGGAGAGTAATTCTCAGTACTGACCTATCCTGGCGAGTAATTCTCAGTACTGACCCTTCCTGGTGGGTAATTCTCAGTACTGACCCTACCTGGAGAGTAATTCTCAGTACTGACCCTTCCTGGGAGCAATTCTCAGTACTGACCTTTCGTGGAGAGTAATTCTCAGTACTGACCCTTCCTGGAGAGTAATTCTCAATACTAACCTTTCCTGGCGAGTAATTCTCAGTACTGACCCTTCCTCGAGAGTAATTCTCAGTACTGACCTTTCCTGGAGATTAGTTCTTAGTACTGACCCTTCCTGAAGAGTAATTCTCAGTACAGACACTTCCGGGAGAGTAATTCTCGGTACTGACCCTTCCTGAAGAGTAATTCTCAGTACTGACCCTTCCTGGAGAATAATTCTCAGTACTGACACTTCCTGGAGTGTAGGTATCAGAACTGACCCTTCCTGGAGAGTAATTCTCAGTACTGACCCTTCCTGGAGAGTAATTCTCAGTACTGACCCTTCCTGGAGAGTAATTCTCAGTACTGACTCTGCCTGGAGAGTAGCTATCAGAACTGACCCTTCCTGGAGAGTAATTCTCAGTACTGACCCTTCCTGGAGAGTAATTCTCAGTACTGACCTTTCCTGGAGAATAATTCTCAGTGCTGACCCTTCCTGAAGAGTAATTCTCAGTACATACACTTCCTGGAGAGTAATTCTCGGTACTGACCCTTCATGGAGAGTAATTCTCAGTACTGACCCTTCCTGGAGAGTAATTCTCAGTACTGACCTTTCCTGGAATGTAATTCTCAGTACTGACACTTCCTGGAGGGTAATTCTCAGTACTGACATTTCCTGGAGAGAAATTCTCAGTACTGACCCTTCCAGGAATGTAATTCTCAGTACTGACCCTTCCTGGAAAGTAATTCTTAGTACTGACCCTTCCTGGAATGTAATTCTCAATACTGACCCTTCCTGGAGAGTAATTCTCAGTACTGACCTTTCCTGGTGGGTAATTCTCAGTACTGACCCTTCCTGGAGAGTAATTCTCAATACTGACCTTTCCTGGAGAGTAATTCTCAGTACTGACCCTTCCTGGAGAGTAATTCTCAGTACTGACTCTTCCTGGAGAGTAGCAATCAGAACTGACCCTTCCTGGAGAGTAATTCTCAGTGCTGACCCTTCCTGGAGAGTAATTCTCAGCACTGACCTTTCCTGGAGAGTAATTCTCAGTACTGACCTTTCCTGGAGAGTAATTCTCAGTACTGACTCTGCCTGGAGAGTAATTCTCAGTACTGACCCTTCATGGAGAGTAATTCTCAGTACTGAACCTTTCTGGAGAGTAATTCTCAGTACTGACCTTTCCTGGAGAGTAATTCTCAGTAGTGACCCCTCCTGGAGAGTAATTCTCAGTACAGACACTTCCTGGAATGTAATTCTCAGTACTGACCTTTCCGGGAGAGTAATTCTCAATATTGACCCTTCCTGTAGGGTAATTCTCAGTACTGACATTTCCTGGAGAGTAATTCTCAGTACTGACCTTTCCTGGATAGTAATTCTCAGTACTGACCCTTCCTGGAGAGTAATTTTCAGCACTGAACCTTCCTGGAGAGTAATTCTCAGTACTGACCCTTTCTGGAGAGTAATTCTCAGTACTGACCCTTCCTGGAGAGTAATTCTCAGTACTGGCCTTTCCTGGGTGGTAATTCTCAGTACTGTCCTTTCCTGGAGAGTAATTCTCAGTGCTGACTCTTCCTCGATAGTAATTCTCAGTACTGACCCTTCCTGGAGAGTAATTCTCAGTACTGACCTTTCCTGGAGGGTAATTCTCAGTACTGACCCTTCCTAAAGAGAGCAATTCTTAGTACTGACCTTTCATGGAGAGTAATTCTCAGTACTGTCTCTTCCTGGAGAGTAGCTATCAGAACTGACACTTCCTGGAGAGTAATTCGCAGTACTGACCCTTCCTGGAGAGTAATTCTCAGTACTGACACTTCCTGGAGAGTAATTCTCAGTACTGACCCTTCCTGGAGAGTGATTCTCTGTACTGACCTTTCCTGGAGGGTAATTCACAGTACTGACCTTTCCTGGAGAGTAATTCTCAGTACTGACCCTTCCTGGAGAGTAATTCTTAGTACTGAACATTCTGGAGGGTAATTCTCAGCACTGACCCTTCCTGGAGACTAATTCTCAGTACTGACCCTTCCTGGAGAGTAATTCTCAGTACTGACCTTTCCTGGAGGGTAATTCTCAGTACTGACCCTTCCTAAAGAGAGCAATTCTCAGTACTGACCTTTCCTGGAGAGTAATTCTCAGTACTGACCCTTCCTATAGAGTAATTCTCAGTACTGACCCTTCCTGGAGAGCATTTCTCAGTACTGACCCTTCCTGGAGAGTAATTCTCAGTACTGACCCTTCCTGGCGAGTAATTCTAAGTACTGACATTTCCTGGAGAGTAATTCTCAGTACTGACTCTTCCTGGAGAGTAGCTATCAGAACTGCACTTCCTGGAGAGTAATTCGCAGTACTGACCCTTCTTGGAGAGTAATTCTCAGTACTGACACTTTCTGGAGAGTAATCCTCAGTACTGACCCTTCCTGGAGAGTAATTCTCAGTACTGACCTTTGCTGGTGAGTAATTCTCAGTACTGACCCTTCCTGGAGAGTAATTCTCAGTACTGACCTTTCCTGGAGAATAATTCTCAGTGCTGACCCTTCCTGAAGAGTAATTCTCAGTACATACACTTCCTGGAGAGTAATTTTCGGTACTGGCCCTTCATGGAGAGTAATTCTCAGTACTGACCCTTCCTGGAGAGTAATTCTCAGTACTGACATTTCCTGGAGAGAAATTCTCAGTACTGACCCTTCCAGGAATGTAATTCTCAGTACTGACCCTTCCTGGAAAGTAATTCTTAGTACTGACCCTTCCTGGAATGTAATTCTCAATACTGACCCTTCCTGGAGAGTAATTCTCAGTACTGACCCTTCCTGAAATGTAATTCTCAGAACTGACCTTTCCTGAAGAGTAATTCTCAGTACTGACCCTTCCTGGAGAGCAATTCTCAGTACTGACCTTTCCTGAAGTATAATTCTCAGAACTGACATTTCCTGGAGAGTAATTCTCAGTACTGACATTTCCTGAAGAGTAATTCTCAGTACTGACACTTCCTGGAGAGTAATTCTCAGTACCGACCTTTCCTGAAGAGTAATTCTCAGTACTAACCCTTCCTGGAGAGTAATTATCAGTACTGACTCTTCCTGGAGAGTAGCTATCAGAACTGACGTTTCCTGGAGAGTAATTCTCAGCACTGACCCTTCCTGGAGAGTAATTCTCAGTACTGACCCTTCCTGGAGAATAATTCTCAGTACTGTCCCTTCCTGGAGAGTAATTCTCAGTACTGACCATTACTGGAGAGTAATTCTCCATACTGATCCTTCCTGGAGAGTAATTCTCAGTACTTACCTTTCCTGAAGAGTAATTCTCAGTACTGACCCTTCCTGGGGAGTAATTCTCAGTACTGACCTTTCCTGAAGAGTAATTCTCAGTACTGACCCTTCCTGGAGAGTTATTCTCAGTACTGACATTTCCTGGTGGGTAATTCTCAGTACTGACCCTTCCTGGAGAATAATTCTCAGTACTGACCTTTCCTGGAGAGTAATTCTCAATACTGACCTTTTCTGAAGAGTAATTCTCAGTACTGACCCTTCCTGGAGTGTAATTCTCAGTACTGACCCTTCCTGGAGAGTAATTCTCAGTACTTACCTTTCCTGGAGAGTAATTCTCAGTACTGACCATTCCTGGAGAGTAATTCTCAGTACTGAACTTTCCTGGAGTGTAATTCTCAGTTCTGACCTTTCCTTAAGAGTAATTCTCAGTACTGACCCTTCCTGGAGATTAGCTATCAGAACTGACCCTTCCTGGAGAGTAATTCTCAGTACGGACCCTTCCTGGAGAGTAATTCTCAGTACTGACCTATCCTGGTGAGTAATTCTCAGTACTGACCCTTCCTGGTGGGTAATTCTCAGTACTGACCCTACCTGGAGAGTAATTCTCAGTACTGACCCTTCCTGGGAGCAATTCTCAGTACTGACCTTTCGTGGAGAGTAATTCTCAGTACTGACCCTTCCTGGAGAGTAATTCTCAATACTAACCTTTCCTGGCGAGTAATCATCAGTAATGACCCTTCCTCGAGAGTAATTCTCAGTACTGACCTTTCCTGGAGATTAGTTCTTAGTACTGACCCTTCCTGAAGAGTAATTCTCAGTACAGACACTTCCTGGAGAGTAATTCTCGGTACTGACCCTTCCTGAAGAGTAATTCTCAGTACTGACCCTTCCTGGAGAGTAATTCTCAGTACTGACACTTCCTGGAGTCTAGGTATCAGAACTGACCCTTCCTGGAGAGTAATTCTCAGTACTGACCCTTCCTGGAGAGTAATTCTCAGTACTGACCCTTCCTGGAGAGTAATTCTCAGTACTGACTCTGCCTGGAGAGTAGCTATCAGAACTGACCCTTCCTGGAGAGTAATTCTCAGAACTGACCCTTCCTGGAGAGTAATTCTCAGTACTGACCCTTCCTGGAGAGTAATTCTCAGTACTGACCTTTCCTGGAGAATAATTCTCAGTGCTGACCCTTCCTGAAGAGTAATTCTCAGTACATACACTTCCTGGAGAGTAATTCTCGGTACTGAGCCTTCATGGAGAGTAATTCTCAGTACTGACCCTTCCTGGAGAGTAATTCTCAGTACTGACCTTTCTTGGAATGTAATTCTCAGTACTGACCCTTCCTGGAGGGTAATTCTCAGTACTGACATTTCCTGGAGAGAAATTCTCAGTACTGACCCTTCCAGGAATGTAATTCTCAGTACTGACCCTTCCTGGAAAGTAATTCTTAGTACTGACCCTTCCTGGAATGTAATTCTCAATACTGACCCTTCCTGGAGAGTAATTCTCAGTACTGACCTTTCCTGGTGGGTAATTCTCAGTACTGACCCTTCCTGGAGAGTAATTCTCAATACTGACCTTTCCTGGAGAATAATTCTCAATACTGACCTTTCCTGGAGAGTAATTCTCAGTACTGACCTTTCCTGAAGAGTAATTCTCAGTACTGACCCTTCCTGGAGAGTAATTCTCAGTACTGACTCTTCCTGGAGAGTAGCAATCAGAACTGACCCTTCCTGGAGAGTAATTCTCAGTACTGACCCTTCCTGGAGAGTAATTCTCAGCACTGACCTTTCCTGGAGAGTAATTCTCAGCACTGACCTATCCTGGAGAGTAATTCTCAGTACTGACTCTGCCTGGAGAGTAATTCTCAGTACTGACCCTTCATGGAGAGTAATTCTCAGTACTGACCCTTCCTGGAGAATAATTCTCAGTACTGACCTTTCCTGGAGAGTAATTCTCAGTACTGACCCTTCCTGGAGATTAGCTATCAGAACTGACCCTTCCTGGAGAGTAATTCTCAGTACTGACCCTTCCTGGAGAGTAATTCTCAGTACTGACCTATCCTAGCGAGTAATTCTCAGTACTGACCCTTCCTGGTGGGTAATTCTCAGTACTGACCCTACCTGGAGAGTAATTCTCAGTACTGACCCTTCCTGGGAGCAATTCTCAGTACTGACCTTTCGTGGAGAGTAATTCTCAGTACTGACCCTTCCTGGAGAGTAATTCTCAATACTAACCTTTCCTGGCGAGTAATTCTCAGTACTGACCCTTCCTCGAGAGTAATTCTCAGTACTGACCTTTCCTGGAGATTAGTTCTTGGTACTGACCCTTCCTGAAGAGTAATTCTCAGTACAGACACTTCCTGGAGAGTAATTCTCGGTACTGACCCTTCCTGAAGAGTAATTCTCAGTACTGACCCTTCCTGGAGAATAATTCTCAGTACTGACACTTCCTGGAGTGTAGGTATCAGAACTGACCCTTCCTGGAGAGTAATTCTCAGTACTGACCCTTCCTGGAGAGTAATTCTCAGTACTGACCCTTCCTGGAGAGTAATTCTCAGTACTGACTCTGCCTGGAGAGTAGCTATCAGAACTGACCCTTCCTGGAGAGTAATTCTCAGAACTGACACTTCCTGGAGAGTAATTCTCAGTACTGACCCTTCCTGGAGAGTAATTCTCAGTACTGACCTTTCCTGGAGAATAATTCTCAGTGCTGACCCTTCCTGAAGAGTAATTCTCAGTACATACACTTCCTGGAGAGTAATTCTCGGTACTGACCCTTCATGGAGAGTAATTCTCAGTACTGACCCTTCCTGGAGAGTAATTCTCAGTACTGACCTTTCCTGGAATGTAATTCTCAGTACTGACACTTCCTGGAGGGTAATTCTCAGTACTGACATTTCCTGGAGAGAAATTCTCAGTACTGACCCTTCCAGGAATGTAATTCTCAGTACTGACCCTTCCTGGAAAGTAATTCTTAGTACTGACCCTTCCTGGAATGTAATTCTCAATACTGACCCTTCCTGGAGAGTAATTCTCAGTACTGACCTTTCCTGGTGGGTAATTCTCAGTACTGACCCTTCCTGGAGAGTAATTCTCAATACTGACCTTTCCTGGAGAATAATTCTCAATACTGACCCTTCCTGGAGAGTAATTCTCAGTACTGACCTTTCCTGAAGAGTAATTCTCAGTACTGACCCTTCCTGGAGAGTAATTCTCAGTACTGACTCTTCCTGGAGAGTAGCAATCAGAACTGACCCTTCCTGGAGAGTAATTCTCAGTACTGACCCTTCCTGGAGAGTAATTCTCAGCACTGACCTTTCCTGGAGAGTAATTCTCAGTACTGACCTTTCCTGGAGAGTAATTCTCAGTACTGACTCTGCCTGGAGAGTAATTCTCAGTACTGACCCTTCATGGAGAGTAATTCTCAGTACTGAACCTTTCTGGAGAGTAATTCTCAGTACTGACCTTTCCTGGAGAGTAATTCTCAGTAGTGACCCCTCCTGGAGAGTAATTCTCAGTAAAGACACTTCCTGGAATGTAATTCTCAGTACTGACCCTTCCTGGAGAGTAATTCTCAGTACCGACCTTTCCTGAAGAGTAATTCTCAGTACTAACCCTTCCTGGAGAGTAATTATCAGTACTGACTCTTCCTGGAGAGTAGCTATCAGAACTGACGTTTCCTAGAGAGTAATTCTCAGCACTGACCCTTCCTGGAGAGTAATTCTCAGTACTGACCCTTCCTGGAGAATAATTCTCAGTACTGTCCCTTCCTGGAGAGTAATTCTCAGTACTGACCATTACTGGAGAGTAATTCTCCGTACTGATCCTTCCTGGAGAGTAATTCTCAGTACTTACCTTTCCTGAAGAGTAATTCTCAGTACTGACCCTTCCTGGGGAGTAATTCTCAGTACTGACCTTTCCTGAAGAGTAATTCTCAGTACTGACCCTTCCTGGAGAGTTATTCTCAGTACTGACCTTTCCTGGTGGGTAATTCTCAGTACTGACCCTTCCTGGAGAATAATTCTCAGTACTGACCTTTCCTGGAGAGTAATTCTCAATACTGACCTTTTCTGAAGAGTAATTCTCAGTACTGACCCTTCCTGGAGTGTAATTCTCAGTACTGACCCTTCCTGGAGAGTAATTCTCAGTACTTACCTTTCCTGGAGAGTAATTCTCAGTACTGACTCTGCCTGGAGAGTAATTCTAAGTACTGAACTTTCCTGGAGTGCAATTCTCAGTTCTGACCTTTCCTTAAGAGTAATTCTCAGTACTGACCCTTCCTGGAGATTAGCTATCAGAACTGACCCTTCCTGGAGAGTAATTCTCAGTACGGACCCTTCCTGGAGAGTAATTCTCAGTACTGACCTATCCTGGCGAGTAATTCTCAGTACTGACCCTTCCTGGTGGGTAATTCTCAGTACTGACCCTACCTGGAGAGTAATTCTCAGTACTGACCCTTCCTGGGAGCAATTCTCAGTACTGACCTTTCGTGGAGAGTAATTCTCAGTACTGACCCTTCCTGGAGAGTAATTCTCAATACTAACCTTTCCTGGCGAGTAATTCTCAGTACTGACCCTTCCTCGAGAGTAATTCTCAGTACTGACCTTTCCTGGAGATTAGTTCTTAGTACTGACCCTTCCTGAAGAGTAATTCTCAGTACAGACACTTCCTGGAGAGTAATTCTCGGTACTGACCCTTCCTGAAGAGTAATTCTCAGTACTGACCCTTCCTGGAGAGTAATTCTCAGTACTGACACTTCCTGGAGTCTAGGTATCAGAACTGACCCTTCCTGGAGAGTAATTCTCAGTACTGACCCTTCCTGGAGAGTAATTCTCAGTACTGACCCTTCCTGGAGAGTAATTCTCATTACTGACTCTGCCTGGAGAGTAGCTATCAGAACTGACCCTTCCTGGAGAGTAATTCTCAGAACTGACCCTTCCTGGAGAGTAATTCTCAGTACTGACCCTTCCTGGAGAGTAATTCTCAGTACTGACCTTTCCTGGAGAATAATTCTCAGTGCTGACCCTTCCTGAAGAGCAATTCTCAGTACATACACTTCCTGGAGAGTAATTCTCGGTACTGACCCTTCCTGGAAAGTAATTCTTAGTACTGACCCTTCCTGGAATGTAATTCTCAGTACTGACCTTTCTTGGAATGTAATTCTCAGTACTGACCCTTCCTGGAGGGTAATTCTCAGTACTGACCCTTCCTGGAGAGTAATTCTCAATACTGACCTTTCCTGGAGAATAATTCTCAATACTGACCTTTCCTGGAGAGTAATTCTCAGTACTGACCTTTCCTGAAGAGTAATTCTCAGTACTGACCCTTCCTGGAGATTAGCTATCAGAACTGACCCTTCCTGGAGAGTAATTCTCAGTACGGACCCTTCCTGGAGAGTAATTCTCAGTACTGACCTATCCTGGCGAGTAATTCTCAGTACTGACCCTTCCTGATGGGTAATTCTCAGTACTGACCCTACCTGGAGAGTAATTCTCAGTACTGACCCTTCCTGGGAGCAATTCTCAGTACTGACCTTTCGTGGAGAGTAATTCTCAGTACTGACCCTTCCTGGAGAGTAATTCTCAATACTAACCTTTCCTGGCGAGTAATTCTCAGTACTGACCCTTCCTCGAGAGTAATTCTCAGTACTGACCTTTCCTGGAGATTAGTTCTTAGTACTGACCCTTCCTGAAGAGTAATTCTCAGTACAGACACTTCCTGGAGAGTAATTCTCGGTACTGACCCTTCCTGAAGAGTAATTCTCAGTACTGACCCTTCCTGGAGAGTAATTCTCAGTACTGACACTTCCTGGAGTCCAGGTATCAGAACTGACCCTTCCTGGAGAGTAATTCTCAGTACTGACCCTTCCTGGAGAGTAATTCTCAGTACTGACCCTTCCTGGAGAGTAATTCTCATTACTGACTCTGCCTGGAGAGTAGCTATCAGAACTGACCCTTCCTGGAGAGTAATTCTCAGTACATACACTTCCTGGAGAGTAATTCTCGGTACTGACCCTTCATGGAGAGTAATTCTCAGTACTGACCCTTCCTGGAGAGTAATTCTCAGTACTGACCTTTCTTGGAATGTAATTCTCAGTACTGACCCTTCCTGGAGGGTAATTCTCAGTACTGACATTTCCTGGAGAGAAATTCTCAGTACTGACCCTTCCAGGAATGTAATTCTCAGTACTGACCCTTCCTGGAAAGTAATTCTTAGTACTGACCCTTCCTGGAATGTAATTCTCAATACTGACCCTTCCTGGAGAGTAATTCTCAGTACTGACCTTTCCTGGTGGGTAATTCTCAGTACTGACCCTTCCTGGAGAGTAATTCTCAATACTGACCTTTCCTGGAGAATAATTCTCAATACTGACCTTTCCTGGAGAGTAATTCTCAGTACTGACCTTTCCTGAAGAGTAATTCTCAGTACTGACCCTTCCTGGAGAGTAATTCTCAGTACTGACTCTTCCTGGAGAGTAGCAATCAGAACTGACCCTTCCTGGAGAGTAATTCTCAGTACTGACCCTTCCTGGAGAGTAATTCTCAGCACTGACCTTTCCTGGAGAGTAATTCTCAGTACTGACCCTTCCTGGAGAGTAATTCTCATTACTGACTCTGCCTGGAGAGTAGCTATCAGAACTGACCCTTCCTGGAGAGTAATTCTCAGAACTGACCCTTCCTGGAGAGTAATTCTCAGTACTGACCCTTCCTGGAGAGTAATTCTCAGTACTGACCTTTCCTGGAGAATAATTCTCAGTGCTGACCCTTCCTGAAGAGTAATTCTCAGTACGTACACTTCCTGGAGAGTAATTCTCGGTACTGACCCTTCATGGAGAGTAATTCTCAGTACTGACCCTTCCTGGAGAGTAATTCTCAGTACTGACCTTTCTTGGAATGTAATTCTCAGTACTGACCCTTCCTGGAGGGTAATTTTCAGTACTGACATTTCCTGGAGAGAAATTCTCAGTACTGACCCTTCCAGGAATGTAATTCTCAGTACTGACCCTTCCTGGAAAGTAATTCTTAGTACTGACCCTTCCTGGAATGTAATTCTCAATACTGACCCTTCCTGGAGAGTAATTCTCAGTACTGACCTTTCCTGGTGGGTAATTCTCAGTACTGACCCTTCCTGGAGAGTAATTCTCAATACTGACCTTTCCTGGAGAATAATTCTCAATACTGACCTTTCCTGGAGAGTAATTGTCAGTACTGACCTTTCCTGAAGAGTAATTCTCAGTACTGACCCTTCCTGGAGAGTAATTCTCAGTACTGACTCTTCCTGGAGAGTAGCAATCAGAACTGACCCTTCCTGGAGAGTAATTCTCAGTACTGACCCTTCCTGGAGAGTAATTCTCAGCACTGACCTTTCCTGGAGAGTAATTCTCAGTACTGACCTTTCCTGGAGAGTAATTCTCAGTACTGACTCTGCCTGGAGAGTAATTCTCAGTACTGACCCTTCATGGAGAGTAATTCTCAGTACTGAACCTTTCTGGAGAGTAATTCTCAGTACTGACCTTTCCTGGAGAGTAATTCTCAGTAGTGACCCCTCCTGGAGAGTAATTCTCAGTAAAGACACTTCCTGGAATGTAATTCTCAGTACTGACCCTTCCTGGAGAGTAATTCTCAGTACCGACCTTTCCTGAAGAGTAATTCTCAGTACTAACCCTTCCTGGAGAGTAATTATCAGTACTGACTCTTCCTGGAGAGTAGCTATCAGAACTGACGTGTCCTAGAGAGTAATTCTCAGCACTGACCCTTCCTGGAGAGTAATTCTCAGCACTGACCCTTCCTGGAGAGTAATTCTCAGTACTGACCCTTCCTGGAGAATAATTCTCAGTACTGTCCCTTCCTGGAGAGTAATTCTCAGTACTGACCATTACTGGAGAGTAATTCTCCGTACTGATCCTTCCTGGAGAGTAATTCTCAGTACTTACCTTTCCTGAAGAGTAATTCTCAGTACTGACCCTTCCTGGGGAGTAATTCTCAGTACTGACCTTTCTTGAAGAGTAATTCTCAGTACTGACCCTTCCTGGAGAGTTATTCTCAGTACTGACCTTTCCTGGTGGGTAATTCTCAGTACTGACCCTTCCTGGAGAATAATTCTCAGTACTGACCTTTCCTGGAGAGTAATTCTCAATACTGACCTTTTCTGAAGAGTAATTCTCAGTACTGACCCTTCCTGGAGTGTAATTCTCAGTACTGACCCTTCCTGGAGAGTAATTCTCAGTACTTACCTTTCCTGGAGAGTAATTCTCAGTACTGACCATTCCTGGAGAGTAATTCTAAGTACTAAACTTTCCTGGAGTGCAATTCTCAGTTCTGACCTTTCCTTAAGAGTAATTCTCAGTACTGACCCTTCCTGGAGATTAGCTATCAGAACTGACCCTTCCTGGAGAGTAATTCTCAGTACGGACCCTTCCTGGAGAGTAATTCTCAGTACTGACCTATCCTGGCGAGTAATTCTCAGTACTGACCCTTCCTGGTGGGTAATTCTCAGTACTGACCCTACCTGGAGAGTAATTCTCAGTACTGACCCTTCCTGGGAGCAATTCTCAGTACTGACCTTTCGTGGAGAGTAATTCTCAGTACTGACCCTTCCTGGAGAGTAATTCTCAATACTAACCTTTCCTGGCGAGTAATTCTCAGTACTGACCCTTCCTCGAGAGTAATTCTCAGTACTGACCTTTCCTGGAGATTAGTTCTTAGTACTGACCCTTCCTGAAGAGTAATTCTCAGTACAGACACTTCCTGGAGAGTAATTCTCGGTACTGACCCTTCCTGAAGAGTAATTCTCAGTACTGACCCTTCCTGGAGAGTAATTCTCAGTACTGACACTTCCTGGAGTCTAGGTATCAGAACTGACCCTTCCTGGAGAGTAATTCTCAGTACTGACCCTTCCTGGAGAGTAATTCTCAGTACTGACCCTTCCTGGAGAGTAATTCTCATTACTGACTCTGCCTGGAGAGTAGCTATCAGAACTGACCCTTCCTGGAGAGTAATTCTCAGAACTGACCCTTCCTGGAGAGTAATTCTCAGTACTGACCCTTCCTGGAGAGTAATTCTCAGTACTGACCTTTCCTGGAGAATAATTCTCAGTGCTGACCCTTCCTGAAGAGTAATTCTCAGTACATACACTTCCTGGAGAGTAATTCTCGGTACTGACCCTTCATGGAGAGTAATTCTCAGTACTGACCCTTCCTGGAGAGTAATTCTCAGTACTGACCTTTCTTGGAATGTAATTCTCAGTACTGACCCTTCCTGGAGGGTAATTCTCAGTACTGACATTTCCTGGAGAGAAATTCTCAGTACTGACCCTTCCAGGAATGTAATTCTCAGTACTGACCCTTCCTGGAAAGTAATTCTTAGTACTGACCCTTCCTGGAATGTAATTCTCAATACTGACCCTTCCTGGAGAGTAATTCTCAGTACTGACCTTTCCTGGTGGGTAATTCTCAGTACTGACCCTTCCTGGAGAGTAATTCTCAATACTGACCTTTCCTGGAGAATAATTCTCAATACTGACCTTTCCTGGAGAGTAATTCTCAGTACTGACCTTTCCTGAAGAGTAATTCTCAGTACTGACCCTACCTGGAGAGTAATTCTCAGTACTGACCCTTCCTGGGAGCAATTCTCAGTACTGACCTTTCGTGGAGAGTAATTCTCAGTACTGACCCTTCCTGGAGAGTAATTCTCAATACTAACCTTTCCTGGCGAGTAATTCTCAGTACTGACCCTTCCTCGAGAGTAATTCTCAGTACTGACCTTTCCTGGAGATTAGTTCTTAGTACTGACCCTTCCTGAAGAGTAATTCTCAGTACAGACACTTCCTGGAGAGTAATTCTCGGTACTGACCCTTCCTGAAGAGTAATTCTCAGTACTGACCCTTCCTGGAGAATAATTCTCAGTACTGACACTTGCTGGAGTGTAGGTATCAGAACTGACCCTTCCTGGAGAGTAATTCTCAGTACTGACCCTTCCTGGAGAGTAATTCTCAGTACTGACCCTTCCTGGAGAGTAATTCTCAGTACTGACTCTGCCTGGAGAATAGCTATCAGAACTGACCCTTCCTGGAGAGTAATTCTCAGAACTGACCCTTCCTGGAGAGTAATTCTCAGTACTGACCCTTCCTGGAGAGTAATTCTCAGTACTGACCTTTCCTGGAGAATAATTCTCAGTGCTGACCCTTCCTGAAGAGTAATTCTCAGTACATACACTTCCTGGAGAGTAATTCTCGGTACTGACCCTTCATGGAGAGTAATTCTCAGTACTGACCCTTCCTGGAGAGTAATTCTCAGTACTGACCTTTCCTGGAATGTAATTCTCAGTACTGACACTTCCTGGAGGGTAATTCTCAGTACTGACATTTCCTGGAGAGAAATTCTCAGTACTGACCCTTCCAGGAATGTAATTCTCAGTACTGACCTTTCCTGGTGGGTAATTCTCAGTACTGACCCTTCCTGGGGAGTAATTCTCAATACTGACCTTTCCTGGAGAATAATTCTCAATACTGACCCTTCCTGGAGAGTAATTCTCAGTACTGACCTTTCCTGAAGAGTAATTCTCAGTACTGACCCTTCCTGGAGAGTAATTCTCAGTACTGACTCTTCCTGGAGAGTAGCAATCAGAACTGACCCTTCCTGGAGAGTAATTCTCAGTACTGACCCTTCCTGGAGAGTAATTCTCAGCACTGACCTTTCCTGGAGAGTAATTCTCAGTACTGACCTTTCCTGGAGAGTAATTCTCAGTACTGACTCTGCCTGGAGAGTAATTCTCAGTACTGACCCTTCATGGAGAGTAATTCTCAGTACTGAACCTTTCTGGAGAGTAATTCTCAGTACTGACCTTTCCTGGAGAGTAATTCTCAGTAGTGACCCCTCCTGGAGAGTAATTCTCAGTAAAGACACTTCCTGGAATGTAATTCTCAGTACTGACCTTTCCGGGAGAGTAATTCTCAATATTGACCCTTCCTGTAGGGTAATTCTCAGTACTGACATTTCCTGAAGAGTAATTCTCATTACTGACTCTTCCTGGAGAGTAGCTATCAGAACTGACCCTTCCTGGAGAGTAATTCTCAGTACTGACCCTTCCTGGAGAGTAATTATCAGTACTGACCCTTTCGGGAGAGTAATTATCAGTACTGACCCTTCCTGGAGAGTATTTCTCAGTACTGACCTTTCCTGGAATGTAATTCTCAGTACTGACACTTCCTGGAGGGTAATTCTCAGTACTGACATTTCCTGGAGAGAAATTCTCAGTACTGACCCTTCCAGGAATGTAATTCTCAGTACTGACCTTTCCTGGTGGGTAATTCTCAGTACTGACCCTTCCTGGAGAGTAATTCTCAATACTGACCTTTCCTGGAGAATAATTCTCAATACTGACTCTTCCTGGAGAGTAATTCTCAGTACTGACCTTTCCTGAAGAGTAATTCTCAGTACTGACCCTTCCTGGAGAGTAATTCTCAGTACTGACTCTTCCTGGAGAGTAGCAATCAGAACTGACCCTTCCTGGAGAGTAATTCTCAGTACTGACCCTTCCTGGAGAGTAATTCTCAGCACTGACCTTTCCTGGAGAGTAATTCTCAGTACTGACCTTTCCTGGAGAGTAATTCTCAGTACTGACTCTGCCTGGAGAGTAATTCTCAGTACTGACCCTTCATGGAGAGTAATTCTCAGTACTGAACCTTTCTGGAGAGTAATTCTCAGTACTGACCTTTCCTGGAGAGTAATTCTCAGTAGTGACCCCTCCTGGAGAGTAATTCTCAGTAAAGACACTTCCTGGAATGTAATTCTCAGTACTGACCTTTGCGGGAGAGTAATTCTCAATATTGACCCTTCCTGTCGGGTAATTCTCAGTACTGACATTTCCTGAAGAGTAATTCTCATTACTGACTCTTCCTGGAGAGTAGCTATCAGAACTGACCCTTCCTGGAGAGTAATTCTCAGTACTGACCCTTCCTGGAGAGTAATTATCAGTACTGACCCTTTCGGGAGAGTAATTATCAGTACTGACCCTTCCTGGAGAGTATTTCTCAGTACTGACCTTTCCTGGAGAGTAAATCTCAGTACTGACTCTTCCTGGAGAGTAGCTATCAGAACTAACCCTTCCTGGAGAGTAATTCTCAATATTGACCCTTCCTGGAGAGTAATTCATAGTAATGACCCTTCCTGGATAGTAATTCTCAGTACTGACCCTTCCTGGAGAGTAATTCTCAGTACTGACCTTTCCTGGAGGGTAATTCTCAGTTCTGACCTTTCCTTAAGAGTAATTCTCAGTACTGACCTTTCCTGCATAGTAATTCTCAGTACTGACCCTTCCTGGAGAGTAATTTTCAGTACTGACCCTTGCTGGAGAGTAATTCTCAGTCCTGACCCTTCCTGGAGAGTAATTCTCAGTACTGACCCTTCCTGGAGAGTAATTCTCAGTACTGACCTTTCCTGGGGATTAATTCTCAGTACTGTCCTTTCCTGGAGAGTAATTCTCAATACTGCCCTTTCCTGGAGAGTAATTCTCAGTACTGACCTTTCCTGAAGAGTAATTCTCAGTACTGACCCTTCCTGGAGAGTAATTCTCAGTACTGACTCTTCCTGGAGAGTAGCTATCAGAACTGACCCTTCCTGGAGGGTAATTCTCAGTACTGACCCTTCTTGGAGAGTAATTCTCAGTACTGACCCTTCCTGGAGAGTAATTCTCAATACTGACCCTTGCTGGAGAGTAGCTATCAGAACAGACCCTTCCTGGAGAGTAATTCTCAGTACTGACCTTTCCTGGAGGGTAATTCTCAGTACTGACTCTTCCTGGAGAGTAATTCTCAGTCCTCACCCTTCCTGGAGAATAATTCTCAGTACTGACCTTTCCTGGAGAGTAATTCTCAGTACTGACCCTTCCTGAAGAGTAATTCTCAGTACTGACCCTTCCTGGAGAGTAAATCTCAGTACTGACCTTTCCTGAAAAGTAATTCTCAGTACTGACCCTTCCTGGAGAGTTATTCTCAGTACTGACCTTTCCTGAAGACTAATTCTCAGTACTAGTAAGGGTCTAGTAAGGAAGAGGAACTGAGGGAAATCTTTATTAGTCGGGAAATTGTGTTGGGGAAATTGATGGGATTGAAGGCCGATAAATCCCCAGGGCCTGATGGACTGCATCCTAGAGTACTTAAGGAGGTGGCCTTGGAAATAGCGGATGCATTGACAGTCATTTTCCAACATTCCATTGACTCTGGATCAGTTCCTATGGAGTGGAGGGTAGCCAATGTAACCCCACTTTTTAAAAAAGGAGGGAGAGAGAAAACAGGGAATTATAGACCGGTCAGCCTGACCTCAGTAGTGGGTAAAGTGATGGAATCAATTATTAAGGATGTCATAGCAGTGCATCTGGAAAATGGTGACATGATAGGTCCAAGTCAGCATGGATTTGTGAAAGGGAAATCATGCTTGACAAATCTTCTGGAATTTTTTGAGGATGTTTCCAGTAAAGTGGACAAGGGAGAACCAGTTGATGTGGTATATTTGGACTTTCAGAAGGCTTTCGACAAGGTCCCACACAAGAGATTAATGTGCAAAGTTAAAGCACATGGGATTGGGGGTAGTGTGCTGACGTGGATTGAGAACTGGTTGTCAGACAGGAAGCAAAGAGTAGGAGTAAACGGGTACTTTTCAGAATGGCAGGCAGTGACTAGTGGAGTGCCGCAAGGTTCTGTGCTGGGGCCCCAGCTGTTTACATTGTACATTAATGATTTAGACGAGGGGATTAAATGCAGTATCTCCAAATTTGCGGATGATACTAAGTTGGGTGGCAGTGTGAGCTGCGAGGAGGATGCTATTAGGCTGCAGAGTGACTTGGATAGGTTAGGTGAGTGGGCAAATGCATGGCAGATGAAGTATAATGTGGATAAATGTGAGGTTATCCACTTTGGTGGTAAAAACAGAGAGACAGACTATTATCTGAATGGTGACAGATTAGGAAAAGGGAAGGTGCAACGAGACCTGGGTGTCATGGTACATCAGTCATTGAAGGTTGGCATGCAGGTACAGCAGGCGGTTAAGAAAGCAAATGGCATGTTGGCCTTCATAGCGAGGGGATTTGAATACAGGGGCAGGGAGGTGTTGCTACAGTTGTACAGGGCCTTGGTGAGGCCACACCTGGAGTATTGTGTACAGTTTTGGTCTCCTAACTTGAGGAAGGACATTCTTGCTATTGAGGGAGTGCAGCGAAGGTTCACCAGACTGATTCCCGGGATGGCGGGACTGACCTATCAAGAAAGATTGGATCAATTGGGATTGTATTCACTGGAGTTCAGAAGAATGAGAGGGGACCTCATAGAAACGTTTAAAATTCTGACGGGTTTAGACAGGTTAGATGCAGAAAGAATGTTCCCAATGTTGGGGAAGTCCAGAACCAGGGGTCACAGTCTGAGGATAAGGGGTAAGCCATTTAGGACCGAGATGAGGAGAAACTTCTTCACCCAGAGAGTGGTGAACCTGTGGAATTCTCTACCACAGAAAGTGGTTGAGGCCAATTCACTAAATATATTCAAAAGGGAGTTAGATGAAGTCCTTACTACTCGGGGGATCAAGGGTTATGGCGAGAAAGCAGGAAGGGGGTACTGAAGTTTCATGTTCAGCCATGAACTCATTGAATGGCGGTGCAGGCTAGAAGGGCTGAATGGCCTGCTCCTGCACCTATTTTCTATGTTTACTGACCCTTCCTGGCGAGTAATTCTCAGTACTGACCTTTCCTGGTGGGCAATTCTCTGTACTGACCCTTCCTGGAGATTAATTCTCAGTACTGACCCTTCCTGGAGAGTAATTCTCAGTACTGACCTTTCCTGCAGATCCACCTCGTTCTGGGGGCGCAACCCATCCATCACAGGGCGTGAGCACTACCGTACATGATGAGAGATAGTGTAGAGATCGAGCTCGACCGGCTGCAACGAGGGGGCATCATTTCCCCGATCAAGTTAAACGAGTGGGCCAGTCCTATCGTCCCAGCCCTCAAGGGAGATGTCACCGTCAGAATCTGTGGCGATTGCAAAGTAACTATCAATCGTTTCTCCCTGAATGACCAACACCCACTACCAAAGGCCGACGACCTCTTTGCAATGCTGGCAGGAGGAAAGACGTTCATGAAGCTGGATCTGCCTTCAGCCTTCATGACGCAGGAACTGGAGGAATCATCGAAGGCCCTCACCTGCATCAACACGCATAAAGGTCTTTTTGTTTATAACAGATGCCCGTTTGGAATCCGATCGGCGGCGCCGATATTGCAGAGAAACATGGAAAGTTTACTGAAGTCAGTCCTGCACACCGTGGTCTTCCAGTACGACATCTTGGTCACAGGTCGGAACACAGTCGACCATCTGCAGAATCTGGAGGAGGTTCTTAGTCGACTCAAATGCATGGGGCTCAGGTTAAAATGCTCAAAGTGAGTTTTCCTGGCATCTGAAGTGGAGTTCCTAGGAAGGAGGATTGGGTCGGACGGCATCAAGCCCACCAATGCAAAGGCAGAGGCAATCGAGAACGCATCTAGGCCACAGAACCTGACGGACTGCGGTAGTTTCTGGGACTCCTGAACTACTTTGGTAACTTCTTACCCGGTGCCAACACACTGTTAGAACCACTACATGTCTTACTACGAGAAGGGGATGAATGGGTTTGGGCAAACGCCAAGAAAATACCTTTGTAAAAGCGAGAAAATTGTTATGCCCAAACAAATTGCTTGTGTTGTATGAGCCATGTCAGCTTTTGGTACTAGCATGTGATGCATCGTCATATGGCGTCGGGTGTGTATTGCAACAAGCTAATGATTTTGGGAAACTGCAACCAGTTGCTTATGCATCCAGGAGTCTCTCTAAAGCTGAGAGAGTCTACAGCATGATTGAAAAAGAAGCATTAGCCTGTGTCTATGGGGTAAAGAAAATGCATCAATACCTGTTTGGACTAAAATCCGAATTGGAAACTGACCAGAAGCCACTTATATACCTGTTCTCCGAGAGTAAAGGGATAAATACCAACGCATCAGCCCGCTTCCATAGATGGGCGCTCACGTTGTTCGCATACAACTACGCCATCCGCCACAGGCCAGGCACAGAAAACTGCGCCGATGCTCTCAGTAGGCTGCCATTGCCCACCACAGGGTGGAAATGATGCAGCCCGCAAATCTAGCCATGGTTATGGAAGCATTTGAGAGTGAGCAATCACCCATCACTGCCCGGCAGATCAAAACCTGGACAAGCCAGGACCCCTTATTATCTACAGTCAAAAGCCGTATGCTTCATGGGAGCTGGTCCAGTGTCCCAGTGGAAATGCAGGAAGAGATAAAGCCGTTCCAGCGGCGCACAGATGAAATGTCTATACAGACAGACTGCCTTCTGTGGGGCAATCGTGTAGTGGTTCCCAAGAAGGGCAGAGACACCTTCATCAATGACCCCCACAGTACCCACCCAGGCATCGTAATGATGAAAGCGATAGCCAGATCCCACGTGTGGTGGCCCGGTATCGATGCGGACTTAGAGTCCTGCGTTCACAGATGTAATACATGCTCGCAGTTAAGCAATGCACCCAGTGAGGCGCCATTAAGTTATGGTCTTGGCCCTCCAAACCGTGGTCTAGGGTACCCGTCGACTATGCAGGCCCGTTCTTGGGTAAAATGTTCCTTGTGGTTGTAGACGCGTACTCCAAGTGGATTGAATGTGAGATAATGTTGGCTAGCACGTCCGCTGCCACTAGTGAAAGCCTGCAGGCCATGTTTACCACACACGGCCTACTCGATGTCCTAGTGAGCCATGTTTTACCAGTGCTGAGTTCAAAGAATTCATGACCCGTAACGCGATCAAACATGTCACATCTGCCCCGTTTAAGCCAGTGTCCAATGGGCAGGCAGAGAGAGCAGCACAAACAATCAAGCAAGGCTTGAAGAGGCCAACTGAAGGCTCACTGTGTTGTTGCCTATTCTGAGTCCTGCTTAGCTACCGCATGAGACCCCACTCACTCACTGGAGTTCCACTTGCTGAAGTGCTCATGAAAAGAGCACTTAAGACAAGCCTCTCGTTAGTTCACCCTGATCTACATGAACAGGTAGAGAGCAGGCGGCTTCAACAAAGTGCATACCATTGAAATCAATGATCCTGTATTTGTATTAAATTATGGACAAGGCCCCAAGTGGCTTCCCGGCACTGTCGTGATCAAAGAGGGGAGCAGGGTGTTTTGGGTTACACTTTCAAATGGACTCATTCACCGGAAATACTTGGACCAAATCAAACTCAGATTCATGGACTATCCTGAGCAACCCACCTTGGACCCTACTTTTTTTGATCGCCCAACACACACACCAGTGGCAACCGGCACCACGGTTGACCACGAAGCAAAACCCATCATCCACAGCAGCACTGCAGAGCCCAACACACCAGGCAGCCCAGGCAGCCCAGCAAGGCCAGCTGCACAGCAGCCCAGCGAGGGCCCAACAAATGATTCAACAACACCAGCTTTCACACCGAGGCGATCAATCAGGGCAAGAAGGGCCCCAGATCGACTCACATTGTAAATAGCTACACTATTGACTTTGGGGGGTGGACTGTTGTTATATATGTAAACTTGTATTTACTCTGTACAGCCACCAGAGGGCTCATCCCCTGGAGTCCCAAGGGATCCCATAATCCCTTGGGAGCACAGGTATTTAAGAAGACTTCACAGGTTGGAGAAGCACTCTGGAGACCTCCAATAAAAGACTAAGGTCACACTTTACTTTGAGCTCACAGTTTTCAGTCTGACTCTTTCTCCATACACAACACCTATATCTGTAAACTCCGCTAGCCCTACAATCCCCAATAAATTTGCGTTCCACCAACTTTGATCTCTTGTGCATCTCTGAGTTCCTTTATCCCATCATTGGTGGCCATGCCTTCAGCTAGCTAGACTCTAAACTCTGGAATTAATTCCCTATACCTCTCCCTCACCACCTCTCTCTCTTCCTTTGTCACTCCTTAAAACCTATCTCTTTGGCTAAGCTTTTGGTAACTTGGCCTAATATCTCCTTAGATGGCTTGGTGTCACATATTGTCTGATAATTGCTCCTGTGAATACCAATTCTCTTCCACCCTTTCTTGAAGGTGGAAACGATACTGAAGTACAGTCACATGGAACACCACTAGTATCTCTCCCCTGAGGGGCTATTCTTTCGGTTTTGCTTATGTAAATTGGATTTAGCAGTGCCTTGTCATATGGAGATACCACATTTCACTCCTGTAAATAGAGATTGAGTAATATAAATTAAAAAGTTACTACAGTCCGCTTATATAACTAGGTATTCCGCTTTTTGCCTCGCAGGTGATTACATGGCTGTGGGGGTTGGGTTTGGGGGGAGCGGGGAGGAAGTGGAGGAGTAGAAAATGTCCAGTTCTGATGCTCCAGCCATCATGGTGTATGGGGCAGGCTAGATGGACCAACTGGTCTGTTCCTGCTCGTCAATTTCATATGTTTATTTCTTTATGCAAAGCAATTGCAGCCTTCTAATTCTTATTGTAAGAAATCGTGTCTGCAAGGTGTAAGTAATAAACACAAGGACTACTCGGAAATTCTCAAGGACAGATACCTGACATTCATTGGTTGTGTCTACATTGGATGATCTGATGGCTAAAGGGGTCACATGACAGAATGCTTATACAATGCCGCTAGAGTCGCTCCATCTGTCTAGTGTCATTCATTGAGTGAAGATGGTTGTGGTTGTTGGAGGACAATCATCTCAGCCCCAGGACATCACTGCAGGGGTTCCTTGGAGCAGTGTCCTTGGCCCAACCATCTTCAGCTGCTTCATCAATGACCTTCCTTTCATTATAAGGTCAGAAGTGGGGATGTTCACTGATGTTCACTGATAATTGAACAGTGTTCAGTTCCATTCAGAACTCCTCAGATAATGAAGCAGTCTGTACTTGCATGTAGCAAGACCTGGATGACATTCAGGCTTGGGCTGATAAGTTGCAAGTAACATTCGTGACACACAAGTGCCAGGCAATGAACACCTCCAACAAGAGAGAGTCTAACCACCACCCCTTAGACAAGAGAGAGTCTAACCATTGCTGAATCTCCCACCATCAACATCCTCGGGGTCACCACTGATCCGGAACTTAACTGAGCCAGTCACATAAATACTGTGGCAATAAGAGCAGGTCAGAGGCTGGGTATTCTGCGATGAGTGTCTCACCTCTTGACTTCCCAAAGGTTTTCCACAATCTACAAGGCACAAGTCAGGAGTGTGATGGAATACTCTCCACTTGCCTGGATGAGTGCAGCTCCAACAACACTCAAGAAGCTCAACACCACCCAGGACAAAGCAGCCCGCTTGATTGGCTCCCCATCCATCACCTTAAACATTCACTTCCTCCACCACTGGCGCACCGTGGCTGCAGTGTGTACCGTCTACAAGTTGCAGCATCTCCCAAACCCGCGACCTCTACTACCTCGAAGGACAAGGGCAGCAGGCACATGAGAACACCATTACCTACAAGTTCCCCTCCAAGTTACACAGCATCCTGACTTGGAAATATATCATTGTTCCTTCATCGTCACTGGGTCAAAATTGCTAAGTTGACAGCTTAACAATGAACAAGTAGCAAAAGCAGGTACAAAACCTACTAATCAAGAAGGCCAAGCAGGTATGAAAAGTAACTATCAAATCAGCAAACAGCTGCCAGTAAAATAACTGTTGTGGAGAACTTATGAAAGCACTCAAAATATATTTTGAAAATGCATTTGACCGCGATCTTGCTTTCTCAGTGTCCTGAAGATGTAGTATGAATAAAGTACACATCAGAAATTTGCATAATTCACAAAGTCACCACACCTACCCATACAAGTTTCTTTTTCTGGGCTTGGGAAGATTAAGGGATGTGATTGAAGGTATGGTTAAGATCTTCAGATGTGAGGAGAAAGGTAGAAAAGCAGAGGATCATGATGGCTGAGTTAGAAGCAGAGAGTTGGGGGCATTGGGTGACTTGTATACAAGGTAATGGATTTTGAATTCAAGACACTGGAAGGTATTGGTGATGGATGAGCAGGATTTATTATAGGACAGAATGTGTGGAGCAGAGTTTCAGATGAGTTGAGTTTATGTAGGATGGAGCTCCTATAGGCTGGCTCAGCGGCCATTATAGATGTCAAACCTGCAAATGATAAAAGTGTAGATGCTGGTTTCTGCAGTGGTGAGTGAAATAAAAATGGAGGCGGATGATGTTTCAGAGGTGGAGTAGGCAGTCTTCGCGATGATTGTGGATGCTTGGGATCTGAAGCTCAGCTGAGGGTCAGCTAGGACACCAAGGTATTGCACCATTAGCTTCAGCTTGAGCAAGCAGCCTGATGGGGGGAGGGGATGGAATCAAGGCAGAGTTTCCAGTGAGAAGTGAACATTATAGCTTCAGCTTTAACTAGAGAAATTCATAATTGAGTCGCAACTTGATGTCTAAAAAACTAGTATCAGTAATGGTGACAATGAAACTACCGGATCGTCGTAAAAACTCATCTGGTTCACTAATGTCCTTCAGGAAAGGAAATCTGCCGTTCTTACGTGGTCTGGCCTATATGTGACTCCAGACCTACAAAAATGTAGTTGACTCTTAATTGCCATCTGAAAAGGCCTAGCAAGCCACTTATTCAAGAAGGCGGCTCACCACCACCTTCTCGAAGGCAAATAGGGACAGGCAATAAATGCCAGCCTTGCCAGTGCGCCCACATCCCATGAATGAATTTTTTAAAACCAGGAAGTCTTCAGTATAGGTTCTATAGGCAGTTTGCATAGGCTCCATACAATAGGCTTATACTCCCTTGAGTATAGAAGGTTAAGGGGTCAACAAACTGAGGTGTTTAAGATGATTAAAGGATTTGGTCAGGTCGATCGAGGAAACTATTTCCTCTGGTGGTGGAGTCCAGAACAAGGAAGCATAACCAATGTGTTCTTCTGAACTACACAGCCATGTGGCCATGCAGCTCTGTGGACCTCCCACACAGCCGCTACGTCGGCTTTTCAATGGGCAAAACCACGTATGCACGGTATTTTAAGTGGGCCATGCAGCCCCTTGAAGGGGCCGTTTACCCCAAAAAATTAACAGGAACATTGGGCATAACCTTAAAATTAGAGCTAGACCATTCATAGGTGAGATCAGGAAGCACTTCTTCACACAAAGGGTAGTGGAAATCGGGAACTCTCGCCCCCAAAAAGCTGCTGAGTCTGGGGGTGTGGGGTGGGGGTCACAACTGAGATTGATAGATTTTTGTTAGGAAAGAGCATTAAGGGTTATGGAAGCAGGTGGGTAAATGGAATTAAGATACAGGCAGTACAGGCCTGAGAAACTGAATGGCCTCCTCCTGTTCCTATGTAGTAGTGCTGGAGAGTTAAGCTGGGCACCATTGGCACACACCCATGGAAGCTAACATTATGTTTATGGATAATGTTACCAAAAAGAATCATGTAAATGGGGAATAAAAACAAAGCAGTACAAAGAATGAACTTGTGAACTATATCTGAGGTAAATTTGACAAGAAAAACGATGCAGCTAATTAACAGCAGAGACTTATAATACAGTGCCACTGCAAACATATTGTGTAGAACCAGTTCTATTGCTCTCGTCTGTTCAAAACCCAGCATAGTCTTTGCTCCTGCCCCAGGGACACTTTACCCACCTCAAACACTGGACTTTGACAATCTCAGTTACCAAATGACGGGAAACACATTCTGCTTCAGCTTAGGTATTGCGAGCTGCTGCTGCACCATTCTTCCCCTCAGCTCCAACTTCCACTTTGCCCAACTGCTCCATGCCCAGCTCATGTTGTGAAACCCTGCCTGCCCTCCATTCTCCACTCACTCCCCTGCCCCAGGATAACTATGAGCAAAGCCATGGGACCTCCAATTGTTTTAGTTAAAAATTGCAATCTATTTTGAATTCTGAACCATAAGAATAGTTTTACAAATTTCAATTCCTGAGACAGAGCTTTGTTACTGGGCATAGGTAGGACTGTTGTGAGAAGCTGGGATTGTTCTCCTTAGAGCAGAGAGGGTTAAGGATAAATGTAATCAGAGTGACTGCTGCTAACGAACCGGAAGCTGCGCTGAAGCATTCTGCGCATAAATGTTAACTTTCATGAGCCGATAGAAATACAATTTAAACTTTAAATTTTTATTTTCTTCTCCTTACGCGGCTCAGTTTGCCACCCCTTTCTCTCTCACCAATCTCTGGGGAGTCCGGCGACAACAACCACAAAACCTACTGGACTGCGCATGTGCAACTACTTTATTTCGTTGGCAGCAGTCACGTCCAAATTAATAGCACTGTTCAAAATTATGAGGGGTTTTGATAGAGTATATAGGGAGAAACTGTTTCAACTGGGTCGGTAACCAGATGACACAGATTTAAGGTATTGGCAAGAGAACCAGAGAGGGAGCTGAGGAAAAATTGTTTTACGCAGCAAGTTGTTATGATCTGGTTGCACTGCCTGAAAGGGTGGTGGAAGCAGATTCAATAGTAACTTTTAAAAGGGAAGTGGATATGTACTTGAAAATAAAAAATATGCAGGGCTATGGGGAAAGAGCAAGGGAGTGGGACTAATTGGATAGCTCTTTTAAAGAGCCGGCACAGGCATGATTGGCCAAATGGCCTCCTTCTGCACTGTATCATTCTATGATTGCCTATCAGCAATTCAAGTACATACTCCACACAATTTGCCATCCATTATGGATGGAAATTTGTGGCAAACAAAGCTTTGTGCCAGGACCATGAATTTGTAAAACATTATTTTTCTTTAAATCATATTTGAATGTCTTTATAATCTGTATTGCTATTGCTGATTATAAATGTCTCCCTTAACATTTCCAAGATATTAACAGGTCTGTCCACAACACAAAACTCTGTCGCTGAGAGGTTTGTTTGTTTATTTTTAGATAATTGACAAATAGTAAATCCAAATTGTTCGGTACCACAGAATTCCTTACAGAGTAGGTAGAAAGTCTGGAGTAATGGTAAGTGTTTTGTATGGAGAAAGAGTCAGACTGAACACTGTGAGCTCAAAGTAAAGTGTGACCTTAGTCTTTTATTGCAGATCTCCAGAGACATGTTTGATCCCGTTAGAGTGTTGAATGTTGAGTTCGAGTGTCGTCGAGGAGGCGGAGCGAGGAGATCGAGGCGGCCTACAAAAGGTCCAGGAGTCGGGAAGCTCGGGAGTTCGAGTGTCGTCGAGGAGGCGGAGCGGGGAGATCGAGGCGGCCTACAAAAGGCCCAGGAGTCGTGAGGCTCGGGAGTTCGAGTGTCGTCGAGGAGGCGGAGCGGGGAGATCGAGGCGGCCTACAAAAGGCCCAGGAGTCGTGAGGCTCGGGAGCTCGAGTGTCGTCGAGGAGGCGGAGCGGGGAGATCGAGGCGGCCTACAAAAGGCCCAGGAGTCGTGAGGCTCGGGAGCTCGAGTGTCGTCGAGGAGGCGGAGCGGGGAGATCGAGGCGGCCTACAAAAGGTCCAGGAGTCGGGATGCTCAGGAGTTCGGGAGGCGAGCGAGAGGCAGAGCGGGGAGATTGAGGCAGCCTTGGTGTTGCCAATTTAAGTTACTCTAAGGGTTAAGACATGGCAGGAGAGCTCGGACACATGTTATGCTCCTCCTGTACTACGCCTCCGGTGTCCCTGATGACTACGTGTGCGGGAAGTGTATCCGCCTCCAGCTCCTGACGGACCGCATTGTGGCACTAGAGCTGCGAGTGGATTCACTCTGGAGCATGTACGATGCTGAGAATGATGTGAATAGCACGTTTAGCGCGTTGGTCTCAACGCAGGTAAAGGGTACACAGCCAGATAGTAAATGGGTGGCCAACAGGAAGAGCAGCGGAAGGAAGGTAGTGCAGGGGTCCCCTGCAGTCATCCCCCTGCAAAACAGATACACCGCTTTGGGTACTGTTGAGGGGGATGACTCATCAGGGGAGGGCAGCAGCAGCCAAGTCCATGGACCATGGGTGGCTCTGCTGCACAGGAGGGCAGGAAAAAGTGTGGAAGAGCTATAGTGATAGGGGATTCGATTGTAAGGGGAATAGATAGGCATTTCTGCGGCCACAACCGAGACTCCAGGATGGTATGTTGCCTCCCTGGTGCAAGGGTCAAGGATGTCTCAGTGCAGGTGCAGGACATTCTGAAAAGGGAGGGTGAACAGCCAGTTGTCGTGGTGCACATAGGAACCAACGATATAGATAAAAAATGGGATGAGGTCCTATGAGACGAATTTAGGGAGCTAGGAGCTAAATTAAAAAGTAGGACCTCAAAAGTAGTAATCTCAGGATTGCTACCAATGCCACGCGCTAGTCAGAGTGGAACTCATAGGATAGCTCAGATGAATACGTGGCTTGAGGAGTGGTGCAAAAGGGAGGGATTCAAATTCCTGGGACATTGGAACCGGTTCTGGGGGAGGTGGGACCAGTACAGGACTGTCTGCACTTGGGCAGGACCGGAACCAATATCCAGTGTTTGCTAGTGCTGTTCGGGAGGAGTTAAATTAACATGGCAGGGGGATGGGAACCTATGCAGGGAGATAGAGGGAAATAAAATGGAGGCAGAAGTAAAAGATAGAAAGGAGAGTAGTAAAAGTGGAGGGCAGAGAAACCCAAGGCAAAAAACAAAAAGGGCCACATGACAGCAAAATTCTAAAGGGGCAAACTGTGTTAAAAATACAAGCCTGAAGGCTCTGTGCCTCAATGCGATGAGTATTCGGAATAAGGTGGACGAATTAACTGCGCAGACAGCAGCTAACTGATATGATGTAATTGGCATCACGGAGACATGGCTCCAGGGTGACCAAGGCTGGGAACTCAACATCCAAGGGTATTCAACATTTAGGAAGGATAGGCAGAGAGGAAAAGGAGGCAGGGTGGCATTGCTGGTTAAAGAGGAAATTAATGTAATAATAAGGAAGGACATTAGCCTGGATGATGTGGCATCGGTATGGGTGGAGCTGCGGAATACCAAAGGGCAGAAAACGCTATTGGGAGTTGTGTACAGACCACCAAACAGTAGTAGTGAGGTTGGGGACAGCATCAAACAAGAAATAAGGGATGTGTGCCATAAAGGTACAGCAGTTATCATGGGCGACTTTAATATACACATTGATTGGGCTAACCAAACTGGTAGCAATACGGTGGAGGAGGATTTCCTGGAGTGTATTAGGGATGGTTTTCTCGACCAATATGTCAAGGAACCAACTAGAGAGCTGGCCATCCTAGACTGGGTGATGAGTAATGAGTAGGGACTACTTAGCAATCTTGTTGTGTGAGGCCCCTTAGGGAAGAGTGACCATAATATGGTATAATTCTTTATTAAGATGGAGAGTGACACAGTTAATTCGGAAACTAGGATTCTGAACTTAAGGAAAGGTAACTTCGATGGTAAGAGGCGTGAATGGGCTAGAATAGACTAGCAAAGGACACTTAAAGGGTTGACGGTGGATAAGCAATGGCAAACATTTAAAGATCACATGGATGAACTTCAGCAATTGTACATCCCTGTCTGGAGTAAAAATAAAACTGGGAAGGTGGCTCAACCATGGCTAACAAGGGAAATTAAGGATAGTGGTAAAACCAAGAAAGAGGCATATAAATTGGCTAGAAAAAGTAACAAACCTGAGGACTGGGAGAAATTTAGAATTCAACAGAGAAGGACTAAGGGTTTAATTAAGAGGGGGAAAATAGAGTACGAGAGGAAGCTTGCAGGGAACATAAAAACTGACTGCAAAAGCTTCTATAAATATGTGAAGAGAAAAAGATTAGTGAAGACAAATGTAGGACCCTTGCAGTAGGATTCAGGTGAATTTATAATGGGGGACAAAGAAATGGCAGACCAATTGAACAAATACTTTGGTTCTGTCTTCACGAAGGAAGACACGAATAAACTCCCGAATGTCCTAGGACATAGTGCGTCTAGTGAGAAGGAGGCACTGAAGGATATCCTTATTATTGTGTATCTGTAAAGCATGCACTCCCAAGTTCCGCCACCAGGGAGCTCTTCCCCTGAAGTCCCAAGGGATCCCAGCATCCCTTCGGAGCACTGTATATAAGCCGGTCCCTAAGGCCTATTCCTCACTCTGGAGTGTCTTATTAAAGACTGAGGTCACTGTTACTTTAACCTCCCTGTGTGCAGCTTCATCTGTGTTAGGAAAACAGTAACTGGCGACGAGAATACGAAATGCAATGCAAAGATGCAGCAAACTGTGGGCATCCTGGAGAAGTTCTCGGAGGGTGAGGACTGGGAAGCCGATGACGAGCGGCTAGACCAGTACTTTGTAGCCAATGAGCTGGACGGAGAAGGAAGCACTGCAAAAAGGAGAGCAGTCCTCCTCACAGTCTGCGGGGCACCGACCTACATCCTCATGAAGAATCTTCTGGCTCTGGTGAAACCCACAGATAAGTCAAATGAGGAGCTGTCCCGACGGAGAGCGTGCTGATGGCGAGGTATCGGTTCTACACGTGCCAGCGATCTGAAGGTCAGGAAGTGGTGAGCTACGTCGCCGAGATAAGGCGACTTGCAGGACAATGTGAGTTTGATGGCTACCTGGAGCAAATGCTCAGAGACTTTTTGTACTGGGCATTGGCCACGAGACCATCCTACGAAAACTTTTGACTGTAGAGACACCGACCCTCAGTAAGGCCATTGCGATAGCACAGGCATTTATGTCCACCAGTGATAACACCAAACAAATCTCTCAGCACACAAGTGCTAGCAATGTTCATAAATTAACTGGAACTGTGTTTGCGAGCAGAAATGTACAGGGCAGAGCACACGAGTCTGCAACTGCCAGCAGGCCTCAAGTGACCCAGATGACTCAGAGTCCCCAACAAAGTATGAATGCAAGACAATTCACACCTTGTTGGCGTTGTGGAGGCTTCCATTCAACCTATTCATGCCGCTTCAAAGGGTATGTTTGCAAGACCTGTGGAACAATGGGGTACCTCCAACGAGCTTGCAAACAAGCTGCAAGCTCTGCAAAACTTGCTAACCACCACGTGACAGAGGAAGATCGGTCCATGGTGGATCAAAGCAATTTCGAGCCTCAGAGAGAGGAGGCTGAAGTACACGGGGTACACACATTTTCGACGAAATGTTCACCTATAATGCTAAATGTAAAATTGAATGGCTTACCCGTAGCCATGGAACTGGACACTGGCGCTAGCCAATCCATCATGAGTCAAAAGATGTTTTAGAGACTGTGATGCAACAAGGCACTCAGACTAGCCCTGAGCCCCATCCACATGAAACTGAGAACATACACCAAAGAGCTCATCACTGTCCTGGGCAGCACCATGGCCAATGTCACCTACGAGGGCACTGTGCACGAACTACCACTATGGATTGTCCCAGGCGATGGCCCCACACTGCTTGGGAGGAGCTGGCTGGGCAAAATCCGCTGGAACTGGGATGACATCCAAGCGCTATCACATGTTGATGAGGCCTCATGTACCCAGGTTCTTAACAAATTTCTTTCCCTTTTTGAGCCAGGCATTGGAAACTTTTCCGGGGTGAATGTGCGGATCCACTTGGTCCCAGAGGCACGACCCATTCACCACAAGGCGCGAGCGGTACCTCACATGATGAGGGAGAGAGTGGAAATCAAGCTGGACAGGCGGCAACGCGAGGGCATCATCTCCCCAGTGGAATTCAGCGAGTGGGCCAGCCCGATTGTTCCAGTACTCAAAAGTGATGGCACGGTCAGGATTTGCGGCGATTATAAAGTAACTATTAATCGTTTCTCGCTACGGGACCAATACCCGCTACCTAAGGCAGACGACCTAGTTGCGACGCTGGCAGGAGGCAAGACGTTCACCAAGCTCGACCTGACTTCGGCCTACATGACGCAGGAGCTGGAGGAGTGTTCGAAGGGCCTCACCTGCACGCACAAGGATTGTTCATCTACAACAGATGTCCGTTTGAAATTCGGTCGGCTGCAGCGATCGTTCAGAGAAATATGGAGAGCATACTCAAGTCGGTACCACACACGGTGGTGTTTCAGGACGACATATTGGCCACAGATCGGGACACCGCCGAGCACCTACAAAGCCTGGAGGAGGTCCTCCAGTGACTGGATCGCGTAGGGCTGCGGCTGAAGAGGTCGAAATGCATCTTCATGGCAACAGAAGTGGAGGTTTTGGGGAGAAAGTTCGTGGCGGACGGCATTCGGCCCACAGACGCCAAGACAGAGGCTATCAGGAACGCGCCTAGGCCACAGAATGTCACAGAGCTGCGGTCGTTCCTGGGATGCCTCAGCTATTTTGGTAACTTCCTAACCGGGGTTAAGCACCCTTTTAGAGCCCCCACATGTGTTATTGCGCAAAGGTGAGTACTGGGTATTGGGAAAAAAACAAGTAATTGCTTCTGAGAAAGCCAGAAACATTTTATGCTCCAACAAGCTGCTTGTATTGTATAACCAGTGTAAAAGACTTGTGCTAGCATGTGACGCGTCGTCGTACGGAGTCGGGTGTATATTACAACAAGCTAACATTGCAGAGAAGTTGCAACATGTTGCCTATGCTTCCAGGAGCTTGTCTAAGGCCGAGAGGGCCTACAGCATGATTGAGAAAGAGGCATTAGCGTGTGTGTTCGGGATAAAGAAAATGCATCAGTACCTGTTTGGCCTCAAATTTGAGCTGGAAACCAATCACAAGCCCCTCACATCCCTGTTCATTGAAAACAAGGGGATAAATACTAATGCCTCAGCCTGCATACAAAGGTGGGCACTCGCGCTATCAATGTATAACTATACCATCCGCCACAGGCCAGGCACCGAGAACTGTGCGGATGCTCTCAGTGGGCTACCATTGCCCACCACGGGGGTGGAAATGGCGCAGCCTGCAAACTTGTTGAACGTGGCGCAGCCCGCAGACTTGTTGATGGTCGTGGAAGCGTTTAAAAATGATAAGTCACCTATCACAGCCCACCAGATTAGGACTTGGACCAGCCAAGATCCTCCACTGTCCCGAGTAAAAAACTGTGTACTGCATGGGAGCTGGGCCAACATCCCCGTTGAAATGCAAGAGCCAATCAAGCCGATCCAGCGGCGAAAGGACGAACTGTCCATTCAGGCAGACTGCCTGTTGTGAGGTAACCGCACAGTGCTACCAAAAAAGGGCAGGGAGACGTTCATCTCGGATCTCCACAGCATACACCCGGGTATAGTAATGATGAAAGAGATGGCCAGATCCCACGTGTGGTGGCCTGGTATTGACTCTGACTTTGAGTTCTGTGTACGGCAATGCAGTGTGTGTGCTCAGTTGAGCAACGCGCCCAGAGAGTCACCACTAAATTTGTGGTCCTGGCCCTCCAGACCATGGTCGAGGATCCATGTCGACTATGCGGGCCCGTTTTTCGGTAAAATGTTCCTGGTGGTGGTGGATGCTTTTTCAAAATGGATTGAATGTGAAATAATGTCGGGAAGCACCGCCACTGCCACCATTGAAAGCCTGAAGGCCATGTTTGCCACCCACGGCCTGCCTGATATACTGGTCAGTGACAAGTGCCGAATTTAAAGAATTCATGACCCGCAATGGGATCAAACATGTCACCTCGGCCCCGTTTAAACCAGCCTCCATGGGCAGGTAGAGCGGGCAGTACAAACCATCAAACAGAGCCTTAAACGAGTCATAGAAGGCGCACTCCAAACCCGCCTGTCCCGAATACTGCTTAGCTACCGCACGAGACCCCACTCGCTCACAGGGGTGCCCCCGGCTGAGCTACTCATGAAAAGGACACTTAAAATCAGACTCTCGCTGGTTCACCCAACCTGCATGATCAGGTAGAGAGCAGGCGGCAGCAACAAAATGTAAACAAAATGTCGCCACTGTGTCATGGGATATTGATCAGAATGACCCTGTGTATGTGCTAAACTATGGACATGGTCCCAAGTGGATCGCGGACACGGTGATAGCTAAAGAAGGGAATAGGGTGTTTATCATCAAACTAGATAATCGACAAATTTGCAGAAAGCACCTGGACCAAACGAGGTTGCGGTTCACAGACTGCCCTGAACAACCCATAGCAGACACCACCTTTTTCGAGCCTACAATACACACCAAAAGGATCAACGATACCACGCCAGACCAGGAAATCGAACCCATCACGCCCAACAGCCCAGCAAGGCCAGGCTCACCCAGCAGCCCTGCAGGGCCAACAACATGCCAGCCCAGCGAGGGCGCAGCCAACATATCAGAACAGACATTTGTACCGAGGCGGTCCACCAGGGAAAGAAAGGCTCCCGACCGCCTCACCTTGTAACTAGTTTTCACTTTGAGGGGAGGGAGTGATGTTGTGTATCTATAAAGCATGCACTCCCATGTTCCACCACCAGGGAGCTCATCCTCTGAAGTCCCAAGGGATCCCAGCATCCCTTGGGAGCACTGTATATAAGCCGGCCCCTAAGGCCTGTTCCTCACTCTGGAGTGTCTTATTAAAGACTGAGGTCACTGTTACTTTAACCTCCCTGTGTGCAGCCTCATCTGTGTTAGGAACACAGTACGTATTAGGTGGGAAATTGTGTTCGGGAAATTGATGGGAATGAAGGCTGATAAATCCCTGGGGCCTGATAGTCTGCACCCCAGAGTACTTAAGGAAGTGGCCCTAAAAATAGTGGATGCATTGGTGATAATTTTCCAACACTCTATTGACTCTGGATCAGTTCCTATGGACTGGAGGGTAGCTAAAGTAATACTACTTTTTTAAAAAGGAGGGAGAGAGAAAACAGGTAATTATAGACCGGTTAGCCTGACATCAGTCATGGGGAAAATTTTGGAATCAATCATTAAGGATGAAATAGCAGTGCATTTGGAAAGCAGTGACAGGATCGGTCCAAGTCAGCATGGATTTATGAAAGGGAAATCATGCTTGACGAATCTTCTGGAGTTTTTTGAGGATGTAACTAGCAAAGTGGACAAGGGAGAACCAGTGGATGTAGTGCATTTGGACTTTCAAAAAGCTTTTGACAAGGTTCCGCACAAGAGATTGGTGTGCAAAGTCAAAGCGCATGGTATTGGGGGTAATGTACTGCCGTGGATAGAGAACTGGTTGGCAGATAGGAAGCAGAGAGTCGGGATAAACGGGTCCTTTTCAGAATGGCAGGCAGTGTCTAGTGGGGTGCTGCAGGGCTCAGTACTGGGACCCCAGCTCTTTACAATATACATTAACGATTTGGATGAAGGAATTGAGTGTAATATCTCCAAGTTTGCAGATGACACTAAACTGGGTGGCGGTGTGAGCTGTGAGGAGGACGCTAAGAGGTTGCAGGGTGACTTGGACAGGTTAGGTGAGTGGGCAAATGCATGGCAGATGCAGTATAATGTGGATAAATGTGAGGTTATCCATTTTGGGGGCAAAAACACGAAGGCAGAATATTATCTGAATGGCGGCAGATGAGGAAAAGGGAAGATGCAACGAGATCTGGGTGTCATGGTTCATCGGTCATTGAAGGTTGGCATACAGATACAGCAGGCGGTGAAGAAGGCAAATGGTATGTTGGCCTTCATAGCTAGGGGATTTGAGTATAGGAGCAGGGAGGTCTTACTGCAGTTGTACAGGGCCTTAGTGAGGCCTCACCTGGAATATTGTGTTCAGTTTTGGTCTCCTAAGGACGTTCTTGCTATTGAGGGAGCGCAGTGAAGGTTCACCAGACTAATTCCAGGGATGGCTGTACTGTCATATGAGGAGAGACTGATCAACTGGGCCTTTATTCACTGGAGTTCAGAAGGATGAGAAGGGATCTCATAGAAACGTATAAGATTCTGATGGGACTGGACAGGTTGCATGCGGAAGAATGTTCCCAATGTTGGGGAAGTCCAGGACCAGGGGACATAGTCTTAGGATAAGGGTGTCGAAATCTCGACCTCCGAAAAGAATGACTCTGACACTTACAGCTCCGGTAGAAGTTTCCTTTTTAATTTACTTGCTCGCAAGGGGTAGGTCACACTCAGTCAAGGGCTAAGTGAACACCTCCGAAATGGTTCAGTTTAACAAGATATTTATACAGTAAAACCAAAGTTCTGGCCTCTCCCTGTGTATTGCTCTGTCTCACAGTCAGTGAATACAGATAAAGAGTTAATTACTATATCCTGGTCCTGACATGGTATCCAGATATTTCCTTTTGTCAGGGTAATCAGGAAGCCAAACGGCCATTACTCCATGAGTCATAGGTAATGGGCTATCACCTGTCTTGTATTGTGTCAGGATTGTTTCAATTTCCTGGTCAGTTTATCTGTTTGCATCAAATGGATGAGGTCTCGGAAAGAGATAATGGCTAGAAGATAAGGGTGGGGTGACATGGAACTCCTGTAGTGCAGACAATAGGAGAGCACCATGGGGGGTTACTTGTCTCAGCATGACTTGTTCCCTAGCTGTCTGATGGCCATCAGCCATCTAACAGCAGGTTTAGCTGTTTATGCAAGCTGACTGCTAAAATGCAGAAAGTTCTGGAAGGGCCAGGACTCCATTTTAATCAAAAGGCACACAAATACCGTATGGTATCAGCTTAGATAAAAATACTTTCCACAAGGGGTAGGCCATTTAGGACTGAGATGAGGAGAAACTTCTTCACTCAGAGAGTTGTTAACCTGTGGAATTCCCTGCTGCAGAGAGTTGTTGATGCCAGTTCATTGGATATATTCAAGAGGGAGTTAGATATGGCCCTTACGGCTAAGGGGATCAAGGGGTATGGAGAGAAAGCAGTAAAGGGGTACTGAGGGAATGATCAGCCATGATCTTATTGAATGGTGGTGCAGGCTCAAAGGGCCGAATGGCCTACTCCTGCACCTATTTTCTATGTTTCGATGTTACAGGTCATGAATTATTTGAACTCAGCACTGGTAAAACATGGCCCGTTGTCGCTCACCAGGACATAGGGTAAGCCGTGAGTGGCAAACACGGCCCGCAGGCTTTCAGTGGTGGCAGCGGACGTGCTCGCCAACATTATCTCACATTCAATCCACTTGGAGTACGCGTCTACAACCACAAGGAACATTTTACCCAAGAACGGGCCTGCATAGTTGACGTGTAACCTAGACCATGGTTTGGAGGGCCAAGATCATAAACTTAGCGGCGCCTCCCTGGGTACATTGCTTAACTGCGAGCATGTATTACATCTGTGAACGCAGGAATCTAAGTCCGCATTGATACCGGGCCACCACATGTGGGATCTGGCTATCGCTTTCATCATTACGATGCCTGGGTGGGTACTGTGGAGGTCATTGATGAAGGTGTCTCTGCCCTTCTTGGGAATCACGACACGATTGTCCCACAGAAGGCAGTTTGCCTGTATAGACATTTCATCTTTGCGCCGCTGGAACGGCTTTATCTCTTCCTGCATTTCCACTGGGACACTGGACCAGCTCCCATGAAGCACACAGCTTTTGACTGGAGATAATAAGTGGTCCTGGCTTGTCCAGGCTTTGATCTGCCGGGCAGTGATGGGTGATTGCTCACTCTCAAATGCTTCCATAACCATGGCTAGATCTGCGGGCTGCTCCATTTCCACCCCCGTGGTGGGCAATGGCAGCCTACTGAGAGCATCGGCGCAGTTTTCTGTGACTGGCCTGTGGCGGATGCCGTAGTGGTATGCGGACAACGTGAGCACCCATCTCTGGATGCGGGCCGATGCATTGGTATTCATCCTTTTACTCTCGGAAAACTGGGATATGAGTGGCTTATGGTCAGTTTCCAATTCGAATTTTAGCCCAAACAGGTATTGATGCATTTTCTTTACCCCACAGACAGACGCTAACACTTCTTTTTCAATCATGCTGTAAGCTCTCTCAGCCTTAGACAGACTCCCGGATGCATAAGCAACCGGTTGCAGTTTCCCGAAATCATTAGCTTGTTGCAATACACACCCGATGCCATATGACGACGCATCACATGCTAGTACCAAACGCTTACGTGTATCATACACCACAAGCAATTTTTTTGAGCAGAACAATTTTCTCGCTTTCACAAAGACATTTTATTGGCTTTTGCCCCAAACCCATTCATCTGCTTTTCGTACTAAGACTTGTAGTGGTTCTAGCAGTGTGCTGAGACCCGGTAAGAAGTTACCAAAGTAGTTCAAAAGTCACAGAAACGATCGCAGCTCGGTGAGTTCTCGATTGCCTCCGTATTCGCGTTGGTGGGCCTGATGCTGTCCACCGCAATCCTCCTTCCCAAGAACTCCACTTCAGGCACCAGGAAAACGCACTTCGAGCATTTTAACCTGAGTCCCACGCGGTTCAGTCAACTAAGAACCTCCTCCAGCTTCTACAGGTGCTCGACTGTGTTCCGACCTGTGACCAAGATGTTGTCCTGGAAGACCACAGTGTGCGGGACTGACTTCAATAAATTTTCCATGTTTCTCTGGAATATCGCCGCTGGTGATCGGATTCCAAATGGGCATCTGTTATAAAGAAAAAGACCTTTGTGCGTGTTGATGCAGGTGAGGCCTTCGATGATTACTCCAGTTCCTGCGTCATGTAGGCTGAAGTCAGATCCAGCTTCGTGAACGTCTTTCCTCCCGCCAGCGTTGCAAAGAGGTCGTCGGCCTTTGGTAGTGGGTATTGGTCATGCAGGGGGAAACGATTGATAGTTACCTTGTAATCGGCACATATTCTGACGGTGCCGTCTCCCTTAAGGACTGGGACGATAGGACTGGCCCACTCGTTGAACTCGATCGGTGAAATGATGCCCTCTCTTTGCAGCCGCTTTAGCTCGATCTCTATCCTTTCTCTCATCATGTATGGTACTGCCCTCGCCTTGTGATGGATGGGTCGCGCCCCCGGAATTAGGTGGATCTGCACTTTTGCTCCTTGGGATTTCCCGATGCCTGGTTCAAATAGCGAAGGAAATTTGTTTAAGACCTGGGCACACGAAGTGATGTCAGCGAGCAATAGCACTCGGACGTCATCCCAGTTTCAGCGTATCTTTCCCAGTCAGCTCCTGCCGAGCAGCGTGGGACCATCGCCCAGTACCACCCAGAGTGATAGCTTGTGCACCACTCCATTGGAGGGAACCTTTACAGTAACACTGCCGATTACAGGAATCAGTTCTTTTGTGTAAGTTTTTAGTTTCATGCGAACTGGAGTTAAGACTGGCCTTGAGGCCTTGTTGTACCACAAACTTTCGAAAGTCTTTTTGCCCATGATGGACTGGCTCGCGCCCGTGTCCAACTCCATTGACACCGGGAGTCCATTTTGTTCAACATTCAACATTATCGGGGGACAATTTGTGGTGAATGTGTACACCCCATGTACCTCTGCCAACTCTATCTGATCCTCCGTGGATCTGTCCTGCTCTGCAACATGGGTGGTTTACAGGTTTAACAGGCTGAGCAGCTCTCCTGCACACTCATCGGAGGTATCCATTGTTCCACAACCCTTGCAAATATACTCTTTGAATCGGCATGAATGGAAATGATGATCACCCCCGCAAGGCGATCAAGGTGTTAATGGCCTTGCATTCATCACACTTGATGGTGGACTTTGAGACATCTGTGGACGTGTAGCTGCAGTTACGATTCGAAAACAACATCACTTTGTTCACAGTACTTGTAGCAGCACTTGTGTGCTGAGAGATTTGTTTCGTATTGTCACTGGTGGCATTGAATGCCTGGGCTATCGCTATGGCCTTACCCAAGGTTGGGGTCTCTACAGTCAAAAGTTTGTGAAGTATGGTTTCGTGGCCAATGCCAAGTACGAAAAAGTCTCTGAGCATGTGCTCCAAATATCCTTCAAATTCGCAATGTCCTGCAAGGCGTCTTAGCTCGGCGACATAACACGCCACTGCCGTATGGTGTAATCATACGCAGCCAGCATGAGAGCCCATCGCTGTATGCGAGCTGACGCATTGGCATTGCTGTCAGACAAAAGGGATGTTAACAGCTTGTGGTCCATTTCTAACTTGAACCTTCTGCCAAAAAGGTACTGATGCATCTTTTTTACCCCATAGAAACATGCCAGTGTTTCCTTTTCAAGTATCCCATATCCCCGTTCTGCCTAGGAGAGCGACCTGGCGGCATAGGCCACAGGTTGAAGTTGGCCTTCATCAGTACTCTGCTACAACACACACCCAACCCCATAGGATGATGCATCACATGTTAAAACCAATTTCTTACAGGGGTTGTACAAGGTCAACAGCTTATTAGAACAAAGCAGGTTCCGCGCCCAATTGAAAGCCCATTCTTGACTGTCCCCCCAAAACCATTCGCAACTCTTACACAAGAGCACGTGAAGTGGCTCCAACAATGTACTTAAGTTCGGCAGAAAATTCCCGAAGTAGTTTAAGAGTCCCAGGAATGACCGCAACTCCGATGCGTTGCCGGGCCGGGGCGCATGACGGATCGCTTCCGCTTTGGATTCGGTAGGCCGGATCCTGTATGCGGCAACCCTCCTGCCCAAAAACTCGACCTCTGGGGCCAAAAACACACACTTGGGCTTCTTTAGTCGCAAGCCTACTCGGTCCAGTCGGCGTAGCACCTCCTCCAGGTTGTGGAGGTGTTCCTCGGTGTCTCGACCCGTGATTAGGATGTCATCTTGGAATACGATTGTCCCAGGAATGGATTAAAGCAAGCTTTCCATGTTCCTCTGGAAGATAGCGGCCGCTGAACGAATGCCAAATGGACACCTGTTGTAAACAAATAGCCCCTTGTGCGTAGTGATGGTGGTTAATAACTTGGATTCTTTGGCCAGTTCCTGGGTCACATAGGCTGAAGTGAGGTCCAACTTGGTGAACAGCTTGCCACCTGCCAGTGTGGCAAAAAGGTCCTCCGCTCTTGGAAGTGGGTATTGGTCCTATAGTGACACTCGGTTGATGGTGGCCTTGTACTCGCCACAAATCCTGACCGAGCCATCCGCTTTAAGGACAGGGACGATGGGGCTTGCCCAGTCACTGAATTCAACAGGCGATATTATGCCCTCTCTTAGCAGCCTGTCCAACTCACTCTCAATTTTCTCACGCATCACATACGGCACGGTTCTGGCTTTGTGGTGCACTGGTCTGGTGTCCGGGGTGATGCGTATCACTACTTTGGTGCCCTTGAAAGTCCCGACTCCAGGTTGAAATAGTGATTCGAATTTCTGTAGGTCCTATGAGCATGAACTTCGCTCCACAGATGAAATGGCATGCACATCCCCCCATTTCCAGTTCATTATGGTTAGCCAGTTTCTCCCCAAAAGCGCGGGACCATTCCCCGGGACAATCCAGAGTGGCAGCCAGTTCTCTGATCCATTATTTGCCACCAAATTTGCACTGCCGAGCACTGGGATGATATCTTTGGTGTACGTTCGTAATTGCGTCTCAATGCGTTCTAGTTTGGGTCTGCTAGCTTTGAGTGGCCATCGTCTTTCGAATTGTTGGACACTCATAAGTGACTGGCTAGCTCCTGTGTCCAGCTCCATGCGTACCGGGATGCCATTTAATAGAACTTTCATCATCATAGGCGCCGTTTTAGTGTATGAGCTGTGGATGTCTGCCATGTGAACCCGCAGGACTTCAGCGTCCATGGCTGTGCCCCAAGCATCCAACTGCCTTGCAGACTCTTTGCCTGGTTCCTCTGCCTCGTAAACTAACCTCGCTACGGGGTTTCTGCACATTCTGGCCAAATGTCCCTTGAAATGGCAGCTTCTGCAGATAAATTGTTGAACCCTGCAGGTTTTCGCATTGTGTCTGTCCCCACATCTCCAGCATGAGCTGAGATTGTTGTGGACAAAAGGACTGTTAACAGGCATTCCTCTCTGATTGTCTCTTTGATTACTCCTGATCACTCTGTTGCTGTGTGTCAATGGTCCCATCCCGGGACGCATTGTCCCTTGTGATGGTGTGAATTGCTGATCCTCCTGCCATTGTCTCTGTTGCTGTCCCACCCTGGAATCTGTTGCTGCCTGGGCGGTGTCGAATTGCCCTTGCCTGCTTGCCTGAGTGGTGTCGAATTGCCCTTGCCTGCCTGCGGGGTTCTGTATTGCCTTTACAACATTAACTCCCTGGTTCATCGCCACGTTGAAACCAGGGCTGCGTGCGTAAATTATCTTAGTCTCCTCTTCCCCTGCCAAGAAGGTCTGAGCTATCAAAGCTGCCCTTTCCAAAGTCAAGTCCTTGGTCTGAATAAGCTTCCTGAAAATCCCGGCATGACCAATGCCCTCAATGAAGAAATCCCTAAACATCTCCCCCCTGCAGGTATCTGTGAACTTACAGAGGCTGGCCAAACGCCGAAGGTCCGCAACGAAGTCCGTATGCTTTGTCCCTCCCGACATCTGTGTGAATAGAATCGGTGTCGGGCTATGTGTACGCTGCTCGCCGGTTTGAGGTGCTCACCGATCAGTTTACTGAGCTCCTCAAAGGTTTTGTCCGCTGGCTTCTCGGGTGCGAGGTCTTTCATCAGCGCGTACGTCTTAGGCCCACAGCTGGTCAGTAGGTGCGCCCTTCGCTTGTCGGCTGCTGCCTCTCCCAGCCAGTCCTTCATGACAAAGCTCTGCTGGAGCCTCTCAACGAAATCGTCCCAGTCCTCACCAACACAATACCTTTCATCGGTGGCCATTCTCGTGAGTCGTTGATTCCAGTTTCCCATCACCAAATGTAGTGTCTCTGCATTGTATTATAAAGTCACACGAGGCACATACTGCAAACAAGGTCACTCATGACCTGCACCTTTATTCCCAGGACCAAGGAGTGCTGAGCCTGCGTGGAACCTCCCTTTAAGTACCTGGCTGACCAGGTGAGGAGTGTCTCCCACACAAGTTCACCCCTGTGGTCAAAGTGTGTATTTCACAGTTGTATACAGTGTACAGTGTTGTTACATATTGGTTACAGTTATGTGAAGGTTACAAACATGACAACAATGAACTCAGCGACCTGCTGAGAGTGGTATTGCAGGCTGCCTCCAGTGTGGTCCAGGCATCGGAATCGCTGCTTGAGCACTCCAATTGTCTTTTTGACAATATTGCGTGTGGCTATATGATTGTTATTGTAGCGATGCTCTGCTTCTGTCTGAGGATTCCAGCAGGGGAGTCATGAACCAGGTTGCGAGGCCGTAACCTTTGCCCCCCAGCATCCAGCTGTGGCCTTGTGGCTGACGCTCAAACAGGTCGGAGACAGTGCTCTCATACAAGACGAAAGCATCATGAATGCTGTAGCGAGATAATATATAGCACCTTCTAGCTAGGAGGTATCAATATAATGTATAGCGCCCTCTAGCTAGGAGGTATAGGGAGCTGTATTGAGAGACAGGGTCTGTGAAGGAATGCCATCTTAAGCTCTACATGGATGTCTGAGATCTCCCAAATAAATAGAATTAAGTTGAACTAAGAGTGTTCAAGAGTGATCAAGAAACTATAAAATACACGGTGTCAGAAGCGGAGACTTCCGATCTTTCATCGAACGCATCTACGACCGAAATATTGGAACTATAAGACTTTTTCGAGCCGATCGAAAATGACGTTAAGCAGTGCAATGCAGAGCGTGCTTCCTACAAATCGCAAGTCGATCCGTGAAGGGCGATAAATAGTCATAAGCTTGTAAAATAATCTAGAGGCATTAGTAAAGTAAACTTTGTTGTGTATCTGTAAAGCATGCACTCCCATGTTCCGCCACCAGGGAGCGCATCCCCTGAAGACTGTTACTTTAACCTCCCTTTGTGCAGTCTCATCTGTGTTAGGAACACAATAACTGGTGACGAGTATACGAATCCAACGCAAAGATGCAGCAAACTGTGGGCATCCTGGAGAAGTTCTCGGAGGGTAAGGACTGGGAAGCCTATGTCGAATGGCGAGACCAGTACTTTGTAGCCAACGAGCTGGACGGAGAAGGAAGCGCTGCAAAAAGGAGAGCGGTCCTCCTCACGGTCTGCGGGGCACCGACCTACAGCCTCATGAAGAATCTTCTGGCTCCAGTGAAACCCACAGAGAAGTTGTAAGAGGAGCTGTGTACACTGGTTCGGGAGCATCTTAACCCGAGGGAGAGCGAGCTGATGGCGAGGTATCGGTTCTACATGTGCCAGCGATCTGAAGGTCAGGAAGTGGCGAGCTATGTCGCCGAGCTAAGGTGACTTGCAGGATAATGTGAGTTTGATGGCTACCTGGAGCAGATGCTCAGAGACTTTTTTGTACTGGGCGTTGGCCACGAGACCATCCAACGGAAACTTTTGACTGTAGAGACACCGACCCTCAGTAAGGCCATTGCGATAGCACAGGCGTTTATGTCCACCAGTGATATCACCAAACAAATCTCTCAGCACACAAGTGCTAGCAATGTTCATAAATTAACTGGAACTGTGTTTGCGAGCAGAAATGTACAGGGCAGAACCCACAAGTCTGCAACTGCCAGCACACCTCAGGTGACCCAGATGATTCAGAGTCCACAACAAAGGATGAATGCAAGGCAATTCACACCTTGTTGGCGTTGTGGAGGCTTCCATTCAGCCTATTTATGCCGCTTCAAAGGGTATGTTTGCAAGAGCTGTGGAACAATGGGGCACCTCCAACGAGCTTGCAGATGAGCGGCAAGCTCTGCAAAACTTGCTAACCACCACATGGCAGAGGAAGATCAGTGCAGCGTACACCAAAGAGCTCATCACTGTCTTGGGCAGCGCCATGGTCAAGGTCACCCCCTACGAGAGCACAGTGCATGAACTGCCACTTTGGATTGTCCTGGGTGATGGCCCCACACTGCTTCGAAGGAGCTGGCTGGGCAAAATCCGTTGGAACTGGGATGACATCCGAGCGCTATCACATGTCGATGAGGCCTCATGTACCCAGGTTCTTAACAAATTTCTTTCCCTCTTTGAGCCAGGCATTGGAACTATTTCCGGGGCGAAGGTGCAAATCCACTTGGTCCCAGAGGCACGACCCATTCACCACAAGGCGCGAGCGGTACCTCACATGATGAGGGAGAGAGTGGAAATAGAGCTGGACAGGCTACAACGTGAGGGCATCATCTCCCCAGTGGAATTCAGTGAATGGGCCAGCCCGATTGTTCCAGTACTCAAAAGTGATGGCACAGTCAGGATTTGTGGCGATTATGAAGTAACTATTAATCGTTTCTCGCTACAGGACCAATACCCGCCACCTAAGGCAGACGACCTAGTTGCGACGATGGCAGGAGGCAAGACGTTCACCAAGCTCGACCTGACTTCAGCCTACATGACGCAGGAGCTGGAGGAGTCTTCGAAGGGCCTCACCTGCATCAACACACACAAGGGACTGTTCACCTACAACAGATGCCCGTTTGGAATTCGGTCGGCTGCAGCGATCTTCCAGAGAAACATGGAGAGCCGACTCAAGTCGGTACCACACACGGTGGTTTTTCAGGACGACATATTGGTCACGGGTCGGGACATTCTCGAGCACCTACAAAACCTGGAGGAGGTCCTCCATGACTGGATCGCGTAGGGCTGCGGCTGAAGAGGTCGAAATGCGCCTTCATGGCAACAATAGTGGAGTTTTTGGGGAGAAAGATCGCGGCAGACGGCATTCGGCCCACAGACTCCAAGACAGAAGCTATCAGGAACGTGCCCAGGCCACAGAACATCCCGGAGCTGTGGTCGTTCCTGGGATTCCTCAACTATTTTGGTAACTTCCTACCGGAGATAAGCATCCTCTTAGAGCCCCTACATGTGTTATTGCGTAAAGGTGAGAACTGGGTATGGGGAAAAAAACAAGCAATTGCTTTTGAGAAAGCCAGAAACATTTTATGTTCCAACAAGCTGCTTGTATTGTATAACCGTGTAAAAGACTCGTGCTAGCATGTGATGCGTCGTCGTACGGAGTCGGGTGTGTATTACAACAAGCTAACATTGCGGGGAAGTTGCAACCTGTCGCCTATGGCTCCACAAGCTTGTCTAAGGCTGAGAGGCGCTACAGCATGATTGAGAAAGAGGCATTAGCGAGTGTGTTCGGGGTAAAGAAAATACATCAGTACCTGTTTGGCCTCAAATTTGAGCTGGAAACTGATCACAAGCCCCTCATATCCCTGTTTGCTGAAAACAAGGGGATAAATACTAATGCCTCAGCCCGCATACAAAGGTGGGCACTCGTGCTATCAACATATAACTATACCATCCGCCACAGGCCAGGCACCGAGAACTGTGCGGATGCTCTCAGTCGGTTACCATTGCCCACCACGGGGGTGGAAATGGCGCAGCCCGCAGACTTGTTGATGGTGGCGTACCCGCGCACTTGTTGATGGTCATGGAAATGTTTGAAAATGATAAATCTTCTGTCACGGCCCGCCAGATTAGTACTTGGACCAGCCAGGATCCTCTGCTATCCCTAGTAAAAAACTGTGTACTGCATGGGAGCTGGGCCAGCATTCCCGTTGAAATGCAAGAGCTAATCAAGCTGTTCCAGCGTCGAAATGGTGAGCTGTCTATTCAGGCAGACTGCCTGTTGTGGGGTAACCGCGTAGTGCAACCCAAAAAGGGCAGGAAGACGTTCACCTCGGATCTCCACAGCACATACACAGGGTCATTGTCAGGTCGAGAGCAGGCGGCAGCAACAAAATGTAAACCGTGATTGTGCCACTGTGTCACGGGAAATTGATCTGAATGACCCTGTGTATGTGCTAAACTATGGACATGGGCCCAAGTGGATCGCAGGCACAGTCATAGCTAAAGAAGGGAGTAGGATGTTTGTAGTCAAACTAGACAATGGACAAATTTTCAGAAAGCACCTGGACCAAACGAGGCTGCGGTTCACAGACTGCCCTGAACAACCCACAGCAAACACCACCTTTTTTGAGCCACAACACACACCCAAAGGATCAATGACACCACCCCGGACCAGAAAATTGAACCCATCACGCCCAGCAGCCCTGCAAGGCCAACAACACGCCAGCCCAGCGAGGGCACAGCCAACACACCAGAACAGACATTTGTCCCAAGGCTGTCCACCAGGGAAGAAAGGCTCCCGATCGCCTCACCTTGTAAATAGTTTTCACTTTGACTTTGGAGGGGAGTGATGTTGTGTATCTGTAAAGCATGCACTCCCATGTTCCGCCACCAGGGAGCTCATCCCCTGAAGTCCCAAGGGATCCCAGCATCCCTTGGGAGCACTGTATATAAGTCGGCCCCTAAGGCCTGCTCCTCACTCGGGATTGTCTTAATAAAGACTGAGTCACTGTTACTTTAACCTTCCTATGTGCAGTCTCATCTGTGTTAGGAACACAATAATCTTAAAGTGACATAAGTTATTGCGGAGCCTTGATTGAAAAAGTATTTCTACAAATACATGGCCTCAATATTTTACTATTAAGACTTGTTCTAGTCCTCTGGGTTTTTGAACTGTATACATGTATATGACAAACTCAAAGTCCTAAACCATAGCAAGCTATCATGACCACCATGGTGCCAACTCCCGTGCACATTCCTCTCCCACCTCCATTACAGGTGACTGGCGATTTGAAAGCCAGCTGGAAAAAATTCAAACAGCTGTGGGACAGCTATGAAATTATCACGAATATTGTGGAAAAACCAGATAGAGTTAGGGTTGCAACGTTTATTACTGCCATTGGCAGTGAAACATAGAAACATAGAAACATAGAAAAATAGGTGCAAGAGTAGGCCATTTGGCCCTTCGAGCCTGCACCGCCATTCAATAAGATCATGGCTGATCATTCCCTCAGTACCCCTTTACTGCTTTCTTTCCATACCCCTTGATCCCCTTAACTGTAAGTGCCATATCTAACTCTCTCTTGAATATATCCAGTGAACTGGCATCAACAATTCTCTGTGGCAGGGAATTCCACAGGTTAACAACTCTCTGAGTGAAGAAGTTTCTCCTCATCTCAGTCCTAAATGGCCTACCCCTTATCCTAAGACTATGTCCCCTGGTTCTGGACTTCCCCAACATCGGGAACATTCTTACCGCATCCCGTCAGAATCTTACATGTTTCTATGAGATCCCCTCTCATCCTTCTAAACTCCAGCTAATAAAGGCCCAGTTGATCCAGTCTCTCCTCATATGACAGCCCAGCCATCCCTGAAATCAGTCTGGTGAACCTTCGCTGCACTCCCTCAATAGCAAGAACGTCCTTCCACAGACTAGGAGACCAAAACTGAACAAAATATTCCAGGTGAGGCCTCACTAAAGCCCTGTACAACTGTAGTAAGACCTCCCTGCTTCTATATTCAAATCCCCTAGCTATGAAGGCCAACATACCATTTGCCTTCTTTACCGCCTGCTGTACCTGCGTGCCCACTTTCAGTGACTGATGAACATGACACCCAGGTCTCGTTGCACCTCCCCTTTTCCTAATCTGCCGCCATTCAGATAATATTCTGTCTTCGTGTTTTTGCCCCCAAAATGGATAACCTCACATTTAATCCACATTATACTGCATCTGCCATGCATTTGCCCAGTCACCTAACCTGTCCAAGTCACCCTGCAACCTCTTAGCGTCCTCCTCACAGCTCACACTACCATTCAGTTTAGTGTCATCTGCAAACTTGGAGATATTACACTCTATTCCTTCATCCAAATCATTAATGTATATTGTAAAGAGCTGGGGTCCCAGCACTGAGCCCTGCGACACTCCACTAGTCACTGCCTGCCATTCTGAAAAGGACCCGTTTATCCCGACTCTCTGCTTCCTGTCTGCCAACCAGTTCCCTATCCACGTCAGTATATTACCCCCAATACCATGTGCTTTGATTTTGCACAACAATCTCTTGTGCAGGACCTTGTCAAAAGCCCTAGATAATCTTCCCTACTAATCAGAGGAAGACAAGCAGGAAATTGAGATTATTTTGAAGCTCTGGGAAGAGCACTGTAAAGGTAAAACCAACATCATCTATGGAAGGTACAAGTTTAACAACTGTGTACAAGGGGACGAGCGGTTTGACAGATATCTTGTGAAAGTGAGAGCTAGCATCGTCATGTGATTTCGGCAATTTGAGGGATGATTTCATCAGAGGCCGCATAGTCTGCGGAATATCTGATGACACTCTGCGTAAGAGGCTGTTGCAAGAATCAAGCCTAATACTTGATAAATGTGTGATGTTCTGTAAAGCTACAGAGGCCACAGTTGCGCAAATGAAATCCATGAAGCTCACTAAAACAGACTCTGAAGATGTCTAAGCTATCAGACAGTAACCCCGACCTACAAAGAAAGAATTCACAGACAAATTCACAAACAATTGCAGATATTGTGGCAAAAGACATGAGCTGTCAAGAACTAAATGCCCAGCGTATGGGAAGACCTGCACAAGTTGCGGCAAATAAAATCTCTTTTCTCAAAAGTGCAGGCAAAGTGGATCGAGGCAGAAGTCTACGCATAACCCTAAATATAAGGGCAAGCCAAAAGTTCATGCACTATATGAAGAGAGTTATGATTCTGATTTTGAAATCATGACTGTAAAGATGCTTGGTAAAGTTGATCGCACAATCAAGGACAAAGCTGAAAGAAAGTATCCTAACAAGATTATGGCTAGCTTCTCCATTAAAGGTCAAATGGTAAAAATGAAAATAGATTATGGGGCCACATGCAATGTGCTACCTCTTAGATACTTACCAAAAGGCTTAAAGATAAAAGAATCTAAGACAACACCGTCACTATATGACAACCAGGCAACCATTCCAGAGGTAGAAACTTGTAATGCGCCACTAGAAAATACAAAAAACAAACAAAAGTACATTGTGCCCTGTGTGATCATTAAGGGTCAAAGCGCACCACTGATTAGCTCATGCACTGCTCAACAGCTACAACTAATAAAAGTGCAGCATCAGAATATCATGGTGGTAAATGAACCACGCAAATTGCAAACTACGAACAAGGCAAACATATCGCTAGCGTCAAAAACTGATGTCAACAATGCATATCCGGATGTGTTTAAGGGACTTGGACACAAGCCAAGGACAGTTCACCTTGAACTCAATGAATCAACGACAGTAACTGTAATGCCACCCAGACGGGTGCCAACAGCGATCAAACAAACGCTGAAAGAGGAACTCGATCGTTTGGAAAAAGGACAAATCATCACAAAAGTTGTTGAACCGACGGACTGGGTATCTAGTCTAGTGACTGTACAAAAACTAAATGGAAAGATACGAATATGTATCGACCCTCAACAACTGAAAAATGCCCTGAAACATGGACACTATCCTCTTCCTGTGATCGATGACTTCTTGCCACAGATGTCAAATGTAAAGGTCTTCACTAAAGCTGACTGCAAGGAAGATTTCTTGCAAAGTGAACTGGACACAGAGTCCTCTTACCTCACGACCTTCCAGACTCCATGGAGACGATATTGATATCATAGGATGCCATTTGGCATCAGTCCTGCCCCAGAAATCTTCCAGTAGAAGCTAGACCAGAACCTTCAGGGTCTAGATGGAGTCTACAAGAATATACAGATGACATCTTGATCACTGGAAGCAGTGAGATACTTAAAGAGGCCAAACACGATCATGATGCAAACTTATGCAAATTCATGCATTGATGCAGAAAGCAAAATATCAAACTACACTTTAATAAGTTTTGATAAGTTTGAATACAAGATCTCCCAAGTGAAATACATGGGACACATACTGTCTAGTGATGGACTTAAAGCCAACCCAAGTAAAGTGGTTGCAATCAACGAAATGCAGAAACCACAGGATGTCGCAGCTGTAAAATGATTTGTCGGTGTTATAGCAGAAAATTCTCCCCTAGGGCAGCAGCACCTGTAGCATAAGGTTAGAACTAAATATGTAACCGTAATATCATAAAAATGACTGCCCGTGAAGCCTCAAGGGATTTCTGTTAGCTAAAAGAGACCACATTCCTGGAAATTGATAATTGTTGTTTCCCACACACAAGACTAACAAGCAAACTTTGCAACTGTCTCTTATCAGCTAGGCCACAGACAAAATGTTCTGGTTCATGTTGGGACAATACAACTCTGTAACAGGACTAAGATAAGGAGGCTACCCAGAGACAGCACAAGGACAGTAAGATAAGGCGGGCCTGGACCATGTCACAAGATACATGAGTAATTCCTAGCAACACACCCTTAGCAACACATCTCCTGGCAACACATGAGCCATTTTATGTTTAGAGACTAACTCTATCTATTGGTCTAAATGAATCTATAAGTAATCTATAATCAATATGATTGGATAGTGTCCGGCCGAAATGGGCTGATGTAACTGTAATAAACTGTTGCAAAACATATAAATATCCATGAAACCCTTTGTTCGGTGGAGAGAGGTACCTGGACCCACCAGTTGCTTCATCTCCCCGCCGGCGTAATAAACCGTTTTCATGTATGGACCGACTCTGAGTGACGAGTGATTCTTGGAAGGGTACATTCGCGCTAACAGTCGGCATGACAAACTACCTCACAAAATTCTTGCCAGATCTTTCAGACCTCAGTGAGTCTCTGCGACGGCTTACTCATAAAGGCTTGGTCTAGAAATGGACTGAAGAACAAGACAAAGCGTTTGAAGCTATCAAACAACGTGTGATAGATTCTCCGGTGCTCAGTACTTTGATCACAAACTTGCAACTGAAGGTCAAGGAGATGCTTCGAGCTAGGATCTTGTGTTCGTCCTTCTGCAACAGGGACAACCAATTCCACACACGAGCCGAGCGCTCATTCCAGCAGAAACGCGATGCTCTCAAATCGAAAAGGACCTGTGTCAAGTATGTATGCTTGGATTTACTAGCCACCAGGTGGCGCCACTGTCGAAGGTCATTGGGTTGTACGCACGTGTGTGCGGCCCAAGTATAAAAGGCCAGCCATCTTGTAATGTAAGCACTTTGGGCCCTAATAAAGTAGAGCCAAGTTTGTACCTGTTCGGAGTTTACAGTATTCAGTCTATTGAGTTATTGCATACACAACATTTGGCGACAAGGTAACAAGAACCTTCGCAAGCAAAAATGAGCACAATTGGAATTCTGGAGAGATTCGTGGAGGGAGAAGATTGGGCAGATTTCGTAGCCCGCGTGAACCAGTACTTCGTGGTCAACAAAATGGAGAAAGAGGCAGACACAGTGGGACTCAGACTGAAACGCTCGAAGTGCGTCTTCATGGCACTGGAAGTCGAATTCCTGGGAAGGAAAATTGCTGCTGATGGTATTAGGCCTACAGACTCGAAAACCAAGGCCATCAAAAATGCACCCAAGCCTCAGAATGTGACGGAGCTGCGTTCGTTCCTTGGTCTACTCAACTACTTCAGTAATTTCTTACCTAGATTGAGCACCTTATGAGAGCCATTGAACATGCTGCTAAGAAAAGGCGACAACTGGGTTGGGGTGCATCTCAAGGTAGAGCTTTTGAGAAAGCTACTAATCTGCTTTGCTCTAACAAGCTGCTGGTATATTATGATCCGTGTAAGGGACTAACATTGGCCTGTGATGCTTCGTCATATGGAGTTGGTTGCATGCTCCAACAAGCTAATGAGTCGGACAAATTATAACCTGTTGCATATGCTTCAAAAAGTTTGTCAAAGGTGGAAAGAGCCTATAGCATGGTAGAGAAAGAAGCACTAGCCTGTGTGTATAGGGTTAAAAAAATGGATTAGTATCTGTTTGGTCTTCGGTTTGAACTGGAAACAGATCACAAGCCACTCATTTCATTGTTTTCGGAAAACAAAGGTATCAATACCAATGCATCGTCCCGCATCCAGAGGTGGGCACTGACATTATCTGCCTATGATTATGTCATTCGCCATAGACCTGGCACTGAGAATTGTGCCACTGCATTGAGCTGTCTGCCATTGCCCACACCAGAGGTGGAAATGCCACAACCGGCAGACCTACTGTTAGTCATGGATGCTTTTGAAAGTGAAGGAACCCCTGTCATGGCCCAACAAGTTAAGACCTGGATCAGCCAGGACCCAATATTTTCAGTTGTGAAATGTTGTGTCCTTATTGGTGATTGGTCTGCCATACCCAAGCAAATGTGTGAGGAGACCAAACCTTACATCCATCGCAAAGACGAACTATCCATTCAATCAGATTGTATACTGTGGTATAATCGTGTTGTTATGCCCAAGAAAAGCAGAGAGAAATTTCTACATAGCACGCATCCCGGAATTGTCATGATAAAAGCCATTGTCAGGTCTCATGTATGATGGCCTGGAATTGACTCTAATCTGGAGTCATGTGTGCATCAGTGCAACACTTGCATGCAGCTTAGTAAAGCACCAGCAGAATCGTTGCTGAGTCTGTGGTTGTGGCCATCTAAACCATGGTCCAGGATCCATTTCGGCTTTGCAGGTCCCTGCCTGGGAAAGATGTTCTTAGTTGTGGTGGATGCTTATTCCAAGTGGATAGAGTGTACAATCATGTCATCCAGCACATCCACAGCTACTATTGAGCGCCTTTGTGTCATGTTTGTTACGCATGGTCTGCCTTACATCGTTGTAAGCAACAACGGATCTTGCTTCACCAATATGGAGTTTCAAGATTTAATGAAACTCAATGGTACCAAACATGTGATGGTTTGGACCGCATCCAATGCGCAAGCAGAGCGTGCAGTCCAAACCGTTAAGCAGAGTATGAAATGTGTAACTCAAGGTTCAATGCAAACTCACTTGTCATGTATATTGCTTAGTTACAGGACAAGACCCCATATGCTTACCGGGGTCTCCGCTGCTGAACTATTGATGAAAAGAGGTCTCAAGGCCAGATTCTCTCTTGTCCACCCGGACTTGAATAATCGTGTCGAATAAAGTCAGCAAGGGTATCATGATCGCATTAGTGTGTCACGTGACATTTCTATCAATGCTACTGTGTATGTACTGAATTATGGTCAATGTCCCAAAAGGCTCACTGGTACTGTTACGGCCAAGGAGCATGACAGAGTGTTTATCGTTACGCTCAAGAATGGGCAGACATGCAGGAAACATGTCGATCAGATAAAGCTGCGGCACACGGATGAACTGGAACAGTCTGAGGAAGATACAATCAATGATCAAGCAACCTACCCTCAGTCATCAGAGGACTCCGCTGTCATCAATAAATCTGGACTTTCAATCACTGACATTGTTATGTATCTGTAAAGCATGCACTCCCATGTTCCACCACCAGAGAGCCCTGAGCCCCATCCACATGAAACTGAGAACGTACACCAAAGAGCTTATCACTGTCCTGGGCAGCGCCATGGTCAAGGTCACCTGCAAGGGCACGGTGCATGAACTGCCACTCTGGATTGGCCTGGGCGATGGCCCCACACTGCTTGGAAGGAGCTGGCTGGGCAAAATCCGCTGGAACTGGGATGACATCCGAGTGCTATCACATGTCGATGAGGCCTCATGTACCCAGGTTCTTAACAAATTTCCTTCCCTTTTTGAGCCAGGCATTGGAAACTTTTCCGGGGCGAAGGTGCGGATCCTCGTGGTCCCAGAGGCTCGACCCATTCACCACAAGGCACAAACGGTACCTCACATGATGAGGGAGAGAGTGGAAATCGAGCTGGACAGGCAGCAATGCGAGGGCATCAGCTCCTCAGTGGAATTCAGCGAGTGGGCCAGCCCAATTGTTCCAGTACTCAAAAGTGATGGCACGGTCAGGATTTGCGGCGATTATAAAGTAAGTATTAATCGTTTCACGCTACAGGACCAATACCCGTTACCAAAGGCAGACGACCTATTTGCGACGCTGGCAGGAGGCAAGACATTCACCAAGCTTGACCTGACTTCGGCCTCCATGATGCAAGAGCTGGAGGATTCTTCGAAGGGCCTCACCTGCATCAACACGCACAAGGGACTGTTCATCTACAACAGATGCCTGTCTGGAACTCGGTCAGCTGCAGCGATCTTCCAGAGAAACATGGAGAGCCTATGCAAATCGGTACCACACACAGTGGTCTTTCAGGACAACATATTGGTCATGGGTCGGGAAACTGCCGAGCACCTACAAAACCTGGAGGAGGTCCTCCAGCGACTGGATCGCGTAGGGCTGCGACTAAAGAGGTCGAAATGCAGGAAGAATGTTCCCAATGTTGGGGAAGTCCAGAACCAGGGGTCACAGTGTAAGGATAAGGGGTAAGCCATTTAGGACTGAGATGAGGAGAAACTTCTTCACCCAGAGAGAGGTGAACCTGTGGAATTCTCTACCACAGAAAGTTGTTGAGGCCAATTCACTAAATATATTCAAAAAGGAGTTAGATGTAGTCCTTACTATTAGGGGGATCAAGGGGTGTGGCGAGAAAGCAGGAATGGGGTACTGAAGTTGCATGTTCAGTCATGAACTCATTGAATGGCGGTGCAGGCTCGAAGGGCCGAATGGCCTACTCCTGCACCTATTTTTTTTTTGTTTATGGCAACAGAAGTGGAGAACGATCGGGCGGACGGCGTTCAGCCCACAGACGCCAAGACAGAGGCTATCAGGAACGCGCCCAGGCCATGGAACGTCATGGAGCTGTGGTCGTTCCTGGGATTCCTCAACTATTTTGGTAACTTCCTACTGGGGTTAAGCACTCTCTTAGAGCCCCTACATGTGTTATTGCGCAAAGGTGAGAACTGGGTATGGGGGGAAAACCAATTAATTGCTTTTGAGAAAGCCAGAAACATTTTATTCTCCAACAAGCTGCTTGTATTGTATAACCCGTGTAAAAGACTTGTGCTAGCATGTGATGCGTCGTCGTACGGAGTCGGGTGTGCATTACAACAAGCTAACATTGCGGGGAAGTTGCAACTTGTCGCCTTTGCTTCCAGGAGCTTGTCTAAGGCTGAGAGGGCCTATAGCATGATTGAGAAAGAGGCATTAGCATGTGTGTTCAGGATAAAGAAAATGCATCAGTACCTGTTTGGCCTCAAATTTGAGCTGGAAACTGATCACAAGCCCCTCACATCCCTGTTCGCTGAAAACAAGGGGATAAATACTAATGCCTCAGCCCACATACAAAGGTGGGCACTCGCGCTATCAGTATATAACTATACCATCCGCCACAGGCCAAACCCTGACAACTGTGCGGATGCTCTCTGTCATGTTTGTAACTACAATGTAACACCACTGTATTACTGTATACACTCAACTTAGATGCACACCTTGACCACAGGGGGTGAATTTGTGGGAGACACTCCTTACCTGATCACACAAGTCTATAAAGGGAGGTCCCATGCAGGGTCCACACTTCTGGAGTCCTGTAATAATGAGTTAAGGTCACAGAGTGGCCTTGTCCCTGAAATGTACCTCGTGCGGTTTCATGCTGTAGAGTAAGGACTTTACACTCTCAGTCGGCTACCATTGTCCACCACGGGGGTGGAAATGGCGCAGTCTGCAAACTTGTTGATGGTGGCACAGCCCGCAGATTGTTGATGGTCATGGAAGCATTGGAAAATGATAAATCACCTGTCACGGCCTGCCAGATTAGGACTTGGACCAGCCAAGATCCTCTGCTGTCCCTACTAAAAAACTGAGTACTGCATGGGAGCTGGACCATCATCCCTGTAGAAATGCAAGAGCTAATCAAGTCGATCCAGCGGCGAAAGGACGAGCTGTCCATTCAGGCAGACTGCCTGTTGTGGGATAACTGTGTAGTGCTACCAAAAAAGGGCAGGGAGACGGTCATCTCGGATCTCCACAGCACACACCCAGGTATAGTAATGAAGAAAGCGATAGCCAGATCCCATGTGTGATGGCCCGGTATCGGCTCTGACTTTAAGTCCTGTGTACGGCAACGTAGCGTATGTGTGCTCACTTGAGCAACGCCCGCAGAGAGTCACCACTAAGTTTGTGGTCCTGGCCCTCCAGACCATGGTCGAGGATCCACGTCGACTATGCGGGCCTGTTTCTCGGTAAAATGTTCCTGGTGGTGGTGGATGCTTTTTCAAAATGGATTGAATGTGAAATAATGTCGGGAAGCACCGCCACCGCCACCATTGAAAGCCTGAGGGCCATGTTTGCCACCCACGGCCTGCCTGACATACTGGTCAGTGACAACGGGCCATGTTTCACCAGTGCCGAATTTAAAGAATTCATGACCCGCAATGGGATCAAACATGTCACTTCGGCCCCGTTTAAACCAGCCTCCAATGGGCAGGCAGAGCGGGCAGTACAAACAATCAAACAGAGCCTTAAACAAGTCACAGAAGGCTCACTCCAAACCCACCTGTCCCGAGTATTGCTCAGCTACCGCATGAGACCCCACTCGCTCACAGGGGTGCCCCTGGCTGAGCTACTCGTAAAAAGGACACTTAAAACCAGACTCTCGCTGGTTCACCCCAACCTGCATGATCAGGAAGAGAGCAGGCGGCAGCAACAAATTGTAAACGATGGTCGCGCCACTGTGTCGCGGGAAATTGATCTGAATGACCCTGTGTATGTGCTAAACTATGGACATGGTCCCAAGTGGATTGCGGACATGGTGATAACTAAAGAAGGGAGTAGGGTATTTGTAGTCAAACTAGACAATGGACAAGTTTGCAGAAAGCACCTGGACCAAACGAGACTGCGGTTCACAGACTGCCCTCAACAACCCACAGCAGACACCACCTTTTTCGAGCCCACAACGATACCACGCCGGACCAGGAAATCGAACCCATCACGCCCAACAGCCCAGGAAGGCCAGGCTCACCTAGCAGCCCTGCAGGGCCAACAGCACGCCAGCCCAGTGAGGGCAAAGCCAACACACCAGAACAGACATTTGTACCGAGGTGGTCCACCAGGGAAAGAAAGGCTCCCTACCGCCTCACCTTGTAAATAGTTTTCACTTTGACTTTGGGAGGGAAGTGATGTTGTGTATCTGTAAAGCATGCACTCCCATGTTCCGCCACTAGGGAGCTCATCCCCTGAAGTCCCAAGGGATCCCAGCATCCCTTGGGAGCACTGTATATAAGCTGGCCCCTCAGGCCTGTTCCTCACTCTGGAGTGTCTTATTAAAGACTGAGGTCACTGTTACTTTAACCTCCCTGTGTGCAGCCTCATCTTTTTTAGGAACACAATAGACATGGTCAATGAATCTGGACTTTCAATCCCTGACATGGTCATTGCCACTCCCATCAGATCGGCTACCCAGCACCCAGTCATAACAGACTCAGAACGCTCGCCCAAGGCTGGAGTTGAACTGAAACGTTCAACTTGGTAACGGAAAGCCCTGGACCATCTCAATTTGTAAAAAGACCGTTACTAATATCTTAAAGGGGGATATTGTCATGTATGTATGCTTGGGTTTACTAGCCACCGGGTGGCATCACTTTCGGAGGTCATGTGTGTGCGGCCCAGGTATGAAAGGCCAGCCATCTTGTAATGCAAGCACTTTGAGTTCTAATAAAAATGGAGCCAGGTTTGTACCTGTTCACTATTCAATCTATTGAGTTATTGCATACACAACAAGCTGCTTACTCAAGTCTTCGGAATAGAAACATAGAAACATAGAAACATAGAAACATAGAAAATAGGTGCAGGAGTAGGCCATTCGGCCCTTCTAGCCTGCACCGCCATTCAATGAGTTCATGGCTGAACATGCAACTTCAGTACCCCATTCCTGCTTTCTCACCATACCCCTTGATTCCCCTAGTAGTAAGGACTTCATCTAACTCCTTTTTGAATATATTTAGTGAATTGGCCTCAACAAATTTCTGTGGTAGAGAATTCCACAGGTTCACCACTCTCTGGGTGAAGAAATTCCTCCTCATCTCGGTCCTAAATGGCTTACCCCTTATCCTTAGACTGTGTCCCCTGGTTCTGGACTTCCCCAACATTGGGAACATTCTTCCTGCATCTAACCTGTCTAACCCCGTCAGAATTTTAAATGTTTCTATGAGGTCCCCTCATTCTTCTGAACTCCAGTGAATACAAGCCCAGTTGATCCAGTCTTTCTTGATAGGTCAGTCCCGCCATCCCGGGAATCAGTCTGGTGAACCTTCGCTGCACTCCCTCAATAGCAAGAATGTCCTTTCTCAGGTTAGGAGACCAAAACTGTACACAATAATCCAGGTGTGGCCTCACCAAGGCCCTGTACAACTGTAGCAATACCTCCCTGCCCCTGTACTCAAATCCCCTCGCTATGAAGGCCAACATGCCATTTGCTTTCTTAACCGCCTGCTGTACCTGCGTGCCAACCTTCAATGACTGATGTACCATGACACCCAGGTCTCATTACACCTCCCCTTTTCCTAATCTGTCACCATTCAGATAATAGTCTGTCTCTCTGTTTTTACCACCAAAGTGGATAACCTCACATTTATCCACATTATACTTTATCTGCCATGCATTTGCTCACTCACCTAACCTATCCAAGTCGCTCTGCAGCCTCATAGCATCCTCCTCGCAGCTCACACTGCCACCCAACTTAGTGTCATCCGCAAATTTGGAGATACTACATTTAATCCCCTCGTTTAAATCATTAATATACAGTGTAAACAGCTGGGGCCCCAGCACAGAACCTTGCGGTACCCCACTAGTCACTGCCTGCCATTCTGAAAAGTCCCCATTTGCTCCTACTCTTTGCTTCCTGTCTGACATCCAGTTCTCAATCCATGTCAGCACACTACCCCCAATCCCATGTGCTTTAACTTTGCACATTAATCTCTTGTGTGGGACCTTGTCGAAAGCCTTCTGAAAGTCCAAATATACCACATCAACTGGTTCTCCCTTGTCCACTCTACTGGAAACATCCTCAAAAAATTCCAGAAGATTTGTCAAGCATGATTTCCCTTTCACAAATCCATGCTGACTTGGACCTATCATATCACCTCTTTCCAAATGCACTGCTATGACATCCTTAATAATTGATTCCATCATTTTACCCACTACCGATGTCAGGCTGACCGGTCTATAATTCCCTGTTATCTCTCTCCCTCCTTTTTTTAAAAGTGGGGTTACATTGGCTACCCTCCACTCCATAGGAACTGATCCAGAGTCAATGGAATGTTGGAAAATGACTGTCAATGCATCCACTATTTCCAAGGCCACCTCCTTAAGTACTCTGGGATGCAGTCCATCAGGCCCTGGGGATTTATCGGCCTTCAATCCCATCAATTTCCCCAACACAATTTCCCGACTAATAAGGATTTCCCTCAGTTCCTCCTCCTTACTAGACCCTCCGACCCCTTTTATATCCGGAAGGTTGTTTGTGTCCTCCTCAGTGAATACCGAACCAAAGTACTTGTTCAATTGGTCCGCCATTTCTTTGTTCCCCTTTATGACGTCCCCTGATTCTGACTGCAGGGGACCTACGTTTGTCTTTACTAACCTTTTTCTCTTTACATATCTATAGAAACTTTTGCAATCCGTCTTAATGTTCCCTGCAAGCTTCTTCTCGTACTCCATTTTCCCTGCCCTAATCAAACCCTTTGTCCTCCTCTGCTGAGTTCTAAATTTCTCCCAGTCCCCGGGTTCGCTGCTATTTCTGGCCAATTTGTATGCCACTTCCTTGGCTTTAATACTATCCCTGATTTCCCTAGATAGCCACGGTTGAGCCACCTTCCCTTTTTTATTTTTACGCCAGACAGGAATGTACAATTGTTGTAGTTCATCCATGCGGTCTCTAAATGTCTGCCATTGCCCATCCACAGTCAACCCCTTAAGTATCATTCGCCAATCTATCCTAGCCAATTCACGCCTCATATCTTCAAAGTTACCCTTCTTTAAGTTCTGGACCATGGTCTCTGAATTAACTGTTTCATTCTCCATCCTAATGCAGAATTCCACCATATTATGGTCACTCTTCCCCAAGGGGTCTCGCACAACGAGATTGCTAATTAATCCTCTCTCATTACACAACACCCAGTCTAAGATGGCCTCCCCCCTAGTTGGTTCCTCGACATATTGGTCTAAAAAAACATCCCTTATGCACTCCAGGAAATCCTCCTCCACCGTATTGCTTCCAGTTTGGTTAACCCAATCTATGTGCATATTAAAGTCACCCATTATAACTGCTGCACCTTTATTGCACGCACCCCTAATTTCATGTTTGATGCCCTCCCCAACATCACTACTACTGTTTGGAGGTCTGTACACAACTCCCACTAACGTTTTTTGCCCTTTGGTATTCTGCAGCTCTACCCATATAGATTCCACATCATCCAAGCTAATGTCCTTCCGAACTATTGCCTTAATTTCCTCCTTAACCAGCAATGCTACCCCACCTCCTTTTCCTTTTATTCTATCTTTCCTGAATGTTGAATACCCCTGGATGTTGAGTTCCCAGCCCTGATCATCCTGGAGCCACGTCTCCGTAATCCCAATCACATCATATTTGTTAACATCTATTTGCACAGTTAATTCATCCACCTTATTGCGGATACTCCTTGCATTGAGACACAAAGCCTTCAGGCTTGTTTTTTTAACACCCTTTGTCCTTTTAGAATTTTGCTGTACAGTGGCCCTTTTGTTCTTTGCCTTGGGTTTCTCTGTCCTCCACTTTTCCTCATCTCCTTTCTGTCTTTTGCTTTTGCCTCCTTTTTGTTTCCCTCTGTCTCCCTGCATTGGTTCCCATCCCCCTGCCATATTAATTTAAATCCTCCCCAACAGCACTAGCAAACACTCCCCCTGGGACATTGGTTCCGGTCCTGCCCAGGTGCAGACCGTCCGGTTTGTACTGGTCCCACCTCCCCCAGAACCGGTTCCAATGCCCCAGGAATTTGAATCCCTCCCTGCTGCACCACTGCTCAAGCCATGTATTCATCTGCGCTATCCTGCGATTCCTACACTGACTATCACGTGGCACTGGTAGCAATCCCGAGATTACTACTTTTGAGGTCCTACTTTTTAATTTAGCTCCTAGCTCCTTAAATTCGTTTCGTAGGACCTCATCCCTTTTTTTACCTATGTCGTTGGTACCAATGTGCACCACGACAACTGGCTGATCTCCCTCCCTTTTTAGAATGTCGTGCACCCATCAATATGTATACGGTCGCAAGATCATGCTATGGACAGACCATAAGCCGTTATCTGCAGCACCCAAGCGACTACAACGTCTGCTCATTCGGCTCAACCAATATGATGTTGAAATAAAGTATCAACCAGGAAAAGAAATGTACCTCGCAGACACCCTCTTGCACGCATACCTCGAAAACGTGGAGAGATCACCGACAGAAATTCCAGTGGAATGCATCCACATGGTGGACTTTCTCCCACTTTCCAAACAAGGACTGACTATCATACAACGCGCAACTGCAAGCGACTCCACACTACAACTGGTCAAACAGCAAATCACAATGGGATGACCAGAAACGACACATGAATGCCCGTCTGAAACGCATGCATACTTCAAAGTTTTTGATGAACTCACAACAGAGGATGGCATAGTCTTCAAAGGCTATCACTGTGTAATATCAAAATCCCTGATATCCGACATTCGTCAGTGACTTCATGCTGGTCACAGTGGTGTCACGAGCACTCTTCGACGTGCCAGAAAATCAGTTTACTGGCCAGGACTGAACAGTGACATAAAAGACTATGGGCTAGATTTTCCTATCATTTTTGGCGGGTTCTCAGCGATTTTCTCGGCGGTACAGCTGTTTTTCCGCCTGGCGAAAGTTTCCCCTTTAGTTTTTTAATGGTATCGCCCTTATCTGAACACGCCCATCGGGACCAAATCGCCAAAGTGTAATGCCGAGAATAATCGCCAGGGCGTACGTTTGGCCTCAACCGAAGACGTCCAGATCGCTGAGAGAACTACCCTATAAATGCTGCTTAAACAGGGCGGTAGGTGAGTACTCTGCAAAGAAAGGCAAGTTAAAGGTTCTTTATTTATTTTTAAAACATTTTTAAATGGCAATTAGGTGTAAAAGGGTCTTGTGAATGCTTTTTACGTTTTTCTTTTTTTTATTGACATTTTTTTAAAGTTTTCCACCCTCCCGAGGCCCAACCATAGCCTCGGACTGAATTTTAAATACTTACTGGTAATCCCATTCCGGTAAGAACTGCTCATTTTGCTTAGTTTCCCCATAACTGCCGAGAAAAACGCCGACAAATAAAGGTGCATCGTCCATTTTCTGGCCGGGCGATTCGTTTTAAATAGTGTAAACATGAAAGTGGAAATTCTCGCCAGCGTTACTCACCAAACGTTAGCGGTTTTTCTGAGCGGGCAATCGGGCATTGAGGGGCTGTCAGGAAAGTCTAGCCCTATGTTTCAAAGTGTGGAACATGTAACACCTATCAATTAAACCAACCAAAAGAACCATTGATAAGTCACGACCTCCCTCAGAGACCGTGGGAAAAGATTGGTTGTTACATATTGACACTCGATGGCAAAGACTAGTTATACACAGTGGACTACTACTTGGACTATTTCGAGATAGACAATCTGCATGGAAAGAAAGATGCCACTGTAATCATCAAACACCTCAAGAAACACTTCTCTAACCACGGTATTCCAGACAAGGTTCAATCCAACAATGGACCTCCTTTCAACTCACAACAGTTCAAACTTTGCCACAGAATATGGATTCGATCACACAACAAGCTCACCAGAATATCCACAAAGCAACGGAAAGGTTGAGAATGCGGTTAAGTTCGCAAAGCAGTTAATCAAGAAGACAAAGAAAGATTGTGGTGACTTCTACATGAACCTTCTCATTTGGCGAAACACACCAACTGAAGGCCTTGATAGTTCTCCAGCACAATGCTTGCTCAGTCGCCGCACAAAGACAAACATCCCAATCGCAAATGAATTACTCAAACCAAGAATCATACACAACGTCATCATCAACAAAGAAAGGAACCATGCCAAACAAGCACACTACTCCAACAGAGGTGCTACAGCACTTCTTACACTGCAGGAAGGAGAAACAGTGAGACTCAAGAAAGCAAAGAGTGGCAAAAAGCTCAGGTTCAGAAACAAGTCGGCATTCGTTCATATCAAGTCATTACAGAAGATGGCCATGAGTTTCGCCGAAATAGGAAACATCTGAGAAAGAGCGCTGAGACATTCATTGAAACTCCAGAGATCTCAGTGACACCCACAGACGATCCGCTGCCAACACAGCAAACTAACACGCGAAACAGCACTTCAACGACAACACGTGAAAACAGGGATATGTTGTCTGATATTTCCCCTCAGAGCACTGATAAAGGGACTAAAGCGATCAGTGCACAGACCACCACTGAAACAACAAGTTTGAGGTGAAGCAACAAAATCTACACAACACCAAAATACCTGGAGCACTATGTACAGAAATAAGAAATCATGGACACTGGACATTTGGATAAAAAATTAATAAGACAAGAGTTTTGTTGTTGTTTATTAAACTTGTAGGCGTTTAATACATGTATTCATAAGAAGTTAACTACCCATTTATATTGAAGCTAACTTTAATTCATTTTTGTTTCTTATGAAAGGAAAGGTACGAGAAGATAATGTATAGTGCTCTCTAGCTAGGAGGTATAGGGAGCTGTATTGAGAGGGTCTGTGAAGGAATGCTATCTTAAGCTCCACATGGCTGTCTGAGATCTCCCAAATAAATAGAGTTAAGTTGAACTAAAAGTGTTCAAGAGTGATCAAGAGACTATAAAATACAGATGCTCCTTGGAAACTGGGCATTGACTGCCATGATGCACTGCGTATGGTCACAGACAATCTGTACGATCAGAGAGTTGAATCCCTTTTGGTTTTGGTAAACCTCTGGCCCCTGCAAAAGTGCTCACAGGGTGATGTGCATATAGTCAATGGCACCCTGTTTCTTGGGGAAGCCAGCAATTTGTGCAAAACCCACAGCCCTCTCAGTCTGTGCCTCCCTGGTTTATAAAGTTTACAAAGTCCATCTTGTGTGTGTACAGTGCAGTCGTCACCTGGTGAATGCAGCGATGTGTAACATACTGCGAGATGCAGCATATGTCCCCTGAAAGGAGCCGGAGGCATTGAAGGCAAGTGCCGCAGTCACCTTCACCTCGATAGGCAGTGAAGGTGGTGCTGGTGGGCTGTAGATCTGCCTTTATGAGCTAGCATATCGCTGTGACCACTTTTTTTTTAAAACGCAGCCTTCTAATGCTCTGTGTCTCAGACAGGTGCCGTTATGAGTGCTGTTCCCTCAAACTCATTGGGGTAAGGCCTCCTCCCCATAAGTCTGTAGGCTCTTTGATTACACTCATAATACTCTTGAATAAGCTTTCTTCCAGCTCTATTTTGCATAGAAAAAGTAGCCAGCATAATTGGCAGACATATTATAGGCCCCATTCTTTTCAATGTCCTCAAATATCCTCAAATGTCCTCCAATGTGCTCAAATAGCCTCAAATTTCCTTTTAAACGAACAAACCACATAAAGCTCACTGTGTAAAACTTTTCAAAATCCTTTCATGCATTGAACTTCAGCTCCGTTTTTCAAAATAGTGTCATTACTGCTGGGTATGTCATGGGTCTGAGCAGGTAAGACTTCAATTTTCATGGCGCTTTTTTTGGCCGGCGGTAAAACTGGCGCTATCGACGAAATTACCGCCGACAGTAACCTGTGGTGTTGCACACCGATTTGCGTCATAAAAACGGGGAAAAAAGGGCCGGTGGTATTTTTTTACCGCTGGCAAATAACCACTAATGAATTTACCACCGGCAGTAAATTATTTTATCCATCGAAAAACGACAGTAAATTATTTTATCCGCCGAAAAACAGCGGTAAATTATTTTATCCACTGAAAAACGGTGGTAAAGCGGTGGTAAATGGGCGGAAAGCTGATGAATTTCCATCCCTTATGCTGCCCAGCGAATGTTCTTAAAACTCTTATGCCTGGTAAAAGCAGATTCTCCTGGGGATACGTGCGATCTGTCAAAAATGTTCGGGTTTCGCTTTGTGCTTCGCATGCCTAAACCCGGAACTTGTGCCGCCTCTTCGGGCGCAAGCGCGCATTGTACGCTCCCCGGAGAGGCCGCAATTTACGGCCCAGTATATTACAAAAAGAAGCTGTGTGGATTGAATGGTACACCACATATGAATGAATGCGTATCATACAAGTTGTGTCAGCCATGGCTCAGTGGGTAGTACTCTCGCCTCTGAGTCGAAAGGTTGTCGATTCAAGTCCCACACCAAGGAATTATGCATAAAATCTAGGCTGAAACTCCAGTGGACTGCTGCACTATCACAGGTGGTGTCTTTCAGATGAGATGTTAAACCGAGGCCACATCTACCCTTTCAGGTTGATGTAAAAGATCCCATGGCTGTATTTTCAAAAAATGCAGGAGAGTTTTCCTTGGTGTCCTAGCCAATATTTATCCCTCAACCAACACGACTAAAAACAGATTATCTGGACATTATCACATTGTGGGAGTTTGCTGTGCACAAATTGGCTGCTGTGTTTTCTATGTTACAACAGTGACTACACTTCAAAAGTATTTCATTGGTTGTAAAGCTCTTTGGGACGTACTGCGGTCATGAAGGGTGCTTTATGAATGCAAGTCTTTTTTTCTTTCTTTCATCATACAGATCAACTGCATGAACGAGAAAGGGCACAGCAAGGGAGAGCTGTACAGGCTGAGCAACATACATACACCAACTAGCAAAAGCAACCAAGAGTTTTTAAAAAGCTGACACACCTTCCAAAAAGGCCCCACTCAAAACAGCCATGAATAAAAGCATGAACATTGAAAATGAGTAATTACACAAAACATTGTGCGGGACGAGCTATAGGTTTATCTAACATTCCTTCACTCTATGGTAAAACAGCATGGGGGTAATTTGATAAGTCCACACTGCACACTTCCCGTGATAATCTGACCACTAAAACGATACATACAAATGTTAAAGATACAACATTATCTCTGGAAGGATCTGGTGTCATGATCCATTCCAGAAATATTCTGATTTTTGAAACTTTATTTGGCGAATTTCCCAATATGTTCCAATTTACAATGAACGTAGGCAATGCATTTCTTTAATCTAAAAAGGAAGGGACATTTGCTCAAACTTATTAACAATTACTCTAGTTACCATTTAAGAACAAATTTTTGACTTTATGTTTTAAAACCTCTTTATTCCAATAACAGCACATAATCTATTACTGGGAGAAAAAAGAAAATAACTTAGTTTCTTAAAAAAAAGTAATGGCAAATAAGTGATTTGAACAGTTTCTTTTTGATCATAAGATCATTCTGGTCAAGACTAGGCAGCAAATTTAGAATTGTACACATTCCTTCAAAATGCAGCCCCTCTCCCAACTCATAGCACATTTCTAAGGAATCTGGAAGCATTCTCTCCTGCTAAATTTCAATTCTTACATTAAAACAGTGCACTCTGATTAATTTTAAACATATCTATACTTCAGAATTGATAGATTTGTAATCTAAAAGAAAGCTTCCAAATACAAAGTGACGTTTGGATTTTCAACAAATTGTCAGGCACAGCTGCCTCAATAGTCAACCCACCCCCAATGCCCCAGTCTGCAGATGGACACTAATCCCTCCGGACCGAGTTCACTGTCGCCCCCTCCATCCCTCCCAGTTCATGGGAGCATGCCTCTTCCTCACTGGGGCTATTCCCTTTTCTCACAGTTCCTGCTGGCATTGCCAACCCTCCCATCATTAGCACTTTAGTGTTTATGCATCCTTATTGTCCAGCGTTGCTAAAGGCCTTGGAAGGGGAGAGAGGGAGGACTTAAATTCCAAAAGACCGGCATCTGCAATACGAATGATAGCAGAGTAATCGAATGCATTACTGAAACTAGCATCAGTCTCTTGAGGTACTTCAACAAAGGATTTTCAATGCCACAGTCCCACTTACACTGTGGCAAAGCAGCACAACAATTTCCCCTCCCCCCCCACCACCCCATCCCCTAAAGCTGATAACCTAGCTATGCTGCAAATGAGGCTAAGGTACACCCGCATTGGTGCGCCTGGGGAAAGGGGCCGTGGTCAGGGCTGTAGAGATGGGGGGAAGTCTTTATCCTGCACAAGGCTTGCCCTCACCCCACAAGGACAACTTTCATGGAGTTTCAGCCCGTGGCAGAGGTTTAACCTCACATTACTGGTTCTATTCTGAAGCTACACAAGAATGGCTTAATGGTCTGAACCAGCATTAGTTTGGTAGCATGTTGTTAGAAGGTTGGCGGTTCAAATCTGACTCCAGCTCTTGACCATTGACATTTCAATGCAGTACCGAGGGAGTACTGCATTGTCAAAGGTGCTCTCTTCTGGATGAGACCAATGTTTCGCTTCCCTGGTCAGGTGGCCATTAAAAATCCCATGACAATTTTCAAAGTGGTGTAGACAGTTCACCCGGTGTCCCAGCCAATATTCATCTCCTGACCAAGTCATTAATTGATCATTTATCTCATTTACTGTTTGTGAAATCTTGTTGCATGAAAATTGACTGCTCAATTTGCCTACAAAACATAGAGCATCTGAACTTCAAAAATAATTTGTGTGACACATTTGAGAGGACTCTCAGAGATGTGCACTAGAAATACAAGTCTTTTGTATACAAGAAATACAAGCAGTGGTGCAGCAGGGAGGGATTCAAATTCCTGGGGCATTGGAACCGGTTCTGGGGGAGGTGGGACCAGTACAAACCGGACGGTCTGCACCTGGGCAGGACCGGAACCAATGTCCTAGGGGGAGTGTTTGCTAGTGCTGTTGGGGAGGAGTTAAACTAAAATGGCAGGGGGATGGGAACCAATGCAGGGAGACAGAGGGAAACAAAAAGGAGGCAAAAGCAAAAGACAGAAAGGAGATGAGGAAAAGTGGAGGACAGAGAAACCCAAGGCAAGGAACAAAAAGGGCCATTGTACAGCAAAATTCTAAAAGGACAAAGAGTGTTAAAAAAACAAGCCTGAAGGCTTTGTGTCTTAATGCAAGGAGTATCCGCAATAAGGTGGATGAATTAACTGTGCAAATAGATGTTAACAAATATGATGTGATTGGGATTACGGAGACGTGGCTCCAGGATGATCAGGGCTGGGAACTCAACATCCAGGGGTATTCAACATTCAGGAAAGATAGAATAAAAGGAAAAGGAGGTGGGGTAGCATTGCTGGTTAAGGAGGAAATTAAGGCAATAGTTCGGAAGGACATTAGCTTAGATGATGTGGAATCTATATGGGTAGAGCTGCAGAACACCAAAGGGCAAAAAACGTTAGTGGGAGTTGTGTACAGACCTCCAAACAGTAGTAGTGATGTTGGGGAGGGCATCAAACATGAAATTAGGGGTGCGTGCAATAAAGGTGCAGCAGTTATAATGGGTGACTTTAATATGCACATAGATTGGGTTAACCAAACTGGAAGCAATACGGTGGAGGAGGATTTCCTGGAGTGCATAAGGGATGGTTTTTTAGACCAATATGTCGAGGAACAACTAGGGGGGAGGCCATCTTAGACTGGGTGTTGTGTAATGAGAGAGGATTAATTAGCAATCTCGTTGTGCGAGGCCCCTTGGGGAAGAGTGACCATAATATGATGGAATTCTGCATTAGGATGGAGATTGAAGGCCGATAAATCCCCAGGGCCTGATGGACTGCATCCCAGAGTACTTAAGGAGGTGGCCTTGGAAATAGTGGATGCATTGACAGTCATTTTCCAACATTCCATTGACTCTGGATCAGTTCCTATGGAGTGGAGGGTAGCCAATGTAACCCCACTTTTTAAAAAAGGAGGGAGAGAGAAAACAGGGAATTATAGACCGGTCAGTCTGACCTCAGTAGTGGGTAAAATGATGGAATCAATTATTAAGGATGTCATAGCAGCGCATTTGGAAAGAGGTGACATGATAGGTCCAAGTCAGCATGGATTTGTGAAAGGGAAATCATGCTTGACAAATCTTCTGGAATTTTTTGAGGATGTTTCCAGTAGAGTGGACAAGGGAGAACCAGTTGATGTGGTATATTTGGACTTTCAGAAGGCTTTCGACAAGGTCCCACACAAGAGATTAATGTGCAAAGTTAAAGCACATGGGATTGGGGGTAGTGTGCTGACATGGATTGAGAACTGGTTGTCAGACAGGAAGCAAAGAGTAGGAGTAAATGGGGACTTTTCAGAATGGCAGGCAGTGACTAGTGGGGTACTGCCAGGTTCTGTGCTGGGGCCCCAGCTGTTTACACTGTACATTAATGATTTAGATGAGGGGATTAAATGTAGTATCTCCAAATTTGCGGATGACACTAAGTTGGGTGGCAGTGTGAGCTGCGAGGAGGATGCTATGAGGCTGCAGAGCGACTTGGATAGGTTAGGTGAGTGGGCAAATGCATGGCAGATGAAGGATAATGTGGATAAATGTGAGGTTATCCACTTTGGTGGTAAAAACAGAGAGACAGACTATTATCTGAATGGTGACAGATTAGGAAAAGGGGAGGTGCAAAGAGACCTGGGTGTCATGGTACATCAGTCATTGAAGGTTGGCATGCAGATACAGCAGGCGGTTAAGAAAGCAAATGGCATGTTGGCCTTCATACCGAAGGGATTTGAGTACAGGGGCAGGGAGGTGTTGCTACAGTTGTACAGGGCCTTGGTGAGGCCACACCTGGAGTATTGTGTACAGTTTTGGTCTCCTAACATGAGGAAGGACATTCTTGCTATTGAGGGAGTGCAGCGAAGGTTCACCAGATTGATTCCCGGGATGATGGGACTGACCTATCAAGAAAGACTGGATCAACAGGGCTTGTATTCACTGGAGTTCAGAAGAATGAGAGGGGACCTCATAGAAACGTTTAAAATTCTGACGGGGTTAGACAGGTTAGATGGAGGAAGAATGTTCCCAATGTTGGGGAAATCCAGAACCAGGGGACACAGTCTAAGGATAAGGGGTAAGCCATTTAGGACCGAGATGAGGAGGAATTTCTTCACCCAGAGAGTGGTGAACCAGTGGAATTCTCTACCACAGAAAGTTGTTCACTAAATATATTCAAAAAGGAGTTAGATTAAGTCCTTACTACTAGGGGGATCAAGGGGTATGGTGAGAAAGCAGGAATGGGGTACTGAAGTTGCATGTTCAGCCATGAACTCATTGAATGGCGGTGCAGGCTAGAAGGGCCGAATGGCCTACTCCTGCACCTATTTTCTATGTTTCTATGTTTCTATGTTCTTATTTTACAGTGTGCTACACAAGGAAAACTATAGTAACTAAACGGTGCATGACAATGGAGTTCCAGAGGTACTGTACTGACTACATAGTTCCCCTGTGGAACACACTGTTCAACCCATGTCCTTTTGAGAAATGCTCTTTTCAGTTCATGCAGTTCTCCCGTCTGATACAGCATTTGGACCATACAGCTGTTCTGTGCAATGACCTGTTCAGTCCCTCCAGTTTCCTCATGTAATATTCAATCTAGGCAATACAACTCTCCTGCATAATTCACTGATTAGTTCATACAGCTGTCCCTGTGTAATATTCTATGCAGTTGGTGCTGAGTAGGATTGCCAACCCTCCAGGATTGCCCTGGAGTCTCCAGGAATTACAGATTAATCTCCAGGACACTGCTGCGAGCAACCCAGGAGAAAAATCATAGAAACATTATTTTTTTAAATGTGTCCCACCCCCCCCCCCCCCCCACCATTTTGTTTCATTTATTAATTATGTAACGATTGGAGATGGGGACAAAGGTTATTTTACTAGGTGGGGCGGTGGGAGGTCATGTGATGAAACCTCCAGGAATATGTCCAACAAGTGTTGGCAACCCTAATGCAGAGAGTATTCTCCACAAAACTGTAGAGGGTTTAGACAGTACAGGCCCTCCATGTAAAGCAGTCTTCAGTCCATTACAGGAGTTATTGAGTTAAAATTATTGGATACATGGCAGACAATTACTATAGAATTAAACACATATAAGATTAAAGTTTAGAACATAGTGTACTACATTCAGCATCCATAATATACAGGTTGTGAAGTTCATGCCTTTAAATGTCAATTCGATATAGCTTCACGTGGCCAACCAACCCTGCTCCTGCTTTGTCTCAGTTACTTAGGATTCAAGATCCAGAAACTGTCGTTTCCTTTTCCTGTTTGTTACACTGTCTGTTTTTGGAAGTGTTTCTGCACCTAGGGAACCATGCTCCTCTGTTGTTCTACTTTTGTGTCCCAACGATTCCCAGCAGCTTTCATCATCTGAAATGTCCTCAAGTTCCAATAGTGTCTGCAAGTTGACTTGTTCAGGTTTCAGATCGTAAAAAGAGTGACAATTGGTGAATCTGCGTAGAATAATTGGAGTTTCAATGTAGACCGAGGGCAGTGCCTTCATGGCCAGTGTCACTTCAGTACTCATGCAATGTTCTGCTAATTCAGAGCAGACAGATTTTCCTTCCTTTGGCAGAGCCTCCTCAGTGACTCTTTTACTTGTTTTTTTCTGGTTGTCCATATTCCTTCCTTTGTTGTGCACATGAACAGATGGAGCTTGCTCTTGTTCAGTAAGCTGACCATTTAACTTTGGGTTATCCAAGAGTTCAAAGTCAAACATCATTACTGCATCTTCAAACGTAAGCATCATTAACTTCTTCTCACATTCCTCATTTTGATCAATTGAGTTGATGCCAGCACCTTTTCCACAGTTTGTCCCAAATTCTTGGTTAGAATTTTGGGCCTGATTGATAGGATACTGTTTATTGTCTTCTTGTGACTGATTATCATTGGATGATGAAGGATTCAGAATGGGATCAGTATTAGGACCAGAGCCAAGTGCCTTAGGTTCAGGGACAACATCAGGATCATAATGCATTGAAACAAGATTGTGTTGCTGCTGCTTGCCGAGTGATTGAATGACTTCAGGTTGGAATCCTTGAATGACCTGATCTTCCTGAGACAGACACTGTTGTTTCTGCTTGCAGTCATGCTGCTGGATTTGCTGTAAAGACAGACAATGTATATTTGCATTGCCCTGAGATGTTATGGGTGTCTGTGGTTGGTTAGACTGGTTAGCAGAGGATATACTTGGCCTGGAAGAGTAAATTGCATTTCGTACTTGAACTGGCAGAGTTGTATAAAATGTCTGATTTCCTTCATAGACAGTAACAGGGGACTGCTGGAAACGAATGCTGTGCTCAGGTGGTGGGAGTAGGACATAAAGAGAAAAATGAAAATCAGGTGTTTGACTAATCTGTGTTGGCATATTTTGAAGTGTGAAGGGCACTGAATTTGAATAACTGGGCACTTCCATTCGAGTACTAGGCTGATCTAAACTGTTCATTTGTCCCAGATCATAGAAATAATCAACTGGATGCACAAGAGGCCCTGCAAAGGTAAATAAATAGGAACTTTACTATTGACAAATTGTAGTGTATGTATAAACTATCTACCCATAGCTGAAAGGGCACAAAACTGAGCCTATAACTATCAGTTTACTTTGTTATCAAGCCTGCAAGGCATTGAGAATTCTACCAAACTACCAAGTTATAGTAAACCTTTATAAATAACTGGTTAGTCCTCAGCTGGAGTATAGGGTCCAGTTCTGGGCACCACACTTTTTAAGAAGGATGTGAAGGCTTTGGAGAAGGCACAGAGGAGATTTACTAGAATGGTATCAGGGATGAGGGACTTTAGTTATGTGGAGAGACTAGAGAAACTGGGATTGTTCTACTTACAGCAGAGATGGTTACAGGGCGATTTAATAGAGGTGCTCAAAATTATGAAGCGTTTTGATAGAGTAGATAGGAAGAAACTGTTTCCACTGACAGGAGGGTCGATAACCAGAGGGTACAGATCTAAGGTAATTGGCAAAAGAACCAAGGGAGAACTAAGGAGAATTTATTTTTACGTAACAAATAGTTATAATCTGGAATGCACTGCTCAACAGGGTGGTGAAAGCAATATAACATTCAAAAGGATATTGGATATATACCTGAAAAGGGTAAATATGGGGAAAGAGTGGGCTAGGTGAGGGGTGGGAGCGAGGGGAGGATCTGGCACAGGCATGATGGGCAGAATGGCTTTCCTCTGTGCTGTAGCAGTCTATGATTTTATGAACAGAACTGTAATGCAATGGTTCATTTCTGCTATTACAAAATGCAAGAGCTGCCAGTTCAGATAAGTCAAATTCAGACTGCCCACCTTGAGGTCTAAATCAAGGCGTCAAATTGAACATTGCAATCTCAGCAGGTATAAATATTTGCTCACACAAATACCCTCAAATTGCACGGATGCATTGTGAGAAAGCTGAAAAATCCAGAAACTCCATTATCTTGACCATAGTACCATATTATGAATATAATTAATTACAAAGGGATTTGTAAAATGTCAGGAAAATTGGGATGACAACAGCTTTAGTTATAGCGGAAACAAGTTAAAGTGTTGAAAGAAAACAATTAATAAAGAATCATTGGATTAGAAAGAAAATAGAGACAGGACTATAATGAAGGATAAAAGTAAGGTGGGAACAGGACTAGGTAAATGAATAACATAAAGGAGAAGAAAACTAACAAGTAAAGAAACACCATGGGCAAACCAAGCTCAAAACAAGAGATTGAGAAGATGCAAAGCCCACCAAATCAACTCTCCAATTCTGGTTTATTAAAAGTCCCATTAAGCTACATACACTCCCAGCATGGACCTGTGAGCAGTCAATTTTATCCCATGATCATGTAAACTTTGCAGACATCCTACAAAACTTGATGATATTAGCATCAACATTGACAACACAACACACATGACAAACCTCTGCTCGAAGTGTTTGAAAGTTTAAAGTCTTTATACAGTTTTGTGATTTGAGAAAACACAAACTGCAATAAAATCAAAGAACACAGAGGTGGTTGACATGCCAGACGTTTTGTTGGCTCAAGTGAGTAAGACCCAACTCATGTATAGAATAGGAGGAGGCCATTCAATCCCTCGAGCCTGTTCCGCCATTCAGTTAGATCACGACTGATCTGCATCTCAACTCCATTTATCCACCATTGTTCCATTTTCCTTAATCCCCTTAACTAACAAAAATCTATCATCTTAGTCTTGAAAATTGACCTTCAGCCTCAACAGCTTTTTGGAGCAGACTGTTCCAGATTTCCACTAGCTTTGTGTGAAAAGATGCTTCCTGATTTCGCTCCCAAATGGCCTAGCTCTAATTGTAAGATTATGCCCTCATTCTGCATTCCCCACCAGAGGAAATAGTTCCTCTCGCTCTACCCTATTGAATCCCTTAGGTATTTTAAAGATCTTGATTAGATCACTCCTCAAACTTCTAAATTCAAGGGAATACAATCAAGTTTAGGCAACCTGTCCCCATAATTTATCCCTTTAATCCCTGGTATCACACTGGTGACTCTACATTATACCTCTGTCAATGCCAATCTATCCTTACTGTGGTACGGTGCCCAGAACTGAATGCAGTCTCTAGATCAGGTCTGACCAAGGCTCTGTACATCTGAAGCATCACTTCCTCACTTTTGAATTCCAACCCCCTTGAGATAAAAGGCCAACATTCCATTAGCCTTTTTGATTACTTTTTGTACCTGTGCACCAGCTTTTAGTGACCTGCATACATCACCTAGAAACTGGTGAGTTTGCATCTAAGGACTGTTTGAACTCTTTGTTCTTTGTTTCCTCAGTTGTCTTGCAGCTGCTGACTGAATTGCACCAGAGTGAGGAGCTGAATCTTTTGAGAATTGAACGCTCCAGGGAATTCCCTCCTCTTTGACCCACCATGGGGTGATTGTGAAGCAGCTCTCATAATACTCGTTGAAATGCCTGTGATCCCGATTGTCCCACTCTTCACCTGAGGGTTCATAGGGAAGAGTGGCACCTTCTGAGAGAGAAAGTGGGAGCAACAGATAAAATTAACTGCTAACCTTGAGCAGTTGAAGGAAAAGGGCGCTGGTGCAAGATAGAGGTAACCACTGGCCGATTTGACTGTTGATGTGGGATAGACCTCCTTGCTTGTTGATTTGGATCTTGATGCAGAAGGGCTGTCCTCAATCCCGGGTCTGGATGTTGGTTTAGGCTGGACTGGTGCAGGTGTACGATAGATCTACTTGGCGCCTGGTTTATCTGGCTGCCAGTGAGCTGAGGCAACCTATTTGGATTCACAATGATGATATTATGGGTGTGCCCTGGCCCTAAATGCGGCAGCCACTGCATTCTACACGGGGACGAAAAGGGGAACCAATGGCCTCTTTTGGCGATAAGACAAATGGTTCAATGATCAAAATTGAAGATAACATAAAGTTGAAATCTCTCGCCGCAGATGCGTCCCCATGGGAACTTAGAGTTCGGGCGGCATCTGAGCGGTGTCTGATGGTTTGGACATTGTCCCATTGTGACGCTGGGAGATAAGCTTCAATGTCTTGCAGAAAGCTGGGCATTAAACTGCAGTTTGAAACTGACGATAGGAAATCAACCAGCAATCGGCATAAACAGCTGGAAATTACGAACAGGTTGCCTCTTAACTCTGGTGGACAAGGTGCAGCTCTTAAAAGTGCAAAACTTACCAAAGATTAACGGGAGGTGGGGGGCAAACAAAGATCTGTAAATTCAGCCACCTCCAGTCTTAACTGGACAAAAGGGAAGAGGGCAGATTTTACTGACAACCACGCTCCCTCGCTATTTGGAAGTTTCTGACAAAAGCTCAATGGCCCACGATCAAAAGAAATAAAATAGAGAAGACCAGTCCCTTGATCCCCCATTCACACGGCGCCACCAAGCCCAATGAGTTAATGTATTCTCTCCTGTGGAGGATAATTAAACTTAATGCTGAGGAGGGGACACAAAATCCTAACTCCAAACCCTTGGCGTTTCAGGGAGAGGGGATTGCAGATGGATCTGCAAAATTTGTCTGCTGAAATTCTAATTTGCTAGACCAATCTTCAAACGATGGATATAAGGAAATAACAGGGTGCATTTCTTGGCAAAAGAACCAGAGGGGAGATGAGGGTTTTTTTTACCCAGCGAGTTATAACCTGGAATGCATTGCCTGAACGGGTGGTGGAAGCAGATTTAATAATAACTTTCAAAAGGGAATTGGATAAATACTTGAAAAGGAAACAGTTATACTAATTTGACAGCTCGTTCAAAGAGCTGGAACAGGCACTTTCTGCGATGTCTCATTCTATGATTCTATATTTTCCCTTGTCAGTTAGGTTATTATGTAGTGAACAGCCTGTTGCATTGTATGGCCATTTGGTTCATGTACAGTGGGATGGGCTCACACCACGATTTAGTGGTTTGGTTGACATATTCCAGATTAGTTGATTTGTTCAATTGTTTACAGGTATTTTAGGTGCTCTCTTTCTGATGCCTCGGTAAGTTTATCCAGTGACCCATTCGGACCAGAATGGTTTCAGGTTTGGTCCCCCATCTGTGTTAGCTGATTTCAGTTGATGTATAATGCATGTGGTATTATAATTGGCCTCAGAACCCCTGGGTTAAGAGGGGGCAAATCAGCTAGACCTGCTATCCAGTGGACCTCTGTTTTAAAGAGCACATGCGTACATGTCAGCTAAGAACAGAATCTGGCAACACTCACTGCCAAGACTCGCACATGAATGATGGCCAGTTGGGCAAGGCACTGAAGGATACCAGTGCCCAAGCAACCATACCCAGCATAGAGTCAATGCCTTCTAATTGGCAGAGAGGAAGAAAAGATATTTCATCCAAGAGTTTTCATGCCAGTCAGGCTTTTCATTCCAAAAGTTACTCCAGAAACATTTGAAGCATTATTGCTTTCATTTCTTCACTGTTGCGCGAGTCTTCGCAACAAATCATGGACAAATATTAATCAGAACTTCAGTGATAATAATCCGGCAAAAGAAATGGTGCCATATCAACCACAGGAAAGTGTGAATATGAATAATGCATCATTCACTGCCAGCATACAATAACTCCTATACATCAAACACAGGTGGACCTCAATAACTCTAATACATCATCCACAATGGTTTTAATACAACACATTATATTAATCATACATTCTTGTTCAAATACATGACATTAACCACAAATCCTCCCATTTCAATGGTAATATTGAACTTGAATAAGGAAAAAACTTCTAAGTCATCCAAAGAGTAACAAGAAATCTTTGTCACTTTACATCTGCAATTATAATTAGAATCTTTCAGCATATCAATTCATTACATGGTCTTGAAGGGGTTAAAATCATTAGTATTTCTAAAAAGTTTGTGGCTAAACTTAAGCTGAGCATGGGACCATAATGTATAACTCTCGAGAAGGGAGTATTTGGCAGATGTCCTAGCATAGACAGAATTACATGAGATAACGATAAACACCCCAGCTTTGTCTGTCTATTAACAGAAGATTTAGTCAAGGACAAATAGGTCTGGGAAGAAGTACTTTCACAGAAATTGCTTAACCGTCAAAAAATAATGATGTAGCACGTAACTAATCAGATAAAGGGAGCACAGGGGAGGCAACAAAGCTTCCTGTAAATATAATTGTATTAACCAATGTAATCATAGTAGGTAGGCGAAAATTTTGTGTCCCGGCAGGGAAACAAATGGAAAGCTTCCACGCAGAACTTCATGATTTTGTATGTTTTTTGACTGTATAAAAATAGCAGCCCCGAAGCTGCTCGGAGAGAACGGCTGGTTTGGGTCACCGAGTTACTGAACTTGTGTAGAAGCCAGGTCTCCCTTGATCCAAAATAACTCTTTTCTCCACATACAGACCTGTGTCAAATGTTATTTAAATACTCCACAACAATTGGCGCTGCGAGCAGGGTACCTGTGGGTGAAAGACAGACAGGCATATTACATGGCATCATGAGTGAGTATATTTAAACTACCACTCATAATCCGGTGTAAGCTGTTACGAAACGTGTTTGTTGCCCGAGGTACCTGGATCTATGAAAAGTCTGTTATGGTGCAAAAGACTTGGGGATCATTTAAATGTGTTGTATATCTGTCACTATATAAGTCAAAGTGAGAAACCGGTAGTGGTTGCAAACTAGGTTTAATGAACCAGATCAGGGAGACAATCAGTATTGTTAGTCCAGCAGGACGTTAGAGGTTTCCAAGGGCTTGGAGACAGTTCACAGAATCCGGTGAAGGGGCAGATGTGTCCAAATGTGAGATTATAAGGTATCGATGGGATTGTAGACTCTAGGAAGGGACAATCAGTATCGAAGAATACAGTTTAAGCCGATAGGAAAATATCTGCAGGACCATAGACTCTGGGTTTAAGGGAAACCAAACAGAGGGACGGATGATATCTGATACAGTGAAACCGATTAATAATGACTATGTTAACTGACAGGTGGGATCCTAAAATAGAGCCAGCCAAATTATGGTGGGAGAAACAGAAAAATAAGAAAACAGCCAAAGCAGGATTAATGGTAATAAGTCAGTGCCTACAATTATGGAGGTTAAGAGTAGAAGTGAGTAGTTTGAGAATGACGCCCACCAGACGGTTGGGACAGAGACTGTCGAAGAAAAACAAGGGAACCAGGAAAAAAAAAAGAAAATAAGCTTTGTTGAATGAAAAAGTGGTGTGAATATCTGTCTTTAAATGAAAGTGCTTGCATGGAAGTTTTCTTGACTGCAGAATATTTGAGGTGGGAATTAATGAATTTTTCATTTGTCTGAAAGCCTTCTTTTAAAAAAGAAAAATGCTGTAGCTGTGTGTTTGTTTTAGCTCCACCCACTTTTTCAGACAGAGAGTTGAAAGTTTTCAACCCTTTGTAGTGTTGTCCTCGATGTGGGAAGTTTTAAGAAAGTGTGAACCTAGAATTGAATTACATTTTAAGTTAGAATCTCAGGTGCGGATTTATTTTGATTATGATTTACGGAACGATGAAATGCACAAAGAATGGGTTTGTTTAACAAAAGGTAAAACCTTCAGCCTCGCTAAAAAAAATATTTTTTAAAAATTGAGAAAACAGAACCGACAGAAGCTTCAGCTCTTATGCCAAGAAATTTGGACGTTCTAATTGGATTACAGTAAAATGAAATGCGTGGTCTCGTTTTTAAAATAAATTCTGACACGCTCACTTACTTGTCAAAAGAAAACACTTAATCATTGATTATATTGGGTTGAAAGACAATAAATTTAGTCTAAGAATGAGATAAAGAAAGGAGAAGGGAGAGTATAATGCCTTTTAAAAAAGCCTGTGTGGGTTTCTCAAGGCTATGGGCTGGGGGAAGTTACGCCCCCGTTTTCCTTTGTGTAAAATCTTATGTTAAATGACGTGAAAGCTTCTAGCTCAGTAAAAGTGTTTTAAATAAAAGATTGGCAGTACAATATTTGAATTGGGATTTTGAGATATTTCAAGTGATTCTCGTTGATAAACATTTTGGTTGTATTGGAAAATCTTGGGTTTGGAAACCTTTTTAATAGAAATAATAAAAGTACACATCTGTGTAACTTTACCTCAACTACTATGTCAGAAGCTAAAGCATAAAAAGATGTAATTTATGAGGTACTGTACAAAATATATCTTGACGTTACAGAGCACAAGATTTTCTACTTATGCTATTCCTGCTTGGGTTGGAATTTTTTTTAATGTTCAGCTTCCAAAACAGAAGTTAGGCACATAATTATAAAACAAGTACTTTGTATTCTGTGATCTGTGAATCACTTAAACATAATAAGTTTAAACTATAAGCATAAATGAGAATTCCAATATTTAAAAAACAGTATTACCATATTTGACAATTTTAATTCAAAAATAAATACAAATACTACAAAAGGGGAGCAGCAATTAGGATGGGAACAGTAAAGAATTAATTTTGTTGTAAAGGTTTCAAGTACCACTGGTTAAGAAAAGGCACAACAAAATGCTGAGATACATTTAAAATTGAGCCTCTTTAGAATTATTTTGGTGTTTGAGATTTTTTTTGTGTTGATCTGACAGAGATCTATTGAAAGAATGTTTTTCATCAAAAGGACTCGCTAAATAAAATGTTAAATGTGGGTACTAACCGATACGAACGAGGTTACAGTTCAAGTGTATGCAAATTTGTAAAATCTGATGTCTTTTTTTAAAAAAGAAATAAAATTAAAAAGTTTGGAAACAATCTAAAAATGCCATTTTCTCTGATGAAAGACAGAAATGCCGTTTGGGGGAGATGAGATAAGATATGGAAGTAGCCTTGGAAATGATTTGTGAGAACTTGAATTGCGAGAACTTGTATGTTAAGATAGTTTATAAACTATCACTTATTTTTGAATACAGGAAACCAGCCAATCCTGGTCAGAATTTCTACTCACGATACGAATGAGATTACGCGTCACACCAAATCGAACAACAGGGTTAACCCCTTATGAGCTAATGAAGTTACCCGAGGGGATAGTTACAGAATGGGCAGCATTAGGACCATTACGAGATAGAATCAGGAAGTATGTGATGGAATTGAGTAAGCAGCTGTAAGAGATGTGGCAGAAAGTTAGAGATAGACAAAGGAACAAAGATAAAGATCAAGGGACAAAAAACCCCGGCGGTAGTGCCGGAGGTTGGAGAGAAGGTAATGATTAGAGAATTGTCAGGAAAACCTGCATTCGCCCCAAGATGGAGCGGACCATAGGAAGTATTAATCAGTGGTGACACATGTGCGTGTATAAATATGAAAGGTGGGGGGGCGATGGAAACATTGGTCCCAGCTGAACGAATATAAGGGTATGGTTGATGGCGGAACCTAAGATACTCCCGGTAATCTACTCCTTAAAATACACCTTAGAGTATAAGGAGTGGAGGGATGCATTGATAGATGGACTTTTGGGAAACTAGGATTAATATTTTCAATACTAGGGGTACTTGCCATAATGAAATGGAGCTGAGAAAGTTCACATATCCGGAGAAACGGTGCAAATGATCCGGTAGAAGTAGAAATGGTAAAAATCTAACTAAAAACCTGGAATATCCAGGATGTGTTTTATCAACAGAATGCATATAAACGTGATCACCACCGCCCTTATTATTCTACAAGGACAAGCTACAAGGCTGCCCCTAGTGGCCCAGAAGCATATACCCACACCGGAAGCTACAACAACTACATAAAGCAGCCCCTAGGGGGCGGCATCTGAGTGTCAGGAGCATTTATCTTGAAGCCACAAGATAAGTGGGTAACAAAATGTAACCTGAATATTGTAAACCAGAAAGCGCGTGGTAGTTAAACCTGGAGCCGAAGTAATAGTACATTGTCCGGACCCAAACAGGGACGTGGTCTTAGAGCCGTCCTCGTTAAAAGCGATAGAATGGATCATATGCCAGGAAGAGAGAAAGTGTTCAGGTCCAGCAGTGGTGATTTATTGGCATAAACCTATAGTCACGACTCCAGGACCAACAACATTACCACCAATTACTTGCCCCCTCCTTACTGAAGGTCTGCCCGGCGGGTTGGTGATGAGATCGGAGGGAATGTTGTTATTTGACAATGTGCAGCATGAAATGTTACCTGTGATCATAAATTTAACAGACCTATACCTGCCAGAAAAGTTTAGCCCCAAGACTAAAGCGTTGACACAATCCTGAGAAAAGCTAGTGTTGCATCAGGAGCAAGGGAGTATCACAAGCAGCTGAGACACAAAGGAGGATGACAGAGGAGATCTATCGGGAATGATGTATTCACTGGAGTAAGTACAGGGACCTCTCTAGCAGATGCACTAGATATACAGGCGATTCAAGCAGGAGTAGATAGTTTGAGGGAAAAGATGGAGGTACTAATGAGGAAACAGGCTGGGATAGGGATAGAATCGTCAGAGATAGGATCTAAAACATCCAGAATACTGCTAGAGGGTATATCCGTATTGGAAGGCCATGCACGAACAATTAACAAGCTAAATAAGCAGGAACGAGAGGACGATGCTGAGGACAGGAAAAGAGACACATGTCATGCCTATGGGGTGATTGGTCAGGTGAGACACAATGGATCAGATACAAACTGGGCGAGTTCCAGATTGGATTAATAGCACCCAGTTGAAATAAATAGCACAGCACACTGGGCCATTAGACGCCTTCACCCTTAAAGGAATGACTAGGGTGTATGTGGTTACAGGAGGATGTAAGGGGAAACAAACACCTATGGTAGGGACAATACTAGTGATCCCCGTAATAAACCAAGGCGCATAACTGTATCCTCAATATGAAGTTGAATACATAGGGAAAATACAAGGGGAAGAGTACATCCACCATTACCCGATGGACCAGTATGCGATCAAAAAGAATGGAAAGATAAGGGGAATATCTTTATCCGGGTGCCGGAGAGAAGGAAGTCTAACAATATGCCCTCACCCAGTGGGAGACAGGAGCAAGGATAGCTGTGGGTTTGACAATACTACGGAAGGATGTGTCATTGGAATAAGCCCTGCCCGAACTGAACCCACATATTACGCCTATCAAGGACAAGGAGAATATTGTGTGGTAACTAGCCTGGGAACTTACGATTATGGAGGCTTGACTTGTAACATTACAATGATTAACTTTTGCTTTACTCCCAGAGTATCGGTGGTAAGATCAAACATGACGTATATAAACGCCAGGATAAGCGATGAGATTAAGCAAAATATTGATGATTACTGGAAGAGCAAGCACCACCAATTGCCCTGTTACTTGAATATTTAACTGAGCTCAAAGGACCATTAAGAAATAATATTAAAAGATATTATGAGCTAAAGGTTAAAGGCAAAGAACTGGACAGTGAAATAAAGGATAACCTGAAAAACCCACCTTGGTACTTGAGATGAACATTGAAATACATCCATGGATAAGGATCCTTTCACATACCCTAGTGGCAGTAAAGACAAGCCTGAAGGCTCTGTGCCTCAATGCAAGGAGTATTCGGAATAAGGTTGACGAATTAACTGTGCAGGTAGCAGTTAACGGGTATGATGTAATTGGCATCACGGAGACATGGCTCCAGGGTGACCAAGGCTTAGAAATCAACATCCAGGGGTATTCAACATTTAGGAAGGATAGACAGAAAGGAAAAGGAGGTTGGATGGCATTGCTGGTTAAAGAGGAAATGAATGCAATAGTAAGGAAGGACATTAGCTTGGATGATGTGGAATCAGTATGGGTGAAGCTACGGAATACCAAAGGGCAGAAAACACTAGTGGGCGTTGTGTACAGACCACCACACAGTAGTAGTGAGGTTGGGGACAGCATCAAACACGAAATTAGGGATGCCTGCAATAAAGGTACAGCAGTTATCATGGGCGACGTTAATCTACATATTGATAGGGCTAACCAAACTGGTGCCAATGCGGTGGAGGAGGATTTCCTGGAGTGTATTAGAGATGGTTTTCTAGACCAATATGTCGAGGAACCAACTAGAGGGCTGGCCATCCTAGACTGGGTGATGTGTAATGAGAAAGGACTAATTAGCAATCTTGTTGTGCGAGGCCCCTTGAGGAAGAGTGACCATAATATGGTAGAATTCTTTATTAAGATGGAGAGCGACACAGTTAATTCAGAGACAAGGGTCCTGAACTTAAGGAAAGGTAACTCCGATGGTATGAGACGTGAACTGGCTAGAATATACTGGCACGTGATACTTAAAGGGTTGACGGTGGATAGGCAATGGCAAACATTTAAAGATCACATGGATGAACTGGTTGACAGACAGGAAGCAGAGAGTCGGGATAAACGGGTCCTTTTCAGAATGGTAGGCAGTGGCTAGTGGGGTACCGCAGGGCTCAGTGCTGGGACCCCAGCTATTTACAATATACATTAATGATTTGGATGAGGGAATTGAGTGTAATATCTCCAAGTTTGCAGATGACACTAAGCTGGGTGGCGGTGTGAGCTGTGAGGAGGACGCTAAGAGGCTGCAGGGTGACTTGGACAGGTTAGGTGAGTGGGCAAACGCATGGCAGATGAGGTGTAATGTGGATAAATGTGAGGTTATCCACTTTGATGGGAAAAACACGAAGACAGACTATTATCTGAATGGTGGCAGATTAGGAAAAGGGGAGGTGCAACGAGACCTGGGTGTCATGGTACATCAGTCATTGAAAGTTGGCATGCAGGTACAGCAGGCGGTGAAGAAGGCAAATGGTATGTTGGCCTTCATAGCTAGGGGATTTGAGTATAGGAGCAGGGAGGTCTTACTACAGTTGTACAGGGCCTTAGTGAGACCTCACCTGGAATATTGTGTTCAGTTTTGGTCTCCTAATCTGAGGAAGGACGTTCTTGTTATTCAGGTAGTGCAGCGAAGGTTCACCAGACTGATTCCCGAGATGGCAGGACTGACATATGAGGAGAAACTGGAACGACTGGGCCTGTATTCACTGGAGTTTAGAAGAATGAGAGGGGATCTCATAGAAACATATAACATTCTGATGGGACTGGACAGGTTAGATGCAGGAAGAATGTTCCCGATGTTGGGCAAGTCCAGAACCAGGGGACATAATCTAAGGATAAGGGGTAAGCCATTTAGGATTGAGATGAGAAGAAACTTCTTCAGTCAGAGAGTTGTTAATCTGTGGAATTCCCTACTGCAGAGAGTTGTTGATGCCAGTTCATTGGATATATTCAAGAGGAAGTTAGGTATGGCCCTTATGGCTAAAGGAATCAAGGGGTATGGAGAGAAAGCAGGAAAGAGGTATTGAGGTGAATGATCAGCCATGATCTTATTGAAGGGCCGAATGGCCTACTTCTGAACCTATTTTCTATGTTTCTATGCTTCTAACAGCCTTGAGTTGGTTGGTGATGTTATGTAACAAGTGCAAAAGACAGAAGAGGTATACCCGAGCAAAGCTACAAGCTAGGGATCAGGTCAAATTGTTGCAGAATGAATACCTGATATGATTTGTGGGTACTCCCAACCTATCACCTGATCACCGAGACCAGGGCGGAGTACATGTGAATCAGACAAGGTGAATAATTGGTCACGTTGGGTTAGAATAACCATATGACCAAAGGGGGGAATTGAAGGGGTTAAACTCATTAGTATTTCTAAAAAGTTTGTGGCTAAGCTTAAGCTGAGCGTGGGACCATAATGTATAACTCTAAAGAAGGGAGTATTTGGCAGATGTCCTAGCATAGACAGAATTACACGAGATAATGATAAACACCCCAGCTTTGTCTGTCTATTAACAGCAGATTTAGTCAAGGACAAATAGGTCTGGGAAGAAGTACTTTCACAGGAATTGCTTAACCATAGAAAAGTAATGATATAGCACGTAACTAATCAGATAACGGGCACACAGGTGAGGCAACAAAGCTGTATTAACCAATGTAATCATAGTAGGTAGCGAAAATTTTGTGGCGCGGCAGGGAAACAACAAATGGAAAGCTTCCGCGCGGAACTTCATGATTTTGTATGTATTTTGACTGTATAAAAATAGCAGCCCCGAAGCTGCTCGGAAAGAACGGCTGGTTTGGGTCACCGAATTACTGAACTTGAGTAGAAGCCGGGTCTCTTTTGATCGATTGAGCAAAATAAACAACTCTTTTCTCTACATACAAACTTGTGTCGAGTGTCATTTAAATACTCCACAACAGTCTACATTGGCCATGGGCTTGTTTTGTGTATCAGGCTGTTCCAATTATGTGTACAAAGCTTTAAGGCAAAGAAAATTGGCTTAATTTTCATTTGACCCTCAGTAACCTCTTGTTTACAATGTATGACTTGCTGAAGCTTATCATATGTGTACTTGACATCCTTATAAGAATTATATTATACATCAACAGGACAATTGCACATAACGAATTAGCTATCATGTGTTGGAATAATTAATGTAACTCCCGCTTCTTCCTTCATCTCAAAGTATTCGCTAATAATCTCCTTGCTATCTGAAGGGACAATATTGTTGGTTTGCATTTCTTTCTCCTCCCTTTAACATACAGACATATATATGTGGGAGAACTTTGTTTCCTGACCATATTCAAGGACCTCAGCTGAAGGAGTGTTGGGACCACCACTGTTTCTAGTTTACGTCAATGACTTGGATTCAGAAACTTGATGGAAATTGGGTCAAATTTGCCAATGATATTGAACTCGGAGGGACGGTGAAATCGAAGGAAGCAGCTCAGAAATTATAGAACAAATGGAATAAATATGTGAGTGAGCTTGACAAAGGCAAATCAAATTTAAGTGTAAAGCATTGCACCAAAGAAGAAGGAATGAGCAACACATATTTTGTTTCAAAGTTGTTGCAATAGTTGAAACAGGTAAAAGAAACCTTGGAGACTTGTAGACTCAAGGTTCAACATAAAACAGAAAATGCTGGAAATACTCAGCAGGTCGGGCAGCATCTGTGGAGCGAGAAACAGAGTTAACGTTTCAGGTCGATGACCCTTTGACAGAACTGGAAAAAGTTAGGGATCTGCAGATTTTAAACAATTGCAGGGGCAGGGGAAGGGGGAAGTGGACAATATAACAAAAGGGAAGGCCTGTGATAGGATGGAAGGCAGGAGAGATTAAATGACAAAAGGGATGATGGTGCAAGGCAAAAGGGGGTGGTAATGAGACAAATAAATAAATAAAAGATGGGTCTAGAGGAGGTGTAAATGGGAAAAAGGATTATCAGCAATGGAGGCGAAATGCTGCGGGATGGAGTCGAGAACACTCGTGTCAAAGGCAGAGTCCTGATTAAGGAGATTTTCGAAGTGCTCCTTTCAGCGGGCCCTGACTGCCTCCGTGTCCTTGATGAGTGTCTCCCCATTCTTGGCCAGCAGTGAGGTGGGGCCGTAAGTGGACTTGACTGCGGTGAAGAATCCTTGCATGTCATGGCTGTTGGCCAGCTGCTGAATCTCCTGTGCTTTCTCCACCCACCATCTATTCTTTAAGTCATGGGTTTTTTGTTGGACCTCAGCCTTCAGCATTGTGGGCACTCTGCGTCTCGGGGTCATCGAAGGTCGCCAGGTTGGCACTGAGGTGCTGCCTGTGTAGGGCTCTCTTAGCTGGGTCTTTGAGTGCCCCGGTGTTGATTTTTCTGCGGCATTGCTTCTGTTGCCGTTGTCGCTTTGGGGCTATATTAATGTTGATGACGGAACGGATAAGGCAAAATGGATCAGCAAAACCCCATCCCTGCACAAGGTAGAAAAGGGCGTTCCGTGAGTTCAAGAACAACAAGGCATCGGGAGCAGCTGGAATCCACGCTGAGGCACTAAAGTATGACGGAGAGGCACTACTGGCACAATTGCACGACCTCATCTCTCTCATCTGGAAGGAGGAGAGCATGCCGGGAGATCTCAGAGATGCAGTAATCATGACCAGCTTTAAAAAAGGGGACAAGTCCGACTGTGGCAACTACAGAGGAATCTCCCTGTTGTCGGCCACTGAGAAAGTCAGCACTAAAATCCTCCTCAATCATCTTCTCCCTGTGGCTGAGGAGCTCCTCCCGGTGTCACAGTGCAGATTCCGTCCACTACGGGGTACACCGGACATAATCTTTACGGCGCGACAATTGCAAGAGAAATGCAGGGAACAGCACCAACCCTTGTACATGGCCTTCTTTGATCTTACAAAGGCCTTTGACACTGTTAACTGCGAGGGCCTATGGAGTGCTCTCCTCCATTTTGGCTGCCCCCAAATGTTTGTCGCCATCCTCCGCCTGCTCCACGACGACATGCAAGCCGTGATCTTGACCAATGGATCCACCACAGACCCAATCCACATCTGGACCGGGGTCAAGCAGGGCTGCATCATCGCGCCAACCCTCTTCTCGATCTTCCTCGCTGCAATGCTCCATCTCACGCTCAACAAGTTCCCCGCTGGAGTGGAGCTAAACTACAGAACCAGTGGGAACCTGTTCAACCTTTGTCGCCTCCAGCTAGATCCAAGTCCGTCACATCCTCTGTCGTTGAACTACAGTACGCGGACGATGCTTGCGTCTGTGCACATTCAGAGGCTGAACTTTAAGTCATCGTCAACATCTTCACCGAGGCATGGGCCTTACACTAAACATCCGTAAGACAAAGGTCCTCCACCAACCTGACCCCACCACCCAGCACTGCCCCTGGTCATCAAACTCCATGGTGCGGCCTTGGACAACGTGGACCACTTTCCATACCTCAGGAGCCTAGTATCAGCAAGGGCAGACATCGACGACGAGGTCCAACACTGCCTCTAGTATGCCAGCACAGCCTTCGGTCACCTGAGGAAGAGAGTGTTCGAAGATCAGGCCCTCAAATCTGGCACCAAGCTTGTGGACCATATACAGTAGACACCTCAAATCGCTGGAGAAATACCACCAATGATGTCTCCGCAAGATCCTGCAAATCCCCTGGGAGGATAGATGCACTAACATGTGTTCTCGACCAGGCCAACATCCCCAGCATTGAAGCACTGACCACACTCAACCAGCTCTGCTGGGCAGTTCACATTGTCCGCATGCCTGACACATGACTCCCAAAGTAAGCACTCTACTCAGAACTCCTACACGGCAAACGAGCCCAAGGTGGGCAGAGGAAATGTTTCAAGGACACCCTCAAAACCTCCTTGATAAAGTGCAACATCCACTGACACCTGGGAATCCCTGGCCAAAGACCGCTCTAAGTGGAGGAAGAGCATCCGGGAGGGTGCTGAGCACCTCAAGTCTCGTTGCCGAGAGCATGCAGAAAACAAGCACAGGCAGCTGAAGGAGCGTGCGGCAAACCAGACTCCCCACCCACCCTTTCCTTCAACCACTGTCTGTCCCACCTGTGACAGAGACTGTAATTCCCGTATTGGACTGTACAGTCACCTGAGAACTTACTTTTCGAGTGGAAGCAAGTCTTCCTCGATTTCAAGGGACTGCCTATGATGATGAGAGGTGAAAACTCTGGAATCCTTTAAGAAACAACTAGAAGCAGCAAAGTGTGTGTGTAGTGGTAGGTGTTGAGTTGTTTTAGATGGATAAATGAAGATGGATCAAAAGGCGTTCCTCATCCATTAGTATCTTGCAATCTGTTGCCCACATAGTGTTGCCGAGTTTCTGATTGCACACACCTTTTGCAACCACACCAGACGTGGGGGTGGGCGTGGACCAAAACATTCTTTTTCGACATCATGATGGAATGCCATGTTCTAATCCTGAGGATGAAGATGTGGATGATTCATCACAAGAGATGCAAGATAAAAAAGGCAGTGCAGTCACATCTAGTTCTTAACATGCTAAGTTTTGTTGTTGAGGTCAGATTTTTGCTTGGCCATCTGATATATGTACAGAAGGAGGCAATTTGGTCCATCATGCCTGTGTCGGCTCTTTGAAAGAGCTATCCAATTAGTCCCACTCCCCTGCTCTTTCTTCATAGCTCTGCATTTTTTTTCTTTTAAAAGTATCTATCCGATTGTCATTTGAAAGTAACTGTTGAATCTGCTTCCTCCACCTTTTCAGGCAGTGCATTCCAGATCAGAACAACTCACTACGTAAAAATATTCTCCTCATCTCCCCTCTGGTTCATTTGCTAATTACCTTAAATCTGTATCCTCTGGTTACTGACCTACCTGCCACTGGAAACAGGTTCTCCTTATTTACTCGATCAAAACCCCTCATAATTGTGAACACCTCTATTAAATCTCCTCTTAACCTTTTCTGCTCTGAGGAGAACAATCCCAGCTTCTCCAGCCTGTTCACCTAACTGAAGCCCCTCAGCCTTGGAACCATTCGAGTAAATCTCCTCTCCACCCTCTCCAAGGCCTTGACATCCTTCCTAAAGTGTGGTGCCCAGATTTTGACACAATACTCTAGCTGAGGCCTAAGCAGTGATTAATAAAAGTTTAGCGTAACCTCCTTGCTTTTATACTTGTTGATACACATCCTGTTCTTACAACTTAACTTTTAGTGACAGTGTTTCAATTTCTTTGAAGGTCTAGAATTTTTTTCTCTACAAATAAATCTTTTACTAAAGCCTTTAACTAGAACGTTGGGTGGTACAGTTAAAAAATGAAGGGCTAGAAATTCCATAGCATCCCGATTGGGGCGTTAACGTTTGAAAAGTAGAAAAAGTAGCACCAGGTGCTAATGATTCTCTCCTGTCGGGAAATTCAGCTTTAGCGCTCCAAGAGGGAAGTGGAGCACAAAGATTAGTGGAAAAGCAGGTTGTGTAGAGGACTCAGAGAGGCTGCAAAGAGATTTAGATAGGTTAAGCGAATGGGCTAAGGTTTGGCAGATGGAATACAATGTCGGAAAGTGTGAGGTCATCCACCTTGGGAAAAAAAACAGTAAAAGGGAATATTATTTGAATGGGGAGAAATTACAACATGCTGCGGTGCAGAGGGACCTGGGGGTCCTTGTGCATGAATCCCAAAAAGTTAGTTTGCAGGTGCAGCAGGTAATCAGGAAGGCACATGGAATGTTGGCCTTCATTGCGAGAGGGATGCAGTACAAAAGCAGGGAGGTCCTGCTGCAACTGAATTGGTGAGGCCGCACCTGGACTACTGCGTGCAGTTTTGGTCACCTTACTTAAGGAAGGCTATACTGGCTTTGGAGGGGGTACAGAGACGATTCACTAGGCTGATTCCGGAGATGAGGGGGTTACCTTATGATGATAGATTGATAGACTGGGTCTTTACTTGTTGGAGTTCAGAAGTGATATGTCCTTACTACACAGTATAAATGCACACGAGGCCCATGCTTGAGAGGTCAGTCTGTGATCTGTCCTTTATTCCTTAGCACTCAAGTGATGAAGGTGGGTGGAGCTTCCCCTTTTATACCTGAAGGTCCAGGTTAGGAGTGTCTCCCACCTAGTGGTCAGTGTTCTCACGGTGTACAACTTAGGTCGGTTTATACATGGGTTACAATGCTGGTTGAATACATGACATCACCTCCCCCCCCCCAAAGTCTTATTGGGATCACAGGTTGAGTCTCTCTGGTGGTTTACGCTCCCTTGTAGAGCGCCTGAGTTGGGGCTCCGGTGTTGGGCGCTGGCCTGAGTGTCTGCTGTTTGCAGTGCCTCAGGCCTGTCCGGACTGCCCATAGTGACTGGGCTCTCCTCCCTTTGGTTCCGGTGTTCGGTCACCTGTGGTGGAGTGTTCTTCCTCTGCTTCTTCTATGGGGTTGCTGAACCTCCTTTTTGTTTGATCCACATGTTTGCGGCAGATTTGTCCATTGGTAAGTTTAACTACCAGAATCCTATTTCCCTCTTTGGCAACCACAGTGCCTGCGAGCCATTTGGGCCCTGCAGTGTAGTTGAGGACAAAAACAGGATCATTTACATCAATACATCGCGCCCTCACATTCCTGTCATGGTAGTGATATTGTGACTGGCGCTTGCTCTCGACAATTTCTTTCATGTTGGGGTGTATAAGGGATAATCGGGTTTTGAGCATCCTTTTCATTAGTAGCTCTGCGGGTGGAACCCCTGTGAGCGAGTGTGGTCGGGATCTATAGGCCAACAGGAGGAATGATAAGCGGGTTTGTAGGGAACCCCCTTGGAATCTGAGCATCCCCTGTTTGATGATCTGCACTGCTCGTTCTGCCTGGCCGTTTGAGGCCGGCTTGAACGGTGCCGTTCTAACATGGTTAATTCCATTGCCTGCCATGAAGTCCTGGAATTCAGTGCTTGTGAAGCACGGGCCATTGTCGCTGACCAAGATGTCCGGTAGACCGTGGGCGGCGAACATTACCCGTAGACTTTCTACTGTGGCAGAGGATGTGCTTGAATTTAAAATGTCACACTCGATCCATTTGGAGTAGGCGTCTACTACAACCAAAAACATTTTCCCCATGAAAGGACCTGCGTAGTCCACATGGATGCGTGACCAAGGCTTGGCGGGCCATGGCCAGGGGCTAAGGGGGGCTTCCCTGGGCGCATGGCCCAGCTGGGCACACGTGTTGCACCTGCGAACACAAAGTTCCAGATCTGCGTCTATCCCTGGCCACCAAACGTGTGACCTGGCAATTACCTTCATCGTGACAATGCCCGGGTGCCCATTGTGGAGTTTTCTGATGAACACCTCTCTGCCCATCTGGGGCATGACTACGCGGTTTCCCCACAGTAGGCAATCGGCCTGAATCGAGAGTTCATCCTTGCGCCTGTGAAATGGTTTAAATTTCTCAGGGCATGCCCTGTATGTGGCTGCCAGTCCCCATTCAGGACACATTTCTTGACTAGAGACAATAGAGGGTCTCTATTTGTCCAGACTTTAATCTGACGGGCTGTCACGGGTGAGCCTTCGCTTCCGAAAGCTTCAACAGCCATGACCATCTCAGCACCATGCTCGGTAGCCCCCTCAGTGGTGGCTAGTGGGAGCCTGCTGAGTGCATCAGCGCAGTTTTTGGTGCCCGGTCTGTGGCGAATTATGTAGTCATAGGCGGCTAACGTGAGTGCCCACCTCTGTATGCGGGCCGATGCGTTTGCATTTATGGCCTTGTTGTCGGCCAAAAGGGATGTTAGGGGTTTGTGATCTGTCTCCAGCTCAAATTTCCTGCCAAACAGGTACTGGTGCATTTTCTTTACTGCATATACACATGCGAGCGCCTCCTTTTTTACCATCCCATAGCCCCTTTCTGTCTGGGACAGACTCCTGGAGGCATAAGCTACCGGCTGTAACTGACCCTTGGCATTGACATGCTGCAACACACACCCGACACCATAGGACGACGCATCGCACGTTAACACAAGTTTCTTACATGGGTCATATAGCGTTAACAGATTGTTGGAACATAACAAATTGCGTGCTCTATTAAAAGCCCTTTCCTGGCTGTCCCCCCAGACCCATTCGCGACCTTTGCGTAGGAGCACGTGTAGCGGCTCTAGCAGCGTGCTCAATTTGGGAAGAAAGTTACCAAAATAGTTCAGGAGCCCCAGGAACGAACGCAGCTCCATCGTGTTACGGGGTCTGGGTGCTCTCTGGATCGCTTCTGGCTTGGATGCAGTAGGGCTGATCCCGTCTGCTGCTACCCTCATCCCCAGGAATTCTACCTCTGGAGCTAGGAAGACGCACTTCGCCTTTTTCAGTCGCAGACCTACCCGGTCCAGTCTGCGTAGCACCTCCTCCAGGTTGTGGAGGTGTTCTTCAGTATCGTAACCCGTAATGAGGATGTCGTCCTGAAAAACCACCATTCCTGGAATCGACTTGAGGAGGCTTTCCATATTTCATTGGAAGATTGCGGCAGCCGAGCGAATCCCGAACGGACATCTGTTGTACTCAAACAACCCCTTGTGTGTCGTGATGGTGGTCAGCTTCTTCGACTCACTCGCCAGCTCCTGGGTCATGTAAGCTGAGGTCAGGTCCAATTTTGAAAAAAGTTTGCCACCAGATAGCGTCGCAAAGAGGTCCTCCGCTCTCAGTAGCGGGTACTGGTCTTGGAGTGACACCCGATTGATGGTGGCCTTGTAATCCCCACATATCCTGACCGACCCATCCGCCTTGAGCACCGGCACAATCGGGCTCGCCCAGTCACTGAATTCGACTGGCGAGATGATGCCTTCCCTCAACAGATGGTCCAATTCGCCTTCTATCTTTTCCCGCATCACGTACAGCACCGCTCTGGCCTTGTGGTGTACTGGTCTGGCGTCCGGGTTTATGTGAATCACTACCTTGGCCCCCATGAAAGTGCCAATGCCGGGTTTAAATAATGAGTCAAATTTGCCCAGGATCTGTGAGCATGATCCTCGCTCCACAGAGGAAATTGCATTGACATTGCCCCATTTCCAGTTCATGACAGCAAGCCAACTCCTCCCCAGTAGTGCGGGACCGTCCCCTGGGACAATCCAGAGTGGCAACCTGTGCTCCGAATCTTTGTGGGTCACGACTACCGTGGCGCTGCCTAGCACCGGAATGATCTGCTTTGTGTAAGTCCGTAGCTGTGCATCAATCGGCGATAATTTTGGCCTCCTGGCCTTGGACGCCAACAACTTTTCGAACTGTTTGATACCCATCAGGGACTGGCTGGCACCCGTGTCTAACTCCATTGATACTGGGATGCCATTGAGGAGCACTTTCATCATTATCGGTGGCGTCCTGGTGTATGAACTGTATACGTGCTCCACATGAACTCGCTGAACTTCAGCTTCCAGCGATTTCCCCCAGTGTCCATTTCTGCAATTTCTGCAGGTATTTTGCTCATCTCTGCAAACTCCGGCTGAATGTATGCCTCCACGCCTCCAGCATGAGTTGCAGTTTGAAACAAAAGGTCCCTTGCCAGTCGATCGTCCCTGACTGCCCCTGTTATTGTCCTTGAGTGCACCATTAACAGATGTTGATGGCCGCATTATTGGCCGCATTGTCCCTTGCAATGGTGTGAATCACTGTTCAGCTTGCCATTGTCTCTGTCGAACTCCCCCTCTGGGTTAGATTACATGTTGGGGCATGCCTGACTGCCCTTGTCTGCCTGGAGAACTGTGTGCTGCTTTAACAATGTTGAATCTCTGTCCCAACCATTCCTTAACACAGTACCTCTCGTCTGTTCTGATAGTGGCCATGCTCGCGTGGTTTAAATCCCAGTTTCTTGTCGCCATTGATACGTCCTTACTACACAGTATAAATGCACACGAGGCCCATGCTTGAGAGAAGGTCAGTCTGTGACCTGTCCTTTATTCCTTAGCACTCAAGTGATGAAGGTGGGTGGAGCTTCCCCTTTTATACCTGAAGGTCCAGGTTAGGAGTGTCTCCCACCTAGTGGTCAGTGTTCTCACGGTGTACAACTTAGGTCAGTTTATACATGGGTTACAATGCTGGTTGAATACATGACAAGAAAGATGATGGGTGATCTTATAGAAACATTTAAAATAATGAAAGGGATAGACAAGATAGAGGCGGAGAAGTTGTTTCCACTGGTCGGGGAAACTAGAACTAGGGGGCACAGCCTCAAAATACGGGGGAGCCAATTTAAAACCGAGTTGAGAAGAAATTTCTTCTCCCAGAGGGTTGTGAATCTGTGGAATTCTTTGCCCAAGGAAGCAGTTGAGGCTAGCTCATTGAATGTATTCAAGTCACAGATAGATAGATTTTTAACCATTAAGGGAATAAAGAGTTACGGGGAGCAGGCGTGTAAGTGGAGCTGAGTCCACGGCCAGATCAGCCATGATCTTATTGAATGGTGGAGCAGGCTCGAGGGGCTAGATGGCCTAATCCTGTTCCTAATTCTTATGATCTTATGAGCACTAAATCAAACGCTAACCACTTCTCTTAGGGCGCTAAAGTCCGAGAGTGGGGCGATAACGGCAGAGCGCTGAACACTGTGGAGCGCATTGCTGACAGTATCAGGGGCTGCTTCACTTGCTTAAAGGGAAGGGCCAATGATGGTGCACAACCTATTTGTCAGCAGTTCTGGTTTGCAAGGTGACCTGCGCTACTGCCATTACAGCCCCAGGCACTTTACAAAATGGAAGGCTTTTGCAGCCATGAAACATCAAAAAACTTTCAGCAGGCATCAGACTGGAGCAATTAATAAAGATTGGCCTACTTAAAAATCATTCCCTTTAATTAACGCTCCCCAAGCGGCCAGCCGAGGTGACAATACCTCCTCTTCCTGTTGTTGTTCATGCCCGTTGGTACATCAGGGGCGGGAGACAATTTCACATCCGGGGCTTTAACATTATGACGTCACGATCTGCGAGGCACTAGAAGCCCAGGCGGTAAGATTTACTGCCAGCGCCAAACTGACACTGAGGTTCGTGGGCGTCGCTGAATTCGCCACGCCTGATCGCCAACCCCTTAGTACCCCATTAGTGACCCCTCCAGGCACTAATGGGAGGGGTTAAGCAGCTGAATTTCTCCCCCTAAGTTTCTTGCATGTGCATGGATTTGATCCCATTCTTTGTCACCCACGTGGAGTGATAAAGTCAAATGACTTATTTCTGATAGGTAAGGGAGATGTTTCCAATGACTGCAGGTGCCTGCTGATTAAATATACAATTAATTTTGAAAAATTGCTCTTTTGGTGAAATTTTTGGTTTATTATATTGGTTAACATGGGGTACTGGGATTATCTTCAGTGGTATTTCCTTCAATTACAAATTGAACTCCAGTAATCCTAGAAATACTGGACAACTGATTTTGTATATCACTCCCCTCCACCTCTGCACATCAGAAACAGAGCACTTGTCAGTCACAGAGGAGAATGCCTTTCACCAACTGCAACAAATTCAACAACTTGTATTTATATAGCACCTTTAACGCAGTAAAATGTCCGAAGGCGCTTCACAAGAGTGTTATCAAACAAAATTTGATACTGTGCCACATTAGGAGCTCTTAGGGCTGATGACCAAAACCTTGGTAAAAGAGGCAGGTTTTAAGCAGCGTCTTAAAGGAGGATATCATAGAATCATCTAAATTTACAACACGGAAGGAGGCCATTTAGGCCCATCGTGTGTGCGCCGGCCGACCAAGAGCTATCCAGCCTAATACCACTTTCCAGCTCTTGATCCGTAATCCTGTAGGTAACGGCACTTTAAGTGCACATCCAAGTATTTTTTAAATGTGGTGAGGGTTTCTGCCCACCTGACCAGTACATTGATATCTTCCTGCAGTCCGCAGCTTTCTTATTCATTATCAACCACACAGCCTATTTTAGTGTCATCTGCAAACTTTTTAATCATACCCACAACATTCAAGTCCAGGTCATTGATAGATACCTGTACCACAAAAAGCAAGGGACCCAGCACTGAGCCTTACGGAACCCTGCTGGATACTGCCTTCCAATCACAAAAACACCCATTAACCATAACCCTTTGTTTCCTGCCTCTGAGCCAATTTTGGATCCAACTTGCCACTTTGCCGTGGATCCCATGGGCTTTTACTTTCGTTAACAGTTTGCCATGTGGAACCTTATCAAAAGCTTTGCTAAAATTCATATACACTACATTATATGCACTGCCCTCATCGAACCTCCTGGTTACCTCTTCGAAAAATTCAATCCAGTTAGTCAGACCCGATCTTCCCTTAACAAATTATTGTTGACTGTCCTTGATTAATCCATGTCTTTCCAAATGAAGATTTATCCTGACCCTCAGGATTTTTTCCAATAATTTTCCCACCACCGAGGTTAGGCTGACTGGCCTGTAATTACTCGGTCTATCCCTTTCTCCCTTTTTAAGCAAAGGTACAACATTAGCAGTCCTCCAGTCCTCTGGCACCACACCTGTAGCCAGAGAGGACTGGAAAATGAAGTTCAGATCCTCTGCTATTTCCTCTTTTGCTTCTCTTAACAGCCCGGGATACATTACTTCTGGGCCTGGGGATTTATCCACTTTCAAAGCTGCTAAGCACCTTAATACTTCCTCTCTCGCTATGTTTATCTCGTCTAATATTTCACACTCTTCCTTCCTCATTGCAAAGTCTGCATCGCCCCTCCCTTTTGTGAAAACAAATGCAAAGTATTCATTAAGAATCATTTCCATGTCTTCTGCCTCTACACACAGATTTCCTTATGGTCTCAAATAGGCCCCACTCTTTCTCTAGATATCCACTTACTCTTAATGTATTTGTAAAACATCTTTGGGTTTTCCCTGATTTTACTTGCCAACATTCTTTCATGCTCTTTCTTTGTTTTCCTGATAGCTTTTTTAATTGCACCCTGCACTTCTTATACTCCTCTAGAGTTTCTGCAGTATCGAGTTCTTGGTATCTGTCATAAGCTTCCCTTTTTTTCTTTATCTTACCTTGTTTGTCAGATACCTGAAAAACAAGTAGAGTGGTTTAGGGAGGGAATTCTAAAGCTTAGGGCCGTGGCAGTTGAAGGCACTCTGCCAATAGTGGAGCGATTAAAACCGGACCAAAAAATCAGACAATTTAGAGACAGCAGAGGGGTCGAGAGAGGTGATGGTAAGGTAGAGCTGGGTGTCGTCAGCATACATGTGGAAATTGATGCTGTGTTTTTGGATGATGTTGTCGAGGGACAGCATGTAGATGGGAGATAGGAGGGGGCCAATGATAGACTGCAAACTGATATTTTCAGCAGTGTTTGAAATTAGAGTGAGGGCAGTGCTACATCAGGCCAACACAGTTAGACTGCTATTCTTTCTTACCTTAGCATAATGTCAGTCATGGCTCAGTGGGAAGCACTCTAACTTCTGAGTCTGGGGTGGTGGGTTCAAGTTCCACTCCAGAGACTTGAGCATGTAATGCTGATTAGGCTGATACGCCAGTGCTGCACTGTCAGAGGTGCTGCCTTTTAGATGAAATGCAAACTGAGGCCCTGTCTACCCTCTCAGGTGGACGAAAAAGATCCCACGGCACTATATTGAAGAACAGGGGAGTTCTCCCCAGTGTCCTAGCCAAGATCACTGAAAAGCAGATTATCTGGTCATTTATTTCACTGCTGTTTGTGGGATCTTGTTGTGTGTAAATTGGCTGTTGTGTTTCCTATATTACAACAGTAGTACTCCATTGGCTGTAAAGCGCTTGGGATGTTGTGAAGTGTTCTATATAAATGCAAGTCATATACAGTGCTACTGGCTGAGAAAGGTCTCTGTAAAATTGGAAAGAAGGCCCTGTAAATGACACCAAAGAGTTCTGAAGATGTTATTCGGAGTTCCAGTCAAACATGACCGAAATTGTACTTTGATGTGCCAGAAAAGTCTGAATGACGTCAACAGCAGGAGCATTGAGGAGAGTTTATAATCTGGGAAAATTTTGTTTGAATTAAAAGACATACTTTTGCTTTGCCAGTATTATTCAGCATTATCTCAATTTCTTTCCTCTTCTCCTAAAGGTTCTGATTCTTACTGGGTTGCAGGTCTTAGTGCACCCGCAACTTTCTGCTACCTCGCCCAAGTGGTGGTCTTCATGCGTGATCTGTCTAACCACCTAACAAATCAACTTTCTTCCCTCCAGCCACCTATCCTCTCAGCATTCACTGGCTTGGTCACGCAGCCTTCCATTCTCCCTGTTATGTCCTCAGATGCTCTAATAATGACTCCACGAGGCAATGTGTTGTACTTGAACTGTAGTGACGTTAGTCCTTTATTGATAACTCCAGAGTGAGGATCACATCTGGAGGCCTGCCTTTTATACTAGGCCAGGCACACCTGTACAGGTAACCTACAAGTCTCCCAATGCTGTGCCCTCTGGTGGCACACCTTGTGATAGTACAAACAGTAGCTATGTAGGATACATGATATCACTCTCCCCTAAGCCTTTTGTGCAAATCGCCTCTGCATTGACTGTGCTCTGGGCTTAGCTCTATCTGGTCCGTTGGCAGGTCGTTTCAATCTTGGGTGAGTGGTTGGTGCAGTAGAGTGCTGGTGGTTGCTGTTTGTACTGACCACTCCATTCTCCCCCTCCCACATATAGGTTGTGCCGGAGACTCAGTGCGTTCATATACATTCAAGTTCAGAAAAACAAGTTTGCATTAATTTGTGGTTCACTTGTGAGATCGGTACGTTAGACTGGTGAGATACATTATTGATGCGTACTGGGTATTAGTGATCGGTGCGTAAGGACAAACTAGTTCCAGAACTGCTGGATGGTGTCCCCGCAGTCTGGTGGCAGCGCGGTGCCCAGTGCTGGCAGTGGGAGCCCAGTTGGCTCAAGTTGCCTGCTCTTGGGGCTGTTGCCGTGGTTCCTAGTGTCGGACAGGTTCACAGATGCCTGTGACCTCGCTGTCCTTTCTTCGCGCCCTGGGTAGCTGCTGTTCCCTGAGGGGCTATTGTCTTGCAATGCACAGGGAACTGCTGACTCGCTAGCCTGGGCGTTATTTGGTTTGGGATCCTGGCTGGTCCCGGTCCCCTTTGGGAAGACTGTAGCGAGTGACCCTTCATTTCCGGGTATGGCCTTGGTGGCGATGGGGTCTGAGGGCTGCACCTTAGCACAGTTTGCTCTTTCAGGCTCGTGGCGGTTAGTGCCTTCAGGTGCCTGAGAGGTGGAGCCAATCAGGGGCAGGGTATTGATACCGGTGCCATTGCCCTCCTGAGATCGCTTGCTCTGCAGCTTGTGTGTATTGGCTGCTTGTGGCCACACTCCATGGTGCATAACTCTGGTCCCATGGATGCAGGCTACAGAATTGGGTAGCTCGCTGGACCTGTGTGCTCCCGATGGGTGTCTGTCTACTGCATTGGCTGCGTGCAGTTGAAATCCTACATCGCACAACTTTTCATTACTTATTGTGAATACTCTGCAGCTCCGATCGCGATCGCGTGACTTTTCCTCGTTGGTTGCATGTACACAATTCTGATCATCAATTACACATTTTACATGATTGCGCGACTTTTCCTTGCTTATTGAATGTACACAACTCTGATCATCAGTTAAGAACATAAGAACATAAGAATTAGGAACAGGAGTAGGCCATCTAGCCCCTCGAGCCTGCTCCGCCATTCAACAAGATCATGGCTAATCTGGCTGTGGACTCAGCTCCACTTACCCGCCCGCTCCCCGTAACCCTTAATTTTCTTATTGGTTAAAAATCTATCTATCTGTGACTTGAGTACATTCAATGAGCTAGCCTCAACTGCTTCCTTGGGCAGAGAATTCCACAGATTCACAACCCTCTGGGAGAAGAAATTCCTTCTCAACTCGGTTTTAAATTGGCTCCCCCGTATTTTGAGGCTGTGCCCCCTAGTTCTAGTCTCCCCGACCAGTGGAAACAACCTCTCTGCCTCTATCTTGTCTATCCCTTTCATTATTTTAAATGTTTCTATAAGATCACCCCTCATCCTTCTGAACTCCAACGAGTAAAGACCCAGTCTACTCAATCTATCATCATAAGGTAACCCCCTCATCTCCGGAATCAGCCCAATGAATTGTTTCTGTACCCCCTCCAAAGCTAGTATATCCTTCCTTAAGTAAGGTGACCAAAACTGCACACAGTACTCCAGGTGCGGCCTCACCAATACCCTATACAGTTGCAGCAGGATCTCCTTGCTTTTGTACTCCATCCCTCTCGCAATGAAGGCCAACATTCCATTCGTCTTCCTGATTACCTGCTGCACCTGCAAACTAACTTTTTGGGATTCATTTGTTTACCAAAAAGAGTTTCATGCACAAGGACCCCCCAGGTCCCTCTGCACCGCAGCATGTTGTAATTTCTCCCCATTCAAATAATATTCCCTTTTACTGATATTTTTCCCCAAGGTGGATGACCTCACACTTTCCGACATTGTATTCCATCTGCCAAACCTCAGCCCATTCGCTTAACCTATCTAAATCTCTTTGCAGCCTCTCTGTGTCCTCTACACAACCCGCTTTCCCACTAATCTTTGTGTCATCTGCAAATTTTGTAACACTACACTCTGTCCGCTCTTCCAGGTCATCTATGTATATTGTAAACAGTTGTGGTCCCAGCACTGATCCCTGTGGCACACCACTAACCACCGATTTCCAACCCGAAAAGGACCCATTTATCCCGACTCTCTGCTTTCTGTTAGCCAGCCAATTCTCTATCCATGCTAATACATTTCCTCTGACTCTGCGTACCTTTATCTTCTGCAGTAACCTTTTGTGTGGCACCTTATTGAATGCCTTTTGAAAATCTAAATACACCACATCCATCGGTACACCTCTATCCACCATGCTCGTTATATCCTCAAAGAATTCCAGTAAATTAGTTAAACATGATTTCCCCTTCATGAATCCATGCTGAGTCTGCTTGATTGCACTATTCCTATCTAGATGTCCCGCTATTTCTTCCTTAATGATAGTTTCAAGCATTTTCCCCACTACAGATGTTAAACTAACCGGCCTATAGTTACCTGCCTTTTGTCTGCCCCTTTTTTAAACAGAGGCGTTACATTAGCTGCTTTCCAATCTGCTGGTACCTCACCAGAGTCCAGAGTATTTTGGTAGATTATAACGAATGCATCTTATAACTTCCGCCATCTCTTTTAATACCCTGGGATACATTTCATCAGGACCAGGGGACTTGTTTACCTTGAGTCCCATTAGCCTGTCCAGCACTACCCCCCTAGTGATAGTGATTGTCTCAAGGTCCTCCCTTCCCACATTCCTGTGACCAGCAATTTTTGGCATGGTTTTTGTGTCTTCCACTGTGAAGACCGAAGCAAAATAATTGTTTAAGGTCTCAGCCATTTCCACATTTCCCATTATTAAATCCCCCTTCTCATCTTCTAAGGGACCAACATTTATTTTAGTCACTCTTTTCCGTTTTATATATCTGTAAAAGCTTTTACTATCTGTTTTTATATTTTGCGCAAGTTTACCTTCGTAATCTATCTTTCCTTTCTTTATTGCTTTCTTAGTCATTCTTTGCTGTTGTTTAAAATTTTCCCAATCTTCTTGTTTCCCACTAACCTTGGCCACCTTATACGCATTGGTTTTTAATTTGATACTCTCCTTTATTTCCTTGGTTATCCACAGCTGGTTATCCCTTCTCTTACCGCCCTTCTTTTTCACTGGAATATATTTTTGTTGAGCACTATGAAAGAGCTCCTTAAAAGTCCTCCACTGTTCCTCAATTGTGCCACCGTTTAGTCTGTGTTTCCAGTCTACTTTAGCCAACTCTGCCCTCATCCCAATGTAGTGCCCTTTGTTTAAGCATAGTACGCTCGTTTGGGACACTACTTCCTCACCCTCAATCTGTATTATAAATTCAACCATACTGTGATCACTCATTCCGAGAGGATCTTTTACTAGGAGATCGTTTATTATTCCTGTCTCATTACACAGGACCAGATCTAAGCTAGCTTGCTCCCTTGTAGGTTCTGTAACATACTGTTCTAAGAAACAATCCCGTATGCATTCTATGAATTCCTCCTCCAGGCTACCCCGTGTGATTTGATTTGCCCAATCGATATGTAGGTTAAAATCCCCCATGATTACTGCCGTTCCTTTTTCACATGCCTCCATTATTCCCTTGATTATTGCCTGCCCCACCGTGAAATTATTATTTGGGGGCCTATAAACTACGCCCACCAGTGACTTTTTCCCCTTACTATTTCTAATCTCCACCCACAATGATTCAACATTTTGTTCATTAGAGCCAATATCGTCTCTCACAACTGCCCTGATATCATCCTTTATTAACAGAGCTACCCCACCTCCTTTCCCTTCTTGTCGATCTTTCCGAATCGTCAGATACCCCTGTATGTTTAATTCCCAGTCCTGGCCACCCTGCAACCACGTTTCTGTAATGGCCACCAAATCATACCCATTTGTAATGATTTGTGCCGTTAACTCATTTACTTTATTTCGAATGCTACGTGCATTTAGGTAGAGTGTTTTCATCCTAGTTTTTAAACCATGATTTTTAGTTTTGACCCCTTCTGCATTCCCTTTATATTCAGTGGCCCTTTTTTTTTGCCTTGGGTTTCTCTGCCCTCCACTTTTACTCATCTCCTTTCTGTCTTTTGCTTTTGTCTCCTTTTTGTTTCCCTCTGTCTCCCTGTATTGGTTCCCATCCCCCTGCCATATTAGTTTAACTCCTCCCCAACAGCACTAGCAAACATTCCCCCTAGGACATTGGTTCCGGTCCTGCCTAGGTGCAGACTGTCCGGTTTGTACTGGTCCCACCTCCCCCAGAACCGGTTCCAATGCCCCAGGGTTTTGAATCCCTCCCTGCTGCACCACTGCTCAAGCCACGTATTCATCTGAGCTATCCTGTGATTCCTACTCTGACTAGCACGTGGCACTGGTAGCAATCCCGAGATTACTACTTTTGAGGTCCTACGTTTTAATTTAGCTCCTAGCTCCTTAAATTCGTCTCGTAGGACCTCATCCCTTTTTTTACCTATATCGTTGGTACCAATGTGCACCACGACAACTGGCTGTTCACCCTCCCTTTTCAGAATGTCCTGCACCCGCTCCGAGACATCCTTGACCCTTGCACCAGAGAGGCAACAACATACCATCCTGTAGTCTCGGTTGCGGCCGCAGAAACGCCTATCTATTCCCCTTACAATCGAATCCCCTATCATTATTGCTCTCCCACTCTTTTTCCTGCCCTCCTGTGCAGCAGAGCCAGCCACGGTGCCATGAACTTGGCTGCTGCTGCCCTCCCCTGATGAGTCATCCCCCTCAACAGTACTCAAAATGGTGTATCTGTTTTGCAGGGGGATGACCAAAGGGGACCCCTGCACTACCTTCCTTGCACTGCTCTTCCTGCTGGTCTTCCATTCCCAAGCTGGCTGTGGACCCTTCACCTGCGGTAAGACCAACACACTACACGTGCTACTCACGTCATTCTCAGCATCGTGGATGCTCCAGAGTGAATCCACCCTCAGCTCCAATTCTGTAACGCGGTCCGTCAGGAGCTGGAGGCGGATACACTTCCCGCACACGTAGTCGTCAGGGACACCGGAAGTGTCCCTGAGTTCCCACATGGTACAGGAGGAGCATATCACATGACCGAGCTCTCCTGCCATGACTTAACCCTTAGATACACTTAAATTGGCAACAACAATGCTAAAGTTTACTCACTGTTATAGAAGAGAAAAAAGAAAAACTACTCACCAATCACCAGCCAATCACTTACCCCCTTGGCTGTGACGTTACCTTTCTATTTCTTTCTGCTTCTTTTTTACCTTCTCCCTGTAGCTGCACAAGGTGGGCCTTTATAGGCCTCTCCACGCACCTCCAACGCTGCTCCCGACTCAGCGACGCACCGCCCGACCTCGCGGCCTTTTGTAGGCCTCTCCACGCACCTCCAACGCTGCTCCCGATTCAGCGACGCACCGCCCGACCTTGCGGCCTTTTGTAGGCCTCTCCACGCACCTCCGACGCTGCTCCCGACTCAAAAGTTACACATTTTATCTCTGACTTACAGTTGCTATTACATTGCTTGAGTGTGTGGAGCTGTCCCTTTAATTGTAGTGGGTTGCAAGCCTCCTTTAATAGAACCTTGCTTTCTTTACGCCAATCCTCTTCTCCGTTTGGTGCCACGTGTTGCTCCATCAGCGCTGCACCTCGTGGTCTGGCCGCGGCCATCTTTTTCTTCAGCGCATCACCTCGTGGTTCGGGCGCCATCTTTCCTCCATCCATGATGTTGACTGCGGTGATTTTCTTCTCCCCGAGTTCTGCCACTGAAGCTGGGAAGCTGCATTTGGATCCGATTTTCTTCCTCCCGAGTCCTGCCACTGGAGCCTGGAAGGTGCGTTCGAGTCGTCTCAGCTGGATCATCTCCATGCAGTCGTGCTGAGCGGTCTGTGCCTCGGGTGCTGTGCTGGTCTGCTCTCTGGTGCTGGGTCCAGCCTCAAGTGAGGGCTTGCTGTGCCTCCGAATGCAGAGGACGTCGATCGCTGGAGGGGTGAAGATCCACTTCCAATGGATCTTCTCCATCCACCTTCTTTCAAATAGCGTTGGTCCATCGCTAACTTGTGCACCACGCCATCATGGAGTACCTTTACATTCGCATTACCAATGACTGGGATAAGTTCATCGGTGTAGGTGCGCAGCTTTGCCTGAACTGGGACCAATTTGGGTCGTTCAGCTTGATTGTCCCATAGCCTCTCAAAGGCTTCTTGATTCATTACTGACTAGCTCGTCCCCGTGTCCACTTCCATGAATACTGGAATGTCATCTATCTCGACTTCCATCCTCAACAGGGAATACTCGGTGGTGCAGGTAAACATGCTATGTACCTCATCGTGGGGCTGAGCTGCCTCTCTGCCTATCGTTTCATAATCCACACTGGATTCATGGCCATCTGCAGACTTTTCATCGACACAGTGAGTCATATTTCTGTTACACATTCGCTGGAGGTGGCCCTTTGTGCTGAAGCCTTTGCATACATAGTCTTTAAAGCAGCACTGGTGAGCCCTGTGATTCCCTCCACAACGCCAGCATGGAGCTACTCGATTAGCCCCCCTCAGCAGACTCTGAGTTAAGGGACTCGGGGGCCTGTTCTCTCTTCCCTGAGAGAGTTCACGTTCTACAGTTCAGCTTCTAAAAGGCACCACTCTGTGCACAGTACCTGCCGGGTTTGAGTCCTGAGGGTAAGGCATTTGCCTAGAACCGCAGGTCGAGGTCATGAATGCCTGGCTCACAGAGATGGCCTTCTGCAGTGTGACTGTGGTATCCGCAGACAGTAGCTTATGAAGAAGGCCCTCATGGCCAATTCCAATGACAAAAATGTCCCGCAGTGCTTCGTTGAGGTGGTCGCCGAAATCACATGGTGATGCCAGCCTCCTGAGGTTTGCGGCGTATTTCGCGATTTCCTGGTCTTCAGGCTGTCGGTGTGTATAAAACCGGTGTCTGGCTTGAAGATGCTCTCCTTGGGCTTGAGTTGCTCATGGATCGGTGTTACGAGCTCCTCGTACGTCTTGATCGTTGTCTTCGCTGGTGCCGGCAAGTCCCTGACAAGGCCATAGACGGTGGACCTACAATTGGTTAGCAGGATAGCTCTGCGCTTGCCAGCCAGTGTGGCCAGGTCATCTCCTGCCAGGTCGTTTGCTGTGAAGAAATGGTCGAACCTCTCCACAAAGGCGTCCCAATCATCACCATCGGCGAACTGCTGCAACGTACCAAGGGTAGTCATTTTCGCGTGAAAGTCCGTAATCTCGTCGCCAATTGTTATGTCCTTGGATGCTTTAATAATGACTCCATGAGGCAATGTGTTGTACTTGAACTGTAGTGACCGTAGTCCTTTATTTGATAACTCCAGAGTGAGGATCACATCTGGTAGCCTGCCTTTTATACTAGGCCAGGCACACCTGTACAGGTAACCTACAAGTCTACCACTGCTGTGCCCTCTGGTGGCATACCTTGTGATAGTACAAAAAGTAGCAGTGCAGGATGCATGACACTCTCAGTCACTCAATCCCTTGACTTCCCTGTAAAGTCCTTACTTTACAGCATGAAACTACATGAGACACATTCTGGGGACAAGGTAACTCTGTGACCTGCTCTCTTTATTTACAGGACTCCAAAGACGATGACCCTGCGTGGGACCTCCCCTTTTAGACCTGTGTGATCAGGTAAGGAGTGTCTCGTACAAGTTCACCCCCTGTCGTCAAGGTGTGCATCTAGGTTGAGTGTATACAGTAATACAGTGGTGTTACATTGTGGTTACATACATGACATTCCCAGTTTCCTGGCTTGCCTGCCTCTTAGTCACTAGTCTTCCTTTCTCACCTGCCCTGACCAGAATTATCCTCAGACAGACAGGTTCCCAACAAACTCCTCCATCAACTTGGAACAAAACAAATCACCCCTTAATTATTTTTGTGCTTCCATATTCTCCTCGGGATTACTTAGAATGAATAACCTCACTGTGTTTCTTTTCTCTGTTGCATCTCAAACATGCTGTGAAAGAGACAGCAGTCAGCTCCCAGCACAAACTTCTGACTCCCAATCAAGCTTTGTTCAAGAAAGATCTTGCTGACATGGGCGTTACACCACCCAACAAGGAAAAGCTATGTTAAGACTCCACATGACCTGCTCACTAGATTGAATGTGACTGAACCCAAGAATTCATGTGACCCTCCTTGGATGCTTATTTCTCTTTACTTGCGGCATGGAAGCAATATGGACTGGATTGGTTGGGCTGAATGGTCAGTTTCTGTGCCATATATCCTGTGTAATATTGGTCTCCGAAACTAACATTGTCCGAAATTGTTTGCTGTGTTTGTCTCTGTGAGCATTTCTGAATGTCACAGGTTTATAATCTAACATTACATTACTCCAACCAGATGAGTTGCATTCCACAAGATGACATTCCTTTGGTTTAAACCAGCCCAGAACTATGGTGCCTATCTACACTTACCCCTACAACCTCCAAGTGTGGGTGTTTGTGCTTCCGTGTGAAGATGTTTGAAAGGGGGGGTGGGGCAGGGGATTTTGTGGAAAAGGATTTCTCAGACAATCAGAATGCTGTGGTGTGTACTACTGTAATTTGCACAGTGGAGTATCAGTGGTTAGTTATCAGGGCGTTTTTAGTGAGTAGGTGCATGTGTGTTTAGCTGCTTTCATATTGTTCTTTTAATTCAGATTCCAGGAGTTGCCTTCCAGTGTTGTTGTAGTCTAGCAGCAGAGTTTTAATAGGTCTGCCTTGGGTTTTGGAAAATTGATTTAACAGCATGAACAGTGGAAGCTGGCTCATGAGCAATAATCTACTAGATCCCAAATTCAAAGAATGTAAAGCAGCTGTTGCACACATCTGCATTTGTTTTTATGTACAGTTTTGTGTGTACGGTGTGTGCCTGAGTATTTAAACATATGCATACATTTGGATGTGTTCAAGCATGAATGCATCCATATGCAGATGAATGTGTGTGTCGCAGAGTTCAGAAAGTGCAATATTCAGCCTTACAGAAAGCTGGAAAGGGCAAACTATGATTGACATGCAGAAGTGTAATTGACATGCGAGGCATTGTTTGTTATTCTGTATACGTGTTTTTGCATGTAAATTTGCATATAAAGTATTTATGTGCACATGCCAATCTGTATTTTCATTCGTGTGTGTTTGTGTGTGTGTAGATAACACTTGGTCCATGTGATCTACTGGACATTCGATAAGATGCCACACAAAAGATTACTGCACAAGATAAAAGTTCACGGGGTTGGGGGTAATATATTAGCATGGATTGAGGATTAGCTAACTAACAGAAAACAGAGAGTCGGGATAAACGGGTCATTTTCCGGTTGGCAAACAGTAACTAGTGGGGTGCCGCAGGGATCGGTGCTGGGGCCTCAACTATTTACAATCTATATTAATGACATGGATGAAGGGACCGAGTGTAATGTAGCCAAGTTTGCTGATGATACAAAAATGGGTGGGAAAGCAAATTGTGAGGAGTACACAAAAAATCTGCAAAGAAATATACAGGCGAAGTGAGTGGGCTAAAATTTGGAGTATAATGTAGGAAAATGTGAGGTTATCCACTTTGGCAGAAAAAATAGAAAAGCAAATTATAATTTAAATGGAGAAAAATTGCAAAGTGCTTCAGTACAGAGGGACCTGGGGGTCCTTGTGTAGGAAATACAAAAAGTTAGTATGCAGGTACAGCAAGTAATCAGGAAGGCAAATGGAATGTTGTCCTTTATTGCAAAGGGGATAGAGTATAAAAGCAGAGAAGTCCTGCTACAACTTTACAGGGTATTGCTGAGGCCACACCTAGAGTACTGCATGCAGTTTTGGTCTCCGTATTTAAGGAAGGATATACTTGCATTGGAGGCTGTTCAGAGAACGTTCACTAGGTTGATTCTGGAGACAAGGGGGTTGACTTACGAAGATAGGTTGAGTAGGTTGGGCCTATACTCATTGGAGTTCAGAAGAATGAGAGGTGATCTTTTCGAAACATATAAGATAATGAGAGGGCTCGACAAGTTGGATGCAGAGAGTATATTTCCACACATAGGGGAACTAAAACTAGGGGTCGCCCATTTAAAACTGAGAGGAGGAGAAAATTCTTCTCTCTGAGGGTTGTAAATCTATGGAATTCTCTGCCCCAGAGAGCTGTGGAGTCTGGGTCATTGAATATATTTAAGGCGGAGATTAACAGATTTTTGAGCGATAAGGGGATAAAGGACTGTGGGGAGCGGGCAGGGAAGTGGAGTTGAGTCCATGATCAGATCAGCAATGATCTTATTAAATGGCGGAGCAGGCTCGAGGGGCCAAATGGCCTACTTATGCTCCTATTTATTGTGTTCTTGTGACTGGTTCTGATCACCTGAGAGGAATTTCCCAGGGTTTTTTCCCCTTATTGGCCCTGTGTTTTTCTCTACCGACTGGAGGAACTTAACACAATCACAATTACTAAGGAGGTGGTACTCAGTAAGATAATGGGACTAAAGGCAGATAAATCCCCTGGACCTGATGGTTTGCATTCTAGGGTTCTTAAGAGAAGTAATGGCACGGATTGTGGATGCATTGGTTGTAATTAACCAAAATTCCCTGGATTCTGGGGAGGTCCCAACAGATTGGAAAACTACAAATGTAACACCCCCATTTCAAAAAGGAGGCAGACAAAAAGCAGGAAACTATAAACCAGATAGCCTAACATCTGTGGTTGGGAAAATGTTGGAGTCCATTATTAAAGAAGTAGTAGCAGTACATTTGGGAAAGTATAATTCGGTCAGGAAGAGTCAGCATGGATTTATGAAGGGGAAGGGGAAATTTGCTGGAATTCTTTGAGGATGTAACGAACAGGGTGGATAGAGGGGAACCAGTGGATGTGGTGTATTTGGACTTCCAGAAGGCATTTGACAAGGTGCCACATAAAAGGTTATTGCACAAGATAAAAGTTCTTGGGGTTGGGGGTAATATATTAGCATGGATAAAGGATTGGCTAATGAACAGAAAACAGAGAGTCGGGATAAATGGTTCATTCTCGGGTTGGCAATCAGTAACTAGTGGGGTGCCACAGGGATCAGTACTGGACCCAACTATTTACAATCTATATTAACGACTTGGAAGAAGGGACCGAGTGCAACGTAGCCAAGTTTGCTGACGATACAAAGATGGGAGGAAAAGCAATATGTGAGGAGGACACAGAAAATCTGCAAAAGGGCATAGAGAGGCTAAGTGAGTGGACAAAAATTTGACAGATGGAGTATAATGTTGGAAAGTGTGAGGTCATGCACTTTGGCAGAAAAAAAAATCAAAGAGCAAGTTATTATTTAAATGGCGAAAGATTGCAAAGTGCTGCAGTACAGCAGGACCTGGGGTACTTGTGCATGAAACAAAAAAGGTTAGTGTTATGTGTGTAAACATTACCAATGTGTAAGACTTGCCACCAGGGGGCGCACCTGTGGGAGACCCAAGGGTCACATACACACTCTGGGCAAGCAGGTATAAGAGGCAGACTACCATGCTGCCTCCTCACTCTGGAGTTACAATAAAGAGAACAAGGTCACAACAGTTTGAGCTTAAGATATGGAGTTATTCTAAACGTAACAATTGGCGATGTGTAACAGATTATGAACTTTTACTAAGTTATGGCTGCCGTTGGTATTCTTAAGAGATTTGTTGAGGGTGATGATTGGGAAGCCTTTGTTGAGCATCTTGACCAGTACTTCGTGGCCAACGAGCTGGAAAAGGCAAAAACCGTGATCAAGCGTAGGGCGATTCTCCTCACCGTTTTCGGGTTCTCATCAAAAATCTGCTAGCACCGACGAAACCAATGGAGAAGACATATGAAGAGTTGAGTGCGCTGGTTCGGGAACACCTCAAACTGAAGGAGAGCATCTTGATGGCCAGGTATCGCTTTTATACGCACCACCGCTCTGAGGGCCAGGACGTGGCGAGCTATGTCGCCGACCTAAGACGCCTTGCGGGACCGTGCGTATTAGCTGGATTTTTGGGGGAAGTGTTGCGGGACTTTTTCGTGCTTGGAATCGGCCACAAGGTCATTCTTCGCAAACCGCTGTCTGCTGAATCCCTAGATCTGAGCAAGGCCATCACGACAGCCCAGGCTTTTATGTCCACGAATGATAACACTAAACAGATATCATTGCAGCATCGGAACTCACCGGCAAGTACTGTGCATGAAATAACGCCTTCAGCAGGCAGAACTGTACATGGTAGGGCCTACACGCCCGCAGTGGCCAGACGTAGGATGACTCAGAGTCTGCCCTGGGACGTGAATGCGAATCCATTAGCACCATGTTGGCGCTGCAGGGGTAATCATCGAGCCCATCAATGTCGATTCAAGCACTACGTGTGCAAGGGCTGTGGAACAATGGGCCACCTCCAGCGAATGTACAGATGTGCTGCGACTCACCACGTGGCAGAGTCGGCAGAAGATGACCGATCCGGCGTGGATCACGCTGAACGAGTAAGAGAGGCAACTCAACCCGAGGCTGATGAGGAAGTGTATAGGGTACACACCTTCACCACCAAAAGCCCTCCGATAATGTTAAAAGTGAAATTAAATTGGACACGGGAGCGAGTCAGTCAATTATGAGCCAGAAGGCTTTTGAGAAACTGTGGGGCAACAAGGTACAAAGGTCAAAACGAAGTCCGATCCACACCAATCTGTGCACTTACACCAAAGAGCTAATACCAGTCATTGGAAGTGCGGCACTGAAGGTATCGTATGATGCATTTGTGTATGATTTACCACTATGGATTGTACCAGATGATGGCCCAACGCTGTTCGGCAGAAGCTGGCTGGAAAGATCCGATGGAACTGGGATGACATCAAAGCACTGTCTTCGGAGGGTGACGCCTCGTGCGCTCAAGTGCTAAACAAATTCCCGTCATTATTCCAGCCAGGCATCGGTAACTTCACAGGCACCAAAGTGCAGACCCAACTAGTCCCTGATGCACGACCCGTTCATCACAAGGCCCGTGCGGTTCCGTACATGATGCGAGAGAAAGTCGAGATCAAGCTGGACAGACTTCAACGAGAGGGGATCATATCGCCAGTCGAGTTCAACGAGTGGGCCAGTCCAATTGTTCTGGTGTTGAAGAGTGATGGGACGGTCAGAATCTGCGGGTACTACAAGGTAACGATCAACCAAGTCTCATTACAGGACCAGTACCCACAACCCAAAGCGGATGACCTGTTTGCAACGCTAGCAGGGGGGAAGTCGTTCACCAAGCTAGATCTAACCTCTGCTTAAATGACACAGATCCAGAGTCGATAGACTGTTGGAAAATGATCACCAATGCATCCACTATTTCTAGGGCCACTTCCTTAAGTACTCTGGGATGCAGACTATCAGGCCCCGGGGATTTATCGGCTTTCAATCCCATCAATTTCCCTAACACAATTTCCTGCCTAATAAGGATTTCCTTCAGTTCCTCCTTCTTGCTAGGCCCTCGGTTCCCTACTATTTCCGAAAGGTTATTTGTGTCTTCCCTCGTGAAGACAGAACCAAAGTATTTGTTCAACTGGTCCGCCATTTCTTTGTTCCCCATTATAAATTCACCTGAATCTGACTGCAAGGGACCTATGCTTGTCTTCATTAATCTTTTTCTCTTTACATATCTACAGAAGCTTTTGCAGTCAGTTTTTATGTTCCCAGCAAGCTTCCTGTCATACTCTATTTTCCTCCTCCTAATTAAACCCTTTGTCCTCCTCTGCTGAATTATAAAATTCTCCCAGTCCTCAGGTTTGCTGCTTTTTTTGGCCAATTTATACGCCTCTTCTTTGGATTTAACACTAGCCTTAATTCCCTTGTTAGCCACAGTTGAACCATCTTCCCCGTTTTATGTTTACTCCAGACAGGGATGTACAATTGTTGAAGTTCATGCATGTGATCTTTAAATGTTTGCCATTGCCTATCCACCGTCAACCCTTTAAGTATCACTCGCCAGTCTATTCTAGCCAATTCACGTCTCATACCACCAAAGTTACCTTTCCTTAAGTTCAGGACACTAGTCTCTGAATTAACTGTGTCACTCTCCATCTTTATAAAGAATTCTACCATATTATGGTCATTCTTCCCCAAGGGGCCTCGCACAACAAGATTGCTAATTAGCCCTTTCTCATTACACATCACCCAGTCTAGGATGGCCAGCCCTCTAGTTGGTTCCTCGACATATTGGTCTAGAAAATCATCCCTAATACACTCCAGGAAATCCTCCTCCACCGCATTACTACCAGTTTGGTTAGCCCAATCAATATGTAGATTAAAGTCACCCGTGATAACTGTTGTACCTTTATTGCACGCATCCCTAATTTCTTGTTTGATGCTGTCCCCAACCTCACTACTACTATTTGGTTGTCTGTACACAACTCCCACTAGCGTTTTCTGCCCTTTGGTATTCCGTAGCTTCACCCATACCGACCGATTCCACATCATCCAAACTAATGTCCTTCCTTTCTATTGTGTTAATTTCCTCTTTAACCTGCAACGCTACCCCTTTTCCTTTCTGTCTATCCTTCCTGAATGTTGAATACCCCTGGATGTTGAGTTCCCAGCCTTGGTCACCCTGGAGCCATGTCTCCGTGATGCCAATTACATTGTATCCGTTAACAGCTATTTGCGCAATTAATTTGTCCACCTTATTGTGAATACTCCTCGCATTGAGGTACAGAGCCTTCATGCTTGTCTTTTTAATACACTTTGCCCCTTTAGAATTTTACTGTAATGTGACCCTGTTTGCATCTTGCCTTGGGTTTCTCTGCGCTCCACTTTTACTTTTCTTCTTTCTATCTTTTGCTTCTGCCACCATTCTACTTCCCCGTATCTCCCTGCATAGGTTCCCATCCCCCTGCCATATTAGTTTAACCCCTCCCGAACAGCACTAGCAAACACTCCCCCTAGGAGTGTTCCGGTCCTGCCCAGGTGCAGATCGTCTGGTGGGTGGTGGGTTCACGTTCTACTCCAGAGACTTGAGCATAAAATCCAAGCTGACACACCAATGCAGTAGTGAGGAAGTGCTGTCTTTTGGATGAGACGTTAAACTGAGGCTCTGTCTGCCCTCTCAGATGGACTTAAAAGTTCCCACTGTTGCAATGTAGGAAACGCGGGAGCGAATTTGCGAGCAGGAAGGTCCCATCAAAAGAGGAATGTGACAATGGTCATATTTTCTATTTTTAAATATTTTGGTTGAGGGATAAATATTGGCCAGGACATCGGGGAGAAAGAACTCTGCTGCTCTTCTTCGATACACTGCCGCTGCCATCTTCTTGGTTCAGAGGCGAAAGAGGGACAGAATTGTGGAATGCGATCCCCAAAACATCAGTAAAAATCCCCTATTCCCGAGAAATTAAACAGAAATATGATTTTCTCAGTCACCCTAAAAAAGCGACTCCAAATTTGATCCCTGCCCTTCGGCAGCGTGCGCGCCCCTCACCGCATGCTCGTCCCCTGCAGCTCCGCAGCGTGCGCGCCCCTCACCGCATGCTCGTCCCCTGCAGCTCCGCAGCGTGCGCGCCCCCAGTGTGCCGCGCCCATTGCGTGCTGACGTTAAATCCATTGCGTGCCGCGCGAGGCTTCCGTTGTTATTGTGAACTCGGGAGAGGCGGCGAGAAGAGCACGAGAGAGAGGTAGGTGGAGGGAGAGTGAGAGGGGAGAGATTGAAGGGGAGGGAGTGGGGAAGAGAGAGAAGGGGAGGGAGTGGGGATGGGGAGGGAGAGAGAGAGAGAAGGGAGTGGAAATGGGGATGGGGGGGAGAGAAGAGAGAGAGAAGGCGAGGAAGAGAGGAGGGGGGAGAGAGAAGAGGGGGAAAGAGAGATGGGGGGACAGTGGAGGGGGAAAGAGAGAAGGGGGGGCAGTGGAGGGAGGGAGGGAGTGAGTGGGGAGGGAGAGGTGAGGGAGGTGGAGTGAGTTGGGGAAGAGAGAGAGAGAGAGTAAGGGGGGGGAGGGAGAGAAAGAGAGAGTAGGGGAGGGAGAGTAAGGGGGGGGGGAGGGAGAGAAAGAGA